>NW_028259162.1:1875000-2500000 GCF_977971745.1 Zootermopsis nevadensis | reverse complement strand
ATTAAACTGTTGATGACTGTGCAGGGCGAGAAAAACTGTTTGCTTTATATCTTTTTGTCACTTACATGTAGCAATGAGACAACTTTGCTCAGTACAAAGACGGCAACTAACATGCAGTTTATAAGAAATTCTGGAGGGAAAAACAAACAAAAACTAAGATACCTTCTTCTAAGCAGTTCCACCTGAAAGGTCAATCAAGTGAACAAGAATGATGTTTGTTCTGGGTTTAGGCGCGATGCAGGTTCATCGGTAGGTACCACCGTTTCGGAGAAGAATCTTCAGGGATAAGGCTGGGGAAATTGTTGCTCCGGATGGTTGGTACCTACTGACGGTATCGAAACCCAGAAAAACATCATCATTCCCACCTTCGTGAAAACCTCAAATCTTAAAAGAATGCTGAAGTGTACGCTTGTTTGCAATGTACGTGTGATCTCAGATTTACGTCGGAGACCTGTTTTAGAAACACCGACGTATATTGGAAGAGTAAATGGTAAATCACTAACTTTCTGTTGTTGACGGAGCGACGTTGGAATGACCACCAATGCATATCGGCAGCCATAACACGTGTAAAACCATCAGTTTATGTGATCGTTCCTTGGGAAACGAGTTGCAAGGACGGCAGGATGCAAGGTTGAGGAATCACAGACAGAAACAAAAATCTTTATGTGTAATTGTGTACGTGCGGCTGTGCGCGTAATATGGGTTTATCATTTCCCCCTCGTGCGTGTTACGCGACCCACCAATCTCGCGAAGCCCCTCGTTAATACATTCCTCCACTTTCATTTCAGTTCTTTCATGTGTACAAATATTCTCCTCAGCATCCAGTTTTACAAAAAAAATCCTGAATCTCGTGTTTCCCTCGAAGGCCAGCAGTTTTTCAAATGGGGGATCTTATTTTTTTGGAACTTAGAAGGTCTTGGAATAGCATAGATTAACATTTATCACTTTCCCATTAAATACGTTTTAGGAAAATGTTCTAATTTCCTGAAAGGAACATAATACACAGGCAGAAATTATGATTTGCCCTATTTATTCTTGAAAAAAAATGTAGCAAGAGTAGGCCTGCAGTGAAAACTGGCATTTAGTAATAAACAGGACACTCATCTTTTGTTTCCAGGGCTTGAAGCGTCTAGTGATGTAATTATGTCTATATATCGGACTACTTCAGGACGTTAGCCTATCGATTTAATTAAAGAAGTTTCTGTTTTGCTTCCAGGCCAATGCCACTGGCGAAGAATGATGTGACCCGGCTTCAATTATGAAGCAAGAACTGTTTCTACGAAAACAGTCTGTATCCTGTAGTTCCAGTGGTGACGTAGAACGACCGAGGAAAATCACGAAGATTAAGGTAATTGTTTTGTTACAAGAATTCTGCTTTCTCACATATTTCCTAGTTTTTATATTCAGAATGTCGGTTATGGAGATTTATTTCTGAGGACGTCAGGTTTTTTAGCTGCAGAAACGTTTGCTTTAATGATAAGATAAAATGTTCGTTCTTTTTCACGGGGGTTTCGTATAATAAACTCCAGTGATACACCGGAAGATGTGACATCGTACTTTTTTCATTTCATACTTATAACTGCAAAGGATTATGAGACGATTAAACAATAATGAATTGGAAATGGTCGTGGCATGATTTAAGGTATTACCCCAGAGTTTGATTAGAACGAACCGGATGAGTTACTTAAAAGACGTTATTTAGGATAACCGGCTCCTGGACTAACATTTGAGACTGTGACTTGGTAAACGCGAAGTAGGAGTAGTCATTACGCGGACGTAATATTTCTTGAGATCATTATATTGACTGATGATGTAATGCGGTCGAATGTTCTGGAGCTGACTCAATACTTTGACGCCACGTCAATTTTTACTTCGTCGCGTCCCGTGAAATCGACAGTTAGCCTCTGTGGAAACAAAGCATGTGTGATGTTGGAAGTCGGCGTATGGCGGGTCACGAGTGGAGCAGTGTTGCAGGCGGCTTCCCGTTCTCCTGCCGGTCCGAGACGGCAACCCGCACGCTCAAGTAACCCCTGCAGGGTCGGCTACTTTATCTACGCCCTTTCGCGTTTTGCTTATTCGGTTTTCCCGGTATCCAGAATTGGACATGCATGGGTTGGGACGCCGTACATCTGAAGTAGATTAAAATTTGTCCGTTTGCAGTCTGAACGTTACACTTAACATGTGATTTACATTGTGTGAATAATGATAATTAATTTCTTCTCACTGCCATAAAGTAGGGTTCTCTCCTTATTTGACGTCTTCGAAAATGGAGGTTGTTACCATAGAAACCATTTCATTCAGTGATCGATCACATTCAGTGTTTTTTTTTTCGTGTAGATCAGTGCCAATCACAATCATCGCAACACTTTGGGTCAGAAAAATGGTGAAGAAACGATTACGAATTTTAACATAGAATGAACATTATATTGTTAAAAATTATGCAATTTTTTCCGCCTTCTTCAGAGTGAGAATGTAATGGTTTGGCGCTTTTTAGTCTCATATGGGCAGGCGGTTGGTAGAAAATTGTATTTGATGGCGAAGGAGAAGTCCGCTTCCAAAACCGCCCAACCAATACATACTCACCCTGAAGATGGCAGCTTCAGTGTTTGCCGAAACTGTTAATTCTCAGCAACCGCCGCTGTTAATCTCCGAAAGCCGACGTTGTGCGTTTAATTTCAGACGCGAAAACCTTCAGACAAGAATTATATTGCGTAAATAAATACGCATTCTTGCATTACACAACAATCCGGACAGATTGGTCTTACTATAGAAATATTTCAGACATATTTATAAGTTATAACTGGTTGCAGTGTGTGTGCGGGGGAGGGGGTTAGGTAGATAAGCTGATACACACCGATTTCCGACTTTGGTGGCACACATTGATATTTGAACGTCAAACATGATGACGCTTAAGCAGGACAGCGTATTGAGATCAAATGTGGTGATTCAACAGTGAACGTAAGGCATGTGAACTAGACACACTCGTTTTATAAATTTCGTTTTGTAAAGAAATTTTGAGCGATTGATCTCAAATTTACTTTAATAAAATAGCGGAATTCAGTTTGTCGAAGCCATATTTTATACTTTCGTCTCAAATTATTTGTATCAATTGAAAATTGTATGTCTCATACAGAATACACTCAGGGAAACTGATTTTTTCCGCGTCCGTGAAATCGATATGAATTGATATGGATTTTTCTTTTACTTCCAAAATGCAATTAGAAATAAAGTTACCAAGTTTTGGAGTAAAGCCTATACTTTGAAGGATAAATACTTCTTTTTAACTGTAAATATATGTTAAAGATATACAGTTTTTTTAAAAAAACTTTTAAATACTCTCAGTATCAAATATGTTAATTTCGGCTGATAATTATTTCCTGACTTGGCAGTTTTTCTGCTGTCCTATAACAACAAAGAGGGTATACTTTATGTAAATTTACAAATATTCTTTTCACATAAAAGTTTAATGCGTTTTAAATTAATTTTAATTTAGTTAAACGTGTCTATTTCAGCGAAATGCTTTCCTAAGAGTAAATTTTATATACTACTTACTGCATCGAAATTGCCCCGAATTTTACCCCAAAAAACCCGTTAATAAGGAACAGAGGTACTTAAATTTGTAGTTTTCAGTAACAATTTCTATACGCTCAGCATTACGTTGCGATTCGCCCCAAAGATGGAAGCAGCAAGGACCTCTAGAGCAGTGGTATTCAACCTTTTTTGTTCGCGTACCCCCAGATATAATTCCTCTTCAATTTTGTACCCCGAAAGTTATTGGTGTATAATTCGTGTTATACATATTATATAATCTACATCTAAAATAAATTAAATTAATTACATTACTGATTATTCAGTGTTTATCATAAAATAATATATATATTTTTAAATTTCACATACCCCTAGGATGTCTACGCGTACCCCAGGTTGAATACCACTGTTCTAGAGCGTAGGTAAATGTTTACAAGATCCCAGAAGGCTGTCATTTTCATACTCGTCGCCGTCAGAACCTGAAATCTCACGTTCTATGAATAATTCTCTAGCAGTCATATTTTGTAATGTCCACAGCCTATCTTTTTCAAACGTTCACAGTTTAGCCTACTCATGTTCCTTCAGGGGCAATATCAGATTTTTCACAATATGGAGTGACAACATGCATTTACAGCTAAATATTTGAGCCCTATTTTGTTTATAGGAGACGATAAATCATAATATTCTTATCTTATCAACGCCATGATTTTCTCTGCGCGCTAAGTTCGTTGATAAGTACTAATAATAGAACTGAGCATTAACCGTACAGACGTTGTGGTGTATTCTGCATCCAGCTGCTGCTATACCGACTGTGCCTTCAATGCACTTTTACAAGTTACAAGGTTGTTTAAGAACTTTAACGCATCATTTGAAAATTTTAAAAGGTACATTACCAATTTAAGGGGAAGTATTTCTGCATGGTATAGAATTTCATAGGAACATTTTATCCAAGTTATTTTACCGATATGTAACCACGACTCTGAAGTCAGAGGAGAATTGTAAACCTTTTACTTTTCCCCTCCTTATAAAATGGAATACTTGTCTAAGGCAGTCTTCTTGTCCAGGAGTGGAATGAAATTATAGATTATCGAAGTTTTAGTTCCTTCCTTATAAGAATTTCATTCTTATTCTTGTACTTCCCCGTGTCGTAATTACAACGTTGGCTGCTAGAGAGATACAGGATGATTCCAGCAGCGAAAAATATAAAAATTTCATATGACAAATATTACACGAGAATCGAATCAGGGTGTGGTGACCTACACAATATTTAGGAGGAAACTATCGTCTCCATTTTCAGTACTGCTATCAGAATTTAACCATGAAGACGGAGGCGACGTTTTCCTCCGAAACGTTTGTAATTGACTACAGGACAACACGTCACAACACAGATGATAACTATCGATACACAAATCTCACTGATTTAGAGATAATAACCTTTTACGATCTGCATCATCGGAAGCGGTGCCCAAGCTCCTACGTATCCGCTAGATTCATTGTGACGTACTGAACATGTCTGTAAAACAGACGGACCTCATTGTGGTCGTCGGAACGGAGCGATTACTTCTGAAACAGTCTGTACCCAGTTTGAGATCTCGCTGCCTGTCTGCGTGTCTGTCACTACTTCTACATCATGAATCATTAGTGTATGCGGGAACCATGAAAATTTTTGAATGTTCCCACCAACAAAAATTCATTTTCTGTTTAGACCGTAGGCCCTAGTGGTCTGAAATAATAAATAAATGATATCCAATACAGATGGCATATATTTGAAAAATATTTGTATTCAGTTGTGTAATTTTATGTTTTACATAACTTTTGAATTAATTAGATCATTGACATACAGGCCCGTGTAAGAAATCGTAAATTACAACAATATTTTATTTAAATTAGCACGAGTCTTTTTTTTAGAAATATTCAAGGACTTCCAGTTCATAACGCTAAAATCAGAACTTTGCCTTATAAAAGGAGCTCCTTGAAGATGTCTTAACCCTTTAAAACCTGAAGCTAAACTAGATACATTTTAAGAATTCAGTCCGTACCGCAAAGAAAACACAACATTTCACTATTACAAAGATCAACTGGTTAACGCTGTTTAACGAAATAATTCCCGCTTATAGTGAGAATCACATGAAAATCATAAATGGTACTGTGGGTTAACTGCAGGATTACTGATTGTTAAAGCAGGTGGTACATATAGTTACCACTGGGATTTAAGTGGTTAATGCGTGCACAGAATATGTTTGGTTAAATAAGACGTAACATTGAAAAGTTACGTGACGGTTTCTTTCGAGCACACACAATGCATATCCGTCAGCGATCACGGGGCACTTTTGTTAATTCAGAATTATGCTACATGACTCACGATTTTAAACAGTTGCCACACGTTTTCTGCCAGTGTAACATTTAATTCTGCATTACGTAAAAAAGTGCATTTATTCTTAATTGGAAGTTGAGGCTTCGCTTTTGTTTTTGCTTAGATTTATTTGTAAAGTGCAGAATTCGGTATTTTACTCAGCTCCCTTGTAATGCTCTAATTAAACTAGATTATATAAAAAGGGACGCTCTAAGGAAAGCTGTAAAATGAAACGTACAAAAAGAAGATGAAGCTAAGTTGCAGTGACAATGTTACAAACATCTCCTAATTAGGCTCCTCCCAGCAGTAACTATTGTCTTCACGATCCCGTGTAAGAGGCAGCGTTCATCTTGTAATCAACCATGTGAATTGAGTTTCAATAGCCACACATCCTAAAGGTTGATTAGCGCTTGAAACAAAGTTACGAGACGATCCAGAAAAAAATATATTTCAAATAAATAATATATTCACCATGACTAACATTGTTTCATTAATTTTATTTCCAAAATATTTTCGATGTTTCATTAAAACTGATTACGTGAGAAGAATATTCATAATTTATTTGTATCAACTGACAATGTTAAGGTTATTAAACCCGGGGGGGGGGGGGGTTAAAGTTGGGCAGGAAATGTTCTGCTCATGGGTATAGTTAAAAATACTCCTAAATGTTCTGAAGACAGCTTGGAAAAACATAGAGTAGAAGGGGGGGGGGTAATATTAAAGCAGATACTAGATAAATAAAATGTGAAATTGTTTACTGAATTCAACAAACTCGATATATGAACTTTTGTGAAAACGGCATTGAGTGATTCCGTTTAAACTGGGCATTTTTGAACAGCTGAGCAATTATCATTTTTTTAAAAAAAATCATTCATCTTGGAGATAAGTAATGGTGATGGAAGTTTCGGGCCCTTGTAATCAGTTTCCGGGCAAGTGGATAATTTCTTCCAGCAAAAGTAGTTAGCTGTAATGTTCCCAGGACATATCCATTCGAAACCCAAGGACATTTGTGCCATAGCGTTGAAGGACCCACTTAACATGTTTATATTAATTATTTTTATATTTATTTAACGACGCTGGCAGTATTTTGAACTATTTATCGTCGAATGATAGGAATCAAATGAATTCGGAAGGATCAGTAAGGCACCGTGTTCAAATTTAAGTAAGGTACTGTCCCTGAATTTATCTAAAGATACTGAAGAAAACAATTTAAAAAAACCCAGAATAGACTGTATCCGGGTTTATACTTAAATTTCCAGAGTACGAAGCAGTAGTGCCAACCACTCGAATAGATTCTTATGGGGATTAAAAACAGTGGAGTTAAAATCACACGCATTTGCTCGGTGCAGTGTAAATGTCCAAAGCGTGGAACTCGGTCTGTGTCTTGACACTTTACCAAAACTTAAGTCAAATTGAGGAGTATAAAAAAAAATCTCACATCTGCCCCATTCCGCATCTTTCCATAGTGCCAAATACTTCCCGTCTGAGTTTGATAGCTGTTTTTCGTGTTATTTAAGTGGATCTTTGTACAAGAAGTGACATTTTATTTCTTTACTGTTGAGCTACAGTTATTTCGCCGGATGTATTGAAGGTTTTATTCTCATTCTTTTATTTTTACAACAAAGAATTGTCTTTTTTGTAATTTTCCGGTGTTTGGGCATCTAGAAAAGGCTTCGTTCCGGACTAGAAGGGCTGTCGAATGACCGTGCTGTATTTTAAAAGGCTGCTGTGATAGTGTGTGTTGGTAGTAGCAGGGAGGAGGGGGGGGGGGAAGGAGGAGGGTGTGGAATGATTTAGTACCTGCAGTAAGCATGACGACGTCAGAATAAAATCCTCCTTTGCATCTTCGAAAGCTGACCTGAGAATTCATGTAATTATTATGTATATTACACCCAATGTCGCGGGTCGGATCGAGAAAAGTGAGACTGCCTGTCAGGTAGACATAACCGCACACCCGACTTGCTTGGTGGGATGCCTATCGGTCGCGGCGTACTGTTATTAAATGACGTTACAGTCACAGGGAGGGGAAAGGCCAACATTAATTTAACCCAATCCACGATAATTTGTGTTTGACTGTAATACTGCCTTCCATTCGTGTCTTCTGTCTGTTGTTGTTGTTGTTGTTGTTGGTGAGGTCACAATCGTATCTAATGCCTAAAAGGATTCATATTGTCAAAAGTTAATTATAAATTGGAAGAACCACGAGGCCTAACCCCTACAGAAAGAAACTGAATCGATTAAGGCGTTAAAATAATTACTTTATACCACGTGTGACATGACGTGACGTGACCAGATGGAGCTGTTGTAAAATTTGAGGGGATTTTGTAGTATTTCCGTGGTGACAAACACACGCATTGAATATCATATAAGGTGTAATAGATTAAAATAATAATATGTACGTACTAATGTACTTGGGACGAAAAATCTCCATTTTTTTCTAAATCTAAATATAGATATATCCTTGTGATTAAGACCCAAGTCAAATGAATTAAAATACTTTAAATAATTTAGGTGTCTCAGCAAAGCCGTGGGCCGGACATTTCCGGTCCAAGGACCTCATTTTACCCACCGCTACCTTGACATAAAACTACACAATTTTTAATCTGACTTGCGCTGTATTTCGTGTTTTGGAACCTGTCTCCATGTTTTATCTTTCTACATTTTTGAAAGCATCGCGTTGTTCTGCTTAAGACTTGACACACGTTCTCTAACTCTTCATACGCAACTTTTTAATTCGCTCATGTCGATATGAAAACTGGAGTGGAAAATCAATTAACAGCGCTACCTTTGACGTGAACTACTGCCAGGTAATTATAGGTTAGTTTTAGGTCGAAAATCATTTAATTATTAATAAATTCTTTTTTTATTTTTTATCTTAAGATATATGCGCATAAACGTGAATATTATAAGCTTCTTGGTGATCACATGTGTTACAATACATAATCGCATAAGTTATTCGATCATGTTTCTGATCGAACTATAGATTTTGTGTTTTTTTAAAGGATTTGAGAAAACATTCAGATAGTTATCTCAATTTCTTGAAGTTAATGTAGAAAGAAATTTAAAGTAAAATAAAAATAGGAGTTGAAAAAAGAAACAAGCGGAGGAAAATGAAAAGAAACTAAGAAGAAAAGAAAGAAAACAGAGACAAATAAGAAAGGATCATAAAGGAAGAAGTAGAGAGAAATATCGAAATGAAAAGTGGAAAAGATTTACGACTTTTGTTTTACAATCGGTAATTTTTTGGTACTTAAGTGAGGATAGTAATGAGATGGATTTTTGGGCACGAGGCCTTATGAATTTGAATCGAATTTGTTCAGAAAATGTTAGAATAGTGGACTTATGTTAGACACGCTAAGGGTTCAGAATCGACATGGAATTTCTTAATGAACTGTAAACTGGCAGGTAGAATTAATCTGCGCCATGTTGATGCCTCGTTGAGCTGTGACAACGCAGCATTTTGATGTGAGGCGAAGAGGTCGACGCTGGTCTTAATTTGCATTTGTGTATTATGATTCTCACTGTAATCAGCGTTAACCAGTTGATCTATGTAACGGTGAAGTGTTGTGTTTTCTTCGCGGTACGGACTGAATTCTTAAATTATATTTAGACGAACTTCGGGTTCAAACTGTTGATTATATAAAATAATTTTATAAGAAATTACTGTAATGTATAATTGATGCCGATTACATTATGTTTATAGACTATGGAAATAAAATTAACGCTTACAGAATAAATACATTATATTTATTATATACAAATCCTTTAGATTACTTGTGTTAATTAATGAACACAAAAATGTGTTCCAGTGCTTTGTTTTCTTGGCCTCTATGTTGCGTTTGTTACAACGAACGAATTAGAAGAATGTTGAACGCGGAGTGTAATGGAATTAGCGCAGGATCTCAATTATGAGGCGAGTCCACTGGAACTGCTGCTGTGCGATTATTAACGTAGATATGAAGCTAAAAGATTTTCAGCCGAGCGATGACTGTTCTGTTGCTTTTTTCGTATATGTTATATACATATGTAAGCGCCGGATGTAAGTTTTTTGTTCGACAAGAATTATTCTCACCGTTTGCTTCATCCCACCACAGCTCGGCCTTGTCTTCTCTCTCAGGGCGGATCGTAATGCATCATCATAGTTATATTCCGCTGCCTAATGGGTTCCTTAACAGTGTAACGCGACCCGGTATCGACTCGCGCGTATCTGTCACGTTCCTCACTTTATATACTTCACTAACGCTACTCGCAACAACAATAGTAATTGTTAATTACAATATTTATGTATTATTTATTTAGTGTTCTGTCTGAGGACAGGTCCATATGAACAGGATCCTTCCATCCTTTTCTCTTCTCGGACTGGGACCTGTTCATATACGTTCTTGGCAGATGATCCAGAAGTGGTTTGCCATTGCCTTCTTCTGTGTGTGAATGGAGTAATTGTTGGGATGCCACGGAGGAAAACTCCGTGTTGCCTAGACCACGGCCTTGCCCAACACAAGTTATAAATTCGGGCACCGCCGGGAATCGAACCCGAGACCCCAGGATTACAAGGCCAGCGTTCTAACCGCTAGACCACCTCATCTTATTATTATTTAGTGTTCTGTCTGACGACAGGTCCATATGAACAGGATCCTTCCACCCTTTTCTCGGACTGGGACCTGTTCATATACGTTCTTGGCAGATGATCCAGAAGTGGTTTGCCATTGCCTTCTTCTGTGTGTGAATGGAGTAATTGTTGGGATGCCACGGAGGAAAACTCCGTGTTGCCTAGACCACGGCCTTGCCCAACCGCCGGGAATCGAACCCGAGACCCCAGGATTACAAGGCCAGCGTTCTAACCGCTAGACCACCGTGGCTGTTAATTACAATATTATACTGCTATTTATCATTCAGTGGGCCTTATAATAAATTAGTTATTTAATTCCATGAATATAAGTAATTTTATAAAAGCTTATAGACGCTTAGCTAATAAAAAAATTCATCATCTTTGTGGAAAATTAATGTTCATAACCATATTGACAAAAGGCTAGCTTTCTAATCTACCCTGAGTCACTTACGTCCAGATGACACCCTCATTCCATTGTCCGAGATGCATTTTAATATTATCCACGTTCTGAGTTAAGATTTCCAAAGTGGTCTCTTTCCTTGAGATTGTCTTACTGAAATTTTATATTTATGTTCTTTTCTATGCGTGCTACATGTCCCGCCCTTCTCGTCGTCTTTGATTTTGTCACTTTGTTAAACCTTTGGAGTCCAGTGTGGTCTATATTTCCCACCTGCTTCAAGATGAATGCATAACTCTTCATTTTATGTTTATGTGTTTTGTATGAGTCTCGCCGTAAACAGCGATTATTTCCTTAAACATCGTTAACCAGTTAATCTTTGTAACGGTGGAGTGTGGTGTTTTCTTTGCGGTACGGACTGAATTCTTAAATGTAATTTAGACGTTCTATAATTCTCACTGTAAACAGCGATTATTTCCTTAAACATCGTTAACCAGTTGATCTTTGTAACGGTGAAGTGTGGTGTTTTCTTTGCGGTACGGACTGAATTCTTTAAATAGTATTTATACGGGATTCGGCTCTTCGTTGTGTGATTTGCTGAGTGTTCTTCTCGTTTCCTACATCTCACATCGTAGGGTCAAACCCAAGCCTGCAGAACACCTGAGCTGCATGTTCACAGGACCGTAACGAAACGTAATGAGGTACGATGAAGTGGAACTCCCGCACGACTGTATGAGGCAGCAATGGAGGCTCAGTGCTTGTGGTTTGTGTCACATGAAGAATGGATGAATTTTATTCTCGTTCATGCTTGAATTATCAAATTCACATGGATGGTACGAACTGGTATGACACATCTATTGATCTTTCGGTATGTAAAAAAAAAACCCCGAAGTAACTCAATTTTCAACAACTTTCGAAACAGACGGAAAGTTCTCTTACCTACGTAAAGCAGAAAATATTAATGATTTCTGTCTAGTTTTTATGCACATAAATGCCCAAAACTGTTTACAACTGTTACATAATGCTGTTACTGAGTCCGGATGACCCATTTTCAGCTGTAACTTTTAATAGTAGACTAGACTGTAGTTAAAGTCATTACCTGCAGATGGCATTAGTTACTGCAGTTTCGGAACTGTCGAAAAAATATCAAAGAATATAAATGAAGTGCATCGTTATTGGATTGTTACATAAGTTTGTCTTTTTTCGATCCAAACACTTGTTCATATTATGACAGGCCTGCACATTGCATGATTATTCTTGGTGTTGTTTGATGACACTGTTTCAGCTACTTATGTACTGTGGCTTGCAATCAAATATATGCCTAAGTGGGTAATGTTTTAGGATGTTGGAAGACACCTACTCGTTTTACTGTCCGGGAGGCTTATACGTATTCCTTACACTGGTATGTAAACTGAAGGCAAATGCCACAATCCTATTGGTTGGTTGTGCTCCGTATAATGTGGCGATTACAAATGGTTTCAATGCTGAGACACTTCCTGTTTTGAGGCGTCAGAGAAGCAGGAGCAAAGGGCCTGTGTATTCAGTACAAACATCACTGGAAAGTTTAACCACTTGAAATCGCCATTCCTGTACCAAGTACGACGAACCAATAGAATGGTGGCATTTACCTGCAGGTTACATAGTAGTACAATGAAAGCGTAAATGTGTTCCGGAACTCACTTTGGGAGACTGAGGAAAACAATTAAACATCAGTCAAAATAGCTGGTAGTATTCTGTGTTGTGCCTCCGAAGGTATGAGACTTTTTATCCAGCTTACGAGACTGCACACAAATTTGTGTACGAAAGTAAAATGATGAAATATATACACTGTAATGCAGAACTGAATTTGAAGTGGCCTCAGTTTTTTTTGTTTTTTTTTTAAATAAGTTCGGAAAAATTTTCTTCAACTCATAAGTAATTTTATAAGTTGTTCAAATAACATCTTATCGTTTCACATCTGTCAGTTCGGATGCAAAGCTGTATGATTAAGGTAAAGGTGAAACTGCTTTGAACAAGAAAGTACGTTCACATGTATCTTCCTCGACTCGTCTTTGGCTAATTTAATTAGCTCATTTTTACAGGACTTCCCTGCAAGGAGGGAGAACTACGTGTTTATTTCCGCGTCGATATTGTGAGTGCGTAGGAAAATAATGTCAAAATTTCCTCATTAACCCTTTAAAGCCGAAGCTTGTAAAAATAGTATTTAGGAATCCAGTCCGTACCGCGAAGAAAACACAACTCTCCACCGTTACGAAAACCAACTGGTTAACGCTGTTTAAGCAAATAACCACTGTTTAGAGTGAGAATGGTATGAATCCCGTAAATACAAAATGAAATGTTACTAATCGTTGAAACACGTAGTTACCATTTGTACTTTAAAAGATTAAAATATTTTTAAGAGACAGTTTTGTTAACGTTTTTCTGTGATCTGCTCAAAAACGACGTAAGTGCAGTCGATTTTATTATATTAGGTGTCGCAATCACTTCATCTTTTACCACGTCTTAATTCTATCTTTCTTTCTTTCTTCCCGATAAGACCTCCATTCTGTTCATCTGTCATAAAGGAATATCCGCACTTTTTGTCTGCTTATGTGTGTTTCGCGTTTTTCCTCCTTGTTGAAGACCAACAGTTTTGTCTCTACATTTTTATACTTTCTTCTCGTGCTATCCATTTTCATTTAGAAAGCCTCCACCTTCTCTGGGACAGTATAATGACGGAACCCAGCATTCCTACAGCTGCATTTACACTAGCCGAGCACACTCCGTTCTTGTCACAAGTGAACACAAGGATCTCTCACAATCATTCACTGGTTCGTATACGGGACCATCGAGCCACCATCCCGAAACAGATGATTCTTCTATAACATTGCTTTAAAGTTGGCTCGTCTCGGTTGTTGCGCCGTGTAGTCAGGTATAAGTTTACCGACGTTTCAGAGATTACTCGTCACCCTGATGATGGAGACAGCAGGAACCTCTGAAATGTCGGTAACATTCTGACTAACACAGCCATCTTGATACTTGCTACCGTAATAATCAGAAATATGTTTTTTTTAAATTCATAACAGTCCACAAGTCTTTTATTTATTTATTTATTTATTTATTTATGGTTTAACTTCACATTTCTCACCTCCACAGTCATTCTGTCACTTTGACGCTACATAATTAATGACACTGATAAACCAGGAAACAAATCATTGATAGTTTATAGAGTTTGATGGCACTTTCATTTGACTTTGTATTATTTGTAATTTAGAATTTTCTCTTGTAACCACAGTTTTGTTATTAAAGAGGTTTAAAATAAATAACGTCTGTGTTGGGTAATATAATAGAAGTTTTAAGATACGCGTACACGTTAGACTTAACCACAAACCCACGTGTATTTTAACCTTCCATTCTGTAGGGGCCGCGTGGTTGCTACTGGTAATACGCTTCTTGGCTGTAAATTACATACGAAGAGAAATGATAAGAAAAAACAACTTCAAAATCATTTTGTTCCTATGTCATTATGAAGGGGAACTTGTTTAAAGTTTGTTATGTACGCATAGTAGACTCTCATGTTGCAACTAAAGGTTGACCAAGCGGCAAACTGCGAGGCAGCCAAGTGCTTCATGTCGGAACAAAAGAGTACACGAATTCTTTTTATAGTTTTAAGAAATATGTAATAATTGCAATTAATTACCGGTACATAATATGTTACTGAATTTTTTTTAATATATCGCTGTGCGCTGATAAAGCTTAAGTTCAGCTGTCACGCGTAAGTGTAGATGTAAGTTGAAGAATGAATGTGTAAAGGATTTTTAATAAACAGAACGGAGTCAAATGGCTCAGGAAATGGTCCATTACAGAGATCTTGTGAGATCGATATTCAACATTTGTAATTCAATAAAAAACTAATTTATTGAACTGATGAGCAGCTGTTAGCTTTTTAAGGAAGTTAGTCCACAAGCCTTAGGCTACTCACCACTTAGACTGAAGAACAGCGTTTAACCTCTTACATGCCACTGGTAACTATATGTACCACCTGCTTTAACAACCAATAATTGTGCATTTTGTATTTATGGGTTTCGTATGACTGTCACTGTAAACATCGATTATTTCCTTAAACAGCGTTAACCAACTGATCTTTGTAATGGTGAAGTGTAGTGTTTTCTTTGCGGTACGGACTGAATTCTTAAATATTGTTTAAATAAAATTGTACTTAAGAGAGTTAACTGAAGTCTGTGCATGGTTATTTGACTATAAGGAATAATTAACACCATTTGTCGTATAATTTTATTTTCCTCTCAGCCACATCGGTGTTGGACACCCTTGCCATGGCTGAATTGCCTTGACGTCCGCGAAGTTTTCTTAGCGACGTGGGGTTTAGGCCTACAGTAGCAAGTCCCTTCATGCTTTAACACGCTTGTATTGTACTTATGCTTTTATTTTGCTGCTGTTGTTTGCAATTTGTATACCGCAAGAATTTGAGGGACAGAATGTGTTCTCTGATTCAGAAAGTCTTGGTACTGTCTTGCATTAATTAACAAACAGCAAGTGTTGGTGAAATGAGAAAATATGTATACAGCAGTAGTAGAAATTAGGACTTCGAATTCCTAAAATCTCTGTGTAAGAGATGTTTGGAAGTTCTAGATATATTTTGGAGGGTAATATTAAAACCGATCTTAAAGGAATAGTGTGTGAAATTTTCGACCGGTTCAGGTATATGGCTAAATGAAGTAGTTTGTGGGCGTTGTAATGTGCACAAACACACACACACACTTGGGTTCGATAAAGTCAGGGAATTTTTGGACTGGGTACGAAACTCAACTATTTATCGACGACTTATGCACTGCGGAGATTAATTCTACGAGCCGCCAATCGAGAAAGGAACACATTCATCAAATGTTTGCTGGTGACAATCTGAGAACGGTCGGTCAAAGACTTTCTCTGCCGTACTTCGTTTCGACTTGGTGAAGGAAAATATCCCAGGCCCTGACAAAACATTATACACTGAATACCAGGGCCTCTGTTTCCTCCGTCCAATTCCAAGAAGACACTACATGGAGATCTATCTCCACTCCACCCTATGCCTTCATGTCGTATTATGTGACGTTATCTTTTGTCTCTCGTTGCGTAAAGATTCACTGTGTCATTGCTCAGTGGTCACTTCGCAATGCCGCTGTTGGTACTGTCTTTAGTTTCGGCTCTGAGATCCACCACTGTCTGTGGCAGAGTGTCGGTAACTCCCTCGCTGTCCAAAACCTGAGCCAGGAGCTCAAATAAATTGTCAAAGCTCCTACTAAGAATCTGTGTCTATCCGACGGACGTGACTGATTTTCTCCTGCGTCAATATTGAGCAAGTTGCTTCCTTGACCAATATTTTAGTGCATTATCTTCGTCAGAATCTTTGAATTGATACATTTTAGTGTAAACTTGGCCTTAAATAATTTGTGTTCAAGAATCGACGCTAGAAAATAAATTGTAATAACCGTGGCCAGGCATTAACTGTTCTTAAAACATCATCTCTGGTGCCAAAGTAATCCTGAGCTAGTTCCATTTTCACAACCGATTTCCCTAAGATCCATCTTAATGTTTTCTTCCCATTAGATGAGCGGGGTGTGTGGAGCACATAAGGAGGGAACACCTAAGTGTCGATACTGGGATAATATTAAAATGTGCATAAAATAGATGGGAGTAGAAGGTGTGCAATTAATTCGTATCTCGGGCTTTTGTGAAGACGGCAACGATCCTTTGGGTTCCATGAAAGGACGGGGAATTTTCTGATTAGCTAAGCGTACTGTTAGCTTCTGAAAAAGGACTCTCCTTCATGAGGTTAGTTAAATGGTCCAACTGATTCGATAATCGTAAGACTGTGGTAAAACAAACACTTTCTCTTATGGGTCATCCATCAGTTAGTAATGAAATAAAAAAACTAAGCTAAAATAAAATTAAGGTTATACATGTTAAGGTGACTTCAGCTGGTATTGGTTGCGTCAGGCAAAGATTGTCCTAACCTAATTCACACAAAGCCTTTGCTTGGCCTTCAGTGGTTAAAGCAAGAAACCTAAGAATCACTCAGCTGTCCGACACATTCTTTTGAAGCTAATGAATGTTTGTGTGTAATAGATTGCTGTCTCAATTTTTTTTGTTTTCGTAAACTGCTCGGCTCTCACTCGGGACCGGAGACAATAAAAATGGAGCAGTCGCGAGGTATCTAGCTCAGTAAAACTGTCTTTGATACTCTGTAGCAGACAGTACAAGGATAGGTTTATCCGCTGTGTAAATCGATTATGTTTGGTAAAAACAAAAATACAGCGCAACAAATATTAATCCTCTCCGTCCCATGGACGATTTATATAATAAATTATGAACTGTTAATTTAAACAGTTTTGGTGTTTAACACTTCCCATGCCATAAACGAGATATGTCACATTGAAAACTAAAGTTTTTAATATACAGACACGAAATTGATGTACTTTATTTAGTGATGCAACATAAGCAAATGGATGTCGACATAAGCCTGTGTTGTATCTGCCGATTTTGTCTTCTGGGTTGTGTCGCCTGGTAGTGTAATCGGCGCCAGAACCAAGCAGACCGCTGCCGTGAGAACTCCACATCTCGGACACATTTGATGGCTGTTTCTCGTAAGATACAACGGAATTGGAGCATGCACAAACATAATGCCTTCTGTGTGTTTAATACTTCCATGGGAACTGATTAATTTATATTTTTGTGAAGTTGCAAATCATTTATCTTAAAATGTCAGTGTAGATGATATTTTGCTGACTGCATCACACGCATTAATTTAGGGTAGAAATGGACCGTTTTATATGGTTTCATCTCTCTTGTAACATTTACAGATTTAACTGGAAGCAATCTGAATACGGCTAGCAGGTAATGGAATTTAAATATTCTGTCCTATTTAACAAATAAGGAGCCTACATCGAGATGTTTTCTTGTGGTGGACCGGAAGTTTCCTCCTCCACAGCGTTACTAGGTTTTGTAAAATTCTTCACTGATTTTCGACAGCAGCTCACTGGACCAACTGCAGAACGTAAATTGTCTCTCTCTGTCTCTCAGAAGCTGATCGTCTTTTTTTAACGTACCAAGCCACTGCGGCCTCCACTAAAACTGCATCAGTTGATTGCCAAGGTTGAACGAAAGAAGGGAACACGGTGTGCAACAGAAACCGCGGCATTATTGTAACATAAAGCCGTCGTTGTTTGTTTTCCATGTTCTGACGCCGTGTGATCTAGAACGCAGATATCAACATTTCGGAAAAACATTCTGCCTCAATTTTTAGTCCTGAAGATGGAGGCGATATGTTCCTCCGAAGCGTGCGGATCTACCTACAAGTCTACGCTGCGTTAGAATACGGAAGACTTACAGCGACATCTTCACCGCCCCGAGAATCTCAAATATCGCAGTAAAAGTTGTCCAAACGTGAATCGCTACTACTACTACCGTTCTCGAACTTTGTGGAATACGTTGGGAAGGAGGCGGGGGAAGAGATGAGCTTTCCCTAACCTGCATTTGAAGAGGCAGGTTAAGATTTATGTAGTGGACTGTTCCTTGGGGTATGTTAGTTGACAGTGTATGAACACCGATAAAACACAACTAACACCACCTCCCACATTAACTGTGCGTTTAGATTACAATAAATTATTCAGTCTTTCTGGGATAATAATTGTGATAGGATTGATCACTGTAACCCTTTGCAGCTGACACTAGCTTAAATGGTATTTAAGAATCCAGTCCGTACCGCAAAGTAAACACAAGTCTTTGCCATTACAAAGAGCAACTGTTTAATGCTAATTATGCTGAGAATCATACAAAATGCACTATATTAAAGTTACCACTGGGTTTTATAGGATTAAAAATGTAAACTAATTTTTAACCACACAAAAAGTATATAAAATATACAAGGACAAGCATGTTTCAGTTTTATAATGATGATTCGAAAGAGATATAATCCCGGGTCTGTTACTGTGTTCTTCCCACAGGAAAAGGAATGGGGTGAAATGAAAGGAAATATATTACGCGAAGGGAATAAGTAGTGTCAGAAGTTGGTGGTTCTGTAATTTTATAAATCTGAGAGATTTCACACGCAGGGCTTATTCACGTGTAATTTTTGCAAGTAGAAATCGTGTATTTGTCGCTTAATGTTTCTGGGTTTTGTGTACAGGACGCAATGCTTGATTTAATTATCTTCTTTAATGTTTTATATCTGTTTGCAACTCTCGCTTTCATTTGATTATTAGAGATAACTTTTTAAGACAAGTGAAACTCAAATTCCGTACCGATCAGGTTAGTGTAATGCTGTCGGTTTGGACTTGTATTTGACAGATACGCGATTTGAATTCTTACTGTTTTCAGCCTAAAGGCCTGATGATTAAAGTTTCTTGGGTTATGAAATATGGTTTAATTTAATAATTTCCATGTGGATTTCTATTAAAAGCGAACAATAGTTCTAGAGGTACGTACTGAGACTTAAAAAACCTAAACGGTCACAGATAATGCAGACATGACTTGTAACTGCGTTAAGTTTATACGTGCGAAACGGAATTTGTACAAAGTAATATTTAAACACCTTTATTGGTGTTACAGGTAACTTATTTTGATGTTAATAACAACATGGCGTTGCGTCATATGTGATGCAAAAAGCAGGCAACAAACTCTTAAGTCCTATACATGTAACGAGCTCATACGTACTGCGAGCATTGTCTGAAAAGGAACGCACAGCGTATATGAAGACCATAGTAGTAATGCAAAGTATTTAACGATTTAATTAACGTAGCTTGAGGTTTAACGGGGTCTAGAATGAAGTGGCTTGTAAGCGTATAAGCATTAAGGTTTCGCGGAGAATGAGCAGACTAGAAGTTTCGCAGATTATATGTGCTCGTCTGCACGTAGGGGCTCCAACCGTTTGCAAATTCCGCTTGAATTGTTTGTTTTAGAGATATCGCAAGATGTTGTCCAATCACTGTGGAGAATAACGAGCTGAGTTCGGTTCCTGGCAGTGGCACGAACTGGTTATTTCGCTACCCTGTTCAGGTCCGCTTTGGGGCTTACCCAGGTTCATATCCAATCCAGTTTATGGGGATATTTCCCCAGGAATAAGGTAGTCGGGAAGTGAAGCTCATCGTACTCCATATTTTTTGTAGTAGGCCTATTGAAGATAAGAAATTCTATATCTTCAACTCAACCACCCGTCTTCATATTTTACTTCTTGATAAAGTCTTTGGAGCTGAAGCTCGTCGAGGTAGAATGTCAACGCTGTGGCTGTTGGTTGACAATTCTCTTTTCCTCACAGCCATAGAATAGAAACTAATGTGTTATATTTAACAAAGGCTCTGTTATACGAATCTTAACACAGAAACACAGTTCCAGATCATTTGAACACGACAAATCTTGTAATTTCACGTACAAGACGTTCTAGAGAAGGAAGCTTTATCATAGGAAACGTAGAATTTTGGGGGGAGGTTTCGGTGCTCTCGTGCACTTCCTTGAAAGTTTGTACTTGCTCTCATCAAGTTAGGTGGCCATCATTTGAACCCCCCCACCCCTGGTCCCCACGCCCTTCTCCTGTTCTGCTGTGTAGTCGCGATTGCCTTAATCCATCAGCTTCGGGATTGTCGTCCGTCCGTCCGTCCGCTCATCCTTCGGGCTCAGTGCACTGTTACAACTATATATGGCTTAAATTGATTTGATGTATACATCGTCTTAATTCCTCCAAGATACACAAGTTTTGCAACAACCACCACTACCACCGCTACCATCACCCATCTATCCACCCATCCACCCACACCCAGCACTTCCCGTACAACTCAAATTAGTTTCCCCACTCTTGTCGTCGTCTCCTTAAGTCCGTTTTCCTCAAGTTGGACTAATACCCGACCTCCTTCCTCCTCCGTTGCTTTACTAACAAACAGACACACACAGTGTTCGTCTCTCTTGGCCCAGAACAAACATGGAGTTAATTATTCCGAAGAGTTCTGACAATAACGACAATTGTGTATAATATCCGTGGATTGTAACCTCTGAGAACTAGAGATTTCGAATTTGATATACAAATCTTCTTTAGGTTAGAAACTGAATTATCATCTGTTGTTAGGAGGCACTGCTGCTTATTACTAGCGTTCAGTTTAATAAGTGACTGGGATTTCATCTGTCCCTTTAGGAATATGTTGGAATAGTACCTTAAATTAGGCCACAACAACTTCATTCCATATAGTATCCTATAGACTGACAGCGTAGTGACATAAACCATGAACAAATAAGTAAATAAATAAAGAAAGAGGCCATGTTAAGAGGCTTTGTGCGTTATTCACACATAATAGAAGGTCCGTGTTACAACTTTTGTATTCAGTTTCTGTATTAAACGTTGTGGAGGCGAATTAATTACGGTCCGTAAAGGTTCGTTATAATTCCTACTTAACATGAAACTGATACTGAACTTTGACATTTTTCTTTTAAATTACTCATACAATATAAATTTTGTACGTAGTAGAAACGTATATCTTGTTAAGATCCAAAACTTTAGTTTGAAAAGTTTTTTTTTCTTTTCGATACGATCTATATTTAACGAAATACAAAGCAAAGAATTGATATTTCTTTTTAACTTTGTGACAACAGATAGACATATGGACAGTTTCGAAGGCAGTGAGAAAGTAGCTTTAGTTTACTAGTCTGTGGATTGTAATGTATTCTTTGAATTATTAAAATTATTTTATGATATTTAAAATTAAATTATTAGCCAGCATTTTTCATAAAAACACATTAATTTTCTTACTCTGAACGAACGTATTTAAACCTGTTCCTGTTCATTAGGATTTTCGAGCTTTTATTTGTGTACTATACAATGAGAAATACGTAGGCCACTGGACCACAAAACACCGATACCACTTTATTAGCCCTGGAATAAGAAAATGTTTAGATAAAAGCCGTAGATTATGAACCGACTGATATTTAAGGAAATTTTAGGCACATCTGTTAACTGTAAAGTAATATTAGCAAGAAGGGTATGTATCGTAATAAGAACCCATTGATGAAATATTAATATTAAGCTTATAGTTTACAACCAAACTTTTATGTTGGGAAAAAATTGTTGTTTCTCTAGTAATTTACCGATAATTTTGAATATTTGAAGTGTCTTAATTTTTTAAGTTTGAAGCTTACCAGTTGTTAAGTTGAATACAGGTTTTGAGACTCGTTAATAACTAGGGGTCTTAATTCTTTTAAATATTTAATGTGTTAATTAGATTAACTTCGTGCGCATACCACCAGTTGGTAGGCTGCACTATTGAAATTAAAGCAACTAGATGTAGAAAAGAAAAATGCAGTTGACGAAAAAACGAATAGGGATTGATTTCTAAGTTAGGTTGCGTGTCCAAGTGAAGTAAACCACCTTTTGTCTGTTACGTGTTTGGAAGTGCAGTTTGCCTATTTGCGCATTAACGGATTTTGGTTAAATATTCTGCAGTGAGATGTCAATAAATCAGAATACGTGTAGACTATAGTTTCACTCTAAGTTGGACAAAACAGAGTACCACATTACATGTGAACGAACGTCGCTTTTGAACAGTTGTCAAGCCTGCAAAGTATTCGAGAGGTCCTGGCTTCGAATTACGGATGGTAGACAGGATGTCCTCACGGAGGAAATTGTAGATTTTTCAAGCGTATGTGTAAAAGGTGCTTTTTCATGATTCGTTCAGCGATTAGGGCAGTTTTTTGTTATGCACTTGCAATATTTATGCCGGTCTCAAATCTAAATACTAAAAGTTCACTGCTCTCTTTTATTGATACTTTTAACGTATACTCTGTTTGCAGAATTAATAAATTAAGTGTTTCTAATACACACAATTAGACACAGTTCCGAACTAGTCTCAACACATCCCATCATCATAACCTATTTCCCACATTCATCTTACACCTCTCTGGTAGCAGAAGTCAAAGGTTCATTACCCCAGTACAAATTCTACTACCTGACACCGTCCTCAGGCTCCTCCACCCATCTCCCATTATCACAGTCTGGCTTTCAAAAACCCGTCTTAAAACTTTGTCGAACTTTTAATAAACCGTGGCTTGCAAAGCGATTTCCCATCAGCTAGCCAGCCATAATGTCCTAGACTTCATTAACCTAACACCATTACATGGCATTTGTTCCATGACCTCTTGTTTTCAGACGCCTGTAGTGAAGATACCAGTGTTCGCTACCATCTAAAGGGCAGGGCAGTTGTATCTGAGTTAAATTGTCAACGCAGAAGAAGAAGTCTTGTAGGTTTTAGACGTTTCAGTTTATCACTGGAAGGCAAATGAGACCGCGCCTCGGAACCCTCTCCTTGACGGGGGCCGGCCACGGCTAGCGACGACTTTCCACCGCGAGAGACACAAGGCCTCTCGCGTCGCCGTGCCGAACCTGTCCCGCGGTACCGAGCATCGCTTGAACATCTCGCCTGCTATCAGGAAAAAGGGAGAAACGAAAGAAGGGTAGCTAATGTATTCGGAGACGTTTTAATTCACATCGAGGCGAAGAGAAAATATATTGATATTTGTAAAGGGTTGTAGTTGACAAAGGAAAATTACGGATAAAACAAGGGCAGAAATATGTTCAAATACAGAGATTGTCGGGTGTTCTGTACGTTCCAAACGGGTTGTCGTATAAAACAAATGATCATCACATAAACTATTTATATTACATTAAAATATATAGACCTTCCTTTTTCCTTAAACGTTTTCGTATTTAATGTTCGCGTAATTACATAAATACTGAACTTACCTATAAATCGGAAATATAAAATCAAATACAAAACAAAATATCTTCAATTTCCTTAACATTACAATTATCTTATTTACTTTTAAAGTTTCTCACAGGCACAGAATAGTAGCTAACCTAACCAACTATTCTGTGGAGCGGCACTTGAAAACTGTTGCATATTAAGTTTATAGTTTAGATGCGTCATGTTTGTGTTTACAATTCATATATATATTTATTCTTCAAGTCTACCTGAAGATGATGCTAAGACATCGAAACATGTTGTAATATATAGCGCAATATTGTAACATCGAGGAAATGATGAATAGCGCAGAATATTTATATCAATTTTAATTTTTAACATCAATATTTAAAATGGTTTGTGTATAGACTTGAAGAATAAATATATATATGTATTGCATATTAATTAATATGGCAGCAGTCTATTGAAGTCGTCTGGAATGGCTTCAAGACGATGAAGGGGAGCGACAGTTCTGGTTACACACTCTTCTGTGACAGAAGTATAGGCCTGCATTTCTTGCAATACTTTCTTTCTCCTGAAGTAATTAATTTAGACAACATGCTACGCACCTTTGTCGGATAAAATGCTATATATGTGGGCCGCTGAATGAATTACAACCGTATATGAAGTCGGAAACAGTATTCGATCCAGAAAACTATTCATACATATTTGCTTAGTTACCCTTCTATCCCCCAAGTAGCAGGAACGTTGAATCCTTACACACACCGCCCTTCTTCAGCGGTTATAACCAGAGTATATCGAGTAAGGCGTTCATATTTCAATACATTAACGCACCGAGTCTCAACATTACCAGAAATACATAGTAAGAGTTGACTTCTCCAACCCTCTAAAATATGACTGCTCTCATTATTTTCTCCATTCGATTTTGTCCCTCCACTGTTCTTGGTGTAACAACGCTTCTTCGATATTCTTCTTCTTCTTTTCATTTATCTCTGGTTCTGAAATGTCTACATGCCATTCCCCCTCCCGTCTCACGTCCCTTCTCATTCTGTCACTGTCAGCTTCATGCCTCAGCAACCAACCCTCACACCCCCGGTCTCTTTCTTTCTAATTACTGACTTCTCTGTCTTTCTTATGTCTCCTTCTAAAGTCTCCAACCCCCTCTTCTATACCTCATACCTCACTCTACTGCAAAATGTTTCCTCCCCACGTCTCAAGTGAAATTAAAGTCTACCACCCCTACCACTCTTCGTTTTCTGCCCCCCCCCCCTCCCCCACACACACCCTTTCTTTCTCTTTTTTTCCAAAACGATTTCTCCTTCTTCATTGCACGTTAGGCTGTATGGTCGAGGAGATTCCACGACCCCCGGACAGAGAACGACGCCTACTCCGATGAAGGAAAAAAAAACAGGCGCACACACTCACGTACGGACACGCGTTTCCGTCCATTAACTTTTTTTTCCTTGCTCCCATGTTCCTTTCTTTCGTCTTGCATTTTATTTTAGAGTTTCTCAGCCCCCCCCCCCTCCCACCAACATCCTGGCTGCCTTGAAGCGCACATATTCCTACCCCTATCCACCCACCCTGTCCTCCAGCTCCCAGGTTTTAATCTATAACGATGTGAAAGTGTACATAAACACCCTCATGTCCTTCTACCCCCTACCCTTGATGAAAAACCCTCGTTCATGCGTATTAGTGGCGATGACAAGAAATCGTTCTGAAGCTGCTGCTTCATGTAACGACCGTCTGCAGAAGGAATATTTCTTAAATTAGAAGTACAGCAGAGTCCCGATAACCAGTCCAAAGCGAGACTGAAGGACGGGCGGATAATCGAAAATGTCGGATAATACGGAAGACTAATAAAAAAGAAGGCAAATATCACCTCAGTTTAGGGCAGTGGTAGTCAACCTGGGGTACGCGTCCCCCCAGGGGTACGCGAAGACAGCTTAGGGGGAACGTGAAATTTAAAAAAAAAAAAAATTTATGATAAACACTGAATAATCAGTAATATAATTTATTTAATTTATTTTAGATGTAGATTATATACTATGTATAACTTGAATTATACAACAACAATTTTTGGGGTACAAAGTTGAAGAGAGATTATATCTGGGGGTACGCGAACAAAAAAGGTTGAATACCACTGGTTTAGGGTATGGTTAAATTACGAAGAAAATTCAATACGACGTCAAATGAAAAATATAGCGAAATTGGTATTTAACATAATGCAAATTAATAAGTTTAGTTTTAAAAGAAATAAGTTATGGTCATTTGCTTCGGAACCTCCTTCCTCTTCTTTGTGGCCAGGTTACGCCAGCGCCTGAACAGTCTGTAGCAACTGAGTACATAAAATGTAGAAGGTGCGTGGTGAGGGAACGTGATCCATTCCGCTACATGTTGAGTTGATCGTTGATAAAATGGAACGTTCCGACACTGCACGTGATTTTGTTCCTAAATTCACTTTAAACGTGAACTAGATCTTATTTTCCATATGATTTGAATTGTGGGTTTGTGTAAACCAAATTCACGGCACACATAATCTTTCTTCTTTCCACTATCAATTTTGTTTTATCCTCCACACTTAACACTTTTCTCTTCCTTTGCAACTTTAGCCATTCTGTCGTATTTTCGAAGCCAGTTTGTTTGTTAATCTACCGTAATTTTCCCGTGCATTTTCTGAGGGTATTGAGAAGCTGGAGCTCCCAAGGTCACTCGGTGTTGTTTGAAAAGGTTTGAAAGTCCCGTTAAATTTTCGCTGCTCAGAGGTTCAGTATATAACCGTGCAAAGAAGTGGGGGTTGAACAGGGTGCCAGATGTTTTAAACTGAGTGTATATTCCGCACATGTCGTAAGAGAGATAGAAAAGCGTGTGTCTTATGGCGATTTAATTAGAACCACACGGTATTAGACGCTGCAGCCAAATTCAGGTTTATTTCTATTTACTTTTTTTTTTTTGAGATTAAAATGAAGTTCGGTTTTTCTCAGACACTCGCCGTACAAATATATTTGCGCACGGTATGAAATGCAGACTCTTAAAAGACTTTTTATTTGAGATATATTTGGATGCTATGTATATTCAACGAAATGTAAGAATACGTATTTATCAGCATTCATTGTGATACATGAAGTGTGATTAGTTTTGCAACACTAGATCTGTTTCTCCAATAAAAGAACGTTAAGGTCAATGAGGTGTACAGAATCGCATAGAAAATAGCCCTTATTGTCTGTTTAAAGAACGCGCTTGGCGACAGTGCGAAAATTTGAGGTTAATTTGAAAGAATCAGAAAGCAAGACCTGATTCGTTGGTCTCGCATTGCGTTCTTTATACACCATTTCCTTACAAAAACACTCGGTATATCAACAATTCTACTAAAACCCTCAGATAATAGATTCAGTTTAATGCTTCCGCTAATGGTACAACACGACGGAACCCATGGAGTCGTTTTCAAAGCATGTCGTCTATGAATTATACACTAAAACCGTGAAGACACCAGAATGTTGCAAGTTGTTCGCCACATCCTAAAATGATTACTGAAATGGGCGTATTGAGGGTAACGCACAAAGAACCTGAGGTTCCCAGGCACCTCTTACATGTGTCTACTTTCACTTTGTTTTATGTCTTATATTGTTTTTTAACAACGCTTTCTCAACTACATATATCTAATGATAGTTCAAAAAGTCTGTTGGCTTGTGGGATTATTTTGCTTACACATTATTTATTGCATGAGAGGGATTGGTTGTTTATTAAATAAGTTTATATCGCTGAGGATAACCTAACCGATAATTAAATAATCCTATTTTAAAGGAGTTATTTATTAATTTATCTATGGTTTGTTTAACGACACTGTTATTACTTCAGACAATAAAGCTTTAAGTCGTAGAATGATTAATAAATGATGAATCGGAAAGAATTTGTAAGGAAACTGTCGTGATCTACTTTAAGATGATGACATTTCAGATTCTTACGGCTGTGAGTATGGAGATGCCATCTTCTGAGATGTGGCGACGTGTAGTATGGTAGTAGTTTGCCAAAGTATCAGAGTTCTGCTGCCTTCATCATCAAGGAGATAAATTTAAATTTATACCAGGCTACACGGAGCAGAAACCCAAAAGTTAGCCATCTTTAATTTAATGTACGTTCTTGGAACTTGCCTTGAATAAATGAGAAAAAATATTAACAATTTGAGCTATCTGTGTGGATACAGATTACAACCACTGTTTCGACTAACTTTCAGGTAATGTTCCTAACTTATTCCAGCGTTGAAATCTTCATGTATACCACCACGTTTCCTGTATCGATTTGTCTTGGGATGCCGATACTTTTTAAAACATGCGTCTATGTAGAAAAATTCGTCGTACTATGTGAGAATCGTTATAACGCCTCATATATACAGGGAGTCTCATATAACCCGTAACCTACCCACTGTCTTATGACGGCTGTGTTCTGCGTTGTAACTAACTCACTTCCGTGTAGTTTTTTCGCCGCTGCGTGATGGGTTCCACAAGTAGAACACTCTGTATATTGTCCCGGAGGAAGTTATGTAAAATACAAAAACACGGCAGTCTCGGAACTGGAAGTAGATAAGATGTTTACCGTGGAACTTATTCCGTCAGTGCTGCACGTTTCTTCAGGGTAACGGATTATCGTTCTTGCGACCGCACCGGTATAGGAACTCTTCACGGATATGTCTCTTTCTGGTAACAAACACGATGAATCACTATCTTTAAATTGTTATGAATTCTTACCACGAAGTTCATAGTGAGAGCACATGTTCTGGTCATGTCTGTCCATTCAACTCAAATCGAGAATAACTGGACGGATTTTTATGAAATTTGATGTGTAGAGTGTGCTGTTCTGCACGACCTCAGACTCATGTTTTGAATATTCTACGAACTGTGATAACAAAATAACGGATGAGGAAAGACATTGAGGTGCTGCGATCTGGTGGCCAAAGTGGAACCTATCGTGTAAGGCGCATGTATTGCCTCTAAATGCATGGTGCTCATAATGTATGAGAATACAATGTGAATTAGTTTAGGTTACGTTAGATTCGGTTAGATTAGAATAGGTTATGTTATGTTAGGTTAGGTTAGCGTAGCATAAGATAGGTCAGGGTATTGTGGGGTAGGGTAGGTTAAATTAGGTTAGTTTATGTTTTATTGGGTTAAGTTAGGTTGTGTTACGTTAGGTTTTGATATGTTAGGTTAAGGTAATATTGGTTATGTTGGGGTTGGTGAAGAAATAGTCAGTACAGTTACAATGATGTTAGTATGGGATCATAAAACTGGCTTATTTCATATGATGACAGTCCCAAATATCGGTAGAAAGGCAAATTTTTTTTTCCACAAACTTGTCACTCACGATTTTCCCTCAAAATGCCCTTCATACAGGCAGTTTGTAACATCGCCCATTTCCTCAGCTCCGGATAACATCCCTTCTTCCGCTCAACGTAACCACACCCGTCCGTTCTTCATCTTCAGCCCCCCGTCTATATGTTGCATGCGTAACTCTCTTACACTTTCAACCCTCTACTTGAATGTTCAAACCTGCCCTTACCTTTCATCCCTTAACAAAGCTGACAGCCCTGCTCGAGGGCTCACACACACACACACACACAACGAGGAGTCCATTATTAATGACTTGGGGGGGGGGTGTTGCGTAGCAAGGTGGCAAGACAATGGCCGTCGAGTCAAACATCTCTCCCTCCTTCTGACACCTGCTTCAGATGTATTTTATTTTATTCGTTTCTTCCACGGACATGTTAAGTTGCGTCAGATTATCAAACACGGGATTCCTATAAATAATAAGCAGTTCTGAGACGTGGCGCCAGAATTTGGTATGCATTTCTGCTGATTCTGGTAACTGGCAGAGAAATTCGTCGCCCTGATGACGGAGGCACTATGACCTCTGAAACGTTGGTAAACATCTACCATACTACACGGCGCAACAACCCAGAAGACAGAAATCTTCATACTCTGATGACGGAGGCAGTATGACCTCTGAAACGTTGGTAAACATCGACCAGACTACACGGCGCAAAAACCCAGAAGACAGAAATCTTCAAATATTCCTCTTTTGTAAAACCGGAAGGGTCATTACTATGTTCACAACAGCTTGAAGGTCATGGTTCCTGGTTTATTTAACGGCAGTTTGCCAACTGCTTTGAGAAGAAAGACATATTAAGGGTCGGAAAATTTGAAGGGAAGAGACTACTTGAGAGACGTAGGCATAGAAAGAAATATGCTCTTCGTATCTGGCTGAGAGTTTAGGAACCGGTGTCTCTGTTACAAAAATCAGTTCGTAAGTGTTGTTAGGGTAGATAATGTCTGTTTGTTCTGGTAATAGTATGGAACGAGAAAATATATACGCGGTATGGACAGAATGAAAAGTTATTAAGTATGCAATAGATAGGCCTTGCAATTACCACTTTACTTTAATGATTTAAGCTTCGTATACAAAAGACACTGATTTGAACGTTCACATATTAAAATCAGAGTGGTCAAACAACTTTTAATGGGAATCCCTAAAAATCCGTTTGGTAGTTCATACGTTTTTGAAGGCAAAAGGTAATCTCAGTAAATAATAATTTGGTAGAATAACGGTTATGTCTCATTTTAAACATGAGTTTAACAAAACATGTCTGGTCTGAGAAAAGGTTCTCAAGTTGTGCTCAGCGTCCATACCTCCCCTGTTGATGGCAGGAATAAATGGTATGTGTGTGCTTTTGACATGGAATAGTGCATCTGTGCAAAAATAGCAAAGAGCTGTAAGTCATTTTAATTCTTTTACGAGGGGTAACTTAAAGTGGCTGAACAGGTTGCAGGGGCGGATTTCTTCTTCAGGCATAACAACCCCTAACGAATGAGGGTGAATTACTACATGCAAGGACAGGGCGGCAGAACCTTTCTACCTCTCTCTTACAAAATACACCCCTGATCATAAAAAAGTAACAATGGGATGAGTCCCTGAGGGGATTGGGTTAGTTCATGGTCGGTCATTCTGCTCCCCGCTTTACGGACCTAACAGTGACGAGTTACATTTAGGGTCGCGGTGTGAGATTATTATGTGGTTATGAAAGTTATTGAGGAGTTGAAGGGCTTAATGTCAAAAACTCAAATCGCAGAATGTGTTGGGCCTACGTTTTAATAGAGAGAAACCAAGTTTCGAGGGTTGTAACTTTGTACCCTCGTATCTGCGTTAACGATTAACCAACCAGCAGTTTTTCCCTCGCGTGCTACATGCTCCGTCAATCGCTGCTTAATTTAATTGTCATACTGAACACATGCACAGATTGTGGATTGTGTTCTGCAAGTTGTGATGGCCGGTCCAGGGTCGCGTTTCAGAGCAGGTACTCTGCCCTGAATAAAGAATTATTTGTTCATGAAGGTACATTTGACTTGTCTGTACTATTGTGGTAGAATTTTGTGTAGAATTTGGGTGATTTAAAATATGTATTACGTTTCGGAGTTTAAATCAGTCTCCGTCTTCAGGTAGTAGGATAACTTGCCTATTGCGTGGGGTCCGTTAGATAATGATGTTTCTGATCTGCTTCAGTGCTAACTTGCCTCACAAAGTATGTACTCTTTCGTCCCATTGGAATTCCAAAACAGAGCCAGGTCATCACTGTACATCACTGTACAGCCGTCTCTTCTGTAACGCTGTAGTTGATGTGGTAAACAGTTTTATGGAAAAATTGCGCTATAGAATCGATTGGTTTAATTAGAATTAATCACGAATGCCATTTTTCTGCAGTAGTCATGTAATTAATTTGAATACATTGCTTTTGTGTAATAAGTTTGCATACCTGCGTTTATGGTTAATATTATGATTTTCTGTATTTTATTTGCTTCGACGTTATATCCGTGTTATGGAAACGCCTTTCTCGTATTACAGATAGCTATAAACATTTCGGAGGAACATAACTCCTCCACTTTCGGTGCTAAATGTGGAAGCAGTATGTTCCTACGAGATGTTGGCATCTTTGAACCAAAACGTTTGTTCGGTTTCACAACCCAGAAGGCAAACATCAATACTTCCTCAGCCTGATTTATTGTCCTATTTGACTCTGATTATATTTTCTTTTTGTAAAATCTTTGGTGTTTTTTACCTGAAGCCGAAGCTCGTATAAATAATATTTAAGAATTAAGTTTGTACCTCAAAAGAAACAAAACACGTCTACATTCGATCATCTAGTTAATGCTATTCAAAGAAAGTAATCTCTGCTTTTTAGAAACACAAAAATATAAATAAAAATGTAGTTAATGCATGTGAAACGTATACATACCAATGGGTTTTAAAGGGTTATTTATGTCTGTTACACACTGAGCTTTTATAAAGAAAATAGTATCATGAAATATATTTTTACTCTTGTTGTGTGCTAGATTATTCGTTCCAAAAACATTGCTGGTGCTCTAAAGCATTTCTATGAACTCACAGTGCACATTACACACACATCTTAACTATAACATGCTAACCGAGATTGTGTGCGTCACGTATTGCTCTATACGAATTGTCTAAAGGAAGAAAATTTCGAGAAACTTTAGTGTATATATGAAAGAAACGGTTAAAGATAAGAATTGAATATCACAGAACTTGAGATATGTTTTATAATCCAGAACATTTTTATAAGTACTTGATGTTTCCAAAGTTTTCCAGACCCCCAACCTGTAATATAATTTTGCCCATGAGTTGAACAAAAGAAACACGTATGCGTGCTTCCTAGGGTGAACGAATAGCAGGACAGTACAACCTGACGACTGTCCCAGATGATGATATATGTCGCTGTCCTTCACACACCTGCGTAGTTTCTTACCCTCGCAAAACACCCCCTCGGGACCGCAGTTCTACCCCAATGTCCTCACCAGTCCCTGTCACGACGTGTACCAGAAGTTTCTTCACAGTGCCACAGATAATACAAGCCAGAATCTAAGATGGAATATTTTCCGCTTAACTCCGGATAAGACGGTTGTCCTCGGAAGGGGCGTTGCTGTTACAGGACAAGCCGAAGCCTCAGTGCAGTGATCTTACGTTCATTTCTTCTGATAGCTTACAGAATAATGACGAACTTTGAATGGAAAGAGATCATTCGGATCTCACCATGCGTGCTGCATTCCCCGCCTTTCTCCTCCTTGATTTGATCGCCTCAGTAATAGGCGAAGATTACAAGTTATGGCTCCCGAATTTTTCCAGTTACCTAATGTGTCTGAATAAAAGAGTAACTTTCCCTTAGCTATCGCGCACATATAAAATCCACTTTGTGGGACCTGAAGTGTAAGAACTAACCAACTCCAGGTGAGATTTCAGTTTATCACAGCGGCGAATATGAAGACGTCTATTTCCTGGGATATTGCGCTGTGTATTCTGGTATAGATTGGCCGGCACTATCACCCTGATGACCGAGGCAGCAAAGGCCTCTGAAATGCCAATCAGATCTACCAAACTTCATGGTGCAGTATCCAGGAAGACAGTCATCTCCAGCTAACTCCAGGTCCAACCCCCCTCCCCCCAAGTGAACGAATCAATGCCAAGTCATATTTCGATGTAACATATGTATCGATTAAAGTCGCCGACGTCTGTTCAAAGAATGCAGAGTTCTATCTCGGTATCGTGGCTTTTACTAAGGGCAAACACACAACAGAAGCAGGGAAGCTCTTCCCTAGGGATCGGCGCGAACGCATATCTCTGACCATCGTTATGTTAGGTGGCCTTTACACTGTTCAAATCCACCATCTTGAGCCCCCCCCCATCTCTTCGTCAACCCTTCGCCGCTGTCTGTCGTCCTTTTGTCTTCATCTCCGAGTAAAGGGGTGGAGAATTTCACCCCCTCAGGGAAGAAGAGGAGGTTTGTTGGAGTGGCAGGCACATTTCGTCCTCATTTCCTGCACATGACGTCCAGTTCGTCTTAGAGATTACTCTTACGCCTGTTGGCAGTGCCAAGGACACCAACTGAGCAGCGCAGAGCGAAGTGCCGGACTTCGGAAGAAAATACACGAGGACGAGTTTAATAATTCACCTTTTCTCGATATTCGTCTTCTGGGTAGTAACTTGGACTTTTAAATAAATACCACTGCTTCAGAGGGACATATTGCCTCCATGTTCAGGGCTGAATTTATAAATAAAAAATCAGTATGTTCCTGAGAAAAACTGATATCTGCTTGTAAGTTTACATGTCGCGAATGTTACAATCCAGAATACAAACATCAAGACATTTTCACCACCGTGAAAGGATAAGATGGATATAACATGCGGATTGCGTAAGGAACATCACGCAAATATGAAACATGGAAGTTAAATCATTTAGAGGAAATATATGTCATAATTCCTTCCCATATGTACTCGAAATTAATGATTCTGACCGCATGATTAATCTCGAGAACCACCCTACGGATTTTGATGAAATTTTGTATGAACATCATGCCATTGGGGATTACTCTAACCACCAACTTTAGAATTTCCTACAATGAGCAATACCAACATGGCAGCCGAGCCAACTTGTCAATGGTAGATGCAGCGAGGCCTGTTTATGATCTGGTAATCTTTTTTAGCTTTGAGATTTTCAAAATTAAAAATTTGCAAAAGAACACTTGTGGAAACTGTATCTTACAGATTCCCAGTCTTGTCTAATTCGAATGTAAGGAGGTTTCAAAGGGGAGTTATGAAGCGGACTCCGATAATTTTGTGTGCAGAGTGAAATATTGTTGCATGGGAACAATTTTGTTTAGAAAATTGCAGTGGGAGGAGCCAACTGTGAGTACCAGACTAGTAGGTAGTATAATAATAGTAAGACATGAATCTATCGGTCTTAGGCAGAACGAGGATTTCTTTTCAACGTCACCAGGTCCATACTGGTTTGGGCCCCGCACAAATTTCGGCAGGTCAGTAAACACACACAGTCATAAATATTATTCTGTAAGGCCCAAAACCCCTTTACAGTATTACCATGGCAACGGCAATAACAACACTCACACTCATAAATATTATCCTACAAGACCCAAAATTCCTTCACAGCAAATGTTCATCAACCAAACACTCAAGCGACGAAAAGTTGTTTATAATTTTTAAATCGTTTTGGAAGTAACTTGACGGACAGTTCAGATTGGCGAAGGTTCTTAAATGTTAAGTAGGATTTGAGGTCCTTAAATGTTTATGATAAGGCCTGTAATATTTATCTGTAACCATTTCAGATGGTATTTTTACGCTCTCATAATTCCTGTGCACTTTTTAATATTATGTTATGGCGTAGATAAACTGAATCCCAATTTATTAACTATTAAAGCGCGAACTTTCACGATAACATGAAAAGAATTTTCTGCTCCGTTACAACACAACCTGATAGGCAGTTTCACTGTGTGTGTCTTTGCATTTTCTCCTTAATCCTCTCTTCAACAGGTCCCTTGTTTCTTTCCATTTATCCTTTATTTTTCTCAATTTCTTATTTTTTCTTGTTCTTTATTTAACTTCGTTTATCTTCTTTCCTTGCATAGCGACATCGGAATGTTCCCTATTTGGTCATTGCACTTATTATAAAAGTTACAACTGTGATCGCAAGACTTCTGAACCAATTGAAAATCCTGATTTTCAGCTACTGTGAAAAACGCCCAGCATCTACTTAATTACAATTACAAGTAAAAAAAAAAAATTAAAGTCAGACTCCAATGGGATTCGATCGTAAGACAGTGAGCGTCTGCACAGGATTGTGCACATAACAATCTAACCCGCCAGATAAATTGTTATTGATTAATAAATTTACGTTGCCGAAATTTGACATGAGCTCTATTGCATTTGTACGACTAAATTCTAAGCTTTGTGACTTCTACTGGAATCTCATTGCTCAATGTGTTGACGTGTTTTCTTTTTCCCTCTAAAGGTGCCCTCCATGAGTAACCACAAAGCCGTGGAATATACGAAGCGCGTATGTGTTCCTCCACGTTGTTAAAACCTCAGTCAGTGATCAGCAAAGTTCCTGCAACCGCTCTTCCTTGTCAACGTCATCTTATTTGGTAAGTCTAAAAAAAATTATATTTCTAAGTTAAGCATAAGGACCTATGGAGACATTTGTATGATTAACAATAATTTAATGTCTGTGGACAATCAAGTCGCATGGTACATCCTTGTCTTCACGTGTTTTGTACTTGTAACGCTACTCATCACCAAAAATTCCTCCAGTTTGGAAGTTCTACAGTAAGCGGATACACCGTTAAGATAGATTATTTAATGTGATCCTGGAGTGTAAGTCCCAAGTATGAGTGAACTTAGCAAGTCCGTTCCCACGAAACTTTTCTTGAAAAAAAGTCTAACTCATTTTTTAAACGTATAATAAAATACAGGTCAATACACAAAACTATATTTGGGTGTTAAAATTTAAAATTTAAATGTTAAAATTTAAAATTTTAAATTAGCGCTATTCATCACTATAAGGATGTTACATTTGAGCGCTTTCATTCATTTCACAACATGTTTCGATGTAATACATCATCTTCAGGTGTGGTTTTTATTTAAAACTATTTTATATTATAATGCATGTCTTTCAATATATTCATTATTGTAGCATGTGTTCCGCTGATCCTCCCGTTTTACGCATCTTATGTTTGTTTTGAATTATGCATAAGTCGTGTTGTGTGGTGTATCACGTCTGCTCGGGTTGACTGTCTGTTCATGAAGATGATGTATTACATCGAAACATGTTGTGAAATGAATGAAAGCGCTCAAATGTAACATCCTTATAGTGATGAATAGCGCTAATTTAAAATTTTAAATTTTAACATTTAAATTTTAAATTTTAACACCCAAATATAGTTTTGTGTATTGACCTGTATTTTATTATATATTTTAATCCAAAACACAAACATGACGCATGTAAACCTTAAAATTTTTTAAACGGCTTGGAGGATATATTTAGAAATGTTACTTATTGGTGTTATTGTATCAACCGCGGTCTTACAACGTGTTCAGTCAATTCGTGTGCCTTCGACGTGGTAAGTTTCCAATATCTTGACAGATTTTAACAAAAATTTGAGATCCTAATGCACAACTTTACTTGCTTGTATATCATGTACTTCGGGGGGGGGGGGGGATTTTACACAGAGGACTGGCCTCTCCGGTCAGATTTGCGTTGAAATTGTTTAAAAGATCAGTGACAAATTTTCCACCACTTACGAACCTCCTTGGTTCCTGTGAGCTCGTGCCGTTGGACTGGGGGTGAGAAGAACGTTGTGGGGAAAGGGGTGGAGGTGAGGTATTAATATTAGCCCTCTTGTGTGGGGCGCTGTTCTGTGAAATGCTTTCTCAAGCCAAAACTGACCTTTTGTTGCAAAACAACGCATAGAACTAACTCTCTGTGCTAAATGTGTATAAAACGGAGGGATGAGGGTATGTGGAATATCTTTTCACCCCCCCCCCCTCCGTACCCTTTTGCAGAGAGCAAACTCATGTCATGTAAATTCTATAAAATTTGTTTGGAAAATGGTCCGCCTACTCTACGGTCTCAAGTGGTGATCGTATGCCACAAGAACTGTACATGACGTTAGTACACGGCACACAGATTAAGTGTCTTTCCACTGCTCACGTGTCATCTTTCCATCACCTATTTATATTTGTTTCTCTTCCATCACATCAGACAGACATTGAAGGGCTTTTAGACGACGGATCAGCGTTTGGGCTTGTGAAGTATCAACAAGCAACGCGGAAGTGGCAAATTCTGTATACAGACACCCGAGAAATATTTTAAATTTCAATTCAATTTAAACAATTTGTAATCATTACGAAATTAAGAACAAGTTTAACCTTTATCCGTCTAAAAGTTACGGATTAAAACACGCAGGACTATAATTGAAATTTATATTAACAGAATTATTTTTTCTTGCCTGTCATTGGCTCTGTTTGTCGTTATTAAGCATTTTAAGCGATATCTCGATCTATATTCGAGACTTTAATGCATTTAAAAACCAAAGTTATATATAAGAAATACATTAATAGAAACAACAAATAGCAGATTAAATTCGGGAATGCTCATTAAAACAATAATATGTAATCCCTCGGCACCCTTGAATGCACCACATCGAACGGCGGGTGCTTTCTGTACTTGTTATTGGTGCGTCGTCATTGTGGTAAGCTCATCCTATTACGCTAATAATGCACTCTCATGCTTCCCCTGTTCTTCGACACACGGAGTCGCGATTTAACCTGTTTGCTTGGGTTCCCTGCCCTCCTGCTGAGTTATTTATGTAGCTACCAGCGAGTTTGACTTCCAAGTATTGTAAATGTCGAAGTGGATTGTAATACAACGTGTAACAGGATCGGAACGCGAAGGTCCGCGTGCACTTGGTCTATGTAGTGTTTCGAGTGAATATAATACGTCTGTATGCGTTTAATAACTAGCGAAAGAGGAAAATTTGATATTGGGGAGTCTTACTGAAACGTCGACGCACATCATTCTTAGTTAAGGTCGGATAAGTGTAACGTGGTCCTTGCATAAAGATTTACGCTCGTCCTTGGGCGCGGAAGTGGCTGGATCGGGAATCCCCACCCGGAAAATTCCCCTCTCATTCACAAAGGTCAACGATCAAATTCCGGAATACGCTCCGGGTACGTTTCCCAGGTTGTCAGGAATTTTGATCCGAACCAGGTGTTCTCACAGCGTGAATAGTCCATAGTCTGGGGTGGCTGGTTCGAACCCAACTCCATACACGTCTCCAATTTTTATATAGTCCGGTGATGGATGATGGACGGATCTCCACTCTGTTGAATGGAACGCACAAAATCTGTGGCGTTGAAGGGGATCAAGACGCGACCTGGTCTCATCTCATTGAGGAAGAGGAAGGCAAGGGGCAGTGAGGATTTATAAGAAGTGGCATCATAATTTTGTTCTTCGCAATGCATATCTGTGGCCATAAGCGAGGATATTTTAAATTGGCCAGATACAAAGATACCTCTTTATAAAAATAAGGTAAGAAAGAGTGCGGATAGCAAATGAATTGTATGAACTGATGTGGCTTAAGATTGGCTGTAATTTGTCCTGTTGAAGCAATGCGAACGAATAGAAAGAGATGAAGGAATATAAAATAAATACACGTCCCATGCATAAGGAAGATTGACGTAATACGAAGACAGGAAAATCTTGTAATGAGCTTCATTAATTCCGCTTTTACCTTGATATTATTGTGTTGATTAAGAAAATTGTTATGGAAAGGGTGGGTCAGGTGACACGCGTAGTAGAAATGCTGAAGGTACAGGACTAAATTTCAGTTGAAAAAACGTCTATTTGAGAGACATAGTTGATGAGCGGATAATATTAAAAAAGTCTTTGGTAATAGAGTGTTGACTGGATTTATTTGGCTCAGAACAGGGCGCAGTGTATTTCTTGTTGAATGTTTGGGTTGTCCAAAGTTGTCGAAATATTTTGATGACGTAACAAACTGTCATAAGTTCCGTAAAGGCGCCGTAGTATGGTATTCGTTAGTTTGTTAATCAGTTAGTTACAGACCTAGTGTACATAACGAGTTTACAAGATTTGTTCTTGTAACGTTACGTCATAATTTTCAGTGCATATTTTTAAATATATCTTGAAAATTAGACATTTGTGTTATGTTTTCATTTACATTGATACTATTAATTCTAAATACAAACGTCTCTTTTAAAATGGTTTCTTTGACATATATCCTTAATTTTTGTATTTTTGAGCTCTCTAATGTCACTTCCAAATTACAGTGGCCATATAGGTTAAATTGTAAAGTAAGAAATTTCACCGAAATTATTTATTTTGCTGCCCGGATATAATTTCTCGAGTCACCTCCATTGACGAAAGTGAAGCTATGACAGTCGTTTATATCGTAAAAAAGAGTTATTGACCTTTAGAATAAGGCCCGATGTGGTCAGCGCGAGGTTAAGAGGCTAACAAGGATGACGCAATCTACCGAATAACGAACAGTCCCAAGAGATCATCGGCGACCTTCAGGACAGTTGCTTACTAGCCTACATCCGATCTACCACGCCAAAAAAAAAAGAAGGAAAAACCCTTTGTTCTTTCCCGGTCTTACTTGTACATCGTCATGTATTAGTTTGATTTCTTGGTTTCATTTCAGAACCAGTGTTCCGTTTTCAATCTGAACGCACGGAGATTAAAATACACAGAAACTATGGCTTGTTTTAAATATGTAAATCTCACTGTTCCATCGTGTGGCTGGTTACGAACGAAAACTTCCTGGACCTAGGTGACGAAAGACAGAGCTTTATAATTTTGAAATATTCTACAAATATAATTACGGTGATCAAAATTTGGGAAATGAAATGAGCAGGGCACGTAACACATATGGGAGAGACGAGGAACACTCACAACATTTTAACTGAGAAATACGAAGAGAAGAAATGTGTTAACGGTGTATGTTGAGTTAGGATAGGGACCAGTGGCGGGCTCTTGTGAACACGGCAATGAACCTTGGAGGTGCACAAAACGTAGGGATATTTTTGACCTCATGAGTAAACACCAGCTTTTCAAGTAAAACTCTTTCTAATTGAGTTAATAAGGTGTGTATGAGAAATAATAGTGTTCATGTATGTATGATGAGCTAGACGGGACATAGGATAAGTCGATCATAGAATGTTCTGTATTTGGCCTTGGCGTGGCTCAGAATACGACTAAAATCCTTAGTAAGGATTCAGTTATTTAATACCGTAATATACAAACGAGGGACTCCCAGAAACGAGCAACTACAACTTCACTTTTCATGCTGTAATTTGTAACTTAGAAAAGTCCATTAAGGGCCAATACCCAGTCCTACCAAATGTCTTACAGGGATTCATAGTTCCAGAAGTTAATTCTAATTTTGAACAGGACAGAGGGCTCAGTCCGTAAAAGCTGAGGAGGCAAATCGGTTAATTAAACAAGCATTCAGAGAGGGACCCCGAGATCTGTGAAGATATTAAGCGGTCTGTAAGCGACACTACCGACTTTAAGCGTGCACATATTCATACGTATTCATTAATTAATTTAGTTATCTCTAAATCGATAATGAAGCACAATATGTAGACTTTACATCTTAATACATTTCTATAGGGAAATAGTTTAAGTTACGTAAAGTATTGCCTGGTTTTAACTGTTTTCCTTGTATTTATATGTTCTATATCAAACCAATAGAATGTTTCGGACATGAGTTGTATCTGTTAATGAAATTTATATTTTATGTACAACATTTTCGTGTCCTGAGCCTCCCGCCATTTTTAGACAAGAATAGGAAATTGGGGATGGGGTACTTGTAAACGCCTTGGACCAAAATTAAATTGTGAACCCTCAACACTAAATTTATTCGAAATTTGTTGAGTAGTTTAGGAGATATCATGTAATTATGAACGTACACACAAAATCGGCCTTATCCGTGATATAAGTCTGTTTTATGACTTTGTGCAAGTACCTTAAGACATTCCAACACAGAGGAAGGTAAAAGGCAAAGGTGTTTATATTACCATTAAACAGATGAGAATATATGAGAAAACAAGGAGGGGGAGGGGGAGGGGGGGGAGAGGATAAATGTAATTTCCACACGTCGTGAAGAACAACAATGACGCCACATGACTCGAAATAGCGCTCAGTCATGTGATTGTGTCTTATTTCGTCACGATTACATTCATTCGTGCACTTCTCTACAGAGCGCATCACATATCACGGATCTAGCGTACACAGAACAAAGACTTCTGCACCAACTCGTTATGATGATGATTTCACACAAATGGAGACCTTACATACTGACCGGCGCTGGTACCAAGGCCTTATTATGATGCTCACGGGACAGGAAAATTGCAACACAAATTCCTGGCAGTCTTCATCTTGTACCTCTGTTCAATCCTTCTTGCTACGTGACTGTGCACCGTCGAAAGAAAATTCACTGACATCTGATTAATTCATTGACTGGTCTCTGGTAGCAGAACCCGAAGATTTAACACCGCTAATACCAGAGACCGCCACTGGACACGATCCTGAGCCAGTTTCATCCAGCTCATGTTCACACAATTCTAAAATATTTTTATATTATTCTTCCTTCTATTTCTTGGTTTTCAATGCTAGTAACCCAAGAATATTATGGAAGTCAACTACTTCTCGAATTACCCTGTCACGTGATATCAGTTTCCCACGTACTTAATCTCTTTTGGCCTTAATTATTGTTTTAAATAACGGGCTGGACGACCGGGGTTCGATCCCCGACGGGGGCAGAGGATTATTTTCTCTAGCCTTTGCGTCCAGACCGGCTCTAGGTCCCACCCAGCCTCCTGTCCAGTGGGTACCGGGGTCCTTTCCCGGGGGTAGAGCGCGGTCGGGGCGTGATGCTGACCACTCACCCCCATCTAGTACCGAGGTCAAAAAATGAGTAGGAGCTATATGACCTCTCCCCCCAAGCGACCTACATGGAGTGTAGTGGGACGTTTACTTTTCTTGTTTGTATGCGAAAGAAGTAGTCGTTTATTACATACTCTCTGGAGTGTGTTAAGGTTTTGAAATTTTAGTTGTGTCCTTGTGTAAGGATAATAAAATTAAATGCAAGAGAAGAAATACCTTCACCGCGTGCTCGTTCCAGTAGCATCTAGTCTGTGATCGAACTGTGTGTAATGTAATCTATAGTTCAAGGAGACAGTGAGCGAAATATTACATTCGTAAGCTTCATCTTTACGTCATAAGGTAATTCCTTGGCTCGTTGCATAACTGCAAGATATTAACATTTTAAAACTATTTGCCTCATCACAGATTTCTATACGCTCGACGTCATTCTGTTCAGTTGAATGTTTACAGCAGTCTTCAATTTCTCCCCTCACGGTGTGTTCATCGCAGTTAGAATAAAATTCGTTTTGCCCATACACAGTCACCGTACTGACTGAGACATCGTGAACCATATAATAATGTTGATAATGATAATAATAAGCTAGTTTAACAAACAGCTATCAATTTCACTCATGACGAATTGAAGTCATAAGTGAAATTTTAGTGATTTTCACAGCCTGATGTAGACCAGGTCATGGTGATTTAAAATTTGCCACAACCTCTTCCTTCTACGTCTTTTAAATTTATGATTTACACTGATTATAATATTCGACGCATTATGTTGAAATTTCATTATTAAATAATTGAGGAATCGAAACCACGACCCTTGACATTGATCATGTTAAACCCCTAACTTGTCGAAAGAGTAGACAAGCCTATATTTACACGGGGAAAAGTCGAAATGGAATAAGATGATAAAATTCTACTCTTGGGTTTAATAACAACTGAAATAAAACAGAATCAGTTTGGAAAAAAAGTAGCTGGGAGTATTTTCGAACCATTTATCGTGATTTTAATTGGAGCATGCCATAAATTCAATGTTAAAATGCCAGGGTAAGTCGCCGTGGCGGCATTCCCTAACACGCAAACGTGCAATCATGTTAGTAACAGCCCGCGGCATCAGGAACAGAATAAGCAAATTCAGGAAACATCCCTCGTATCTGTCCGTTTCCCAGCGATGCATTTCTTTCCTTCGCCGATTTAACGCCGTAAAATAGGCAACTGTTTCACCGCCCACCACAGTAAGACATCAGCTGAATTCTAACCATCGAAGTGTAAAACATAAATGCATGAAATAAGGAGGCATCTGATCTGAAGTATTTCTTACGTATTTCAATAGTTAAGTTAAACACTTGGCAGTTAAAAGCAGGGAAATTACGAATGTAGACTACAGAAACTTATATAAAGAGGTTCTTCGTAGTTTGTGGTCTTTACATAACATTTTTCTCGTGGTAATTAATTGAGAACAAGCCACGGTGGTCTAGCGGTTAGAACACTGGCCTTGTAATCCTGGGGTCTCGGGTTCGATTCCCGGCGGTGCCCGAATTTATAACTTGTGTTGGGCAAGGCCGTGGTCTAGGCAACACGGAGTTTTCCTCCGTGGTATCCCAACAATTACTCCATTCACACACAGAAGAAGGCAATGGCAAACCACTTCTGGATCATCTGCCAAGAACGTATATGAACAGGTCCCAGTCCGAGAAAAGGATGGAAGGATCCTGTTCATATGGACCTGTCGTCAGACAGAGCACTAAATAAATAAAAATATAAAAATAAGCCTGAAAGGGAGTAAGATTTGAAACAAGACACGCGCACGCACACACGTGGTGTTAGTTACTACTGGACTAGCAAAATGACCCATAATTCGACGAAGAATTCCTTAAAATTGATAGATCGAAGTAGCAGTGGTTACTGAATCCAAGCCAAGTGAATGAAGACAGATTGGGTAGTGTAACGTGAAACTATGACTTTGAGCGGAAATATTTGTTTCTTCCCGGAGGACGGTATGCCAGATGTAGTTTATTATGTTTTGACAAATATCTGGAAAGTATACCACAAATACAACGTGAATATTCTCAAAAATCTTACGATAACGGGACTGTATAGAGAACAAGATATTGTGGAAAAACTTAAGTACCTGTAGTCAGTGTGTAATAAATTACCTTCTTAGTTAAGTAAGTTAATCTTCGAGTTTCTTGTCTTGAAGTTTGCATGTTCGAACGCTACTCAATGTTTGCATGTCTTCGTGTCTTGCATTGTAGTCCTCTGTTTTATGTCTTGTAGTTACGAAGGAAGAGGATGCAGTCTGCATTCACTCAAATGAGCTCTGATTTGTTTGTTGACGGTGTTGTGACTGTAGTACTGAATGAAAGGAAAGATAGATCTGAGTAGTTAGTAGGTAAGGATTTTTAACGAGACTGCCCTGTCGTATTTAAAAGTTCTATCCCGAAATTCGCCTGAAGACATTGAGGAAAACCGCTGACATATCTTAGAACAAACGTGACTTCGTATGGATGTCGCTGGATACACAACTTAGGCTATTTTTAATGCTGGATAAAATCTAGGAAGCGTACAGGTACCCCCCCCCCCCAAAAAAAAACATGTATACAAATGAGTGGGTGCCTTGCCTTCCATCTGAAGACGGAAACAGAGTCAGTTTCCGAAACGTCGTGGTTTCTTCTCTTAAACAAACACGATGAAAATAGTCCAGATAGAAAATAATTTTAAGTGTAATCCATCATCGTCAGAACCCTTTAGAATAGAAGTTTAATTAATATTCCGTATTATAAAATGTGTATATATTTTTTTGAGACACACTGTAGATCGAATGACAGATCATGCGGAACAAACGACCATCGGTCTTATAAATAGACGAAACAGGCATTGTTCTGTTAATTTTGTTGAATCTGAAACCAGTGACACATTTACTGTCCGAACATGTGATGAATGGATCGATGGCTTTCAACTATCGAGTTAGAAAATCCTTGCGATAAATCGAAGATGGAAACGGTGACAAGTGAAGGAGAGAGAGTGAGGAGAAAGGCTTTCTCTGACCTTCCATTAATTAAGAATACAGCCCGAACTAAATTCTCGTCTAAAGACCATGTGTTTGTTTATGTCTTCGGTGTCCTGGAACGAAAGTAATTAGTTTCTTTTAGGGGGGGGGGGGATTTTTAAAATGAAGAAGTTTAAGAAGAGCCGTGGGTCTCATGGGAGAATTACGAAATTCCTACGTAGTTTTAGTGGAGAATTCCTGAGGAAGCGACTACTTGGGGAGGGGGCGGGTATATTAAAAATAATATCGAAGTTGTCCAAACACAATTGCTTTAGTAACGTGTTCAATGACGTAAAATGGACATTGTAGTAAACGTCAGTGAACAGCTTCGTGTTTCGGCCGATTTATTACCTTGTACAGAGCTTTTTGTATCCACCGGCCTAGGAAGGTTTCACAGCGTTATGAAAGGGCCGGGGAAGGGGGGATACCTCTACCGGAAATCGAGGTCGGATATCCAGACCGTCGGTTTACTGAGTTATTCCGAATCGTGTATGAACACAAAATTTCGCACGTTCTGTGTTTCAGAGCAGTAAAGAAATTATGTGTGGACGTTGTCGGGAAGTAAACCGAAGCGTTGCGTATAGGAAGCACGAAAAGTCACGGGTGGAAATCCAACGTAATGACCACTTGGCATTTCCATGCTTATGAATTAAATCTTACTGCGATAGCGCATAAGCTGCAGACAGTGATAAACGCATTCAGAATTTCTTCACAGTTAACAACAACCCCCTGAAACATATACTGCCGGAGAAACACGTGACGAATGTGAGAAATGCTAATCCGATTACCATTTAAATTACTCAGAAGAATATTTGAACCTACGACCGATAAAATAACAGAACGTTGGAGACAAATATATAATGAGAAGCCACATAATTTAAAATCATCAGATATCATTATGGTGATTCAAATCAAGGAGAATCAAACACGCGAGGAATGGTGGGAATGAGATGTGCTTACTAAATTTTGGTTAAAAAGCCTGTACGGAAGAGATCACTCGGAAGACTTAGACGTAGATGGGAGGAATAAGGATCAGTGGCGAAGAAGGTGATGAACTTTGGTTTTCGTAAAAGATTTGAAATCGTATTATCAGGTTTTCAGTGACGAATATTTTCAGCGTATTTCGTTATGTATTATTTATATGAATTCTGATGGTAAAATGTAATACTTGTAGGTCTGCAGAGGAGACATTGAACTATGGCCTTGTTCCTCAGGTATGTTCCACTTCATTCGTGTCTCTGTTTCGCAGAAAGGTAGAGTGTGTATGCACTACATTTGCCTGGCTTCTTGATAAGTAAATGCTTTCAAGCTGCAATTTGAAAGGAGGTTAACACAGCTTCTGTGCTATCCACTGGCGAATTGTGGATAACAAAAGAAAAAAGTACGTTGAACCAACATAGGTTTTTTGCTGAGTGTAATTGAGTCACTACGATCCAACTACCTCAGTTTAAAATTCTAATCTCTCGATGCTCCTGTAAGTAAGCAACACGTGGTGTGGAGTTAAAGCTAGATGCATTGTGGACCTGGACATTAGAAGAAGGGGGTGGTCTGCTTCACGCTCTGATCGTCTTTACTTACGGCACCTATTACACAGGGGTCAAAGTTGTCCCCACACACAGTTAAAAATAGAAAAATGTCAATCTGTCGTCCGTCCAATTGGTACTCAGTCACTTTGTTAATTTGTGAGATATCAGGTTTTTGACCGCGGCTAGTATGAAGTTAAATGTCTACTTGGACGTTGCGCTGTGTAGTCTGTTAGACGTTTAACGACGTTTCAGAGGTGATGATAGAAACAGTAGGTTGTGTAGTATCCATAGTGTCAAAAATGGTGTATCTATAATGAACCGTGACAAATCTTAGAAAATTATAAGCGAACCATACTCGAAAGAGAGGTAAGAATTATCGTCAACTAGGAAAGGGTAATATGTGCCCTAAGAACGACTCATACGGTTAATTTGAAAGATGTCATTTTACACAAATCCCTAACTTCACACGTGGCGACCACTTGTTTTATTAATAAACTGGTAAATTATCAGCCAGGAATTACAGGAAAATCTAAAGTGGAAATTAAAACACATTTTTATTAAAAATTCTAACATATCGGGATGTGAAAGTTGCATTCATTACTTATCTGCTTAATTAAATAAAAATACGATATAATGTAGAACACAGAGTTATAAAAAGAGGATCACGAACCAACATTTTCCTGTTGTACACGTAGACAAAGATATATGTAAATATAAGAAGGTGAGAGAAGCAGCTGTATGTTTCGCCTTTCTTTTACCGCGCTTGGCGCTAAGTTCTTCCTTTTTAGCAGCGTGGTATAATTATCTTTACCGCACGAGTGGAAAATGTTCATAACAGTGCAATGATCGTTGCAACATTGTTTCAGGCCGCCGTGCGGCCAGGAATAATCTTAAATCGCGTTCTGCGTCTGATGCCTTCCGTCTGCGGGTGTGAAGCGATGGGTTTTTTTTTTATCATTCCGTCTTTACGAAACAAAAACTCAAATCTGCTTACCGGAAAACTATATAAAGAATATAAGGATATCATAATTAAACACAGAGCGAGTTGAGGAAAGAGTTAGGTACCGGATCATATTTTACGTTCTCAGAGCTGCTAATACGAAGACGGTTGTTGAGACTTGTTTTTTGGTAAAGTTTACCGATGTCTTAGAGGCGCTTTCAGCGTCCATCGCAAGGGTCAAGGGTAAGCCGCTCGCTTTGATGACGGAGGCTGCAAGAACATCTGAAACATCAGTAAACTTCTACCAGACTACACGGCGCTACAACCCAGAGGGCAGCCATCTTCATATTCGTAGCTGTGAGAACTTTGAAATTTCATCCAGATTGAGGATATTTCAGATTGGGGTGACAAATTATCGGGCCTAAGAGAGGATACAAGAATATTGGAGAACCAACGCATTTTAATGTAGTAGGAAGATAAAATAAAGGAGAAGATAGATGGGAGGGACATGTAACATGCACAGGGAAATTAGAAAATGGAATGGACCACTTCCGTGACCGGGGGGGGGGGATATTAAAATGGATTAGCAGTGGATTGTAAGAGCGCAAATTGGATTCACCTGGTTCATGATTGGTTTTACTGGCGTGATTCTGTAGACAAAGAAATTAACCTTTCGGTTTCATTGGGGGGGGGGGGAGTTATTTTCAAAATAAGCAACTATCGTTTGTGAAGGGCATTGCTCCGTGGAGTTAATTAGTGGGATTTTTAATCTTTCTCGTTCATATTCCAAGACCTAAAAGTCTGCTGCTTGGAGTATCCTGCAACTGATCTTAAAAATCTTATTTCAGCCATTTGAAAGGAGCACCGCCCAATGTGTTCGGTATCATACAGACAAGCTGGTTCTACGAGGACACGGATTCTTTACGTACTTTTGTTCCTTGATGTTTCTCTGACTGTTCAATTCATGTAGTTGAATTTATATTTTTTTATTATGTCGCCTTCATCTGTTTATCTTTGCCAATACGAAGTCTGGCTATTTCTTAGAAATCATAGCCAGAAGATGCATGAGTCTCAAGTAGAATTTTGATTACGGTTTGTAGGGTCATGATTATGACCTAACGTTTATAGAACAAGTTTCTATATTCTATATTGATATATACACCCTTCAATATGCAAGTCAGATGTTATTAGTGTCTGATACATGAATACGGACGTCTGACGATTGATTTTTGCAGTCACATCTGTGGATTCCGAGAACAGCTTCCAGTACTTGATAATAGAGTTTAATTTTTAATACTTGTCACTCTTTTAGTTTATGAGAGGAATTTGTATTGTCTAATGGTTGATTCGTTATACGAATAATAGAAAACTGCTCATCAGGAATGACAATAGTAAACACATATTGTCATAAATATTGGTCCATAAAGCCGAAGATCCCTTAACAGCATCACCATGGCAACGTTTATAACACATACATTTATAAATATTTCCACATAAGTGCAAAAATTGCATAAGAGTAGCAGATTATCACCAACCAATCATCATTCCTTATTATGCTTGTATGTGTATATGTATGGATTGAATTCTTGAGTTCTAGAATTAATGTTTGTGCTGGATACATTTTTAATAAGGGGTCTAATGAACTGTGATATATGAATATGTACATTAAAAATAGATAAATGTGTTTAAAAAGGTATCAGATTCTCCATAATTTCGTGTAGTAAAATAAATTATTATAATTAGTAATTGTTATATATAATTGAATTTGTTTTATAAAATATATTAAAGTGGTCCAGTGCTTACATACTTTGATATTTTTTAAATATGATTGGTGATTGCCTGTGATTCAGAAAATCATCCCGCACTTCTTCGATTTTACGACACGCGTTTCTCACTTTTTAAATTTTCTGAAATCAGGGTACGTCCTACATTTTACGGCCTTTGAGAATCAATATAGCGTCTCCTTTTCTTGAAAACTTATTACTAAGTCAAGGGTGCGTTGTAATAATCGATGGCGTCTTAAAATGTACGAAATGCGGTAAATACTTTTTTTAGTAAAGGCATTTCAGTCTGTAGGAAGTGAGATTTTTAACGTTACGAAACGATGAAATTAATAAGTAATAATAAATGGTTGAGATACATCGTAAATTATAGTTTTTTTCTGTCAGATAATATATCAGATTTCATGAAAAATATTAAAATTGAAAAGGACGTACGATACTTCGTTGATATTGAAGTAATCGCGAAATAAGTCGTTTTACCATTATTGTTAGAAATTATATACGCGAGTCATCTATCAGTAATGACATCCTAAAATGTACGTGGCTCGGCTGTGGTAAGTTGTATCAACGCTAAGCAGTGAAGGATTTTTTTCTTCCGTGATCACGTCAATTGCATTAAAGAACTCGCAAATCGAACATTCTTATTAAACGCGCTCTGACAGTTATAAATCTTTGCCTCTGAAAACTGTTTTAAAAACAGTGTTAGAGATAATGTACGTGTGTAGAATTCGTCCTAAACGTTGCTCTAGATGCCAATTGTCGAGGTAGTTGTGGCTTGTTGCATATCCTTTAAGTGTTCTGTCGTTTCAGAGATGTTTGTGAAATCACGTAATTCAGTATTGTACTTTGTTGAAACACATTTGGATTGCCTTAGTGTTAGCAAAAGGTCAGACTTTCTACACGCAAACTGTCATTTTCTGTCGTGGCGTGAATGTTCATGTGTGTTACGATAGTAATTTATAACGTAATTTATTTGTCCTTGCTAAAAAAAAGTGTGTTGGAAAGGAAATCATGAATTTACGTAAATATAAATTTAATAATACCAACCCTGTTTGAATGTACGTGAAGCACCTATATATATTAAGTCTCAGCCAATGTTTGTCCTGTATGTTTGATGGAAATTTGTAGTTTTTCCAACTCTTTCAGTAACGTCAAAATATCCGTTCTTCGTCACCAACTGCCATTGTCAATGCAGAATTTTCAGAATTTAATATCACTACAATTCTGTAGTTGAGATTTATGTAGCAGGTTTTATAACACAGAACAGCTTTCATCTCGCAGTGTTTTTGGTCCTACGTATTGTTTACTTAAGAGATGCAAGCAAAAGAAACCGACCAAAACTTAACGACACCCGTTCAGTTTCTCTACATAAAACACACAGCCTATCTAATCTCGACGAAAATTTTATAACGATATTCCAGGCCCATGTGAAAACAATTTTATAGAAAGTTATATGTCTATGAATTTCTTAATTTTTAGTAAACCAAAACAGAAAAAGATTATTTCTGTATAAAGCACACTTTCGTCGCCTTCTGACTTAAATTTGTCATCCATATGTTCTACCATTTAACAAATCATGCGATTATATCGATATGTGTTAAGGTTATAACCCAGTTTTACTTTACGACAGAATATGAAACTTTAACATGTGTCGACGTTATATAGTGTTAACTATTGACCTACGCTGTTAGATAAGCTATAAATAGAGACGTTTTATTAGATTAACTAACTTTGTAATAGTCCGCACAATTTTCACTGTTCAAATTCGGCGCGCTTCTGTCTTTGAAAACTTCTACCAGGTAATGTGAGTAACTTGACTTAACTTTCGATTCAGAATTAATTCTGGAAAAAAAGAATTCTTTGACTATAAAAACGTGTACTTCGACTGCGTATAAACGCATATCTGGACCAGAAATATGATTTAAATATATTTTTTTTAAAAAACTGTATTTGCTACGTGGGATTTTATACAATTACTTTTAAAATTTTGAACGTGTTTAATGTATAATTAATATGCAGGATTTCGGGACATATTGTCCTCGTGATATAGATCCCTGTGTTTCCGTTCGTGTATTTTATGCATTTAGTATAACATTTAATTATTTTTTATATATCATAAAGAATAAGAATGCTTAAAAATTGACGCTACGACAATTCACTTGAAATATATCTATGCACCAAGATTAAATTAGTTCAAATTAATTTACTTCGAGCGTTTCAGAATTGTCAACTTTTTGATTGTTAATGTGAAGATTACCGCTTACTTGATATCGAATGAATTGTTGATGAGACTTTGTTATGCCAATGCTTTTTGGCATAATGACCTCTGCAACATAGAAATAGCCCTAGATAACACCACTTAAACCCCATACGGAAGTGAAAACATGGTTTAGGTGGTAGGAGAAACAATATTTCAAGCTGACATTGTGGCATGCTGAAAGCCGTGTAGCACGTTTCATTTGCGTTGTTGTCACCAGGTGACACATTTCTAAGCATTCCCGTTATTGCCATAACTGCACCATGTCACGTCTCATATGCTCTTACAAATGACAAGTAAGATAAGAAACTCGGTTTTCTTTTAATTTGTCACAAAATTCAACTTTTCATTTTGTTTAAATTACCGATGTCAATTGCCGTGGTAGGTCAGAATTTAACTAAAAATATACGTACGTTGATAGTACGACGATATCTAATAACCCTTAAGTTGCTAGAAGGAATTTTTTTTTGGTCATATTACACTCACCCACTCATAAACTGTTTTCAGAAGAATGTGTTGATCGTCGAAGTAGGAGGCCACTTTCCTTGCAGATCAAAATATGAGACGGTTCACGAAATATCCTTTGGAGTTACAGTATCCGGAATAAGAACTCGATGTTTCTGATTCTCTCGAATAAAGTCACACACGATTATTTTGTTCACTTCAGCAGATCGGGGCCCGGGGGGGGGGGTGTGGGGGCATGAACACCTTTAACCCTTTTTTTTGAAAACTGATGACAGAACAAGGACGGGGTACCGTCACAATTTCAACTTGTGCACTGGCAAATTTATTAGTCAAGTCTATTCTTTTTCATTATTAATTTCTTGTTTTAGCTTCAACTTCGCTCTTCTCTCTCTCTCTTTTTTTTTTATTTCTTATATTCAGATTGCTGATCGCTGACTTGCGTACTAGTGGAAATGAAAACAAGACTCCTCCAATCACAATCGTTCACTCATTTCCACTCGTTTCTACCTATCTTTATCTCTTTCTTGAACACACGTACACAGACACAGACACACGCGAGCGCAGTCTTCAGTGTGACGAGATTTGTTGAAACGGTTCTACGCCAGTCCGCAGGCAACATATAATTAAGCGGTTATTGATTAGCAAACCACAAGACAGTTGCGTACTGCGATTATTTACACGGATGTAAACGTTATCTTTATAAACCTCTTTTATCTTTATCTTTACATGACTGTCTCTAGCACCATAATTCCGAAAACTCGTTCAGTCATCTTACGTGTTTTATTAACTGAAGTGATTGATATGAAATAGCAAAATTTTTATGTTTGTGTGTTCTGTGCTTAAGATTCCCCTTTGCCAGTCCCCCCCCCCCCCAAAGCTGTATATTTTACAAATTGCCTTACAGCACACAAACAGTTAAGGTCACGTGACTGGCTAGTTTACAACACACAAGTTAGCACGCGACGTCTGGTCTACACGTGTCTTTGCCTTCAAATCACACACACACGAGAACTACAGCGGGCGAAAATCAGTCCTGACCTTTGCTGATTAATTACAGTAGATTAACACACGCCATCACACAAACACTGCTTGTTTTTAAAACGAGTTTTGTAATATTTTAAAGTCTCTTCCTTCACTGTTGTTCTGGGGGTGTCACGATGCCACTAGGAGGTTCGAACGACGTCCTTTAACAAGCGACTCGTTTGTCGTCAACAGCGGTCAGCACCGAAGCGCACGACAGAAAGTTTTTCTGACGTTGTGAGTTGTTCTTTTTTTTTTCTTTTTTTAAGAATGAGAGGGGAGTTGTTTGAGTAGTCTTCTGCCACCGCTGGCAGGCAGGCACATGAATGCTCTGTCGGCCTCGTCACAGCAACGACTGTAAGGTGGGAAAGGCGTATGATTGGGGCTGGACTTAGCGAGCAGTAGGAGGTATTGCTGGCTTCCACAGCTACCCCACCGTCGTACGTATTCCTCTTGTGTAAATCTACTTGCTGGTAGAAGGAGATGAACTGACTCCTGCTGCCTCGGCCGGCAAAGTCTTGCGTCCCCCCTTAGCCTTCATCGGCGGGCGTCGTAGTTGTCCAAGTAAAAGGGACTTGAACCGTCACTCTATCTCCGTCTTGTGTCTAGAGAAGGAAGGAACGCGGGCAAACGCGAATGCTGATGAAGTTTGAGGCAGAGTAGACAGAGATGGCGGTGGCAATGTAGGGATGGGAGAGAGTGAGAGGTTAGATACACATAAGAATGACAGAGTCAGAGAGAGAGAGAGAGAGAGATGGATGGATGGACCAAGAATACCACGGAGATGGTAAAGTAGATCTAGCGGATACTTGAGTTTAGTAAGCATTCATCTCTTGAATACCCTCGATACGCGAAGCGAGGAAACGTCATTGACAGCGAACACTGACAGGTAGTTGGGAAGTTTCGTAGCTAAAGAAAAATTGTGTTTTGTATCGTCAGAGTATGGTGACCTTGAAACAACGCTGAATTGATTGAAGTAATGTTTTCTTGAGTTTAATAACGTGTTTTATTCTGAATCGTAGAATAATTTTGTGCCACGGTGGTCTAGCGGTTAGAACGCTGGCCTTGTAATCCTGGGGGTCTCGGGTTCGATTCCCGGCGGTGCCCGAATTTATAACTTGTGTTGGGCAAGGCCGTGGTCTAGGCAACACGGAGTTTTTCTCCGGGGCTTCCCCGGTTTCTCCGTGGCATCCCAACAATTACTCCATTCACACACAGAAGGCGGCAATGGCAAACCACTTCTGGATCATCTGCCAAGAACGTATATGAACAGGTCCCAGTCCGAGAAAAGGATGGAAGGATCCTGTTCATATGGACCTGTCGTCAGACAGAACACTAAATAATAATAAGATGAAGTGGTCTAGCGGTTAGAACGCTGGCCTTGTAATCCTGGGGTCTCGGGTTCGATTTCCGGCGGTGCCCGAATTTATAACTTGTGTTGGGCAAGACCGTGGTCTAGGCAACACGGAGTTTTCCTCCGTGGCATCCCAACAATTACTCCATTCACACACAGAAGAAGGCAATGGCAAACCACTTCTGGATCATCTGCCAAGAACGTATATGAACAGGTCCCAGTTCGAGAAAAGGATGGAAGGATCCTGTTCATATGGACCTGTCGTCAGACAGAACATTAAATAATAATAAAATAGAATAATTTAACCACTTGTTACTGGGTGAGATTTTAGGTTCTCACGACCGCGGGTATGAATATTAACTCCTTCTGTATTGTTGCGCTGTGTAGTTTGGTAGAAGCTTACCGACGTTTCAGAGTTATTTTCTGATTCCATCCTCAAGACTAAAATATTACTATCTACCTATAAGTCCACACAACATTGCATTCCAGTAGACCAACACTGACATCTCTACCTCCCAAGGAACCTTAAATATCACACAAAAGTAGATAATAGATTCCTAATGCAGGCATATTAATCGAAATAGTTCTAATGATTCATACTTTTAGAATGTAGTAATATATAAATAAGAAATTTGTATAAAAGTGAAAAAATGGAGCTGTGAAATTGAGAATAGTCCTATATTTTAAAATAACGACGAAACTAGTTTCAAATTACCACAAATTTAAAGACTGTGTGATTGAACAGAACTTGTAATTATATATTAAATCTTGTCCGTCTAATCACAATAAATTTTTATTAAATATTAAAATATTACAATAATTAACATTTTAAAATATTTAAAATATTAAATGATATTCTTTATCGAAATATTCGATTTACATTAGACCATCATTTTTCATGTTTCACGACATGTTTCAGTTCCTAAAAGAACCATCCTCAGGTGTATATAATTATATAAAGCTTCAAAACGATAAATAAATCGAATATTTCGATAAAGAACATCATTTAATATTTTAAATATTTTAAATGTTAATTATTGTAATATTTTAATATTTAATAAGAATTTATTGTGATTAGACGGACAAGATTTAATATATACTTATTATATCACAATATGACGCAATTTTACCATCTTAAGAACTTGTAATATAAATGTCTGTCTTAAGGGATTTGCACCTTGTAGTTTGGTACATATTAACGTTGTAAGGGTATTTACTACCCCTATCACAACCCTTGTTATTATGGAACCTGAAGGTTTATCGCAAAACTTCTCCCGCGCGTCGAATACTGAATCCGACGTTTAGGCATACATAGCAGTTACCGCTTTTGGAAGTCAGAAGGTGGCCAGTTGGATTTGATGGTGCTTGTTGGGGGGGGGGCATTGGCTACTGTTTCAGCTTTTTCAATTTACTTGTTCAATTTTTATCAGTCTAATCACAATAAAATATTATTATTAAATATTAAAATATTATTACAATTAACATTTAAATATTTAAAATATATTAAAATGATGCTCTCTATCGAAATGTTCGATTTACATTAGAACATCATCTTTTTCACTACATGTTTCGGTTCTAAATGAACCATCTTCAGGTGTATAATCCATATAAACTAATTTAATTTACATCTTGGCCTGTTCTTTAAGAAACATTTTAAGTTTATTCTCACATGTACGTGACTTTTCGCCTTATTTCTTCTTTATTCGTGTGTGTTACATATTCTGCCAGTTGCGTATTTGTTCATTTAATTCTGCTGGTGCCAATCGTGAAGTTTCTGATACAAAAGAAAAAATATCAGATAAAGACAGCTGGATATGTACGTCTGTCTTGCCAATTCTTTTAAAAGCACGAGGAAAAATTTACGTAGTCTTTTCAGATTGGTTTGCCACTCACAGTTAACGAGGCTGTTGATCTCTGCAGAAATCAGTTCGATTGTCCCGCCTTACAGGCTTGCAGAAGAAGTTGCCTAATTAGCACGTCATAATAATGAACAACTTCATAGGCCTACTGTTACAATCTTTGTCACGTGAGACAGTTTCATGACGTACTTGTATTTCCCCAGACAGAGTTATCCATTATTTCTTCTTCTTCTTCTTCTTCTTCTTCTTTTAAGCTGTGGCCTATTCTAGTTCAGAATTAATTTCTGAAAGAACGAATCCTTTTTAGACATTGGCCTACATGAGATGAAGATATGAATGTCATTCTTCTGGGTTGTAACGACGAATGAACATGTACGTACAGTTAAAACTTACCAATTCCGACCCTCTATAATTTGGACAGCTTTCTTGGAAGCAAAATTAAACAAGACTAGCTGAGTGCGTCGTAAATCACAGGTAGGATTATGCTGATCTCATTGGAACCCAGGCTGCCGCTGAACAGAGATACTGCTCCGTGTATTAGCTTCTTAACGTTTATAAAAACGTCACTCCTACGTTACCCCCTTTGGGTCAGTATTATTAGCTCTGTTTCCCAACTAAGCAGTCAATAAAATCATAATCTATGCCTAAATTGGGGAGATAATTATAAAATTATTCCTTATAATCGTGTAATGGAAAGGACTGCCATCTGTCTACGTAGTAGGCAAGTAAGTGTTGGCTCGTAGCTTGTTTAGTTGGTTGATTAATTTGTGTTCGTTTGCTGGTAAATGATTTTGGTCTTTATAGGATAGTAGTATTTATGAATATGGGTGTCGCTGTTGCTATGGTAATGCGGTTACAGAATGATTCACTAAATTATTTATTTATTAATTTACAGTTTGTATTGGTGGCGTGTAAACTGAAATATTTAGTGTCTTCTGTTATTAATAGAAATATAGTTGCGTTTCTCTAGGTTGTACGACTTTTTAGCCGTCCTGTAAAATATTGTTTCTTACATTGAGAACTGGGATCGATTTAACCATCGATATACTTTAGCTTTAAATAAACACTCATGACGGAAAATAAAGTTCACATGGAAAGAATTTTGTCACGAAATATGCATTAGGTGTACTTTAGTTGAAGGAAAAAAGTTCCCGAAATATACGTTGTTATTACTTACATATGCATACTTCGCTTATCGTTACTTATTTTTTTTATTTACTTTGCAGTATATCAGATAAGTTGAGCGTTTATTATTTATTAACTTGCCAGCGAACTATAAATTACGCCACGCTTAAAAGTTTCTTTTCTTACTTGTGTTATAAAAATACGAAATATCGTAGAATTAGTGTGTATGTGGAGAAGGGAAATAATTTGTATCCCGCTCAGGATAGGATGCGGTGGTGGACTTTTTTTTGTAAATGGCAGTGAACTTCCACCTTCCGTAAAAGAATGGACGTGTATTGATTAACGGAGGTACTGTTAACTTCTCGAAGGCCCTCTTCCATGCAGTTAGTTACTTGAAACGGAAAGAAAAGAGATTATTTGGGAGATAGGATAATGAAAATAGGGATTGTGAAGGATTTATAATGAATTCAGCTTCTGGACAGCTACCAACGTTTACGTTAGATATTTAATTATATAGTACACATTATTTATTTATTTATTTAGTGTTCTGTCTGACGACAGGTCCATATGAACAGGATCCTTCCATCCTTTTCTCGGACTGGGACCTGTTCATATACGTTCTTGGCAGATGATCCAGAAGTGGTTTGCCATTGCCTTCTTCTGTGTGTGAATGGAGTAATTGTTGGGATGCCACGGAGGAAAACTCCGTGTTGCCTAGACCACGGCCTTGCCCAACACAAGTTATAAATTCGGGCACCGCCGCGAATCGGACCCGAACACATTATAACAGCTGTAATTAATTTTATAGAAAAATATTATTGTTTGCTGCTTTTTTCGATTTTTAATTCTTCTTCTCCTGGGGTCATTATTTGGGTCACAAGCCCAGGGTTTAAAATTGGCCTGGAAAAAAAAAACACACGACAGCTTGCATTATTTTGAAATCTTCTAGGCAGCGGGTACTCATGTGTTGATAGAAGGGGTAGGGACGCGGGGGATGGTAAGTGTGGGCGTGGCAGTGCTGTCATGCCACTCGTTTACGATCTACCCCTCACCACGTTTAAGATTCTGTCTGAATGCTTATCTTACTAGACAAGTGTTTCAGTGAAAATATTTATGACAGTAACACTGTTCTTGTCACCTCGTGGATAAGCGACGTAACAAATGCATTGTTATTATCGTCAACATGAACAGAGCCTTATGTATAACAAAAGGATGTCCGAAATCAGAGCGCTGTGTGCGCTCATTAGCTTCTTCACCTGTCGAGGAAGACGGAATTTAAATGTGTCAAGCATAATTGAAAATTTTAAATCAACAGTAAATAACAAACGATGGTACTTGGTTTTGTAATGTGGACGTGTGCATAAATGTTACATGCTGTGAGACGTGGTAATTTTACACATTATTTATGAATATTAACATCTGGTGTATCTGTTCAACAATCAGCAAATCTCCACTGAAATTTCACAGCTTTTACAATCTTTTTAACATCCGTTTGCTAGAGTAATTAAGGAGGGCAGTTACAATGAAAGACCGTGAATTTCTTTATTGTGACACCCTGTAGTCTTGTAGGTAGTTATCAGCGTTTCGGAAGAACATATTACCTCCGTGTTCAGGGCTCCACAAGAACACACTACGTCATGGCCCAGAAAAACAAAATAGACATCTAGACCGCCGTGAGATTCTCAAGTCTTAGCCAGAAAGGACAAGAGAGAGACGCGTTTAACCTGAAGTGAGTCGCTGAATTTTAAAAAAGAAAGACATAAAAGCTTGTAAGTCTTGAGGTTCTCACAGCGGTGAGTATGAAGATTTCCGTCTTCTGGGTTGTTGCGCTGTGTAGTCTGGTCGATGTTTACCAACGTTTCAGAGGTCATACTGCCTCCATCATCAGGGCGATGAGTATGAAGATTTCTGTCTTCTGGGATGTTGCGCTGTGTAGTCTGGTCGATGTTAACCAACGTTTCAGAGGTCATACTGCCTCCGTCATCAGGGCGGAAATCTTCACATAAAAGCTTAATCACTACAGTGATTACGCTATGGGCTGGACGGCCGGTGTTCGATTCTCGGTAGAGAAGGATTTTGTTCTTTGCCGCAACGTCCAAACTGACTTGGGCACATCCAGCCTCCTATAAGATGGGTACCGGGGCATCTTCCTCAGGGTTGAAGCAGCCGATGCGTGAAGATAAGAACTTACCTCCATCTAGTGTCGAGAACAAGAATGCGTGGAACCATACATCCACTGCCACAAATACATTCATGGCGTGGTACAGCTACGACTGTTTCCAGCGCTGAGTCGATGCTTCGGCGGTACAAACTGACGGTGTTGTGGGAACTTTGTATACCTGGTTCCTGCCGGATCCTAGTTCCGGGTCTTGACATTGTATCAGTAGGCCCGTCCGAGGCAGTGGTTGCACATGTCTGTCCGCGAGGTGTCAGCGCCATATCTGCACTTCCCTCGGGTATAAGACGATGTTCGAACGAGGGTAGGCAATTTGCATGGCATTATCTGTACGGCTACCCACATCACACATACACCGGTTCCTCACGACGGACACAAGCGAGTGGTGGAGTGGGGGCGACGCTGAAGACGTTACTCGCTCGCCCGGGCGGACAGACTTCAGCCAAGACGTTATGATGGTTGGTTCCTTGTGGACCCCAAGGAAGCAAATTACCATCTCGTCCACCCCCTTACCAAAACTCCCTTTCTCTCTCACTCCCACTTAAGTCTTTGTCGACATCGTACTACTAAGGAAGCGCGCTTAGCTAAAGTGATAGACCATACAACTCCCCCCCTACTACCCCCCCCCCCGCCCCCACGGCCGCTACTTCACAACTTTAACCTACAGTAAGGTATAAAGCAAGGAGGCTATGCTCGGCGTCCTTAATTGCACACAGGCATACTTGCAGAAGAGTGACCTTAATAAAATGAAGAAGACGCAATTCATGGGGACAGAGATTGTTCTATACCTGCTAAAACAGGCTCGGGTAATGGCAAACGGCCTTTTCAAAGCAATACGTGCAGACCAACGACGAGAAACCTTTACAACAGAACGACCTATTGAAGATCCCAGCCTGTTCCACCACTCAAATACTGAGGGTAGCTCAGTCTGTGTAGTCTGACTACGGATGACCGGGGTTCGATGTCCTGCAGGGGGCAAAGGATTCTTTCTCTAGCCTCTTGAGTTCTGACAGGATGTGCGATGCGGGGGCGTGATGCTGACCACTCACCCCATCTAGTGCCGAGATCAAGAATGAGTAGGAGGTATACCTCCACTCCCCCCCAAGTGCCTACGTGGCGTGTAGAGGGACTGTTTTAGTTTTACATTTCTTTATCACTTGTTTTTCTTCTTATCTTCAAACTCCACAAGGAGGACTTGGTTGCGTGGATGCGGACCCCTGTTTTCCAACACTTCGTCCCTCGTTGCTCAATGTCAATCGATTTCTAAGAACACGTTACAAATTTCACGGAAGCGACTCGCGTCTCTTCCTGCCTAAACGCTTAACTTTTCTGTCATTACTACTCATTCCACTCTGTTTTGGAATGACTGAGGTCCGCGATCATCCCCTGTCAAATTTCTATTACAGACCACTGTGGATTTCGACGCGTCATTTTGCAAAACTTGAAATTTGAAAGGAGTTTTAAGATTCCATTCGGTTTTGATTGCACAAAATTCTTGTGCTTGAAACGAGGCATAAGAAGAATTATTTGTTCACGTCCTGCGTTCTGGAATCTGTATCTCAGGTAACTTGAGCTCACCTCTCACCTGTCTGATTAGAGAAAGGAATCATCACATGTAAAGCTGCGAGGAATATCAAGGCCAGTCCGTGACGTGTCCGTCTTCCTCCTCCGTTCGCGCAGGGGTGACCACCTCTGGACCACCTTCTGACCGATAAACGCCACTCTCTCACCGTGAACGCTGAGATTCAGTTCCAGGCCAGTTCCTGTGGGATTTAAAGGCTGACGAAATACGTTCGGCGAACTCCTGCACCAAGTGCTTGGCATTTTCAGATCCAGCTACCACTCGGGAAACGTCCGGACGAGCTGTCACGCTAACAAAGTGTTCATCTTCCGTCCTGAAATAATTAATATCACGTTAAATATCAGTTACAGATAGGTTTATGTGGGGGATTAATTATCATATTTTACCACGCTTTATCAACTGCGTGAGTTATACAGCAGGTAGTCAAAGCGGCTTGGATCTCGAATTTTATTAGACAGTTAGGCATTTCGAAACTCGACCTAGTTAAGGATTTCATGAAAGACGGTTTTCGTAATTTCCCGCGGTCTTCGCACACGAATGCCTTCACGTCTCCAGCAGCATCCACCGCCTTCCAGATTTTCACCTATCTACTATTGTTATGTTCCTATCTAATTTGATCGTATATGACGTAAACAGTTGAAATTTGACGAAACGTCGTTGGCAGTGGGCAGATCGAACGGGGTCTGATTCCCAGCTGGGACAGAACACTTCTCTTCGCCAGAGGGTCTAGACCGACCCTGGAATCACACTGATGAAATTCTCAGGATATGTAGAGGGCGTGGGTAAGATAAGGCCTCTTGAAAGAGGGAGGATACTATTAAAATGTATATCACAGATACAGATGTGAAAAGGTGGGCAACTGCAGAACGTGGTCAGGACGGCGACACTTCGCGTTCCATAAAAGCACGGGGTTTTCCTAACCTGCTCAATAACCATTAGCACGCAGAGGAGTGTAAAATTTCGTTGATTTGTGCAGCCGTGAGACGTGACCTTTCACCTTTACGATCATACGTGGAAGGATGACCCTGAAGATGCATTTTCTGGGAGGAGATGTCGCAGCGAAGGAATTTTGACGTTAACGTTTAACACTTATTTCGCCTTGTACAGCAAATGTACGACGGAAAAATGATGTCTCTGGTACTTTACTGGTTCTAACGTAACCTCCGGCAAGGACATCTTGACATTCGAAAGATTAAATACAAAATTTTATTTGGAAATCCGGAAGAAGGAACCCATTTGGGAGAACAAGACGTAGATGGAAGAACAACATTGGAACACATATTACGAAAACAGAATGGAAAGTAGTTAACTGGCTAAAGATGAGTCCAGTGGCTGTTTCTTGTGAATCATCTGATTTCATTAAAGCCGTAAGAATTATCGACCAACTTAGCGACTATCAGCTTCTCAGAGCTTAGACTCTGCTCTCTAGAGTTGGTTGGTTAATATTTCTGGATCCCCGGTTTAAATAATTTATTTTCGAGTAATTTCGAGTTGTAGAAGTTGAAGTGGAGCAGGTATCTGGAAGGAAGCTGTCTTGGCGCACCAAATTCCTTCGAGATGAGCCTGGAGGGGAACTGCTTCAGCAACCTGCTGAGATTTCTCTTTGAGCTCAATAGCGTTTTCGCTTGGACGAAGCCGAACAGCGCCGTGGCTGTGTGTGATGTGCCCGGGGGTGGTCATCTCGAGACGTACACCCACGTAGCCACTGCCGAAGCTACCAATTTGGGACGGACGGACAGCCACTGATGTGTGGGGACGTGAGGACAGGTAGACATCGGTCTGCAGGCTCACTCACACACGAAGGACCCAGTCCAAGGACATCGCCCTCTGCTTCTGTTGCGTTCTTCTCTTTATACATCGTCTTGTTTTGTGTTTAGTTTCATTCTTCTGCTGATTTTTTAATATTTTGTTCTTTATTTATATTTATTTAACGTTTCTTCCTTATTCTCTCTTTCCTTTTGCTTTATCCTTTGTTCTGTAAGTAACTTGCTTCTTTTAAAAATGGTCCGCTTTTCCTTCATAGAAGAAGAAGATATTAAATGTTGTCGAGGGAATTATATTCCCACTTTACATGAAGAGAAAACAAAACACTATCTGTTTTATAAATAATTACTCGTTACACAAAATCATAGTACGTGTACATTATATAAAACGCGGTTTTATTGTGATCCAGAATTTCTGTTTGAAGCGTTTGTTAACGTAAAGTACGGATAAATTTAATGAAATGAAATACAAATAATGTTTGTTTCCAAATGAAATATTTGTGCTGTTCTGTTGCATTTTTCATTGACGGAATTTTTAAGTTCGCGTAATTAGTCTTATGTGGGCAGTAAAGAAATTGTAATGAGATGTAGGTTACAATATTAAAGAAAAGACCAAATTCTGTCCTATTACATTTTACTTCCTGATCATTTCATTCCCAGAGAAGTTAAGAGCACATTAACTTCGGGGTGGGGGTGGGCGTTTTTTTTTAAATTTTTTTATAACGTTCAGTTCAGAAGCAGGAGTTCTGACCACTCACCCCACCACAACATTCCGTCTGTTTCAGTCTCTTTCCGCTGTAATTTTCATCACATCTAATTGTTCCCATTGCATTTCTGACATGCTATAAATTCGTGTTAATTTTTAGATAGCTCCTCCACCCAATTGCCCTTTATCTTACACCGGAGATCAATCAGTACTTATATCGATTCTAAATGCACAGAATTATGTGAAATATATATATATATATATATATATATATATATATATATATATCATTACTTCGTACTCCTTTGATTCAGAAAGGAAAAGACCGGGTTGCACCGCCTCACTCCTCATTTTATACGCGGACGGAAGAATTTCAACATGTTTTGACAACAAAAGATTTTTCTTCATACCAATATAATGCATAGCCCAGCAGGGATTCAGGCACGATCTTCATTAGTTGCCTACCTAAGAGGAAATACCCAGAACCCATGTGTTTAGCTGCTATTGCTAGTGTTCAGTTTCTTCTTTTTTTAACTTTTATTTATTTCTATTCTCCACCTACTGCATCCTCCTAACTTAGCCGGTGGCCTTCGAGGTTATAATTGAAGCTGCATGAGTTCTGTTGGTTCATATAAAAACTTACAACATAATTTATATATGTATGAAATTCATGTGCAAAACATAACCTGTATTTTAGACACACTCTGGCAGGTAGAATTTGGTTGTTGTTAAAACAAAAATTGAGATTATCCTGCTAATGGAGGCAGTAAGTGCCTCGGAAACGTCGGTCTATTTTTATGGGATTACAAATCTTAATTTTTTTTTCAAATTCAGCTTGATAGAATTTATTCAGTCATACCGTTCTCATGACACATTTAAACTGCCCGTGACATGTAATAATCGTTTATAGGAGAATTCTCATTCTATTAAATCCGTCCTTCTGTCCGTCCGACAGCGGAGATGATATTGGGGATTACAGAGTGTCTCAAAAATATGTACACACAGATTCAGTGAATGAAATAGAGATGTTTTAATAAAATGTTGCTGTTGTGTACACATCTTTTTGGAACCCTTGTATCACGAAAATTATTTAGGCCGGACAGTTATAACGACCACTTTATTTTAAAATATGTAATATTTCTTAAATTTGTCTACCGTCAGTGTCAAGCTAACGCTGTATGATCTTACAGTCTTATGTAAAACGATCATAAGTTGTAATTCAGCGTATAGAAGTTACATCTGGACTTGTTTCTTATGACGTGTCTGCCTTAGTCAGTCGTCTCTCTGTTAAGTACCTTAATGTCAGGGCTGTTGGATTTTTAAGACGTCTTTCAAAGCTTCTGAAAATCTAGTTTATTTATACGAATTTCGGGAGACATCCATGATATGAGATATTTATACCAAAATTTCAAGATAGACCTAGGCGTAGGTGAGAAAAATGTGTAACTCGTAGGTTTCATAAAGTATATTGTGATGGCGAGGACTGAATGGATTATTACAGGCCTGTTCGTTTTGTGTGTATCTCACTCTGTTGACCGATGGTCTTCTGAATTTTAATCGAAACTTTGTCTTCGCGTGTGATGCAAATCTTCATACGTCATCTTCTGCTACTTTTCATTTAACCACTGTTGAAAGTGTGTGGTCTTTTTGTACAGTCAGACATAAAGATGATTTCATGGATGTAGAATTTCTATTGTCCGTAACTCATCTAATAAGATGACTGGGATAAATGTGTGGTGCTTCCTTTATTTTTATTTCCGTACAAAGATCACTTATGATGTTAATGATGTGACTGAAATAGACTTTTACGTAGCGTATAAAATCTCTCGCATTCCCACATATATGAATAATTTTATGGTTGCTTATTTTATTACGCAGAATTAATTGGCGAGATTATGTGGCGTGGAGGTATACCACTGACTGGTTGTGAGATGGTTCAAACGAGAACTTTCATTGCCTTATTTTAAGGCAGGCCAGTTTCGGAACAATTTATTTGCGCAACGGTAGACTCAGTAATTCGGACTTATAACAGTTTCGGATTTTAATAAATATCATTAATCAATTATCTTGAGAGGAGAAGTGCCAAATATCTACAGGTTCGTAATTCCGGATTGACTCTGAATTTGAAGAATCCAGACGCCCGGATCCGTGGAAGTTATAGAATGAGAGGAAGAAAGCTGTTTCATTAATTGTAATTAGGTTTGTCTACGTTTCTTCTTAATTAATTTCGAGGAATATTTTCAACATGCACTTCAGAATTGTTTTAAAAACGTATTGATTAAAATAATGTTTTGAAAAACCTATAATTCTACGTGTTGTTTTGTGGTGTGACAAGATGTGTCAAATAAGGGGCTGAATAATTTATAGCCACGCTCTACTAAATATTATTAGAATTGTAAAATCAAGGAGGATGGGACGGGCGATACATGTAACACGCGAGTGAGAGATGAGAAATGCAAACAAGAGTTTTGGTTGGAAATTCTGAAGTGATGGGACCAGACGAAAGACGTGTGTCGATGGGAGTATTAAAAGTTGAGCACGATGAAATCGGGTGGACGGTGTGGATTAGATTAATCTGTCTTTGGTTAGGTTCCAATGGCAGGCAGATGCGAACACGAAAATTCACGACTCCGTAAAAAACGCCGAGTTAATTTCGCAGCTGAGCGATCATTTGTTTCTCGAAATGCGGTGTGCTCTATTGAGATACTTGCATTTCTTCTGCGTTTTTTCAGAATCTTCCCTGACTGTCTTTTTCTTTTCTGTGTTCCTTCGTCTCTTTATTAGTGTCTACCTTTCTCCTGATATTTCTTAGGACTGTTTTCTGCAGGTGGATGAATTACTCTAAGACGTTCTTCTGCAACCTCCTTGCTCAGTTCTCGACTTGCATTTTCACAAGCTCACGGTTGCTTTTTATACACAATAGCTCCAACTTCCATCTCTCTTTCTCCTTCTGTGGTCCAGCATGTGTGAAGTCTCTCTCTCTCTCTATCTTTTTCTGTTCGCAAGGAAAGGTGTTCAGGTCCACATAACACAATGCTAACCTGATGTGATACGGTACATTGTCTGCTCATGTCAGTTCTAGTTCGAAGTTTTAGATGGTCGTGTTGGGGCACGCAAGCGTGCCCGAGGCATAATTTTGTATTTTTCTCTCCAAAAGTAATCGAAACAACGGATTCATAGATTACGTTGTTCTGGATTTTGGCCCTTTGTAGGTAGATATCAGCGTTTTCGGAGAAACGTGATGCTTCCATCTTCACGGCTGAAATGGCGACTTTGGAATGTGGTTAAAGGAATGGTAGGCTGAGGGGGTGGGTCGTTAAACAACCAAATAACTAATTGACCGCCACATTCGTTTGGTTGGGTGAAGATGCACTTTGCAAATTGAGATTGTATTTAGTATATCCTTGGGATATTCTTTGTCACAAAGCGCACATGTCGTAAGCCATTTGAATGAAAACGTCGATCTCACGCGTTGAAGAGTGACCCAGTGAAATTTTTTTGCGAACTTTTGTGAACACTCAAATTAATATTGAGTTCGAACTTCAGGGGGCCTTTCCCTGTCATCTGTAAATTCACTTTTATTTGTATTCCGTCCGAGTTGACATCCCACATTATGTTAGACTAGCTTTGCTTATGCTAGTTAAAGATATCCTTTTGATAGTTTAAGGCATATTATCTTAATTTACAGTACCTAAAGATAACTTGAGGTAGAAAGTTCTTATCACAGGAGTTTGTAAGAAAAATCACGGAGATTGTCCGTAAGATTTTTGGGTCATCCGTAAACACCCGTTAATACGTTAAGTACCGAACCTACTTTAGATCAGAATCAACGTACAGCTGGTACCTTATCTTACGCCTGGTACACACAATTTACATAAGTCAGCTTCTGCAGGGGAGATACAGAAGCAATAGTTGGAGGAAGTTTGGGGTTTGAGGGGGAGAGAAATGGAAATTAATCTTGGAGTGGATTCTGATCACTGGCCAGAGGCTGTGTTCCTTGGGCAACAACGAACCAAGAACCACGTAGATTTCTGATCTTAATTTATTGCGTTGTTCGTATGCTGAGTAGGAGAAAAAAAGACGGAATTTGAAGCTTTAGATTTTTGGTTAGAAAGCCTTTTTTGTGAAGAGACCATTTGCAAAATTTAAGCTTGGGTGGGAGAATAATATGAAAATACATATGAAACAAGTAGTAAGTCATTTGATCTCGTTTCGCATTTAGACACGCACACACTGATATCAAACTTGGATGTTGACAAAATACACTTCTCAAGGAAGAAATTGTTAATAGAGTCGGCTCTCAGAACTTATTCTGTAATGTTACGGTTAATTTGAAACTCTCAGGAGACTTGCAACTTTTCTCCTTGTTACAGAGATGCATTTATACGTTCATAGAGCACGTAAATCGTTACATTCCCACGTATTTCAGCTCTTGATTTAATCGGATGGTGTTTACGTTCCTGTGTTACGGATTCCTTCTTCTCAGTCTGTCACGATGAGAGAGGGAAAGAATAAGTTTGTGTATGACAGCTTTATGCGAGTAAGCCTTCTATTCATTATGAAAACTTCGTTAAGTTAGGTTTTCATGAAAAAAAACAAGTACTTGGTATTATTAATATGGAAGCTTTGCGTCTTTAATGAATGTTACTACAGGGGTGTAGAGATTCTATTACTGTCTATGAATTTAGAATTTTAAATAAGATTGAAAGATAATATTAAAATAAATTTGATAGAATCAGGTTGTGGAGAAGTGATAAAGGAACTGTATTAAAGTCGTATCAAGCGCTTTTGTATTAGAGGTTTTAAAATTCGAAATCCAGTTCAAGATGGTTATCTGGCTTAAACGTTATTAAATTTTCAATTTTAGTTTAATTTAGAAATAGGTGGTAGTCACTGTGTCGTGTAGTATATGTTAATTAATATCTGGTTGAACGCATTTCGATTAAATTTAATATTTGAAAGATGTCATCAGCATTTTAGCTATTTAATATGAAGTATTTTACTCTCGTTTCTACCTGAACCCCCTACAGACTTTAGGATTTCTAAATTGAGGGCAGCCCAGTGAGTTTTAACATTTTAAAGTTTAATACGAGGCTGGTCTACAAAGTAAGTTTCCCTGGGGCCGTTTACAGAAACAAAACACAGTTTCATGGAAATATTTATTGCAACAGATACAGCAAGTGTCCAGCTATTTTCCAACATATTCGCCACCGGAATTGAGACATTGGTCATACCGTGGGACCAACTTTTGAATACCTGTGTCGTAGAAGTCTGCCGCCTGGGATTGGAACCACTGTGTGACAACCATCTCCGCCTCTCTGTCATTCTCAAAACGCTGACGCTGACCGGACAGGAATTTCTTGAGGTGTAGGAAAAGATGGAAATCACTGGGAGCGAGGTCCGGGCTGTAGGGTGAATGATTAAACACCTCCCAGCTGAACTCCTGCAGGAGACTTGCTGTCCGTCGAGCCGTGTGCGGCCTAGCGTTATCACTGACCGCACTTCACAGTCGGCGGGAGCTGGAATAAGAACCTCCATCTTCAACAGCTGCAACGATGCTACTGTGAGAACGCGGGAAGTTCCGTTAGTGCATGCGCCATGCTACGTCATTGCTCTATCACGTACGCACAGTCGCTTCGCGCAATATAAGGTTTGCTAGCTGTGGGACGAGTGGGAAACTTACTTTTGGGACGCGCCTCGTAGTAACTATATATACAACGTACAATCAGTAATTCAGCTTTTCACCCACAAAGTGTATTTATCGCTTTCGTGTAATTCTCAGAGTAAACGCCTATTATTTAATCAATCGGCGTTACTTAATTGAGTTCTGTAATGGATATGGATTGTGTCTAAATATTACAGAGACGCTCTTCGGCTTCAAGGCTTAAACCACCTACGAACCAACAATTATCGTCCGTTTTACTCATCGGAACAGTTCAAAGGAGGTGAAAGTTTATGAATTACTGTCCCTTTTTCGATAAATTACTTTTATTACTTCGGGAGATGTTCAGTGCAATTCACGAGACGAACGGATTCTCACGGTCGAAAGACAAAAGCTCTGACTTGTCATCTGTAAATGGAAGAAAGACAGCGAGCCGGACCAATTAATGATCTCCCGTTAAATTGCGGCCGGCCATTGTCGTAGCTTTCCATTTTTCCGTGGGGTTAATGCGAAAATTTGCCAATAACTGCGGCCGATCGTGATAAGACCCGCTCACACACTTGTGAGGGCTCTTCACGTGCTGGACCGACCACGACGTTAGAGAAACGTGAGTCTGATCCGCATGGCGGCGCCAGCAGCATCAGGATTCACGTTCACTCGTTCTTCTTCTTCTTCTTTTCTTCTCTTTTTCTTCTCTTTTTTTCATTTCTCACAGTGGCCTGTAATGTGTACTTTGGAAATTTTGCAGGACTCTTGTACTCATCTGAGTCTTTCAGAAGTCGAAAGAGGAAAGTAGCAATGGAAGCTGAGAATATCCTTTCTTCTCCCTCATTCCTTTCTTTCTTTTTCGCTTTCATTCATTCTACCTTTATTTATTTCATCCTATCTTTCCTTCCTGTTTCTCTCTCACGTTCATTCTAAATGTCCCGGTTTCTTTCCTCCGTCCCTTCATTTTGTCTGTACTTTTCCTTCTTTGTTATCCATTTGTTTTTGATTTTCTTTTGTCCTTTCTAGCTTTCATTCTCTGTTTATTTCGTCCTCTCTTTTCTTATAATTCTTGCCTACTTCAGTTTGTTTCATTTATTATTTCGGACTGCATGTTATACAAGAACTTCGTATACTAACAAACAAAGACATTTGGTGTCCTATACCAGTGGTATTCAACCTGGGGTACGCAAAGACATCTTAGGGGGTACGTGAAATTTAAAAAAATATATATATTATTTTATGATTAACACTGAATAATCAGTAATGTAATTTATTTAATTTATTTTAGATGTAGATTATATACTATGTATAACTTGAATTATACACCAACAACTTTGAGGGGTACAAAGTTGAAGAGAAATTATATCTGGGGGTACGCGAACAAAAAAGGTTGAATACCACTGTCCTATACAATACAATTATCTAATAAGGGATTTGTTAAATAACTTGAGAATTATTGAAAACGAACTCTCAAGATGGTGGCGTAAAGGTAAGACTAGTAATTATGTCTGATAAAATTATATTGGCGAAAATTCTGTAGCTTCATTACTTTTGTACGTGCGCCATCTTCCGGAGAGAAATTTTGGACCGCCAGAAGGTTTCCTTCGCGACACCCATGCGCCTGGGTTAAGCCGGACAGCGCTAAGCTTCGTGTAAACCGCGCGTCACATACTGTGGTTACGCTAACCACTGAGGTATGTTACAGCTTCAGGGTCTCTGGTCTGTACTAGACGGATCACGTACTAACGCACGATCACAGAAAATACTGCGGTAATGCAGCGAGCCGGTCCGATACACCGTAACAGAACTGCCTACGTGCGTAGCGTGGCGTCTGGAAAGCTGGTGTTCGAATCTTGGCCGCGACTGTCATGCTACCTCGATTCACTCCCTCCTTCTACCCCTTTGAACTGTCCAGTTAATGTTGTGACATTCTCTTCAAAGGGAATAATTTTTTCTCACTCATTTCATCACTGTTTATCAGCACGCAGTATCGTTACATGACGTTCAAACACGACTTGAAAACATACAAAATTATAATTCCATTAAAGATTTGAGAGCGGGTGGTTGCCTTCTACTTTTCCGCCGTGTAGTGACGATTTTGGCCTTTCGGTGAAACTTACTGCCTTCATTTTTAGCCCTGAAACGGGTGTATTATTTTCCTCCAGAAACGTCGGTATACAACGTAAAGACTACAAGAACCCAGAATAAAATCCTTAATTTTCGCATGTTATTTGAAATGGGTGTGAAAGTTTGTGTGTTGCCCCGGGGGGTAGATCATAGGTTCAGGGATGTTTTTAGGATTTTGGTGGACAATATGTGGAGCTTTTAGATACACGGTACACAGAAGGATAAAAAAATTTAAATAACGACGAGATTTATGATCGATAATTACCTGCTATTTATTGTTAGAATAATTAAACAAAGGAATTCAGAGTTGTCGGCACAAATAGAACGTAAGAGGAAAACGATAAATGCATGGGTAAAAGAACTGTACATGTAGGGACGTATATGATGCCCTGGCGGATTTTGGGAACAAACACTGTAATGAATTTGAGTCTCCTAAATGCGTGTAATATTATTCACAACAGAATGTGAAACAAAATAAAGTTGTCATACTAAGTTCTTGCATGTTATCGGCTACAATTCTCCTCTAAGAAAGCAGTTGTATAACATTTAGAAGTGTACGTTATGGTTAAGGACTGTCATATTATTGATCCACTTTTCTAGGTAGTTTAGTGCTAGAAATGAACTTACGTAAATTTCAGAGAAACTAAGAGTCTTCCACATGTATTACGTAATGGTGATCGTAACATGTGTACTGATTCACGTACCGTGACCTAGAGGACAGCTGTAATATCCATCGCCAGGTTGCAGGTCGTTGATCAACTTATTAATCATTTGAAGTTAAAGTTTTCTCACAAACTCAGTGTTTTTCATCCTGAGTTGTGATTATGTTCTTGTCGTACTGAATTTTGCTTTCAGCTTGGAGACCAATTGTGTGATGGATAAATCTAAAGTAGTAATTACACTCAGTCTTAAATATTACCCCGTAAGACCCAAAATCCCTTGACAGCTAATGATAATCATCCACCTCTTAGGCTACTACAATAATGAAATAAATTGATTTTATGTACTTTTATAACTTATAAGCTGCAAGGTTAAAAGTGTGCGATCTTAAATAAGATTTGTCACATACGGAGTTAAAGGCGAATTACCGTACTTAATACAAGAGCGTAAATCTGTGCTTAGGAGCCGATGACACGTTTGTTCTGTCAGATTTGTATTAAGCTGTTTTATAAAATGTTACCATAACGTAAAATTTTCCTTTTTCGTTGCAGGGCGAACGAACCGCTAGGGGAATGTATCTGTGCGCCGTTGTCAAGCCAACCGTCACACTGGCCTTGCTGGTACGGGGTAAGTCATTAACCGCTGATAAATTAACTGCTTTTCCTTGGACGTTATTATGACAGGTGCCTTGAATTTTGTCCTGTCTCAAAATATTTTCGTTTCTTGACTTAACATACGTATTTATGAGTTACGCGTTTATGAGTTAAATCCCTTCTCCACTCCCATGAAGCCGAAACTCGTCTAAATAGTATATAAGAATTCAGCCCGTACCGCGAAGAAAACACAAGATTCCACCATTACAAAGAGCAATAAGAACTCCTTATTGTGAAAATATACGACAAGCATTACAAAATGGAACGTCATTGACTGTTGAAGGAGGCGGCTCGTATAGTTACCACTCGGCTTCAAGGAGTTAATCATCTCTTAACTCCCTCGTGGATGTGATTTTGATTAGTTTCTGTAGTTGAAAACCGTCTCGGTTCTCCTTAAAATCTCCGAAATGCTGACGGAAGCGAAGCTCCACCCATCTCATGCACGAATTACCAGGTCCAGTGGGCATGACTCCGAGTAGTGTGAGCTGTACAGATGCATCTCACAATAATGCGATCACACACACACCCACACTCCGCCGCTATTGTTGGCGAAGTGATCTTTCCCACGACCGCCATCTTCGTTGGCAAGATGTTAACTTACTCCTGCTTCTATGTGTTTTGGTAATATGAACATTCTCGAATCGCGAAAATAATTTATGTTAATAGCACTTTAAGTACGGGTACATTAATCTTCGTCTTATTTTATCATGTTTTCAGACGTAAGTTGGCCGTTTATTTGGTACAAAAAGAATGGGAAACAGCACATTTTTCCTTCTGCTTAAAAGCCACCTCCCTCTTATAAAATCACGAAAGTGGTATGGACGTTAAGCTCCACACATTCGGCACTGGGTGGGTAAGACAGGTCATTTTCTTAATATGGCCGTTAAACTCCTTGGGAAGAATCCATGTTAGGATAGGAAGAGACGCACGCTTTAGGTCTATGTTCCATTTTTGCCTAAAGCTCGACCTGAAAGAAAGTCGACGTGTAGAGCTATCGTCATTTCGGACAGTCTACCCCGGCAGGTCGCGTCATAATACTTTACAACAGGCCAGGATCTTTTCGTTTTGCATAATTTATAATTATCATTCGCAAATATTATTCTGTTCGATGCGATATTAGCCGTTTGGTTGAAACAGTGATGTTAAATTAAAATTATCAGTCATTCAGATAAATTCCTCTCACGTCCCTCCCTGTTTATTATTTCAAGTTTCACTCCTACGTCAACTCTGCAGTTCATATTGGGTTGTGTTGTAAGGATGGTTTCCATGGCAAAATTCTACCAATTGCGAGGTGAAACTACAGAATAAATTGTATGTGTTCTTTTCCTCTCTTGTGTCTGGGAGAAGTTACAATGTTAGCATCAAAACTTTCTAAAAAAAATAATGTCTTTGTGGCCAATACACGGATTTTAAATTCTCTCTCCTACCTATAGCTTTATTAAAATCTAAAGCGAAATATTTAGAGTCAAAAACTCTCAACTACCTTCTCCTTTGCACTGTTTTCAGTTTATATTTCCAAATCTCTGTAATGCTACGTGATTATCTTCTTGTTTATATTACATTATTTGTTGTTTCTTTCTTCTGAATTAATATTAGAGTAAGTGGGCAAGGCCGTGGTCTAGGCAACACGGAGTTTTCCTCCGGGGGCTTCTTCCCCGGTTTCTCCGTGGCATCCCAACAATTACTCCATTCACACACAGAAGAAGGCAATGGCAAACCACTTCTGGATCATCTGCCAAGAACGTATATGAACAGGTCCCAGTCCGAGAAAAGGATGGAAGGATCCTGTTCATATGGACCTGTCGTCAGACAGAACACTAAATAATAATAAGCCACGGTGGTCTAGCGGTTAGAACGCTGGCCTTGTAATCCTGGGGTCTCGGGTTCGATTCCCGGCGGTGCCCGAATTTATAACTTGTGTTGGGCAAGGCCGTGGTCTAGGCAACACGGAGTTTTCCTCCGAAGGCTTCCCCGGTTTCTCCGTGGCATCCCAACAATTACTCCATTCACACACAGAAGAAGGCAACGGCAAACCACTTCTGGATCATCTGCCAAGAACGTATATGAACAGGTCCCAGTCCGAGAAAAGGATGGAAGGATCCTGTTCATATGGACCTGTCGTCAGACAGAACACTAAATAAATAAATAAGTGCGACGTGTACCATTTCTCATATGGTACACGTAACATTGTCTCTCAGTCACTGTAGAAAAATTAGTAGTTGGAACAGCGTCGAAATAACCCAGGAAATGGCGTCGTTCTTTGTCCTGTGCCGTTAGAATGTGATGTGATTAATTTCATTCCTAAGCGAACAGCAATGTCTGTAGAAACTCCGAGCTTTCTCGTACGAGATCTGAAATATTCTTTTTGTTTACTCGTGCACGTGTTTCATGCTCTGGCTATCTTCCGTTAGGGCTCGTCGTATCGTGATTTACCACACACATTACCAAACATTTTGTGCTTATTGGCTAACAGTAATTGTATCTTTCGAGTCATGGTTTGTATGAAGCTACATTTCTGACGTACGAGTGTGTTTGAATACGTACAGATAGAATTGCTAGATAAATAAATACAAAGCAGAACAGAAATATTATTAATGGGAAAGGAAGTGATACGAAAAGACATTGAACAAGGAAAATAAAGGATGGAATAAAGTAAAAGAATAAATAAAGAAGGAATATACATTTTATTTAAAATGTTTAAATTTCGTGTAAATTTAACAAAGTTGAGGAATAGATTAGCTGTAACTCTTGAAATGGTAATCATCGTCGGAAACACGTAGAGAAATTGTACATTTACACATGCTAACTTTTTTGAAACACCATGTTTATTAATATAATTTCCGCGTCTTTTCGCCTTAGGTCCGAATATCCTTGATTGACCATCAGAAACATAAAATAAGAGAAAAGATTTTGGAACTTAACACCGGAGCACACGATTCTCATTTGAGCACTTTTTCGCAGTGTGAGGGCTGGTGACGTACGAATTCTCCTTACGCTCAGATTTATTTAGAATATTACTTAAAAATAATAAACAGTCTCATCTAGTTATTGTTGTACTCGCACGCAGAGACTCGCCAGATTCTGTAAATAACTGTAGTAAACCTTATATTCTGTGCCTTTGAATAGTTCAGTGATTTTTCGATCTAATTTCAAAAGTCAGACTCATGCAGTTCATAAGCCATCGAGGAATAACAGCGATAATCACCGTACTTAAGTCAGGGCATGATGACAAAAGTCGTGAATCGTCTGCCATGATGTGGCGTATTCCTGGGCTAGAGGCACGCCGGTACAGGGAGTTTAAAACAATAGAGCATCGCCAAAGGGCTAAACACGTTCAATAAGACAAAATTAAATCTTACAGCCTTTTTTTTAAATTCGTTTAAAAGAAAATTGAAATTTGTTGGTGAATTTGTTTCTCCGGACACGTCATATTACGTTTGTGTCTTTGTTGTTAATAAAAATTCATTACATCTGTGACTTACAAAGATCATTCACCCTTAATCGCTGGCGGGCGAAGAGGAAAATCGAGGTTAACAGATGACGATTTTAGAAAATGCAATTTATAATTTATAACACGCTTAAATTCATAGCTCAAAAGACATGAGTGAGATTAAATTTAAAACATTCTCAGTCTTGGAGGCCAAAGAGTCTAGTGGCATTATTATCATTAAAATTGTCTGAATATATTTCGATTTATCGCAGGTATATAGAGAATTCATAGCTATTATTTTGCATCGACCTCAAGAAAATAATTCAGTTGCAGACGCTATTTGCAAATATTTATTGACGTGCGTCTTACTTTTGGTGCGTGTCCTGATATGCTTTATACGTACCTGTGGCTTAGCTCTAGTTTTCCCCTACGTTAAACCAGTTTAATTCCATCTCTGTATCTTAAAAATTTGTCGAGATAGTTTTTAATATTATCCTTCCATAGTCATATGAGTACACCATGTTTTATCTTATGTATACAATAATACAATAAGCCGGGATAGCTCAGTCAGTATAGTGACTAGCTACGGGCTGGACGACCGGAGTTCGATCCCCGACGGGGGCAGAGGATTTTTCCTCTAGCCTCTACGTCCAGACCGGGTCTGGGGCCCACCCAGCCTCCTCTACAATGAGTACCGGGGTCCTTTCCCGGGGGTAAAGCCGGCCGGGGCGTGATGCTGACCACTCACCCCCATCTAGTGCCGAGGTCAAGGAAGAGAGGAGCTATACCTCCACTCACCCCAGGGGCCTACATGGCGTATAGTGGGACAAACTTTACTTTTACAATAATACAAGTGCATTCAAATGATTTTAATTCGCTGGCGCCGAACGTCTTCCATAATCACCTCTTGCCCCCGGCCATGACGTAGCCAGGTACAGCCCCTCCACGTGTGTATTGCGTGTGAGGTCTCGCTGCGTGTTGTGAGGTGTGTAGCAGCTCAACCCCTTACCCCTTACCCCGTACTTTCTCCTTTTCCTTTCGACAATGTAATTACCGCTGAGATTCACCGTGGCCCACCCCAGCCTTACAACAAAATCACGTTTTTCATCTGATTGTATGGTTTAGTGGGACGTCTTGCTACAAGCTGCCTGGGTCTACCGCGTTACATCTAAATGAAAACTAAAGTTGTGGTTGGAGCTTGTCGGTAATTAACATGGCTGCATACTTCGCAGGCTGAAATATACCACGCGGTACTGAATGTGGACATGGAAGGGATTTGTAAGCTTCAAGGCTTCGCCGCCTTTACCTACTACACTTTCTAGATAAGGTCTGTCACAGACGGTCTCCGTATCAGGTGGCAACGTTGAATTATGTGTGATTATAAGTTTAACTCAATAGTTTTTACAAGCGTAATTTTTATTCGAATGATTAGAAAATATTTGAATTGTTGTTTATTTTAACCGTCTAATCACAATAAAATATTTTATTAAATATTAAAACATTAAATATTATTACTATAATTAACATTTAATATTTAAAATATATTAAAATATATATTAAAATGATGCTCTTTCTATCGAAATGTTCGATTTACAATTAGAGCATCATCATTTTCACGACATGTTTCGGTTTTCAATGAACCATCTTCAGGTGTATAATCGATATAAATTTAAATGTAATATTCTCAATGCAATCCTTTGTCAGATGTCCATTAAATATGGGAAAGTTATCCTCTTCTAGATCAATTGTACTTTGTTATCGCATTCAATGTTGTTTCGTAAATGTATTTCGCGTGTAGCGTGATCTTGCGTGGGTGAAATGTTTGTAGTGGTTTTTTTATAATCGGCCTGTGAATAAAATAATAATATTATAAAGACTAAATGAATATTAGAGTTAGAAAACAAAATAATATATTGAGGAATTTTAAAAACATACCAGATATGAAGAGTGGAGGAGGTCCGTCTGGAAGTAACATTGACGCCAGACTTTGTATGGAATACTTCTTCAGCGTTACAGATAAGATATTTTGATTTGTTAGGTTTCAGTATCATTATAATTGATTTGTCCATCTCTTTGAGTCTTCTGAATGCCCCCTCCCTCTTATTTTCTTCGTTAATATTTGTTTTATTTATTTCCCTTTTTTTGGAATGTGTCCAGTCCAGTTTTGTCATATAATTTCTTTCCGTTTATTAAATTAAACGTTTCTCCGTTGGTCTCGCTGTTTGTTTAATAGACTTATCTCTTTAACGTGTCACAAGAACCTTATTTCACAAACATAAGTTCTCTTATTCATTGCGTCCACTGATAAAGTTGAACGCAACTGTCATTTCTCGTCTCCCCGCAGGAATAGCTGCGTTATAGGTAAGCTAATTTTATTGTTTTTATAGACGATCGTATCGGGAAAAGCCACGTAGAGCTCGGCGCTAGCCGGAAGCCGAGACTTGACAGTTGCATTCAACTTTATCAGTGGGCGCACTGCATTGTCTTATCACCCACATGTCACCAGAGAAGTTGCTGGAAACTGTCATTGCATTCCGGCTGTGTTTTCTTCAGACTTTCCGTCTTGTAATTTATATTTATTTTACCTTACGTATTCCGGGGCCCACCAAACCTCCTATCTCATTGGTACCTCCAGGGACAACTTTACATTTACCTTTTGCATGGATTTGAACTGATTTCAGTTTTATTTTTTAAGCTTCTTACATGTTTTAGTATTTGATTATGCAATTATTTTGTCTGTAGGGACACTTTCCGTTAAGTGCTGAGAAAAAGAAGATGGTTGTCTTCTGGGGTGTTGCGCCGTATATTCTAGTAAAACTTTCAGAGGTCCTTGCTGCCTCCATCATCTTATGGAATCAGCAAGGACCTGTGAAACGTCGGTGAACTTCTACCAGACTCCACGGCGCAACAACCCAGAAGACAGATATCTTCAGACTCACCGCCGTGAAAACCCCAAATCCTACAAGCGCTGACAACTTTGTCTTTGTTTAATATTATTATAAAATGGTACTTATTCTACGAATATTTATCTTCTTCTGCGTGTTAAAAGCTATGTATTGTCGTTAGTACCTTACAAATATTATTGCTAATTTCCTTTGCGTGGAAGATGTGTCTTGTTTGTTACTGTCTCTAGCTTTGTGTCGAGGTTAATGAAGACGGCGTTGCTCTAACATGTTCTTAGATACTAGCGTAGACCCAAATGCGTGCCATACAAAGGGCACTGACAGAAAGGTATAAATTCCGAGACTAGTTGTCAAATTCAAATCCAGGCATCCGGTACTAGTTGTATTGACTTTAGTGAGAGTTTGGATGTTTAAAGTCTGGTCCTGACACCCATGAAGCTGCCCAGTGTCTTGTGTTTGATACAGTGTTCTCTGGAACACTGTGCTGGTAGATTTTACAATGCACTCTACAACTGTAAGTCTTCTGAAGGCTACTGCGTGCTTGTATCAGTGACGTTCTTACAATACGCTATTTAAATGTTATTGTTGACTAACCTCTGACTCCGTGCAGCACAATTCTACTTGAGAAGCTGATAATTTCTTAGCCTGGAAGTTAATTACCGCGTTTGAAAGACCCTCCTTTGCTATATGTCCCTATTCTGAGTCTTATGAATGCGGTCTACACCATCACAGACGATTTCCTTCAGAAAAATGCTAATATTTTCCTTCCATCTGCTACAAGGTCTCTACAGTGGTATTTTCCTTCAGAATCTCCAAAAAAAAAATTTTGTATTATGCCTCCTGGATTTGATCACAATATTTTCTTAAGAGTGCACTTTGTGGGAAGTTCGTACAGCAGCCGTAAGGCCATCTGAGCGGCGACTAGTTGCTTACTATCGTGTCAGTGATCAGCTTGGAAGCAGCTGTCCTCCTCCGCCTTTATCGTCAGAAGCTGGAATTATAATTAGCTGTCTGAATCACAATAACAGAGGCGCATGATTAAAAACTAACTGGAGGAATTATCCTCAGGTTACCATTTACTTCAGAAGTTAAATGTCCTCAGCCTCCCTTCCACTAACTGGATTTACTCTGTTTTAGTTCCAAATCTCCTCACTCAGAACGCCATAGTCCTTCCCTCCCGAATGACTGGAGACAGTGACTTGTCTTCCATTGTAATAATCAATAGCCAACCACTACCCAGTACACTTGGTCCCATCCTGAATCACAGCCAAGACGAAGACAGCAAGCCAAGCTTAGTGCTTCCTTGCTTGGCTGCCCGGTCCACAGCCTCGGCTCCAGAGGTTGTGCTAAAGTAATTACCGACTGATGCATGCACAGAGCTTGCTTCCACTCCGTCTTACGCACTTGGACCCTCTGCAATCTGACGTGCTCGGAGAACTTGGTCCACTGTTCCATGTACAAAAAAAGAGTTCATCATAAACGACTTGATAAGTGAGATCTCAGGTTCTTTTGGCGACGAATATAAAGATGGCAGTCTTCTGGGATGTTACGGTGACTGATCATCGTCCTGATGATGCAGGTAGTAAGCGTCTCTGAAACGTCGTTCAACTTGCACGGGACCACACGTCGAATTATCCCAGAAGGTTGTCATCTACGTGACGTGAGAAACTTTGTAAGAACTTCCTGTCCTAAATATATGCCTGTTTTTCTGAAATTTATTTACAATTTTAAATGTATGCTGTGTGTTAAATTTGTTCCAGAATTGAATTCGTTGATAGACCTCAGGTGTTTGTAGGGACACTCTGTATAATAGAACTTGGCTTGAGAGAATTAGATACACGCTTTGCCCTTGGAATGGAGTTCACATATAATCAGTTTACAGTGTCACGTGAAAGCATTAGGGAATTTTATGTGTAAGATGTGTGACCGTAGTTTGGTTGACAACGTTTATCAGTTACTATGGTACTAAGGATATGAAGTGGTTTCCGATAAATAGGCGGATTTAGCAACTGGGAGAGTTCCCTGAATAAAAAGAAATCCATATTAAAATAGCATTCAATCAGACGTTGGTCTGTTGTGTGGGAGGGCTGTGATTAGCCAAAACATTAACTGTAAATTAATTATTTTTTTTATTTAGTGTTCTGTCTGACGACAGGTCCATATGAACAGGATCCTTCCATCCTTTTCTCGGACTGGGACCTGTTCATATACGTTCTTGGCAGATGATCCAGAAGTGGTTTGCCATTGCCTTCTTCTGTGTGTGAATGGAGTAATTGTTGGGATGCCACGGAGGAAAACTCCGTGTTGCCTAGACCACGGCCTTGCCTAACACAAGTTATAAATTCGGGCACCGCCGGGAATCGAACCCGAGACCCCAGTATTACAAGGCCAGCGTTCTAACAGCTAATACCAATACATATTTTCACTTAATAAAATCGCGTACGTACTAAGTGTAATATCTTGTAGCGTATTCCGCTTACACCAGTCAGTAATTTGTGTTCTGCTATTAAAATAATTTATTTAAATTCCGTACATAATAGGAATACAGTTTATTGAATTTATTTACAATTGACACTATTTTTTTTAATATTATTGTTATATATTCAGCTGATGATTGTCCAAAAACTTCATATTAAAGGAAATAATTTAATATTTCGACTTTGGAGTGCCGTTAAAAAAAATAGTAATATAATATGAATAGTGAATTAGAGTCTTAGCCATGTCCTCAAGCACACTTGTCACTCCTCCTGTCTCTATTTTCCAACCATGAACTGAGTCCAAGTAGAAACTTGGTTCCATATTCTTCCCCAAGTTCCTGGAACACGTTCATTGTCAAAGTTGAGTCAATTGATTACTGACGCCACATTTGCTGTTACATCTGACACGTTATGAATCCTGTATCTACAGCTTTCAGAGTTACACATTTACATGCTGACTGGTGTTATTCGTGGTTTTCCTTAGTTTTACCAGGTGGATACATGGACCGCCTTGTCTTTCGATGCGCCAGTGACAGTCACGTGTTTTTATCTCGTTTACACTGTGTCAGGTCTGTAATCCGATGTTAAAATATTGTTAAATAACCTAACGAGCAAAGTTCTGGAAACAGCAAACTTTTGCTTTCTCTTGAAACAACTCTTCTTTCTATCGACTTTTCTCGTAAAGTAAGCAGAAAATGAAGATAGGAAAAGAGAGTATATAAGGGTTTTCGAAGGCTGTACATTTGCGACTGTAAGCGTAACCTGACAATATTTGGTTAAGATTACAAATCGTGTATCTATTTTATATGAAATTTTCATAATATTCGACTTAATTTTTCTTTAAAATTAAATTAAATTATTTGGTCATTCCGTCAAATCACAATGTATTTAAAATAAGATAATTAAAATAATTAAAATATCATTCTGTGTTCCATATCGAATAATCGATTTACAATTGGAACAGTTACAACATGTTTCGGTTTTTATTAAACCATCATCAGGTGTAAAATTATATTAAATTTAAAACTCAATTACAATTTTTTTTACAATTTTTCGTAGTGTAGTTTTTTTGGAGGTCGTGTCCAGATATTTTCATATAATGGATCAACTTTATTGTTTGAAGTGATGCTTTTGATGTTTACATCAGTCTGTGAAGTGAATGATTCAAAGAAACATTAATGAATATGGATGAATATAGAAAACAATTAAATAAATAAATAATAAATAGTGATTTTTTAGGTTATTAAAATCATTTCTGTATTTAGCAGGATTTGGGGTTTTTACGGCGGTGAGCTCGAATATGGCTGTCTTCTGGGTTGTAGCGCCGTGTAGTCTGGTAGAAGTTTACCAACGCTTCAGAGGTCTTTGCTTCCTCCGTCATCAGGACGATAAGATTGTAGTTATGATGAAGAGAGCAAGGATTTTGAAATGTTTGTAAACTTTCGCCTCACTACGTAATGCTATAACCCAGAAGACAGCCATCTCATTACGTTATTTGTCTGAATAGAATACGAAATTTTCACCAGATCCACTACGAATGTAATTGTAGCGAATGTACAACAAAATAAATTAAAATATATTAAATGTTTCGAGACATTTGAACGTTTTGGAAGTTTATACTGTTTTAAGAATCTATGCAGTGTATTTAAAATTTGTGTTTAACTTTTTCACTTCTGAATTTTTTGGAGCACTTTAGATTCGGGGATGTACAATCTTTCTGAACCGTAAAATGTATCACGTCTTCGTCTAATGCTATCAATACTTGTCTCTGTTCATTGTGTACAATTGAAATGCGTATATTCTGTAGCACAAACAATGTAGGAATGGGCTTCCGTTCCTATTGATTGGGATACAAGGCGAACGAACTGGCTAGCTGTTACTGGGGTTTCATAATGCTGACGAATCACGAATGAAAACAAGGGTCATTATGCGCCATGATGATGATGATGATGATGTACCGGGCTGTGGGGTGGGGGGGGGGTTGCGTCGGTAGGTGTACAATTAAACCACTTAATTAGCATGGCGTTCCATACGTGTTTGCGGAGACTTTTAAATACCAGCGTCTGGCGTTTGAGCATGTGTTGAGGGAAAGGATAAAGGGTGGTTCCACCCCACCCTCCGGGCCCACCACCAACGCCACATTCCACCCCTACCGCCCCAACCTCACTTCACCCCATATCTACTTTAGGACCGCTGATCGTTCACGATTTTCACGTGTTTGGCGAAAAATGCGTTCAAGTTTTACTGGAGTCTGCTACTTTTTCTAAGTGGCACGTTTGTTAGTTATTCCCTCGAAATTTCATCCCCTAACACACACGTGTTTTCTAAAGTTTGGTTCGAAGTTGCTGCTACTCTATAGGACTTTTCGGTTTCTATGTTTATGTGTTTATTTAACGATGCTGAATAAACTCTTTACGTACAGTTTAGTCATATGTGATTGATACGGATTTGTCATTGACAGAACTATGATAAATTAATATTTCGTTTTAATAACTTCATATCTGTATGAGCCGGGATAGCTCAGTCAGTATAGTGACTAGATATGGGCTGGGGTTCGATCCCCGACGGGGGCAGAGGATTTTTCCTCTAGCCTCTGCGTCCAGACCGGCTCTGGGGCCCACCCAGCCTCCTCTACAATGGGTACCGGGGTCCTTTCCCGGGGGTGATGCTGACCACTCACCCCCATCTAGTGCCGAGGTCAAGGAAGAGAGGAGCTTTACCTCCACTCACCCCAAGCGCCTACATGGCGTATAGTGGGACAAACTTTACTTTACTTTACTTCATATCTGTAGGATTTACGCTGTGAAAAGCAAATAGATATGCTGTATTGTTTGGACTGGCAGATTCCAGAATATCGATATCAACATATGGACTAGACAATTTATGTATATCGACTGGTCGATATTGATACATGATATAGTTGATTAAAATTTTACTTGCACTTAGAACGGCTTTTTTGGTTTTTGATTTAGGGTCGGAAAGACAGAGAAGAATTGTCCGAGGATTTATATGATGATGTAATTACTGTCATACATTGTGAATATTCCGATGTAAAGCTGACGATCACAAGTCGTGATTGATCCGAGTGTTGTAAACTTGACTGTGGCACACACTGCTCTCGAATTTTCACCCATCCGACTCGGACCAGAAGGAATGTTTCTGCCATTGTCAGCAGGTTCTTCTTCGACATGGTCTCATAAACAGAAGACTACGTCAAATACGGACCACCGCGATAGCCCGCAAGACCCATTAATCCTTCTGTGTAACAAGATAGTTGAACTTCTTTTCTTAGGCACCGTGTATTCTTTGTCGGTTTATCTCAAAGGGAAGATGGGAGTGAACGTTTATAATGCACATTCTTCATATTTCTCCAGGTTTGCTAGTTCATCCATGATTCGGGAAAGAAGACATGTATTCCCTTAGGGGCCGCTTCGACAGTGTAAGGATTCATTAAATTTATATTTTATTTCGTTCACTAATTATTACGTGGTATTTTTAAGTCCATTAAAATTATGTTTCATTTAGAAATAGTACCCTAGTGTTTTTCATGATGGATATTTCAGCAAACGAAGGTAATAAGAATATTCTAAGGATGATCAAATATGACTGAATTTCAGATTGTAATTGGCAAAGATATAATCAAGGCTCCCCCTTCTTTTTTAATATTTTATCTCAGTGGGGTCAGAGAGTTAGTATCATGTATCACAATAGGCCGGTGGAAAAGTGATAGTGAAATGTTGCACTGTATCGAGAAGAAATTTTATGTTGATTTTATACAGGTTTGTTACACCATTTTCAGACACAAGAAGTAACCTTGGGGACTTAATTTTGTGACAAATGATGCTTTACTGAACAATGGAATTAAGTAGAAGCCAACTTTAAACTGGAGAAATAATTCCAGGTGCAAAGTATAGAGGATGTTGGTTGGGCCCCAGATTAGATTTGGATGTGGCAGAGATGAGAAAAATCTGTCCCCTCAGTGGAGTCGAACCCCATTTGTCCAGTCATAAGGTCATTACTTAAAAAGAATAATTTAATAACCTTGAATGCATCGTTTTGAACCTATGGCTTTTATAAGTTGTTCTGAACTTGCCTGCTAACCAAATTCGAAATAATGTAGTGGGTTGATTAAGTTCATGTCCGTCCGTATCTTCATGTTTTGTTCATTATTTTGGAATTATATTTTCTGGCCTCTTGCCACACTACTCTATAATGCTCTTTCCCCTCCCGCCTTAAATAATAATCTTTGTTTTAATGTGATGTGTCACGTCTGAACGTACTTGTAAATTCTGCTGTTCTGTGCGCCGCTTTGAAACTGTTTCAGGACGACGCTCGCGTCCTCAGAGTACGAGGTCATCTCTCTCTCTTCTTTATTTATTTTTTAAAATTCTACTTTCTTTTACATTTCTTTCTGTATTTGTTTCCTCTTTCTTTAACCTTATAATTTTTTTCCTTTCGTTCTGCTGTCGAATATTCTGTATATTCTTTTTAAAGGACACATGCACGTAAAACAGATACATAAGTATGTATTGTATGCTGCTGTATCACATTAGAGATGTTCTCCTAGGGGAGAAAATTCCGTTCCCTTAACTTGCAGTAATACGAAATTCTTCAAAGTTTGTTTTGTGAATGAAAGAATTTCCTGAATTGTTTTCTTTGAGGAAAGATGCATGAGGTGAAAAAGCCAGCAGCGCTCTGACCATTCCTCTTAAAATAATTCATTGTAAGGAAACAATTTTGTTTCCTTCAGTTCACTTAATTTGGCATATAGAAAGTGAAGAAGGTCGCGCAGGTTTCTGTCTGGCCACCTGTTTCTGTCGGACTCACCTGTCTGTCGGACGAGACAAATTGTCCGTCATGAGTGTCCAGGGAACACATCTTACCTGCCACCATACATCTGCCCCGAAAGTCCCTCTAGAGGCCAAAACAATCTCTACCCTCGACGAAGAGGTTAGGTTAAGTTGGGTTAGATTAGGTTAGGTTAGGTTAGGTTGCGTTAGTTTAAGACGGGTTAGGCTGTATTTATTGATGAGTATTCAATCCTCTCCCCTCGGTGCTATGACAGTTTTCGTAGCTACGTTCGGAGGTGTCGGTTGCCTCGAGTTCTTTTAAGTAATCCCGAGACACATCTCATATTCTGAAACCTCTGTTTGTCGTGACACATCGAGTCAGATTTGCGACAGTCGTGTCGCATAGGTTCCCAATACTTCTGTTAGACTCAATTGTATTTCGAGATCAGCGTCGCAAACCCCACTTTATTGTCAAAGCCACCTCGACGCTCACGATGGATTATGAGAGTCGACGCCAATTTTGTATACGTCCAAGCGGCAAACGGAACGTTGTCTGCGGTAAAAGTTCTCCCCTATAATGTGTCTCTACGCTTGGCGTGGATTATTCCTACCCGAAAAACCAGTGTTGCAACTATCACAGGAATTAACAGAAATGATAGAATTTTAAGGTGTGAAGGTAATTTGAATTTTAAAGTATTCTGATTGGTTTTTATTGCACTTTTTATGTGTTCAAATTGAAGAGGCACCCACTCATTTGCTTCCGTCGAAAAAAAGAGTCACTTGGCATTCGTAGGTTAGTAGCTCTTTCACATTGACCTAGTGAGTAAGTGTTCTCTGTCTTCTCAGAGAAGGTAAGACATAGATCCGGTTTTCGATATGATATGTTACTTTCTGTTCGTCAAACTATGATTAAAATTTCAAAAATGGAACAATAATATTAGGAGTAGGTAGGAAAGGAAATGTTGAAATACACGAGAACTTTAAGGGCGATAATATAGTTCAAGAGATTACTGTAAAAGGGGATAGATAAAGTAAAATGGACGAAGACGGGAGGCAGAATATAAAATTATAAACGCACAGGTTGCAGCGAAACAGGAAATTCAAGAGACGCCTAGACATGAAATAAAATATTTTTCTTAATGTCCTCAATGCAAGAAAGATGTAAATACAGTCGTAGTCCTGTGTCGAATCTTTACCGATGGACCGCGGGTTCTTGAAATGCTGGTACGAAACGAGTATTCTGAGCTCCTGGTAGCACTTCTATCCGCAACACTACCTAGGCAATTGGGTGGACGCAACGGAAAGGGGCATTGCTTGCCGCTCCACCTCTCGTACCCCTCACAGCCATGACTTTATAATGCCTGGAAAAAAATATAACTGAATACTAAAGGCTTTAAAAAGTCCAGAGCTTGGCAAATGAACCGGTTTAAGTCGAAGCATGAATTTCTTCTTGGTACCGAGAAATTACTAGAAATATATTTTTTTTATATCTTAATTGCGTCATGTTTGTGTTATATCAATACATATATTTATTTTTCCAGTCTATACACAAAACTTGTTTTAAAATAATGTTAAAATTATTTATAACATTTACAATATAATATAAATTGCATTATGTTTGTGTTATATCAATACATATATGTATAGAAATATTCTGTTTTGGGTATAAAGAGAAATGCCTGCCCAGCAATGAACGGATAAAAATAAACGAAATCTTCAGGCGGATGAATTTCGTGAAGTTCAATAATTTAAGCCAGAGGGGCGGTAAACCCTTTGGAAGGGGTTAGTTTAGGTTGGTGAATGTTGGTTGCTACTTCGCCGGGAAGTGAGAGGGGCCAGAGGGGAAGTCTCGTTAGTCCTACAGCCACTGTGGAGAGAGTTTCACTGCCCCTTACAAGAACAAGACCAGAGCCAAGACTAATGGGTCGATATTGTGGCATAGGCTTCTCCTTAACACAGATACCTTATCCTCTGTTTCACGCACCCACTTAGGACAGCAAGGTCTGGAAGCTCTGGTGCTTTGCGTAGTATTTATTTAGTTCCATGAAATAGTTTTATATACAGTAAAACCCCTCTAGTTGGACACCCCTATATCCTGGACACCCCTCTATATTGGACACTTAATTGGAACCGACAGATATCCTATAATTTTACATATCCACAATACCCTATATCTTGGACACCCCTTTATCCTGGAACTTGGTCACCCCTTTTGTTGTAAGTTGGACAGGTTCATGCACTTAGCTTCAATGCTTTTATGGGAAACATTTACAGTTAGTATTTTGTTGTTTTCAATTTCTGACTAATGAATGCCTTCTACCTGAGGATTAGCTTATGGTTGAGGGTGTGAGACTTTGAACACATCATCGGAATGCATTGAAAGTGTATAGTTATTCCTTTGTTAAACCCTTCACTGGACTACAGTATGTATTGATGGTCAGTCAGTTGATTGTCAGTACAGTACAACCCCACTATAACGCGGGTCGCGGGGGACAGGGGAAAACCCGCGTTATAGAGTATTGATAGACTATCGCCATTTAAGAGTATACATACTTATTTCACTATGCTACGATTGATTTTTACGGAAAAAGTAATAAATAATTAATTTGTCTTGATTGTGTAAGTAAATAGATTACATTGTCGGTAAACATAAAATATTGGTGCCCTTCCCTTTCAGCTTATCCATGCAAGTTTAATTTAGTGAAAACAAAATTTGTAAAAATTTAATTTACTCTTTTCATTTTTCTTATCAATAATTTCCTTTTTGGGAAGAGCTCCATAATACTCTACAATTATCACATTGTCATTACACCACAATTTGAAAGGATGATTTTCCCCTTTCCCTCTATCCTGGACACCTCTGTAAGTTGGACACATTATCGTGGAACCGCAAGTGTCCAAGTTAGAGAGGTTTTACTGTATAACATAACCAGAGGGAAAAAAAAAGTCATGAAGAAGGCAGAAAGGAAACGATAAAATTAACCAACTTCATGGAGCGGAGTCTTCCTTGAGAAGCAAATGGTACGCTCAGCTCGTCAAAAAAGTCATCGCCTTTTATAGAAACCGGAGGTTCATTACCGTCTTCGCAAGAAGACACCGATCTCTATCCCGGACCAGAGTAATCCAATCCACACACACCTCAAACACTATTTCCGCGAGATTCATCATCATCAAAACCGAAGATAAATTGTCGTATAAATTCTTGTTGAGCTTCGGTCCTCAGATCTCACGACCACTAACGTTAAAACGATTTTTCTGTGTTGAAAAATAAGGGAAGAAATTGAAGTTATTTTTATGATTGAACATCACGGCTTTTAGGCGTATGGGAGGGTGTAAAGGTAACGCTTCGAGCGTTCTGTACCTTGTATGTTACAGGCTGCTTAAGCTTTAGCTCCGGAGTAAAAGGTCAGGTGGCTTCCATTCGATAGGACCCTGCTTGATATCCATACCTCGTGTATACATGATGACCAAGAGACAAATTAGTTACGCTGATGTAATCCTAGTCCGAGATCGTTCTAAGTTTGTAAATTAAAATGGGCTGTCTTGGCGATCGATTGACGTCTAGCGGTGATTTTAAATCATCGCGGTGAGATGCGGGGTTTGCCTTTAGCAACTGCGCAGTATCTGTTTTGTGAATGATGCAGAATTCGCAAAAATTGAGATGCCAGAACTCTTTCCTTTTTTTTTCGCGTGTTACTGGTGCAAGTATAGACGGCAATTAAAAAGCTCGCGTTAACGGTGGCTGATTGGCGTGGTAGTGACGTCAGCAGACCTTCGTCCCGTCTCGATCAGTGCCCACCGAGCTGCAGCCTCAACCTTAGCTGCTTTTTGTTGGCACAAAAACAGCCAACCTTCGTCTCTGCTTACAAGTTTCCTACTTTTATGTCTTGGAACTTTCTACCCTACATTTCTTGCGCGTTTGGTAGACACTACAGGATCTTCATCGAACGGTTAGCATTTATTAAGCTTTCATAAACATTTGCAACGTTTCGGTGGATCTTATCGCGTCCATCTTCGGGAAGGTTTTTGTTCTTTAGTCTCTCCGCAGCATTAGTGCTACGGTTTCTGAAGAAAGGGATATATACGTTTATGTATATCTGCAAATGAAACAACGTCGTTAAATAACCTAGAAATAAATTAAAATACTTCTTATTTCTTCCGTCTTGTGTGGTTTTCCCGGTACGAAATGCCACCGAGAAAACACAGAATTCTATTTTCCACCTACAAAAATATTCAGCGGTCTTTTCTCACATATTTTGCAGATATCACAAGTGACTTATGTCAGAACTGTCATGTTTCTTTAGTTATTTTCAGCTACCTTTGTCAGGAATTAAGACCACGCCTCTGGAGACACAGCACAAGTCAGCCTGTGCTTTTTAAAATCGCCAGAATACACACATGTCTCTTCCATGCCTTATTACTCTGTGCGTTACATATCAGAGTAGCGCAAAATTCTCTTCACTTCGCTACGCTAATTTTTAAATTTGCTTCCTCTATTTTCATCTCACGTTCTTTACTAAATGTCTCCTCCTTCCGCGTCGGGACGCCTCACGTACGCTGTAACCTGCGTTGTCTTTGTCTTCGTGCGCTGATTCCAGTCATCTTTGTTTCACACACACACACACAAACACAGGCACACTCGCTGCTGACTCCTTGTGGCCTCGCCTGACTTCAGTCTGCAACCCTTCCGACTTGCAAAGTATTGTTTCCGTCTATCATACGTAGGTTCAGTGCGCAGTCAGTGTTCGAGGACAATGTGTGATGTGTAGAGGGTGGGTGAAGAGGGATGCTGGAAGCAAGTGAAAGGGTGTGGGTTACGCAAGACGAGGGTAGGTTTCCGAGGGAATGAGAAGCCTTAGTGTGTGGATTAATACACAACACCACCAGCCAAGCCAGCGAGCCAGATAGACAGACAGACAGACAGACACGTAATCTAGGAAAAGGCCCAGACGCATGGGCTACGTGCAGCGGTTTGCAAACCTTCAAGTACAAAAGTGATTCATGTGCGTTTATGTCTTATTCTTGAAACTGCACAAAAGGCGGAAGGAATCGAAAAAATGGACCAATTCGCTGGCATAGGGCCACATTATAACAGTTGACACTAATTCAGCTGGTCAACAAATTCTTTGATTTCTTTAAAATTCGCTTTATTTAAAAAGAACCCGTCTTTGGAGTACATCCTGCACGATTCCAGTCCACGACTCTCCATTCTATTTCCTAAAATATCCATTTTAATATTATCCTACAATCTACGCCAGGTGGTCCTTTCTGATGTTTTATGACCAAAATTTTGTAGGCATTTCTCAATGCTCCGTCTCTGTCCCTTCTCATATTCTTAACATTAGTTAAATGTTACAGAATACAAATTCGTCACGTGCATACAACACGCATGCAGTGGTTAATACTCCTACTTTGCATTCGAGAAGTCAAGGGCTAAAATATCGGCCCGTAGATCGACTATCCTAACTGGGGATCTTGGCTTTCCTCCGGACAAATGCCGAGATATTACCTAAAATTAGGCCACGGCCGCTTCCTTCATCAAAACTCTGCAATAGACATAAAGCAATGTGAAGTATAAGACGCAGAGCGAAGTGTTACCGTATCAGAATAACAGTGCATTAGAAGGGCGCTGAGGCGGTCTGAAGGTTACCATCAAACCGTAGAAGGAAAACAGCCTTGGGGCTCAAACTCCAAGCATCCTGTCTGCAGTCCTCACACCTACCGTTTCTGCCTTACTTCAGTTCTCCCTCACTACACAAGCAGCGGTGTAATTCTGCCAGAGTCATACCTGGGAGTTTATTTGGCACCAAGGCCGCGTCAGAGCATTTATCCTCCTCTGCTGACAAGTTTCTTAGCGTCCGTATAGTTTGTTAGTTTGCAATATTATTATCGGCGATAAAATTATACGTTTGTTTCAAATGTTAATTTCTGTCTACCCTCTCTGTCGGATGTTTTGCTAGACAGAAACTGATTACGTCGCGGTAAGGTGTGCTTGTCCAAACGATGTCAGCGTGGTCTAGTTGATTAAAATCATGATGTCCAAGTTATCGAATGTTAAACTAATAAGATGAACCAATTGACCATTTCGTATGTATCGAACACATGTTTCCACGAAGCGTTTTCGTTAAAGGTGTACGGTGTTTATGCATTATATCTGTATTCCTAAGAAAGTTTTAAGCTTTGCTGCTTTCTTTAAATATTTTGATTATTTTATATTCATGTTTTTACAACAAGCAACATCTATGAAATTATATATGAGATATATAAGACCGTTATTAATATTTTACGTTTCCCGTTGATTTTAACGGGCGGTTATCAAAGTACTAATTTGAGCCTGTATTTCGGTGTGATAGGAATTGTTTTTAAGACCTGGTTTATAATATCGCTTTGTAGGCTATATGTTCCGTTAGGAAGTGATCCTAAAATAACTCTTATTCTTAGTGTTATGAATTCTAAGACTCAGCATTTTAAAATAGACTGGGTTTTCGTTTCGGTAGATTTCTTTACAACGTGACAATTTGATATGGAACGCCTGCTTAATACCGTTACCTTTTAGCTTGAGTGACCGAAAATAACCTCACTTACGTCAGTCTTGTGTGGAGACACTCGGAGCATGTCCTAAAGGCGAGAAAGACTTAGCAAACAAGCCAAAACGCACAATGAGCTATTTTTATACGAGGAATAAAAAATTGAGAAATGCACCGGGGACAGACGCAGATGGAAATATGAGATACATAGATAAGTAAGAACACATTTAAACCATACAATAATTTAGATGGCATAAGAATGAGAACAGATAAGGTAGGGCGGGAGGGAGTGGGAGACGAGATGAAGGATGAAAGAAAGAGACGACGAATGAAAGGAAACTGTAACATTCACATGAATCTTTGTACTGTGCAACTGGACCGTCTTTAGCTATGTTTCTTTCAGAGAAATGAATGCACTCCAGATAAGAACGCAGACGAATGTGTTTAAACCTTGGAAATTTAATAAGTACGGAAGAAACTTGTGATGTGTAGATTCTTGCATTTCGTTTCTGGCCTCAGGTAAACACAAAAGGATAGGAATAATTAAACTGAGCGCCCAAAGGCCTCCTCTGTTGCGCTTAGGAAACCAAGTGAAAAGTCAAAATGCTAGGCGTCACGAATCTGCAGTGTCGAATGTCACATTAATAATCTAATGTAGAATAATTTTAGTAGTAACAGCGCAGTCTCTTGGCTAGTTAGGAAATTATCCGTATTTTTGGAACCCAAAATCTTATTGCCGTGTTCCCATCGCGAACTACGCGTGTGGATTCAGAATACTGTCTAGCATATTATATTTTTAAGATTTATTTTAATCTTATCCCCATCTACGCCTAGGTCTCCCAAGCGGACGTTTCCTTCTAAGTTTTCCGATTGAAATGTTGCATGCTTTCTTACAGAGAGAAGACATTTGCTTGCATCAATAAAAGAGCAAATTTATTATCTACTTATTGTCCATCAAATTTGTTATTTGTTTGTGTCAAATGTTTTATTAACAAAAGGAAATGAATTGATATTTTATATTAAGTTTTTCAGATGAAATGTTGGAATAAATTGTTTATATTTTAAAGGCTTAAGGTCATTTGAGGGCCATGGCATTTGGAAGTGAACTTTGTCGTATTTCTCTGTTTGCCTTTTCTTAATTAAGAAATTAATCAACTTGCGGATGTTCAAGGCACTCTATGCCGTTTCGTTTTTTGGAACAGATGAATGCCATGTTCCGTACAAATAACTCACCGGTGGGGGAGCCAATGTCTTTATAAATTATAAATAAACTAAAACACATGAAGAAACTATAAGCTGAAGCTCAAATTATTAGACCCCATCATACAGTTGATTGTACTAAACATATTTGTATGTAGTAACTTTTTTAAAACATAGTGGTATTTATATGCACCACTTACTTTGACATTCACTGACTCTGCATCTTGTCCAAAGATAATATTTAGTGTTTCGTATGTTTCTAAGAATAAACATAATGAGTTTATATTTGTAATTGAGAGGCGTCGTGTTTCCTTTAAGGTACGGGCTTAATGTTCAGCTTAACTTTGTTCTTTAAAGCGTTAAATGTAGTGAAAGTCAGCTAAGTTAGTGAGTTTTCTTGCCGAAAACGTTTGTGGTGTTTCTCAGCATCTCCAGGTTAGTACAAGTGAAATATTAAGCTCTGTATAGCAGATTTTGAGACACACGTTTCTCATACTTAACACTATTGAAATCGGGATGTGTCATGTTTGATGGCGCCTAAAAATCGACGTTAAAATTTATGTTGTTTGACTGAAGCACCAGGAAGGTCTTCATGTCATGGGACAGTAACCACAAAGACAGTAACATAGACGATTCGGAAAGTGTTAATGCAAAAGAAGTCTTGTGGTCACAGTTGTTTTATTATTGACTAACAGACAAGTAAATCAAGTTTTCATTTTGACTTCACCTTTCAAGCGGTACTGTACAACACTGACTAACCTGTTCATGTTATATTAGCTCAGTTTGTAAAGAAATTTCTAATTCTTTTATGGAACACGAAGGTTCATTGCTATGTTCATGACTGCTTATAGAATGAGGACATTCAGAAATAAATTAAAACAAATTGACACTGTTTCTGGATATGGACAGAAATGGATCTCTAAATTGTAGTTATATTTTATTTACTGTTAATGATGGTCCAATTGTGATGTTTCCATATTTTAAGGAGGATCGTATTTCAATGTCGTATCGTTTAATGACGAGATTCTCAGGACCTGCCCCCCAGATTTTTACATATCTCGCTCTTCCACTCATTTGAGTCCAAGGCGACGGATTTGAATCGGTCACGTGGATCACGGTGATGATTTCCGCTGAATCATCGATCACCCATCACTGATCAGGGAGCTGTGACCTGGTGTCACTGATCAGATCCGATCATATTCCAGGATTTTAATTAGCAGTGTGTGAGCCCAGTTCGTGCTGAGTCACCCGCCACTCATCAGCGAAATCCTCGGGTCACTGGACTTCGCCCCGCCCCCCACAACCAACCTGGTCGTCAAACTTGCTTCAGACGGTGCAAATACTTGATTAGTGTTTTGCGTATTTGTTTCAGCCAGATATAGAATACCCAATACACGTGTTACACCAACAGCAATAAGTACACATGCGTCAAGCCTATTTCAAGATACGAGGCTCGTCCACAAAGTAAGTTTCCCTGGGGCCTTTTACAGAAACAAAACACAATTTCATGGAAATATTTATTGCAACAGATACAGCAAGTGTCCAGCTATTTTTCAACATATTCGCCACCGGAATTGAGACATTGGTCATACCGTGGGACCAACTTTTGAATACCTGTGTCGTAGAAGTCTGCCGCCTAGGATTGGAACCACTGTGTGACAACCATCTCCGCCTCTCTGTCATTCTCAAAACGCTGACGCTGACCGGACAGGAATTTCTTGAGGTGTAGGAAAAGATGGAAATCACTGGGAGCGAGGTCCGGGCTGTAGGGTGAATGATTAAACACCTCCCAGCTGAACTCCTGCAGGAGACTTGCTGTCCGTCGAGCCGTGTGCGGCCTAGCGTTATCACTGACCGCACTTCACAGTCGGCGGGAGCTGGAATAAGAACCTCCATCTTCAACAGCTGCAACGATGCTACTGCGAGAACGCGGGAAGTGCCGTTAGTGCATGCGCCATTCTACGTCATTGCTCTATCACGTACGCACAGTCGCTTCGCGCAATATAAGGTTTGCTAGCTGTGGGACGAGTGGGAAACTTACTTTGTGGACGCGCCTTGTACTTTAGACATATTTTGCTCGAAATATTAGGTAAAACCATATAAATCTCTTTGAGTATCTGTCTTTGATCACTGATCTAGAGGAATGCTGAGTCCGAGGTTACATTACAAATGTCACAGAAACATGGCGGCCAGCCCATGCAATCGTCATGAACTTAGAAGGCTGTGCCTCGCTAATTCTGCCTCGTGTAGTACTTTGCGCTACAATTCGGTCTGAATAAGTGTACAGAAACCATTTGAGTTTAATCCCACTTTTTAAAATGCTTGTTACTGCACAGGACATAAAATGCTCAGTTCTAAAGGATTCTGACGACTCTGTACCACATTTAAAATTACTGTGGATTATGGACTTTTTCCTTATCGTCCGAAATTCAAAAACACACAACGTTTCTGAAACTGGATCTGTGATCGAGATTAGCTTCTTCTACTGGACTAAACTGAGCAGGCCACTTCATTTAACCTGATGACCGAAACAGAATCATTTCTGAAATGTTGCGTGTTGTAGAATGTCAGACGATGGACAAATCCCAGAAACCCAGTAATTTTAAATTGACTGCTGAGTCTGTAAATTGACTGGCTACAGGCTGGAAGACAAGGGTTCCGATTTCCGACGGAGGCAAGGATTCCTCTCTTCACCGCCACGTCCAAACTGGATCTGCGGTGCACTCAGACTCCCTTCCAATGTTTACCGAAAGATCATTCTTCAGGTATAAAGCGGCCAGAGCATGAGGTATCCATTCGCATTTGTCAGCTGTTCAGATCCAGAATGCGTAGAGTTCTGCCTCCACGTTTGCTACGTGCCTCCACGCCGTGGAACGTAGGCTTAAGGGAACTTCCTGCTGTGTGCGCAACAGGTGTCTGATAAGACTCCCTGCACTATTAACGGGCAGTGGCTTCTGCTGATATGAAGTAATGTCTTCAGTTCCTGATACGATCATTCAAGTTATCTGGCCTTAGTTTCAGTAACCAATACATTTCAGTTACCGATTAACTAACTTCATTTTGAATGGCTATTCTTCAAAATGTTATAGTTACCCAGGCCGTCCAAAACCACACACATCTCCTAAGGAACCGTGGTTTCCTGTTCATAATGTAATATTATCGAATCAAAATTCTTTATGCATTTCTTACGACTTTCTTAAGCAATTCGGTCGTGAGACATCTCATTTTTCTCTAAGATAATTTTCTATATAATCATCTAATTCGCGCCTAGATCTCCCAAACATTTAATAATTCAGTCCGTACCGCAAAGAAAACACCGAATCTCGCCATTATGTAGATCAACTGGTTAACGCTGTTTACAGCGACAATCGTACGAAATCCATAAGTAGAAGGAACAAGATTTGCTGACTTAATGCAGATAGATAGCCACGGTGGTCTAGCGGTTAGAACGCTGGCCTTGTAATCCTGGGGTCTCGGGTTCGATTCCAGGCGGTACCCGAATTTATAACTTGTGTTGGGCAAGGCCGTGGTCTAGGCAACACGGAGTTTTCCTCCGGTTTCTCCGTGGCATCCCAACAATTACTCCATTCACACACAGAAGAAGGCAATGGCAAACCACTTCTGGATCATCTGCCAAGAACGTATATGAACAGGTCCCAGTCCGAGAAAAGGATGGAAGGATGCAGATAGTACACGGGGTTTGTAGGTTTTAATTAAGGGCTAGCAGTACTTGATTATGGATGCGGACCGATGGTCTCTAGCGACACAAGGAAAGGAGAACGAGACGTCTGGTCTGCTGTTTCTTGCCATCGCAACCCAATTGACGGATGATTCCGGCAGTTGCATGGTAGCCGTTTTCTTCCGCTTGATTGGCTTACGGTCTGATGCATTCAACAAAACCGCATTATGCGATTTTCAGAGCAGAAACCAAAAAAGCAAAAAGAAGAACAAGGAAAAAATTTCGACTTTTGCACACATACCATTACGAGTAGGGTACGAACTTTGTTTTGCCTTCTTCCCATGATCGATTTGTATCGAAAGTTATAGCAATGTGCGTGGATTAGTGACACATGTAACTAAGTAGTGGTTATTTTAAGATTTAGTTTATTGTAATAATTTAGAGGAACATTTGAGAGAAATTATATTTTAAATGACACATTTACAAATTAAAAATTGTTATCGAATATTACATTCTAGAAATTACTTTTCCTGCTTCCATCTCGAGAGTTGCGGTGGTCAAATTTCTGTCTAGATAGTCTTTTGACTGAGTCCCTTCAGGTAAATTCCAGGATAATGCATTAAATTAGGCCACGACCGCTTTCACTCAAATAATTTACAATTCATTATTTATTTCTTGTAATTAATTTTGAAGCATTTGAAAGAGTTGCTAAATGAATCGAGAATTATTAGACACACAAGACGATGTAATTGTTGTCTTGTTGCTAATTAAAATGTAGGTTATTCATGAAACTTGTTATTCGGAAGTTTCAGTAAAACGTATATACACGTTCCAGTTTTGGTTAAATCGGTCAACAGTAACGTACACTTTACATAAAGATCTACACGTGTATTGGCGCAAGGAAGAAACAGTGGGGGATTCCCCTACATTTCAAGGTCAAATACAAAATTTTAAATTTTTTAAGGTTAGGGTGCGCTTTTCAAATTCTTGAAAAAAACACTGTTGCTGCATAGGTAGAGAGAGACGCTGATAGTGGTGAAGTGGCTTGAAGTGCCTCATATCCAGAAGTTAACTTCTCTCGTCTTCATTTTATACCCAACTTTTGTAACAGCACCTCTCGCGAAACACAGGAGGAACTTTGCTGAAGTAGACTGAACGCATTCTGCCTCCGGAAACAGAGCCAGTAAACTGTGAGTGTCCTTACAGTTTGGCTGATCACAGGAATAACTATCCAATGATAGAGGATAATTTTATACCGTCGCTGGTAAGTTAATGGTATGTGCAGTAGGAGATATTATCTCTATTGCTAGTATTATTATAGAGTTAAAATCTAAAAGCAAAGTTTCGTAATGTTCTTCTGGGTTTTGGCGCCGTAGGCAGTTGCCACCTGTCCCCGTCCTCAGGGTTTCAGTCAATACGACGAAAAACGCTGTAGAACATCGTTATATTCGCCGACGTGAAAAAATCGATTTTAAAAAAAAATATAATTGATTTTAATAAATGTAAAATCAGTGTATTTTTACGTACTGTAATTGTACTTGGAGATATATAATGATGATGGTTATGTGGATGCATGTGACTATTTGAGAAGTTAATTGCAATTGCACGCAGACGGCAACATCCTTGGTATACATTTTGTAGAGACGCTGTAAAAAAACAGCTGTGCTATAACCGGCTCGTTTACTACGAAAAAGTCCTGTGTTACAAATCGTCAGAATTTATTTTAGTCTGAGTGTGTCCGACGGAGGTGTTATAAACCTGTAGGTCATGGTATGACCTTCCTCTCAAACTGCAAAATTAATCAGATCTTTCCATTTATCCATCATACTTGCCGCCAATCCATCCAGGCATTCGTTAATCCATCGTCTGTCAGTTCACGAGTCTGTCTCTCTTTTCTTTTATTTTTATCTGCTGCAGATTCTAGTCAATTTTATAAAGGTATATTTCGTATGTTATCTTATAGAGTGCGTGCACTGATAACCCAGAACGCAACTGTCAGAGGGCATAATTTTTCAGCATCTCTTATAATAGACCTTTTGGTAAATGAGTCTTTTTAATTTTACGGAGCGATATTTGACAAGCATCGGAAAAAGTTTGAAGAACACGGCGATGAGTCATGTAGTTCCTGTCGGTTGCCGGGAAGTTACAGTTGCTTTAGACTTTATCGTTGAACGCGCTATACATTCGGAAGGGCTCCATGGATTGGACAGTTGACCACCAAAAGGTCTCTACGTATACAGAAAGACACAAACCCTGGCACTGTGGTCAGTGGTACTGATAACAGTCAGCCAACGAACTCAGGACACGGTAGATTCTACGAACTAAATGAGACCTTGTAATGCCTAAAACTATCTTCTTACAACCAATTTAATATTGCAATTACAGCGAGAGTCCCTTTTTTTTCTGCAAGTGTGCACTGGAGCGGAAGAATTAGACGCTCCTCCCGTCAAGTCCGGCCAACCCATCACGCATAATTTCGTTTCACGGTTGCGCTGTCTAGAAAACTCACTGTAGACGAGTTAGATTAACGGCAATGGCTGCCTATTTCTGCGTTATCATGCTATTTTCAGAGCATAAACCACCATCATCATGATCGGTGTTCGAACCCCCAGACACTAGCCAGTGGAGCGGGACGTAATCAGCTCTGCTGTAAAGTGGCTTTCAGGACGCAGACAGCCATGTTCTCTCACACTACTGCCACGCAGCATTCCGGAATGAATATTCTTCCATAAGCCTTTCTGTCTTTAGATTTCCATGTATCGTCCACGTATCTTACAAGAATCAGATCAGCCAAGTTTCTACTCTCACCTTGTTCCCTTGAATCCTGTATTGACATTGTCTTCTCATCTGTTCGTTTGTCCCCCGCGTGACTTCTCTTTGGGGTACCCGATCGCCAACATCACGACGTAAAATTTTAATTAACTAGAGCAGAGCGCTCCTAACGCTTCGGGGGGGTTGGTTAGTTTTAAAATCTTGAGTAATAAACTAAACCAACCCCCCGAATGGGGGGTTAAAACACTTGACCAACGTTAGTTTAGTGTCTTACTCAAGTCATAAGTTTGATGACGTCATTTTTTGATAGACGACAAATCACGAATTTTTATAGTATATAACATACAAACATTTTGTAGCTTAAGTGCGTCATGTTTGTGTTGAAATCAAATATATATTTATTATTTGCAGTCTATACACAAAAGCGCCTAATATAACATAATATAACTTATTGTAATATTTTATACTACAGATGTTATAGTGTTATAAAAATTTTAACAACAACATTTTAAATACGTTTGTGTATAGACTGCGAATAATAAATATATACAAATATTGTTTGGTGATAATTTTTTAAAATCGCTATTAGCACTGTGCGCTGTTATAACCGTTACCATGGTAACGCTGCTGAGGGATTTTTGGCCTTATGGGATTATATTTATGACTATATGTGTTAGGATTACCCGTCATTCTTGACGGGAAATTTCTACTGTTATATATTTTAATTATTTGTAAGACATATTGCTATCCTTGTGATCTACTAACAACTACACGTCATTAGATAAATTAACAATCCCAGCCCGTTAATCTAGGTGTAAGTTAGAAGTTAAACGTAAAAAAAAACAGAGTGAAAAACCGATTACAATACGGAAGCGTAGTATCTACGATTCATGGCTGCACAATTTAACGCTGCTTAAAGCCGCGGAGGGGCTCTGGCATCTGTTTGCCTGCCGTGACATTTAGCAATGCGTGTAACACGTCTGCAGCGGTCACGCATCCAGCTTGCGAGCCAATCATCCTTACTCTTGTTTCTCAGAAACTCCATGCATGCATTTATTGTTAGCGAAACTCTGCAGTGGCCATTGCCCCAATATGTTGCTGCCTTCAGGCTGCACGTAACTGTTCGATGAATCGACTGGCCTTCATGCTCTGTCCGTTTTCCTACGTTCGTCTTGACACTCTCGGACAGCTCTCTTCTTTAGTGTCGTTTCACACGTAATTCACGCTAGTGTACAGTACAGTCTCGTAAACGGGTAAGAAGCCCTAAATAAATATAAACCAGGAGTGCATACTACCCTTGCACCATTAATTTTGTAATCTCCTTCCGACTTTTGCTGAAATGCGTTCCATTTCTTTGGTCTCGTGCTGATGTTTGTAGATAATTTGAGACTCGTTTCGATGGTATGACCTACAAGCACGCTGAACGGTAGCGCTCAGCCTTAATCCGCCGTTGATGTGGATATCATGCAGGCACGGCAGGTCAGTACCGCCCTATAAACTCAAGATAGACTTAATCTGGATCACCTGCGTGCCCGCCTGCCTGCGCCTCACAGACGCCAACCGCCACTTTTCACGTGAAGAACGATTTGTACTCTGTTGGGAGTCCATCCTCAACGCCCCACCCTCACAGAATTTGACAGCCTCATCTGTACAACACGTGGTTAGATTTTCCATTTGCGATGGGCTAGATTTGCAGAACGCAAGGAACGTGACACGCGTTTTTAATAAGGAGGATGATGGTGAGGTTGTCACAGCTGGAAGGATGTTAGAAATTTACTCCAGGGGATTAATTGATAAAGATGTGAATTGGATTAGGATGTGTTTATTCTATCCGGAATATTATACCTTTTTCCGTATCTTATGCTTAATGATTGATACGTACGTAGGAATTTATTTCTTCTTTGTATTATTCCTGATACGTATCTTGGTTCTCTAATCCTTTTACCGCCCTAATAATACCTTAGAATGATATAATGAATTATCATTTTATTAAATACTGATATTGCCTTTTTGCACCAAGATGAAAGGCTCAATTTGCAAAGAAGCTGAGTCTACTGTTGGTAGTCTGAGGTCGTAGATGATGTGTACAACGCCCTGGTAATTGTACGCACTGTCCTCTAGAGCAGTGGTATTCAACCTTTTTTGTTCGCGTACCCCCAGATATAATTTCTCTTCAACTTTGTACCCCCAAAGTTGTTGGTGAATAATTCAAGTTATACATAATATATATCTAAAATAAATTAAATAAATTACATTGCTGATTATTAAGTAATTATCATAATTTTTTTTAAATTTCACGTACCCCCTATGATGTCTTCGCGTACCCCTGGGGGGACGTGTACCCCAGGTTGATAACCACTGTTCTAGCGTCACAGATAAGGTAACGACGTGTGGTGAGTACTGACTGTCCTTCACATGTGCGTCTCGTTCGTGCGAAATCATAAATTGCAATTGTTCTAGGAATCTGATTGTTGTTAATCTAAGGCCCTGCACATGCCAACGCTTCGGTGGAACACACCGTATCCATCTTCAGTCCTGAAATGGACGGAGTATAGAAAGGATGCAGAAGGAACCGGCTGTGGATTCATTTGAGATTCTTACAGGCGGTTACCTGTAGAAGATGAGGAAAATCACGGAAATCGTGGCCCGGATTAGAATTACGAATCGATTGTTTATCGCCGTTGTGTGTCACGTAGATTTGTAAAGGACGCCCGGGAAGGATGACTCCAGGACTGATGATGGTCGTCGTTTTCCTTCGTACTGATTCTTGCGTCAGGGAATGTGTGATGGCGGTGGACTTACGCGCTTTTGCAGTTCAGGTGGAACCTTTGCTAGACAGAGGGCATGGGGGAGACCAAAGGTCAGCGGCAGGACGGGAATCTATTGATACCCTATCACTACTCCTGCCGCCTTCAAGCGGAGAAGTTTGCAACTTTACTATTTGCTTTGCGGATATCTAATAATCCAGAAAGCCAATTGTGTAAATCGTGGTTTTCGCTACATTTGGGGAAAGTGTTCCATGGGGTATTATTAATCGAGACCGGTTGGAACGTTTATCTATATTCACGAGGAAATAAATTCACAACATCGGTCTGGAGTGTAAGGTGTACGACACGCGGTGAAAAATCTCAGAAGGCAGAGACACCTTCGGACTCTCCGCACGTGAAAACCTCAAATCATTCAATGAAAAACTTACTTAGCTCAGTACCAGACTCACAAGTAAAAAATTACACTAAGAAGAGCTAAATAATTTTCACTCATCATTAATAGTATTCAGGTTAACAAATCAAGAATGGGTAATTGGTTGGTTATGTAACACGCGTGGAATGGATAAGAAATGCGTGCAGAATTTAATTCGGAAAACGTAAATGGATCAGACCACTTGGGAGATTGCCGTAGATGTTAGAAAAATGTTAAAATTTATCTTAGATAATTTATCTGGCTTATTATATGTTCTGTTGGTGGGCTCATATGAACACGGCAACGTTTGAATTCCACAGACAGGGAATTTATTAACAAAATAAACGATTATTGGGTCCTTAACGACTCTGTTCCACGCAGTTATTTAGTTAAATTTTTATGTTGGCCGGTGGTGCATCACCGTTTTCACAAAAGCCCGTTTCTGAACCCTGTTCACGTCTTACAAACCTAGCTCGTTAAAATTAACCTGAGTGTTATCTTCGCAACTACACCTGAATGTGTCTACTTTTCTCCTCCCTGGGGGTTCCAATAAATAGGTTATTGTAGGCCTGTTTTTTGGTTAGCCCGTGTCGGTGTAAGGACCTTACACATGTCCCGCTAACAATCACTTCTTAATCGACCTGACAAATATAAACCACACCTTTGTTCCGTTACAATTTACATATGAATCGAAGACCTTACACTTTTATCGCACTTATGAATTTCCCTGACAAGTGACAAATGCCGCACCTAGTGACCGTTCCTTCTCTGGAACATGCCCTGACCTGTGACTATCGCCGATCTCGTCCGGTGACCGCGGGACAGAGCATAGAGGTTCCCACAGCGCCCGATGACGCGTGGCGTAGTGGACACTCAAAGAGTGCGTATGTCTTGTCCGAGACTGGCTAGTCGGTCAGCTGTTGGGGGAGGGGGGGGGGCGCAGGCGCTCGTGACGCCACCTCCAGGTGACCAATGCGCGCGGCGCGACACGACACAAGGAGATCAAAAAGTTGCTGCATATATATATATCCTTCCTGGTATCACTGGCAGATTTTCGTTTTAACGTGCTGAGCTTGTAAAGTGAAACCCCACCCCCCACCCCCGAAAATGCGATATTGGAAGAAGTTACGTCGCATCTGTACACTTTTTTACAGGTCATATGGTTCCACTTCCAGACAGGAAAGTTAAATTAAATGAGTCAGAGGGCTATGAAAATGGGTGTTTAAGAATGTGAATACCTGGACGTTCTTCGTGTAAATAGTGGTCAGGATGGTTAAACAAGGTTGTTGAAATGCTTGGCAGAGGGTCGACCCTCAACCGGAGAGGGTTGTGGAGGCCCGCATAAAAGCCTCAAGGTCGCGAAAACCTTCCGCAAATCGCTCCCCCCCCCCCCCCCCCACTCGTCTTCTTAGTTCGCCGCGAATAAAACGGCGACCGACCCCTCACAGCCCCTACAAGAATCCCTCTGCTGTGTTTACTTCGGATTTGTTTTGGACCGAATGACAGACTGGACGACGTCTTACGTTCACACTTGCTCTGCAGGTGTTCGAAGAAGAGGATTATAAAGGAAGTGTCTTTATCATTTTGCCTACCGCCATTTGCTGTCGCTACGCCAGGATTTCACCTTTCTGTAACTCTTTTCACTTTTCTTCCATCTTATTACATTATTTTCCCCATGTACATTTATTTATTTTTCCTTCTCTGATTCATCTTTCCCTTCTTTCTGTCTTTTCCCGCATTTTTTCTTGTTCTCTTAACTACGAGATCGGTTCATATTTCATCCGAAAGTAGACATCATTTTTTTAATCTTGTATCTGCTTAACGGCGTACAAGAAAAATACATTCTGCCTCTCAGACGAGGTTAAATACTGGTATCTGAGTGCGAATTCTTTACGAGTAACCAATGGGTTTTTAGCTTAAATAAATACTGTCAGGGTCGGCGAGGTGCGTTGTGCCCTCCCACCCACCATCGTTATGAATTTGTGTGTAAGATGGCCTAGTCCACTGAGGCTTATATTTTGTAGGATGCAGTTTTATACACACTTTCTCCTAATGACTTCTCAGAAACCAGCTTATTATTGATCCTGGCTTATAATTCTGTCAGACGGCCGCGAAGTTTGTGGTGGGGTGGGGTTGGGGGGGGATGATATACGCAGGGAAGTTCAAGCCGAATTCCCTTCCAGTTAGTTTGTACGGTTTTTATTAAATTTATTACTTGTTTGAGAACCGAAAGTGTCGCAGAATGCTTTATATCCCTAGCAAATAATTCTGTGGTTTTAAATCCAATGTCTTCAAGCGATAATTTTGGAAACGTAGTCCATTAATATTGTGGTCTGGATCTATATTTTGTTCAACTGATTTTCCTTGAATTCGGGTTTTTAAATAAAATGTTTAAAAGCATTTAACAAAATTCTCTTTCTGCGGAACCCCGAAGGTTTATCACCGCTAATGAAAAAGTCTGCCAACTGGACACGAACCTGGGCAAATTCCACCCACCTCCTCTTCTGACGACGACCTATTTCCACCAAGATATTCCTACTATTCTTCGAGCGCCTAACACGGACTGTTCCGAATCGGAATTAGACCCGGAGGATTCTTCCGTCATTTGTTTCAAAAGCTGTTGGTGGCGTCGGCCAGACACGCTGGCGTCTTGGAGTGGTGACGATGACTGACGCCACGTCTCCTTTCTATACCCTTGGTGGAATGCGTTTTCGAGGATTCTCCACTGTGTGTTCACAATAAAATGTCTCTGCAAGTTGCAGTTCTTTCTATGATGTCTGTACCACGTGTCCTGCGTTAACTTCCAACCCCCCCCCCCCCATCCCCCCAATTCAGACCTGTTTTTTTTTTACCTCATTTGTGTACAGAGCGGCCGACCAGTCGTCAGATTTATAAAACGTCTTGCATCTGGGTCGTGCTGGAGTCAGCTATAATCAGCCCGGAGCTAATAATCTTTAAATAGCCCGTACTGTTTGGTGATCATTAATTAGTGACCGAGGCTTTTTTAATTGGCTGACTACTAGTCAGATTTATATGCAGCTAGGGGCGCCCGATATATAAATACGATTTAATTAATTTGTGTGCACAGAAGTAAGGGTCTTGTGCCACTTGGTGTTCGGTGTTGGAGTAAGGGGGGGACAAGGAGATTGTCTTAGAACACAGCGTCTCTTCGGCCCTTGAAGTCGCATTGCTCGGTCATCAGGTACTTAGTATGAAATAGAGAAGGCAGGAACTCCAGTTACAAGGAGTGGTAAATGATGCTCTCGCTTCAAGATGGCCCATACTGGCATTCGGAGCGGGGAGAAGGGGATAAATACAGATTATAATGCGCGGGACGAACATGACGATGGGAACAAATGTGTGCAAAAATGGAAGAAATCTAATGAAAGAACACGGAGAGAAAAGTAGCGTGGAAAAGCATATGAAAAAAGGAAAATCTGGAAGGATGAAAAGCGTATAAGAAGAAGCCTAATCAGAAGGGAAAGACAGAAATAGAATAAGAAGGAGGAGAAGACGACGAGAGTCATAAAGACGAATAAACAGAGAGAAAATATGAAGAGAAACCCAATGAAATAAAGTAATGAGACAACTGGGAATTTTTCTGATGCATTTAAATCTGCTGTTAAGAGTGATGCTGACCGTCAAAGTCCAGCAATATTAAAGACAGGTCTTGAGTATCGCCTCTTTGCCACCTGAAACTCCTCACGGTGTGAAGCTAAGTAAGGCACAATTTCGCTTCAACTCTTTCCATCGCATATTTTGATAGTTAATTAATGAATCTCCGATCTGCCTTCAGGCCAATCTGTGCCCAGACAGCTACAAACTGGGAAGGCGTTCTTTGTTCACTCGCCTTATCAGGCACAAGCAGCAAGTGAAGGTTTACTGTAGAATTTAAATATACTTTAATTCCATACAGAAAGCAATTAAGTCACTCACGAGGTCAGCGAAATGACCGATGTTTTGTGGAACCCGAAAGTTCATTCCCGTGTTCTTTGCCATTGTCTTCATCTTCTTCACTGTCCCTGTCTTCTTTTTCTGTTATTTTGGCCTCATTCGCCTTCTTCATATTCGTATTTCACCTATGGCAGAAACAAATAGTGAATATTGTGAATATATGCCCCCAAAAGACGTATATATACACACGCACTCAGTGAATTTAAAAAATGGGGACATTTTAATAAACCAAACCATTGCACACGTTAACCACCATTGCTGCCATGTATACCTAACTTTTTGAACATTCTGTAGTAGAGGAAGAAATCCAAGTTTCTGCAGTGGAATCTGTGATACGACGATAAATAATGTCTTCACAGTTATGGGTCCAGTGACTGGACATCTGTCTTCAGCTTCCAGATCAGTACTAAAGTCGTAATGAACAGCAATGCTTAGTGTCTTGTAAGTGTTGTTCTATTTCCGGGTTCGGACTGTGACTCAATATTCGGAGGCTACTAACGTGAAGTCAGGTCGGTTTGGGGGCTGCGCTCTGGAAATCTCATCGTACTAATGTAGCATGATGAACAGGGGCAGCGGATCAAGGTGCAGTGACCTGCCTTACATTGGTGTAGCACCAGGAAGTTGACGAGGTCTCACGACAGGTGACCTGAAGGTCAGTGAGCGTTTGCGTTCACTCCACGTTGTCAGGATCCTGCAATCTCATTTCCTTCCCTGTTTTTTTTTTCGATGACGTTTCTACACGCACGCAGACTTGCCCCATGTACGAACTGAAACCCCGCTTCAAGCCACTTCTACCATTGCCTTCTTGAATTTACGACCTTGTAATCCTGGGGTCTCGGGTTCGATTCCCGGCGGTGCCCGAATTTATAACTTGTGTTGGGCAAGGCCGTGGTCTAGGCAACACGGAGTTTTCCTCCGGGGGCTTCCCCGGTTTCTCCGTGGCATCCATTCACACACAGAAGAAGGCAATGGCAAACCACTTCTGGATCATCTGCCAAGAACGTATATGAACAGGTCCCAGTCCGAGAAAAGGATGGAAGGATCCTGTTCATATGGACCTGTCGTCAGACAGAACACTAATAAATAAAAATTAAATAAATCAATTCGGAGCTTGGTGTGTTCAATGGCCAGAGGGATCAGATCTCACTGTTCAACACTGCCCGAACACATATTAAACAATTCATTTAATCCTCGAGTGCCTTGAGCTTACATACGCAGATCGATTCTAAACTGAATGTGTGAGCATGTAAGCCTATGACGTGTGCTTGTGTATATTTATTTATTTATCTCTAAACCTGCAATATCTTCCATTCATAAGTAATTCTTTCTTAGGCCTTTTATTAGCATTGATATTAATGTCAACTTCATTAGTAGCGAAAGATAAACGTCAGAGATGAATCTGAAAATGTGTCGATAATATTAAAATGGGTAACGAAATAGGTCCTGAAACTCTTAACTGGATTCACGTGGTTTAAGAGTGGGTCCAGTGGTGGGTTATTATGAACACGAAACTAAACTTCAGTTTCCATAAACGTCAGCATTTTCTTTCTTATTCGACGATCTACAGTCTAACCGACGCAACCAAGACAGATTCATTTACGCAAACTAGGAATCAATCAATCAATCAATCAATCAATCCTTTGTGCGTATCCTTAACTGGAGAAGGTGACTTCTAATTTGAACCCTGTCACTAAAATTTGTTGGAAAGGGTGGGGTGTGCGTAAAACTGCGGACTTCAAGGTGTATTAGCTTTTCGGTTTTGGACATTTCGAACTTGCTTCACCATTTGAAGGAGAGGTTTTCTTGTTGCTAGACAACACGACCGCAGTGGACAGCACGTGTACCTGTCATTTGCCGTTCAGGCGAACCGACGCAAGTACGTTGTTTTGCAACGACACGAGTTTTAAGACATTCCAGCTCACGTGATTCTGAGGTCTCAGGTGGCTGGCAGCAGAAGACAAAAACTTTGGACCAAAATCTATGTAAAGTGTCACGGGTCCATGTTTTTAGCGTACCTAGATTCCTGTGACAAAGAGTCTGATGGCAGTACATCCAACTTCCTAAAGAAAATTTTAATAAAACCAATTTACATCATGAAGAACTTCTCACAGCAACTTGGCAGACTGTAGTCTCTGTTTATTAACGCACTTCTGAAACATTGTTCCAGACAAAATTGCTGTAATGGTAAAAGAAAGTTAGTTTTGTGTATTTATTTAGTGTTCTGTCTGACGACAGGTCCATATGAACAGGATCCTTCCATCCTTTTCTCGGACTGGGACCTGTTCATATACGTTCTTGGCAGATGATCCAGAAGTGGTTTGCCATTGCCTTCTTCTGTGTGTGAATGGAGAAACCGGGGAAGCACCCGGAGGAAACCTACGTGTTGCCTAGACCACGGCCTTGCCTAACCGCCGGGAATCGAACCCGAGACCCCAGGATTACAAGGCCAGCGTTCTAACCGCTAGACCACCGTGGCGGTCCGCATTGATACAGGAACGAAAATGTCGTCATCTTCGTCTGAGCTTGCCTGTATGGATTCTTTAATTTCAACCATTCCCCCGCACCGTGTGTATTGATATGCATTTTTACGGCACGCTGAAGAATTTCAGTGAAATGCGAAAGAAGGTAAGGGGAGAAATGGATGAGGGGCGGGAGGCGTAGGCAGGTTAGCAGAATTGCCCTTCTTTAATTACAGCTCTGCCGACAACGTTAAGAATGAGGGACGAGCGAATGGAAGGTGACTGACAGAATTTCAGTTCTCGGAATGACATTAAGACGAAACCTCGATTGTCAGTCAGTTCAATAACTCGCACTCGGACGCAGTCGGCCATTAATTTCTGTCAACACGGTAGTTGAAATTGCTGCCTGATTTCTTCGTTGGCCTGTTTCTTTTCTTCATCCTTTCCCCCACTCGCTTGTTCTTTCTTTATCATTTCTTTCTTTCTTTGTCCACATTGCTTCTGCTGCTTTCTTGCTCCTTTAATCAGGATTCGATCTAACGTGTTGCAGCGGTGATTGGAATTCATTCTGCTTCGTATTTGAAAAGGCACTTTACGAACCCCCCCCCCCCAAAAAAAAATTCTTTTCCTATGATCGGCCGTACTGACTGAAAAATTTCGTGATTGTCCTCAGTTGTTCCGGGTCAATTTTGTGACCAGCTCACAATGCCATGAAGTTAACCACGAATTTTTAAGATTTCTTTGATGTTAAAATTATCTTATTATTTAATATGTTTACGGATTTGTATGCACAACATACTGACGTTAAAATTTCGCTGACTTTTCTAAAATAACGTAAGAATTCTCTCAATATTAACATAACTTTCTGGGGTAATCTGGAACTCAAACCATTGTTTTTAATAAGATACGTCCTCTTCTATTCGTGTTCTATTATTTCGATAAAGCTATTAAATATTAAAATATGGGTTGGTTTCGTGGGTAGAACGTCACAGTAAGCACATTTTCTGTTAGCATGTGTTTAGGTTCCAGACACATAGAAGCTGAAGCCTTTATAATCCCACACCACATAAAATTTCCACTGGCTTCTATGCGTCCTTGCTCATTAATGTGACCGAGAAATATCTTCTCCTTATCGCACCGAAAGTTTATCAAAGTCATTAAAAAAGAAGCTGGCGAACTATATCGAAAGCCAGTTTATCCAATTTACATGGTCGCAGTTTTCCTGCTACGTGGTTTTTCTTTTTTTCATATCATCTTCCCAATTACACCTGTGTCTTCCTTTTTGAGGCTTCCTAACAAAAGTCTTACATAATTCTTGTTTCCCAGGATACAGTGAATTGTGCTAATTGCAAGGAAGGTGCTGTGTTGTATTGAGCGCCGCCTGTCGCTTTCACTCCCAATGTCTTGGCGTACATCTCCTCCTGCCTCCTGAGTTGAGCCTGGGACTCGGACAATTGACACAACTGCAGAATACCATACTGCAGAAATATTAGTTTGCATATTAATTACACTGCATTTCTGTGGTGGCAAATTAAAATACGAGCAAATTAGAACATGGTTTGTGATTAACGGAGGTTAATTATTCGTGGTGTGCTACTCTTTGGTTCAGTGATTGATTACTGAGGGGAAAAGAATATTTACAGTATTTGATTTATATTGGATTTACGAAACGTGATATTCCATTATGGGGTATGAACATATGTAGGTTACAACTCAGAAACTACAGTCGACATCTTGACCGTCATGAGGACCTTTGATCTTAGAAATAAACACTCATATAAACAAAGTTATGATCATAATATTTTGAATTGTGAATGTTTTTTTTAGAGAAATGGTCACGTAAATGGCAGGATAATATTAGAGCGGAGCTTAGAAAAAAATAAATGTACAAGGTGTGAACTGATTTGAACTGAGTCGGGATAAGATCTAATTGCGAGATTTTGTAAATAAGGATGATGGACCTCTGGTTTTATAAAACCAGTAAATTTACGACCAGCTAAATGACAGCTGTTAGAAAAAATCCGTGTTTCGTGAAGTTTCTTAGTCAGAGGTTTACTAACTAACTAACTAACTAACTACTAAAGCAGGGTAATTTCTTGATAGCCAAGTGACTGTCAATTTGTCAAGAAGGACTCCACTTCATGGAGCTGATAATTCCGAGATCAAGGATTTCGCGGTTTGGTGCTTAGACACAGGGGAAGTCTAAGGTCGCCGTTGAGTAGTTGGTACTTCTGTTTCTTGTTTGGGATGTTGGGTAGTCTGATTAGGAATTTCGTTATCTTCCTCCATGTAGATAAGGGATAATATATAAAGTAGGCCACTACCACTTTCTTCTTTATCGTCTCCAATATAACTTACACAGTCATCCACACGTTTAACGATGTATAATCTGCACAGTCGAAACGTCGATGTCAGCAACAAATGATATACACGTCAGTATTGCTGCATCATGTGATCCTGCAGTACAAAACTTGGACGGAGAGGCTGCTGCTGCTGCTGCTGCTGCTGGCTGCTGGACCAATTAATACATCTCGCGAGATGAAGTCCTTCCTCCCCCGGCCCGCACATATCCCTTCTTCCCCGCGACTCCCCCGCTGGGCCCCCCAAGGTGCTGGTCATGTCGGGGTAATCGATAAACAGTGTGCATGTGCCGCGTTTGGGGAGGTTCGCGGGGGTAAGGCGAATGAGCGAGGAGGGAGGATTGCTTGAGGAAGTTGCTTGCTTAAGTCAGCGGGTGCAGGGAAATGGAGAAAGTACAGCTTATAGAGCAATAACTCTGAGGAAGGACCCGGCTGCCAGGGTGCGTTCTTGTACGTGCACGGCGTCCACCCCCTCACTAACCACGAAAAAATGTACGACTGGCATTCCTAACCCGTATATTGAAGGTGTGTGTCAGGTGGAAGGGCGGGTCATTCAGCACGAAGACCGCAAGATGCTATAGTGAAGTAATCTATTTGTTATACAATCTTAAGAATTATTTATGTATCACCGTTCACCATAATTATTTGTCGCGATCGCTCTTTGCATTAAGGCAACAAAATATTTGTGACCACAGAACCGTTTTACATTTTAGACACGATTATGGTCTCTTAGATTTTAAAATGATTCTGTATAATTTGCAACCTCCGATGATTCTGGCTTCGTTTTGAAGAAAGATAAAGATTCCGTAAGAAAGTGTGGAATGCTGGACAGGAAATTCGGGCGGGGGTGGGAGGGAGACAGTACAGTCTAAAGTTAAGATGAAATGAGCCAAAATTTAAACCAGACGCCTGGAAGTGTTGAGAGGTCTTTGCAACACCTCTGCTTCATGAGATAATGACTGTAGTAAGGAAGGAGGCCGTGAAGACATTGAATTGAGACAGACCCAGTGCCAAAGGGCAAAGGGTTTTTTTTTTTGAACACCAATAGCGGAAACGTAATGTAATGGCTTGAGGCCAAAATGTTGAGTTAGGTTCTGACTGTCCTCTGAAAGTCTCTCTGTGTCTTCTTCCTTCTGTGTTGCCTACTGCATTTTCTTGGGGGTGTTTTTGTAGTCTATCCTCTATCTTACTTTACCTTTTCCGATTTCTGGCTTTAATATGGCCCTTATTTCATCATATTCGTTTAATCTCCTTTGTTTTCGAAATGCCCTTTTCCCAAATTTTTGGGGTCCCTTCTTTTGTCTTCTTTCTTGTTATCTCTTATTTTTATTTAGTGTTCTGTCTGACGACAGGTCCATATGAACAGGATCCTTCCATCCTTTTCTCGGACTGGGACCTGTTCATATACGTTCTTGGCAGATGATCCAGAAGTGGTTTGCCATTGCCTTCTTCTGTGTGTGAATGGAGTAATTGTTGGGATGCCACGGAGGAAAACTCCGTGTTGCCTAGACCACGGCCTTGCCCAACACAAGTTATAAATCTGAGCACCACCGGGAATTGAACCCGGGACCCTAGGATTACAAGGCTAGTGTTCTGACCACTAGACCACCGTGGCTGTGCTTGTTATCTTACTTAACGTAATTTCTGAGATGTCTTCTTACCTGCTTCTCCTCTACGTAATTATGTGTCGGTGCACCGTCTCTCACTTGGAACTTTGTTCTGGTGTTCAAAAGAGATTCCCAATTCTTCCGGGTTTTTTGGCTTCATTTCACGATATTCCTGTTTATTCATCGTGTTCTAAATGTGCATTGTCAAAATGTTCTCCTTTCCCACCAGTTCGTCATTTCTCTTGTAAGTTACTTCCGCGCCATGGAGCCATCGACAATCGAGCATCAGGCTTCTCAGTAACAGACAAATGATGATGTACCATGTCGCTTTTCAGAAGAACTTACTGCCACCATCATGAGGGTAATGAGTAATGAGTAATGTCGCCCTGATGATGGGAGGGGGGGGGGATTTAACCATCTCTCAAACGTCTTTCAGTATCCCATTACACGGCTTAATGTCCCAGAAGACAACCATATTCATAAGCGTCTCCGTGAGAACCACAAATCGCTCATTAAGAAATGTGTCTATAAATAATTGTAACTGTAGTCGAGTATCATTGAGTTACAGGACAAGTTTGTTTGACCGTTGTTTAGTGTCTGGATAAAAATGTGTAACATTTCGACCTAGAAATTCAGTCACTGTCACAAACCGACTATCGCCTGTATTTCTACCTGGAGAACGGACCACGTCCAAAAAGAATCCCCCCCCCCCCCAATAACGGATTTCAGAAGTGTGCTGAATTTAACAGCAGTGTTGCAAACTGTTCCCTGATTGTAAATTTAATGATCACCAGATAAGGTGGAATGAGCTCACATACGTCACAAAGATTTTTCCAACACCCGGTGCTTCGTGGCAGCTAAATGTGCTGTTAAGGCTACGTTTTTAGGAAACGTCAATAAAGTTGTTTGTTTATTAGTTAAGGACAGATAAGGAATTATGGCAGTGCAGTAGTTACGGTCACTGACGGAGAAAAGAGGGAAATATTTCTGTCCATCCTGAAACAAACAAATTTTATCGATCTGCTGTTTATTTGTTCTGTTCATTTGATTTTATTATTTTGAGTATTTAATGTTTCTATTGTTTATTCACTCTGTAGTTTGTGTCCGCTAATGATTTGCTTGAGACACGGTGGTTAGCGGTTAGAACGATGGCCTTGTAATCCTGGGGTCTCGGGTTCGATTCCCGGCGGTGCCCGAATTTATAACTTGTGTTGGGCAAGGCCGTGGTCTAGGCAACACGGAGTTTTCCTCCGTGGCATCCCAACAATTACTCCATTCACACACAGAAGAAGGCAATGGCAAACCACTTCTGGATCATCTGCCAAGAACGTATATGAACAGGTCCCAGTCCGAAAAAAAGGATGGAAGGATCCTGTTCATATGGACCTGTCGTCAGACAGAACACTAAAAAAAATGATTTGCTTAGCTTTTAGCGTAAAGAAACGAAAGTGGCACAGCTTTAAAAACGCCGGGGCCCTCAATTTACGATTTCTGTAACATCAGAATTTCTCTTATATTCTGTTAGTGTTCAACTGTCATTAGAGACATGGAAGTTGAAACGAATGACGATTTAAATGTTAGTTCTTAACAAACTGATAATGAAGATAAGACGTTGTGAGGTCTCTCACGCCTTGAATTTTCCGAGGTAACAGTATCAGATGAGCAATTACTGTTATTTCTTGACATCGATGCCCTATGCGTCAGGCAACACGTCACACTCCTGTGTACTGAGGTGTGGCTTTGACCACGCAACAATTAGTATAACGTGACGTACTTCCGGTCTGTGTACAAAAAAATTAGACGAACAAATCTTGTGAGAGTTCTACATGGATGATTCTAGAACTTTTTGTGTTTCAGGTTGAAAGGCGTGTCCCGCATTACAAAATACACACAGTCATCATACCCAGGTTCATTTCACAAGGTAAGGGGAATCGATATTGTTTTGTTAATTTGTTATGTGCTGCAATCTGTGAACCAGCACGCTAACACATTCTGTTATAACAGTGGTTAATGAATAGTACTTGAGCTGGGAGTAACAATAGATCGACGATACGTACGCGATGGAAACAAGTCGACCAGAAAGAAACGTAGCGGACTCTGACAAGGATCTTACACATTATGTATGAACAATACTTAAACAGACTAGGATCTTGTACGTTATGGGTAAACAATACGTAAACCACGAACCAGTGCGATGTAATCGACTTTGTTCATAATCAAACTTAAAATAGACCATTGAACATCAACATAAGCTGTCTTTCAGGACATCGGCGTACTGGAAAATCGTAGTCATACTTCATGATATTCGTACATCCAACTTATTCGATGAAATGAAAAAGTACACGTAGCATGTACAATGAAAATGATAAGCGTACAATGCTTGAACAAGATAAGGTTATATCAAGATACGGTTTTATAAAGAGCCGGAGATATCTTGAACAACTGAACAACTGTAAGCTTCTCAAAAGGTCTGGGCTTCATGGCGTTAGTTAAGTTTTTATCCTCTTGGTTTGTGTTCAACAGCTATTTTCAGTGTAAGTTGAGGAAACTATTTACTTTTGAATTCGTCTGCTGTGTTCCGTTTAAGTTATTGAATACATGTTCATAAATTTAAATCTTTCCAAAAAAAAAATGTCTGTCGGTTTTAGGCAAAAATTATATTCGAAAAAATTTTTTGTGACAAATGCTATGACATTTCGATACAAAACGTCGCAAGCTGAATATCTAACACTCGATTAATGCCATGTGGGAGTTTCGCTGTGAAAATAATATTTAAGGATTCAGTCCGTACCGCAAAGAAAACACTACACTTCACCATTACAGAATCAACTGATCGCGTCTAAAAATATTTAAGAATTCGGTCCGTACCGCAAAGAAAACACTACACTTCACCATTAGAAATATCAACTGGTTAACGATATTTAAGGAACTAATTTCTGTTTACCATGAGATTCATACGAGACCCATAAATACAAAATGCGTAATTATTGATTGTTGAAATGGGTGGTACATATAGTTACCACTAGATTTTTGGGCTAAACAAAAACTAAGAGCCAACAAATGAACCTGTGTCAGATTAGACGCCGTAGCGGGAGCATTCGCTGTCTTTGAGTTGACTTTTGTATTGAAATACCTTAAGAATCCGTTTTGTGACAGCAGCGGTTGGTATTTATGTGCGATGCTCCCCGAGTTGACAGCTGAAGAACACCCTCCTCTGCGGGGGGTCGTCCATAAGACAGTTGCAGCAGTTTATTGATGACTCGACAATCTAAACTGATGTCATCCATATAACAATACCAATCTTCGCCCTATCTTTATCTTCCTTTCTTTAACTTTCCTTGTTTCCACACTGCCTTGCATTTGTTTTTTTTAGTTGACTACGCACTAAAGGTAAAGTTACTCACCGTTCAGAAAGGAGTTGGTGAGACTTCAGATTTGTATTCGGTAGGTACGCGGTTCGAATCGCGGTCGGGATACCGGATATAATGTGTGTTCTATCATGTTTTTACTCAGTTTTTCCAGGTGAGTGCCAGAATAGTACCTTCAAAGAAAACCACGACAATACTGTACCAGATGCACCTTTCTTAATCATATTTCCGCCAAATTTTGACGTTGAAGAGACGTTATTCAATAAAATAAATTCGTCCAAAGAAGCCGAAATCTTTCAACGTCACCTCTGCATTATTTCTTCACTACCAGCAAATCACTTCCGCGGTTTTTCTCAGTTGCACAATGGAGATATAATGGGAACTGTATGCACCACTTGTTCTAAGAACCATCCCTACGTTTAGCCACGAAGTGTATTTTGTCCGTTAGGCCCTGTAGGAATTGTCATCTCGTGGATGAGGCTTCATGCGGATGGTATCATTGCCCGCACTGGCAATTCCTCATGTCCGGTGATTTGTCACATTCTGTGATCATTATCACATGTGTGTAATGGATGAGGGTGTCCGTAGCGGCCATCTCATTCTTTAGCGTCTGTGGTGTGAGGGTCCCTTTCTTTCTACTCGTACTTTCTCCAGATCCGCCTTACAAATGTCTCTTACGTTTCGGAGGTCATTCGTCATCTGTCTAAAGATCATGCCTCAACGACGTCTGATGTATTGTTTTCTGTTTAGATATTGGCGTGTGCTATTTTCCATTACAGAGCTTCATTGATGCTGTGTCTTACTCGGAAAATAACGCTAGGAGATGGGGAGAAATAATTTAATTGTAAGGACAATAATCTTTTAAGTTTTGGTATTACTCGCTACTGCATATATTTAATCAATGTAAATATTTTCGTATATCTAAAATGTGTCTTGAAATAATATATTGTTTTTGCTGAAAATAATGTTCATAATAAAATTATAAATGCCATCATATTAATTATTTCACTTGCTGAAATTAAATGATATGGGAAAATAATTGCAAAGTGGCGATGTATCAAACTTTGGAATTTGTTGATCGCGGCATACGTGGAGGTACCGAAACGACGTTTCTTTGGAGAGACTTAGAAAAACCGCGAAAGTTTTGTCAGGACAGCCAGTAACCCGGTTCATATTCTTAAGACTGTCGTGTTTTGAAACGGTGCGTATAGTAAACATTGAGCTTTAAACAACGGAGAGAAACTTCCTCAATTTGCTTTTGTGGGCAGATTCCCGCCTTATCGAGGAGCATGTCCGCGTGAGTGGCTGGCACGCTTTCTTATCTCGCGCGATGCATGATGGGACGTGATGTGTGTCTGCCCGAGGTCGTGATGCTCCTCGCTCCGAATCGTGAATCTGTGGCACCCATACCACCCTACCCCCGTACCCCACCCCGACCCACACCCCACCGGGGCCCGAGGTCGCGTCTCAATGTCTCTTTCCTTGCTCGAGGGACGGAACCAGAGCCAACAAGTGTCAAAGGAACTTCGTCGTCACTCAGCCGTTATTTGAAGATTTGTGTGCGAACCAGTCACTTTCGTGCTTGTAGGAAAGAGTCTAACCAGCATCACTTCAGTGTGTTTGAGGGTGGGTGACGTGGTCAATATTTGGATCAACCAGAGGAAAGTAGAGACGAGATTTACAATTTTTGAGATTTCAGATCCTTGCTTGGACAAGTACGGAGATGACATTTTCCTGGGATATTGCGCCGCAGTAGTCTCGTACAAGTTGGCCGACGTTTCAGAGGTCCTTGCCGCCTCATAATCACCCTAATGATTGAAGCAGTACGCACATCTGAAAATTCGGTCAATTTCTACGACACTACACGGCGTATATTTCTAGGAGGTTGTTACTTTAATAATTTCTGCGCTACGTAAATAATTAATTTACGTGCATCGTACTCCTTGAGAATCTTAGAGTAGCCCATGTAGTCATAGAGTCAAGCTAGCCAAGTCTTATTTTATGGAATCCAAAGATTCATTAATTATCGTGTTTACAACGCCCCACCTCAGATCCCTGTCTAAAAATATTGATAAAGTGTTGAAATAAAAGATGAGGTAGGTGGGACGTGAGGAAAAAATGGAAGAAATGAGAAATGCATACAGAATTTAACCGGAATATCTGAAGGGAAGAGGCCAGTTCGTAGACCTGGTTGTAGATGGGAGAAAAATAGGTTAAAATGAATCTTCGAGAAGTGTTACTGTGGACGAAAACCCACTTAAGCTGCTTTGTCATACGATCAAGTAATGGGCTGTTTTAGTCTCTATAAGGGACTTCTGAATTTCGTAAACTCCGGGGGTTTATTGACTGTCTCAGCTTCTCAAGAATATTCGGCTCCAAGAAGTTAGTTAATAACAAAGTGATTCCCTTACTTGACTGATGAAAAGTGTAATTTATAATGGGTTTGATGTAATATTTACGACTGATCTCAGTTATCTGCTTCGTATGCCATTTTCAGTTTATCTTTACAAAGTGTCCGTACGTGTTTTTATTATTGGAGTTCCTCTGTTTTTGACACAGGGGTGTAGTTAATAAAATTTTGGAGGAACGTCGGTTACCACCTGCACATCTACACGGCGTCACAATCCTGAAAACCACGATCGAAATTTTTACCGCCGTGGAAACCTCATGTCTCTGATAAATGATATTAGTTTAACTAGCCACAACTTTCATTCATATCTTCATATTGTACAAACAATATCCGAAAAGATTACGAGTGCTTCTTCAGAATTTTATCAGTTTCACTATTTGTTCGTCATCAACGCCTTCAGCTTCAAGATCGACAACTTCTTCAATTCCTGTGTGACGCGTGTAGTATAAACTAATTTCTACAGGCGTTGGCAAATTCTGTGCCCTCGTAAAACAGCTACGAAAATTAAACATTTCGAATCACCTCTCACGTGATAATGTCTCATCTTGACACTGCTGGAAGTTTAACTGTGGAAATAACATGGAAATTCAGGATATTTCTTAATGAGGAGATTCATAAATAGTTTGTGGTCTTAACAGAAAATGACGATGGTGAAAGAGAGATGGGCGAGGCATGTAGCACACGTGAGAGATAAGAAACATTTAGTCGGTATATATCTGAAGCAATAATCTTTTAGAAAGCGAGCACTTGGAAGACCAAGAAGGAGTTAGGAGAATTAATGTGGATGATAGGTAGGGAACTTGATAGAGCTATCTCATTGTGCCTGCAGAGTGTATTTTTAGGTTTAGTATGATTATCGCTATATGCTGCTATTGTTTTCTTAATCAGCGTTTACCAGTGGGTCTTTGTAATGGTGAAGTATAGTGTTTTCTTTGCGGTACGTGCTTAATTTTTAAATATAATCAAGATGAACATCGACTTTATAGGGTTTAACAGGATCCACAACGTAGAAATAATGTTTTCTTCTTAATCTTGTTACAAATTGTTTATCTTCGTGTAATTTAATTGTACTAATTTTGTACTAACAATTGCTCACTGTCATATTATTGGCCTAGTCTTGAATTGTTTGAAGACGTCTTTTCAATTGCTTTGTATACGTGGCGTCAGATTGACGGTTTCCACAAGGAAGACGTTGTGGCCATGGGGATGACTGCGGAAAACCGCGAAAAATATCACTCAGGATAGCTTACTTCTCGTCTGAGGTTTGAACCCGTGACGTCCCGAACACGAAGCAGAAGTACTAACCACTCGTTAGTAATATCCGATAATTTAAGTTGTGTATGTGCAGAGGTGTCGTGTGGTCATCCTAAGAAGGTTGCTTGTGGAACTCCAGTCCTCGCATTGGGACGCAGCCATGTCTGTGCTCCCGCTGGGGCAGTACACAGCATCTTGTGACCCGGAACGGAAAACAAATGCTTTCCCAGGATTCCCGCTGCATCTCGCGAGTATCGCTTCTTTTGTTCTCGAGTGTTGCAGTCATTTTGAAGGCGTTCCTGACCCCCTATCCCCTCCACCGTGGTAACCATCTTTCCATCTGTGGAACAGAAATATGTTGGGTCACGCTTCTCCATATTATATAGATGCATCACCACGCTAAACGTTTGCGATCAGTTAACGTCTGGTCGTATCACGCTCTTGCCATTGGAACAAAGATGGATTCTCTCTCTTCTTCTTCTTCTTCTTCTTCTTCTTCGTGGATTGTTCTTTTTTATTCTGGTACGAAAGCTTTCGAGTGTGTCGTCCGGTGTGGTTTACCGGCTAGCGTTGAATAATGTTGATGAAATGGAAAATCTCCCCTGGTACGTGTCTGCAGGTCTGACTCCGGTCATTTCAGAGTACGCATGTCTTCGTCACAAACCTCATGTTGCTGCAGAGTTCATGGGGGGGAAAAAGCGATTCTGATGTCACATGTTCATTCAGCATGCATCACAAGATTTCATTGCTTCGTGACACAAAACACCGTGAGACACAGTTCTTCACTGTTTGCATCGGAGAAACGAGAAAGCACGTAGAATTTTGGTGAAGTTATTTGTCGGGACGCTTCGACACTGCTTCCCAAGTTCTAGGATTGTGTCCAAAGGAAATTCCCCCCACCCCTTCTTCCTCTTTACAGATGACTTTCGTTACACGCTGCTTTAGATATGAGCGTTTGTTGTATTTTTCCGCGGTTCTATTTCAGTATCGTAAGGAGCGTCAATATCCTATTCGCGGCCCCGGCAGAATCTGAGTATCGCGAGCTGTTTCACAGACTCGATCCACCGTTTTGATTCCTGATATTAAAAATCAAGGCCTCCAGTGGTGTATAATTAAGAAAACATACGTTTCCCGTTTTACGCGTTTTGGATATAAGCGGCGATTCGCAAGAACGCATCCCCCCCGTGTATAACGAGAGTCGTCTTTATTTTATTTTATTTTATTGTTTGTTCCTTCAAATCATTCTTCGCCTCTCATGACGTCACAAGAAGTAATTAATATCCTGACTGCGCACTTGCGCGTTCTGGAACTGAAAGACATGTATACATAAACAGGATAATATTGACGTAATTCGACATCGATACATCGTCTGAATATCGAGAGCTGAGACTGTGATTGAAAGCCTTCAGTCCTTTGACAGTTTCATACCCTGTCCGGGGGGGGGGGGGGGGGGGGGGGCTTGGATGTGTAAACACGGTTCCTGCTCCAAGCAAACAGTGGTCTAACCACCCGAATAGGTTATCTCTGGTTTCAGCGTTTCTCTGTCATTGGAGAAGCTGTAATTAATTGCTTTTTTCCCTGTCGGAATTCGAACACCAGGACAGATCAGTCAGTAAATTGACTGGCTTCGGCTGGACGACCAGGGTTCGGTTCTGGGCAATCGAATTCGACACGACGACACGCTGTGTGGCCCCGTCACGCCTCGCCTCCACTGGGTACCAGTATCACTGATACCAATCTAATGCCGAGGTCTAGAATACGTGGAGTTTTACCTCCGTTCTCAAAGTGATGAGATACGGAGACAGCTTTACCTTTAGTTCAAGAAGGGTAGGGAGTTTCCGTAGGACGTTCTTAACTTCAAGTATACGCGTTCACGTCGTGTAGAAGGGCGAATTGTTCGCCGAAGTACATTAGCAGGAAATTGTACGAAGGTTACGTAAAATCGTGGCTATGTTTAACGCTGCTTCATATTTACAGCGCGTTCGACGTATATAAAAACACTGGAAAATCACCTTGCCCTGACAATACCGGCACTCCATTAATGGAGAATGGTAAATCAGCGCTCTGCAGTTGCCGTGAGTTTAAATTAGTTGGTCCTGCAGAACGGACATCCAGGATTCGGGACTTCCCAAGGAGTAGTTATCCTGCTAAGGATACTTCGTCTGTTTGTTTGTTAGTTACTTTATGTAGCAACAATTTCTCATCCGCTTAAGTTACAAAACGCTGGTATAAAGACGAGTGGAATTTAAGGTTATCACGGCGAAGAAGGATGGCGGTATTGGTATTATAGTTACGCATTATGGACTTATGGGGAGATTCCGACGTTTCGGAGAAATATACTGCTTTCAGCCCTGAAGATGGAAGAAATTTCTTCCTCCGAAACATTGGTGTCCACATACAAGTACACGTTACTACCCAGAGGGTCGACATCGACGAGGATGATCGTGTTTAATGAATTGGTAAGGGTGTGGAAGGAAACGAGTGTGGCCAATTGTAGTCTCCAATCCCAGATAAGAAGGAAGGGAAGGTAGAAAGACGGTTCAAAAGAAAGTAATAGCTTGTTTACTATTTATTAGTAGCGATAGTGCATTTCAGGAAATCGCTCGTAATTTGGACTTGGATAATAAATGTATAAGATACGTCCCGTGCAGTGATTGTTCCTGGAATTAATTACTCGCCTTGAAACGGAGAACTGCATGAAAGGGAAAAATTTGGCGGTTTTTTTGAATTCATTTGCTGATGCCATGAGTGGTCATTAGGACACTCTTACACGCAGCGCAACGGCGGTAAGAGCCTTTGATAATTCCGCCGTTCTCAGAAGTTCGCACACTCCCGCTTGGTATCTTTGACGTGTTGGGTGAAAGAGAGACGGAGAGAGGGTGGACCATCTTGAACCTGTTCTGGACGGTTGGGCTGCTCGTAGCTTCCCTGCTAAAACATTTAGTTTAACTTATCCCTTGGAAGTCCGGATATGTTATTCTTTATCATTAAGTTTGCTTCCGTCCGCCTGTGCTTGATGTCTGCATTAGCTTCAGAAGTTCCTCCTGCGCTGTGCAGAAAGCATCATCACACGCCTACAAGTTTCTGGCAACGTTAAACACGAGTAATCGCATCTTACCACCAGACGGCATGTCTGTGGTTTTTGCAATTCATTTGGGAAATGCAGGTTACCATTAAACTCTGAACCTTTTGTTTTGCTGTCTTGTGTCTAAAATGTATAATTTTTCCTCTTATCTTTCAGTGTGAAGTATTAACATCGCCTTTAATTTAAACACAAATAAATCCAATACAGAATGCGTTAAAGAAGAATGAAGAATTTATCATAATTGTATCTTATTCATTTTATTACATTAACGTTTTAAAAACAGCGTCTTTGTGCAAGAAATATTAATTTGCATAGCAATATTTTAGTAGGTATTTGTTGTGTTTGGGTTATAAGGGATAGTCTGCTGCTATGTGGGTAGAGCACATGTTAGAATGTCTTAAGTGATCAGAATACATCTGGACCTAGGGATGATGAAATAAGTGACCTCAATTTAGGATAAACATAAAGTTCAACGAGAAACTTTGTGATTTATTAACATCACGTAATGTTGTTAGGTTAGAGGAGTAATGGGGATTGCAGAGGGGTTTAATATTCCCTCAGGACTGAGCACAGAAAATTCTCTTGGTGAAACCAATTCAAAATATCCAACTTGGAAAATTATATTAGAGGATAGCTTTAAGATTCATCTTAGGAAAATTGGTTGTGAGGATCTCAGTTACATGAAACTGGTCCAGATTCGTGTCCATTAGGCGGACACTTATAATAGCAGTGTTGAACCTTCCAGTTCTGCTAACATATTTCTTGAGGATTGGAGAAAATTACGTGACGGTACTTTCCACTGCAAATAATTCTAGAAATGTTGTCGCCTTATATTTACGTCTCATATAATGCAACTTTTAAACGTTTCTGCCAGTCTCGTAGTCACTGATGTATATCTTGTGTTAGTTTATGTTTTCCACTCAAAAAATGTTCGTTTGAACCCTGTTTTTTTATTTTCGTTTGTTTGCTTGTGTCTTGTAACGAGACAGCGATTAGACCTTAAGCATACACGTATCAATATTTCTAGAAGCGTCCCACTTCACAAATTTCACATGCACATAAGTTTTTAATATCAAAATCTTTAGGTTATGGCATGTTCTTTTCCACCTCACTTAGGACAGTAGAAATGTAATTTATAAATAATCCTAACCTGGGATTGATAATGGTAGTGTCTTTGTTCTACATAGTACGATAATGTGTAAGAATCGAACATGCAAAGATCCCGAACATTATCAATATTGCATTGTCGTTCGTACTACATATTCCAGACTGTTCAAACACACAGTGGGTTCTCGTGTCTAAGAAACTGATATCAGACTTTGCAATGCATCATGGTTAATGTATTAGCAAATTTGAATCATTCTTTAATCACGCGAGTTCTCCACCAAATAGAACGCGTACATTAGCATTTTTTTCATATATGTCTATTACATTGTCTTCCGGGTTGTTGCGCCGTGTAGTCTGGTAGATGTTTACTGCATTTTCGGAGGTGCTTCCTGCCTCCGTCATCAGGGCGATTACTAAAGCATATCCATAAGTAAACTTCGAAGAAATTAATGTACATATCAGTTCAAAAAACACCTTTAGTTTAAAAATTCCGGAGGTTCAGCGGTTTCCCCCAGTAATCATATAGACCGTATTCATCTCTTATAGAAATAAATGCTCTGTTGGTATGGAAATCGAACATTCATGATCGTCATCACAAAAGCCCACCTATGAACCCTATCTTAATCTCTTTGACAAACTCACTGTTTACTCAAGTGCGAATAATCTTAATCTTATATCTTGTCCGCTGTCTCGCAGGTTACTTAATGTGTTTTGAAAAATATGTATTAAATTCTTGAGGACTCCATTCGTGTAACGTTATCACCGCAGGTGAAATATACAAATGAGTATATTATTTTTGTAATTTTATGTTTTCTGAAGTCATGCGTAGGTCATAAAACTTCCTTCAACACACCATTTTCAAATTGGCGACAAAATACGCGTAGTCTACAGAATATTACCGTCCATTTCACAGCCGAGATTTCGAACCCGGAACCCGTGAATAGAACGGGATTTTCATCATAATCACCCCAGTTACATGTGTAAGGGTCGCATCACGTCTCACGGCTGAATGAAGCCAGAATTCCGACTCCTGCCTCATTCACGTCTGTATGCTGTTAGTGTGTATATTTCAAACCACTAAAGAAAAGACGTCCATCCCTTCAGTTCCGCGTATAAAATGTTATTAATAATTTAAACACTAGCAGTGTGTAGCGTACGAATACCTCACGTGTTTTGTCCTCCCTCCCCCCAACGGGGTTGGGAAAAATATTTATTCAAAGTATTAATTTTATGAGGAAATCCCCTTGAGTAGAATCAATTGAGTTCTTTGTATGCACGGCGGTGGCTGGTCTACGGTTGCCATTTCATGGACATATAATTTTGTAGCCTATTGATATAAACGGTGAGGGGTCGGACATCATTTACAATATGCTTCGTAATATTATTAACCATTTGAATCCGAAATTCGTGTAACTAATTTATAAGAAGTCAGTCCTTACCGCAAAGAAAACACAGCATTTCACCGTTACAAAAATCAACTATTTAACGCTGTTTAAGGAATTGATCGTTGTTTACGGTGAGAATCATACTATAACGATATTAAATACAAAATGACGAGGTATCGATTCTTGAAGCAGTTTGGACATATAGTTGTTGTTGGGAATTAATGGGTTATATTACTATTGGCTATAGGTCGTGACGCCGTATAATCTTTTAGGTTATTTCGGAGTGTCGTACCCCATCCATCTTCAGTGTATCTAATCCAGAACATCACGATCTACGGCGTAAAAGAACTCCCACAACTGAACTGACGTTAAATTAGCAACTATGAATTAAAAATATATTAAAATTTATTGCCGTCAATCACAAATATATAATATTGTTAAAAGATTAAAACATCAATTAACGTTCCCCTTCGAGTACTCGATTACATAGGAACTTACACTACTAGTTTCGGCTATAATTTAGCCATCAACGGGTGTTATGTAGTTAAAACTTATTACTGAAATACTGATTTTTATTGTTTTTCATAATTTATATTCTTCATTTTCTGATGATGTTCTCCTTGTTCTTTATATTATTTCTTCGTTGCGTTGTACTATCACAGGTCACTGTTATTAGGTTTGTATTTTGTAGTGTCGTCAATATTTTATGTAGGACCAAGAAGTAATATCGTAATCGTATATAGTAGAAACGGAGATGTATTGGACTGTAATGTATCGTGGCTGGTTACCCGTGAAGATTGTTATTGGTAATTTTCCTTCTTTTTTTGTTTCGTAGTTTGTCATTTGATACTAAATTTTATTCTTTGTTAGAAGAAAGTAGATTACTTCGATTTGTAATATCTCTGAATTCTCGTCCGTGATACAAACATATTTGCTGCGTGTACGCTGCTTTTCAGAAAGTGTCACGTGACAGTGTTTTTCATGATGGTGAGTTCCCGCTGTAACCAGAGGCTAACATGTCCATATATTTTTTTTTTAAACTATCAGAAATATGCTGACAGCAACTCTGAAAGTTTTATGGTGAGAACCAGACTCCATTAGGGGCAGCAGTTTGTAGAGGTACGTAAAACTTCTATATTCCTCGACATGGCGACACACTGGCGCACATTTCAATATGACACGGAACACTAGATAATGTGACTTACCGCTACAAACCTGTAATATTGGAGCCCTAAAATGCAGAGTAAAATAGGGGTATATTTGTGTGTGTTCTTAATTAAGAACCACGCCATGAAGGTGTATGGGGAAATAGCAGTTTAGATGCACGAATTTTTGATACCGATAGTAGATGGAAGTGCGCTGTCAGGTTCACGTTTCTTCCAGCTTAACCCCGGTAAAAATCTTTGGTAGCATTGAAATAGGGGGCTGGGTGGACATCGAATCGGACTGGGACTTTATGAGATAGAAAATTAAATTCCTACGTCCTCATATGTATGGTTGGATGAATAATGTGCGTTCATCTTGTGAAATTTTTGGTTTTCACAGCAGCGAGGATGATTATGACGATGTTCTTCTGGATTTTAGCGCCGTGTAGACTCTTAGGCAGTTGAAAACGTTTCGGAGAGATATTTTACCTCCGTCTTCAGGTGTATTACCTGAAATCCAGCTTTTACTTCCGACGAAGCACTGCGACGCACCAGTTTCAACTTTGTCCATCCGTTTCCATGCTCTACGACAGTCAGTTGTTTAGATCTGTATACTTTGCCTCTACTGGCGGTCAAATAAACTTCCCCCTTCGCTGTAAAACATGTTCTATGCACTTCCACAACCCCTATGGACAGAATAATTACGGAATGAAAATTAACGAATTAAAAGTTAGGGAAAAGAGTTGAAAAATTTAATAATTTAATTGGTTATATGAAGGATGACTGCAGTTCTGTATTATCAAGAGATAAACTATTGATTTAAGACAGGGCTGGAGAATGATGGATAAGAAGAACACAATATAATGTTTTTATTGTGTCCTATAAACATCAGAATGACCCCGGAGGAAACAAAGAATAGCTGCAGTTTTATTATCGATGTGAGATGTCTTGCTCGAAGAAGACGTGACGGGAATTTGTACATGACCGGTCCGTCAAGGGGACAATGTTCGATTTCGCGCATGCAGACAAATGTCGCAGATGGAATCATCAAGCATCTTCCCTCTTTAACGTCGGAATTAATTTTTGGGATAGTTAATGGTCCAAAGAATTGCAGATACCACCAGGGAGGAGAAGACAGGAAGATCTAGAAGTAGATGGATCATAAGCATCTTGGGTGCGTGGCAGAGAGATTAACGCAAGAAGGACAGAGCAAATGACGTTAATAAAACCATACATACATGTATACGCACATACTCCTCTCCTTAAACAGTACGCCGTTGAAGAATATGTGTAGCGTAGAAGTTAAGTACAACACATTCATAATCTGGTCATTAGATGTAAATTAATGTTAAGCTTCGGTCTTCTGTTGTCTTCACCTCTTGAGGAACAGAAGGTTAGATGTCCCTACGACCAATGGGACCTCGGGACTTTAGTTGATACTTCGTAACTTTACTGATGACCAGCGATGGTTGTGTTCATCGCCCTGATGACGGAGGCAGTATGATCCCTGAAACGTTGGCAAACATCTACCAGACTACACAGCGCAACAACCCAGAAGACAGAAATCTTCATACTCATCGCCCTGATGACGGAGGCAGTACGACCTCTGAAACGTTGGTTAACATCGACCAGACTACACAGCCCAATAACCCAGAAGACAGAAATCTTCATACTAATTCATCGCCCTGATAACGGAGGCAGTATGACCTCTGAAACGTTGGTTAACATCGACCAGACTACACAGCGCAACAACCCAGAAGACAGAAATCTTCATACTCATCGCCCTGATGATGGAGGCAGTATGACCTCTGAAACGTTGGTTAACATCGACCAGACTACACAGCGCAACAACCCAGAAGACAGAAATCTTCATACTCTGATGACGGAGGCAGTATGACCTCTGAAACGTTGGTTAACATCGACCAGACTACACAGCGCAACAACCCAGAAGACAGAAATCTTCATACTCATCGCCCTGATGATGGAGGCAGTATGACCTCTGAAACGTTGGTTAACATCGACCAGACTACACAGCGCAACAACCCAGAAGACAGAAATCTTCATACTCATCGCCCTGATGATGGAGGCAGTATGACCTCTGAAACGTTGGTTAACATCGACCAGACTACACAGCGCAACAACCCAGAAGACATAAATCTTCATACTAATTCATCGCCCTGATGACGGAGGCAAGTATGACCTCTGTAAACGTTGGTAAACATCGACCAGACTACACAGCGCAACAACCCAGAAGACAGAAATCTTCATACTCATCGCCCTGATGATGGAGGCAGTATGACCTCTGAAACGTTGGTAAACATCGACCAGACTACACAGCGCAACAACCCAGAAGACATAAATCTTCATACTAATTCATCGCCCTGATGACGGAGGCAAGTATGACCTCTGTAAACGTTGGTAAACATCGACCAGACTACACAGCGCAGCAACCCAGAAGACAGAAATCTTCAGTTAGAATGGAGTTTGTCTGTGCTACCCCACATGATGCACACTGTTACATTGCGAAACAATTTATGAGAAAAAACGCGATATAAATGTGATTGCGTAGTTGTAACCCCTCGTTCAGAGAGCAGATTTCAGAGTGAATGTAGTTTTACGTCGTTCAAATTGAGCAGTCGATGGATGTTTGTCCGCGTCGTTCTGTTTTGTGCTGTCCTGTTTAGGTAGACGCCTTTCGACGGACTTACCATCCATCCAAGGCGTCCAACCAAATGTCTAAACAGAAAACCTCCCATGTACCAAAATTGTAAACTGGGAAACTGATTTTAGATTCTGTCTGTGTTGTACACGCTCTAAGGTTGAAGAATTTTAAGACCTCAGAAACAGATCTGAAATGTCGAACGAATGGATAGATTGAGAGAGAAAAGTATTTGGGGTTAGACAATATAATTCTGAAGAATATTAATTTGTCGGCACAGAGAAACCGCGACTGAGTAGCTGAGTTCCAGAAAATGTTCGCAGGCGCGGAATATACGAGCTCTTAATTAAAACAATCCAAACTGAAGTTGCGGTAAGTTGCCACATTTTTCATTAACGTAAAAATCAGTATTTGATAATTCTTACTGATGCTCGAATCTGATTCTGGTTAGAAATATATACATTGAAGTTCTGCCACGATGTTTGTACTTCGTCTTTTCTCTGTCTCAGGGTGCAGATCCTTGTGACTCAGCTAAAGACGCATTAGACGTATTTTTATGTCAGTAAATATTATTCCTGCGTCGGGTTCCTGCTTTTCTTTGCATCATATCGCAACCGACATGTTGGCTTAAATCTGACTAGCTTTATTTATATATGGGAGACGCTCCTGGTTCCAACCTGTATCGGGGTAACGGCTAAACTGACTGTTTACAAGGTTTTACTCAGTTCCTTAAGCCAAATGCCGAGATAATGTAACTAATTTTAAATAAACCAACAGCATTTCCTCACGTTTCTTTCTTTATGCAACAAACTTTCCTTCTTCTACAAAAGTGGTCTAGCGGTTAGAACGCTGGCCTTGTAATCCTGGGGTCTCGGGTTCGATTCCTGGCGGTGCCCTTATTTATAACTTGTGTTGGGCAAGGCCGTGGTCTAGGCAACACGGAGTTTTCCTCCATGGCATCCCAACAATTACTCCATTCACACACAGAAGAAGGCAATGGCAAACCACTTCTGGATCATCTGCCAAGAACGTATATGAACAGGTCCCAGTCCGAGAAAAGATGGAAGGATCCTGTTCATATGGACCTGTCGTCAGACAGAACACTAAATAATAAAATGATAACTAAATTTTAGGAACCTAGTAGCAGTCGAGTGGTTATTAATTGCTATTACCGTGAGATCATAGGTTTGAATCTCATCTGAGTGAAGATTTCAGCTGTTTTCCTAAATCTCTCCAAACATGTGCTACAATACCGTCTTAAAATAGGCCACGACAGATTCCTTTCACAACCTTCTTTCTAATTCATTATTCACGAATCACTGCGCTATTCAGTGCCATCTAACCTGTGAAGTGAGTAATGATTGAACGCTTCAACAATCAAAGAATCAGTTTCAGAAGCAAAATGTAGCTTGGAAGGAAGATGGAAGAGGTATTTGCATATGCAGCCCAGGTGGGAAAGGCCCCCAACAAATGTCACAGCTTTAGTGACGGTAGGCGTAAGCATTGAAATGAGCGTTGAAGGAATGCTATATCAACTGCTTTGTCTCAGAACACTGTGCTTTTTTGAAAACGGTAATAAATATTCACATTTCGTAAGACACGAGAATTTCATTTGCCGAGTGACCCGGAGATGTACTTAATTTGTCTGTAAAATTAGTCAGTAACTCAGAAAGCCGATTATTCGTTATGTGCATACTTATTTGCGTATTTGTTAGCGGATAAGTGAACCAATCAGTCATTAATAAACTGCGGGCATTACTTTTTTAATTAACACTCTAGTTAGTCCGTACAGGATCGTGAAGTTATATAATAAGTAAGGAAGACCACGCCCCCCCTCACCATCGGAGAACGGACGAGGTATCCTACTGGAAGCTGTAAACAGGAATTGGGAAGCGAATAATTGCACCGGCTGAATGAAAAGAGTTTGCGGGTTCTGCGGATTAGAGGATCTGGCACCGCTCTAGCAATTTGTGTGTACGTGATATTTCAACACACAGGGGCACTCCCAACATATGTCTACCATTTCACATTACTTGGGCGTAAGAAGATTATAACCCATCCCTGGACAAAGCAATCTGCCGTCGGGAACAAAGCAGTTTTATACATTTGTTAGTTAGTATACAGTGGATTCACTTCTAGCCTGGCTTAACCCCTCAAAGCCGAAGGTCGTCTAAATAATATTCAGTTCAGTCCGTACCGCAAAGAAAACACAACTCTTCACCATTACAAAGATCAACTTGTTAACGCTGTTTAAGTAAATAATCATCGTTTACACCGAGAATCATACGAGACCCATAAATACACTGTGTTGGAAGGCATGTGGTACTTATAGTTACCACTGGGACCTTATATTTTATTCTAACGGGATAAAGAATGTTTAAGGCGTTTGTGGACAGGGGACAACATATAGATCTAAGGTAGATTAGTATCCTGACTTATACTTTTAACCTAAATGTCTTCGATAGCGAGGTGTATATCAGGGTACAACCTCTGTTGGGTACGGTGGGCCGAGATATTCCCTGGCTGGGGCCCACACAACCCTCAGTCAAATGTGTATAAAGGCAGGTTTTTGTGCGAGAGAAAGTCGGACACAGCGCGAAACTGATCGGTCACTTGCAGGGGCGCCAACCCACGATAACCTGAAAATATACCTTTACTTCCCTATACGCCTTTATGGTGTGATTATTAATATTACCAGATTAATATTACCCGAATTTATAACTTGTGTTGGGCAAGGCCGTGGTCTAGGCAACACGGAGTTTTCCTCCGTGGCATCCCAACAATTACTCCATTCACACACAGAAGAAGGCAATGGCAAACCACTTCTGGATCATCTGCCAAGAACGTATATGAACAGGTCCCAGTCCGAGAAAAGGATGGAAGGATCCTGTTCATATGGACCTGTCGTCAGACAGAACACTACAAATAAAAAAAAAACCGTAATCTGAGGGCAGCTAAGAGCAGATGACAATGAAATTGGCTGGATATATAGCAAGAAATGTATAGTTACAAATGTGTTGTTGGAAAATCTCGCTTGACAAGCGAATGGAAGTATCAAGTCGTAAAATGGGAGGAGTAATCTTGAGGACATGACATTTCTTCTTCAGATGCACAAGAAAATCGGAATTTGTGGTATTAGCAACATTTTTCTCAGCCCACACGTGCTACGATGTTGCTGAAATGCAAATAAAGAAGCAATGCTCTTAAAATAAAAAGTTTCCTTAAATTAATCGTAAAAACGTTGGAACGTCTTGGTCGGTGCTTCCTGATGGTGAGGGACCTCACGTAGGGTCCAGACGATCTTGCTGCATCGCCACGCACGTCCGTATATCGCAAGCGGGTAATTCCATTTCTTCTTTTGCGAGATGACCTCGAACTGCAAAACCAAGTCGACCATAACGATTCGTATTTGCGAAGCCATCCGTCAAGTACCTAGTGATCCATGCTGAGCCGCCATGGAAACGGCACGTGTGCCCCTGCAGAAGCCTGTTTAGGCAGCACTCGCTGCACCAATGACAGAATATGCGTATAAAGGGTTGGAAAGGTTTTCAAATTTGGAGCAGGTAGGCACCTGTAGCTGCCTACAAGTGTTTGGAGGGACCATACGAGTCCTGCGTCCTGAAAAAGTATTATGCAACAGAGAAAAGGAAATCTTAATATATCTATCAAGTTATGTGTGCATGGGACCGATGAGAAATGCGAACAAAAGAGGAATATATAAGCGTCTCAGAAAATAAATTGTAAGACGAGACGCATTTTAGGCAGCTGACAGACCTTAAAATAGACGGACGGATCTGAAACCTGGGAATGTAAGTCAGAACCATGGTTTCATCGTGAGAATTCAGGTTTCCAAGATTGCAAACACGAAGATGGCTGTCTTAGGTTGTAGCGTCGTGATATCTGGTGGAAACTGACAGACGTTTCACAGAACCTTTACTGATTCCATCATCAAGGCCGCTCATCGACCTAATTATGGAGACAGTAAATACTTCCGAAACGTCAGTGGCGTAACTGCCCATAAGACAGACATCTTCATAGCTTCTTCGATTTCTGAAACGGTACGTAATTATTTGTTACTGAAGTTATTTTACGTCAATAAATATTAATTTATGAAGCAATGCTTTTCATAACATATTTATGTACTTAACATTGACGTTAATTTAATACTGTGGAATTATTAAAATAGTTTGTCTTTGTAATAAGTTTAATGACTTTTACTACCTGAAACGACCTTAATTGTCATATTGTTGGGGGCAGATCGAAATAACGTGAAAGTAAACGCCCTGTAGATAAAGCGACAGCAGGAGAATTTCATAATTACATCCTTGTAACTACAGAATTGTTAACCCTCTTCAAACATTTTGCATTGTTTCATTGTGTATTTACTTTACCGTTTTAAATCTCGATAGTTAAAATTTTTTAATATACGCTGACTTACAGCGGGTAATTTTTTTTTCCAAAATTCAAACCATGTTAACGAAGCCAATTTGAACAAGAATTTTATATTTGTTTCATTAATTCCTTCGTTATATACCGTCCACACACGTGTGTAATTATCGACTGTAATGCATTTCAGATTACTAATAGGCAATACTATAATTCCTGAAGTGAGTTAGTTGGACTCTGAAATTGGCTTGTTAAAGAGTCTAAATCTATTACTGGCTCAAAAATTATTTGTGTTCGCGGATGTACTATAATGAATAGATTGAAGAATGTTATAAAAGACTAAGTTTCTACCTAGTATTCTGTTGGAGGAGTTATTTTTTTGTTAACGAAACACTCAACATTACCACTCACGCTGTGTACCTGGTGTTATAGTGGACGTACCATAGCTCAGGTGGTTAGCCTCCGGCATTTGTGGCGGAAAAAGTGGTACTGGGACGGGTTTTTCTCCAAGTCCTTAGGCGTTTGCCCTATCAGCATCATTACACCGCTGCTCCATATTCACCCATGTATCATCTAGGAGATGGACGCTGGCCTTGTAATCCTGGGGTCCCGGGTTCGATTCCCGGCGGTGCCCGAATTTATAACTTGTGTTGGGCAAGGCCGTGGTCTAGGCAACACGGAGTTTTCCTCCGGGGGCTTCCCCGGTTTCTCCGTGGCATCCCAACAATTACTCCATTCACACACAGAAGAAGGCAATGGCAAACCACTTCTGGATCATCTGCCAAGAACGTATATGAACAGGTCCCAGTCCGAGAAAAGGATGGAAGGATCCTGTTCATATGGACCTGTCGTCAGACAGAACACTAAATAATAATAATAATAGTCTTACCCCATCACAGCAACAACAAATAATTTGAGTTGTTCCTTTCTAATCCTTATCTGACAAGATATTTTTGTGTACAGTGCATTGTTAACCGTTTAAAACTCATTGGTAACTATATATACCGCCTGTTTTATAAATCAGTAATTCTGTATTAAAATGGCTCAACATAGGGTCCATTGTCCGCTCTTATATTAATGTAAGCTGATATTCATAACCAACTGAATGACTATCAGCTTCTCAAAAGAATTCTGCCCTGTGGAGTTCAGTTTAATACAGTGTTATCAATGAAGGCATAAATGTTTGTCTCATTTATTTAAGAACACGCATTTAATGTGACATATCTGAGTAGAGAAACGTTATTCTAAGAGTTGATGACCGATCAACTCGTAAGGTTAGGTTAGGTTAGGAGGGCCATTTAGGCTGGCAGGATCATGTTCCAGGAAAGTTTACATTCTATCATGGACACTTGTTAAGGTTTTGTGTTTACCACAGCCGTGGCATCACTTCAACACAATTTATTTGTATTTTTGTTTATATTCTCTTTCGGCAACTAAATTTTGCGTGCCCCTGTGGCTAGCTGTGTGATTGTGTTGGGCGGGTCTCATATAGAATACTCATATAAAACTCATGTTGTAATGCTGTATCATTTGTACTCGGAGAATTGGTATAAATCTGTGGACCCTCACGTTCTGATGTGCCGTGGAAAGTCTCCCGATCCACATTTAGACGTTTTCGTATCTCATTCGTGAACAAGAACCACAGAAAACGTGACATATCTTAATTAAATTTCATAATAGGTACTATATATTATGCATATGATGGCGTAATTTAATATAAAAGTTGTATACGAATGTTTTCCTACGACAATGGCACATAGCAGGTACAAGATATATTCATGAGATCATAATTTATGCATACTACGCACGCAAAAATTAAAAGGTAATATGTAGAGAGACTGCCATCAAACATTTTTATGAGGGGGTGTCGGGTTCGAATCTTGGAATGTATGTGTGCTAACTTGACTTGAGTTTTCTTATGGTTATCCGCATTTAATCGGTTAAAATTATAGACTGTTACCGTATGCTTCCCATAATTCCCAATTCAGTGCATCGACATTTCAGAGGCACGCGGATTTGAATCTCAAGTATATAGCCCTAATTACACGGGGTATATACCATGAAAATTTTTTATATTGGAGGTAATAGTCTTGGTAAATGGAAACAAAGCGTAAAATTTAGAATTTTATTGTATATTATCCAGTGGGTATTTGTTTCTGACCAGCGTTGTATGTTAGAGGTTCCCAAAGTGAGGTCTGTTTACCACAAGTGGTCATCAGGCTTCATTCAAATGATTCGAGGGATAAGTGTGATTAAAAATAGTGCTCAAGGAAGGTAATAAAAACACGATACAAAATACATTTTGCAGAAGACATAAGACACTTGAGAAACAATTAGGTACAATAAGTACGTCTCCATTCGCACTTCAACGTCTGTAGCACATTGCGTTGCAATTCTTAAATAAAAACAAAAGTGGGGAAAAGAACTTTAAATGTTCCGCCATGACTTAAAACAATTTTCATGCGGTCATGGGAATAAAACTGAGATTTCATTTCTAACTTCGGTGACTATGAAGTTGGCTGTCTTCTACAACGTTGCGATGTTTAAAATTTAACAACTTTACTGACGTTTCAGAGGTATTTTCTGCCTCCATCATCAGGGCGATGATGAAAGCAGAAAGCCTAAATATATACCAGACTGCACGGCGTAACAGCAACACAGAAGACTGTCATCTTCGGTGTGTGCTGTGTCACCTGGAGGCAAGCGGAGGTCATTGGAACCGAAACGTGTAAGCTGAAGGAAGATGTTACGATGTCAGGTTCGCACTAAGTAAGCCGTCACAGGCAATGAAGTCGCCTTTGGAAGCCGTGTAGCTGCGGACAGGAAAACCCTTAAGCGTGTATGTCTGTCTGTCTGTCTTCACGGAGCACTCCACAGTGATAAGAAAATAAATGCTTCATGTCCACCAGTGCGTCGTAAAGAAACGCCGTGTACGATAAGATGGTCTTGTTGGACAGTTCCAGAATACGATGGTTTGATGGGACTGCTACAGGAATATAATAACACGTCCCTACTTTGTGGGCGCCCCTGGGAAGGGGGGGACGGGGGTTGGAAACGTGGCCAAAATTTAATTTTCCCAACACGTTCAGAACTGGCGACGCGGGCCCTAATATGGCCTTCTCTTGAAGGCGTTATGGTATTTTCGTAGATCGGTAATCTTCGACGTTCTTCGTATTTTTTTTTCTGGAGAGGTTTAAAAAATTTATTTTAATCTCCGGAGAAAGATGTTTTTCTTCAGCAGAATTGCTTTCTGGTGTTATAAAGAGAAGAGGACTAGTACCGCTTACAACAAGATGTTTTGAAACGTAGCGACATGTTTGCTGTATCAAATGTTCCAGTTACTTAGCGCCTAATGATAAACGTAATGTCTAAGTTAAGAAACGAGTTTATTTTAAACTGATCTGCCGACAATTCTCGCGTGTCATTTGGGTTATAATTCATATGAATACAATATTCACTTCTACCGACATATAACCTGCCTGCATAAACATTGCATTAGGAAGATAGCTGTCTTCTGGGTTGTTGCGCCGTGTAGTCTGGTAGAAGCTTACCGACGTTTCAGAGGCCCCTGCTGCTTCCATCATCAGGGCGATTAGAAGACAGCCATCAGACTCACAGCAGCGAAAACCTCAAAACCTTACATTGTGTTGGGAATAAAAAATCCACCATAAAAACCTAAGTTACATTACATCGAATTTATTTTTATTTGGTTTATTTAATGATGTCAGTAGCTCCAATTGAACGGCTTCATTTTAGGTTTTAATGTTATTTTCAACTTTTAAATATGATTTATAGTTTGATATGTTTAAGTCACGTATAAGTCAACCGCAATGACTTGAGACATTCAGTTCCTCTTTGGTGTTTACGAAGTGTGTTACGTTAGGACGGTCAGAGAAACTCGTGATGTTACGTATTTGATCAAAAATAAGTTTGTAAATGTAGTTATTTAAATGTATTTAAATGAATTAATAAAAACTTTAGATATATTTTAGTGCATCGACAGTCTGTGTAAAAATAATTCAACAAATGTTGACGTCTAATTATTTCAAACTTTATACGCACTTGGGGGAGAGGGTTCATTAATTAGAGTAATGGAAATATTTTATGTATTGTCGAAACCATTATTCATGTTTCGTTAGAGCTCTAACAGGACAATATGGTAGCAATTTGAGTAAATTAAGAACGGAAAAATAAAAAAAATCTTCATTGGAAGTGAAGTTTCTCATCATAGTTGCGGTCAGTTTCTTATTAAATTAATTTATGTTGGGAATTCCGACCAGCAAAACAGACGCTACCTGGGACCCGCAGCCACTTTGTCCGTCCTGAAGTAATTTGGAAGTGCGCCTTGTTAGAGGGGCGATGGCCATCCCAGGGTGCCCTAACTCTATTAAAACAACAGCATCCTCTCCCAATTACGAGTCTGACGTTAACAAAACTTGTTGACCGGTAATGGAGAAGTACCTGGTGCGGATAGGGAAGGGGACTGCATTTATCGGAGTAATTGACCGAGGTCTGTTTTGCGATACGAAGACCTGTTTGTTCCAAATATTAAATTTCGTTTCAAGGTTGATTGACGCTCTTATGGCACTGACTTAATTCTGCATTTGGATATTTTTTTTAATTTGTGCAGTAAAAATTCTTTGAAAGTTAAGGCAAATTTAGAGTGTAACTAAATTCTGTGGTGTTGTAACCCTGATATTCAACACACATATAACAGAATTAGCGAAAGCGCCAACATTTCTTTAGAGATATTCTGAAGTTGGATCTGAATTAGCCGGAAATAATAAAATTACTTATTTATTATTATATTATTATTAATGAATTAATATATTTTCTTTAAAAGAATCTCCATTATCTGATGCGGTGATGTCACATAATGGGAGCTTTATATTGCCAGGTAATGGAACAGCGCGGAATGTAGTTTCTTGCATTTCGAACGTTTAGGGAACAGAAATTTGTATTTTATATTCTAAGCTAAGCCTAAATTTTGGAAATCAGGAAATAAACGTTATGAGACGGAATGGTGGAAGAATATAGGAGTCCACGTGATTTGACATCGTCATGGTAGTAGTTTAGTGCGTAAGAATATTATAAAGAAAGGGTCGTATATTGGATTTCGTCATTATCTGTTGAAGGGTTGAAAGCATCTGTTATAAACGCTCCTTGAAAACACGTACATCTGTCCAGTACCCAGATTGGGATTCGAACCCACGTTTCCAGTGTTTGATTGGTCTAAACCCGAAATAACTTGAGACCGCGCGGCCGATATTTGCCTTAAGATGTTTGTAATTTACATTCTAAGCTTGAATATCGCAGGTCTCACTTTCCGTTCGATGGAAGGTGTCTTGATGAGACTCGAATGCAATCTGTAATTACAATCTCGTAAGACAAAGACATTAAGTTGGTTTCACCAGTTGTAAGAATATCGTCTAGTACTTTATCCGACATTATGTTATCAAAACCCTGACTGCTGTATGGAATTCCGCATGACTCGAGCTATTGTCACACATTGTATTTAAATCTGTCTTCCGCGTCAGCTTTTATCTGCCATTACCATCCGAATACAGCGTTGACTAAACAGTGTCAATGCATGTAACTTTCTTTCGGGACAGCCCATCAGGCAGAGTTAACTAAGTAAGTGACAAAGTAGATTCCTTCAGAACCTCCACTAGTCAAGAAATTTCTTGTCATGCAGAATTTGAATGTTTTCACGAAGGTGAGTCTGAAGATTGCTGTCTTCTGGGTTGTAGAGCCGTGTTAGTCTGATAGAAGTTTACCCAAGTTTCAGAGGTCCTTGCTGCCTCCATCATCAAGTCGCCCTGAAATTTCTTGTTATTCATGTAACTCGAATGTTCATTACCTTGTTAACAAAAGTCCACCACTGGACCTTAACTTAACCCAAAAGAATTCAGTCCACGCCCTCACATATATCCATAAGATTATGAATCTATCCTCCATAGTCTCCTGATATAATAACAAGTTAAACAACTGGATAACTAGCTGACAATGAAGATAACTAGGTAATTAACAGTCTAAATAATTAACTAGTTAATAAACTAATAAGCGAACAAATTAACTACCTGACAGTCTGACTAATTAGTTAATTGAGCAGGTAGGTAAGTAAATGGAAGGCTGTATCGCTAAGATCAAAGTCAGTCGCTCGAAATTTTTTTAAGTTAATTTCGGCACCGGACTAATTTTTTTTTTTTCATCATCCAAGGCGGTGCTTTTGATACACCGTGACTTGAGAAATACTTTTTGTATGCCACGTGTTCCGATTTTCGTTAGACCTATTCTATCCAGACCACGCGCCATGTCATCTTGAAATCTGCAGCGCTTGCAGGTTACAAACAAAATAATAAAATTGATATAAATCAATTGTGTGACGTAAGGCATACGCGTTACAATACAACACGAGTTAAAAGCTTTTTCTTCATTCTTATTTAATAATATGGACTGGTAAGCCGTTCCACACCCTCCTCGCTCTGCCCCGAAGGCCTGTATCGCATCGTATTGTCCATCCGTACTTGGCCACAGCAGTTCCAACATTGCTTGTCATTTCAATAATATTATCGGAACAATATTCGTTCTTAGACCTAAGGATCTCTATCGTGAGGAAACGCCTATCCCTTTTATTACGTCCTCCACCCTTCATCACACGCTTAAAGAACAGGGGTTTTGGTTGGAGGGACTCTCTCCACTTGCATTAGGGAGGTTGTCTCCAAAGCCTGGAGTGGAACGTGACAGTGTCCCTTTCGGGGAAAGAGTGAAGTCGCTTGGAAAAAGCGATGCTTAAATGAAAAGTTTATACAGTATTACTGCTAGTTCTTTGATTAAAGCGACCATTGGACACCTTCGTATTTGAGCTTAAAAATTAGAAAATATCAGGATTTTTACTTTTTTAAGTGGTTGTTAAGCAACAGTAAGGATACTACTTAAACTGCATGGCAGGATGGAGCAGTGAAAATGTTCTAGATTTGTATTTGATAAGTACACAATTCAAGTATTGGCTTCTCTGACTAAGAGTTTCCTTGATTTTTGTCAGTCTTTCCAGGTATGTACCAGATTACTAACTTCGCCGTGATAGCTTTCCTCTACAACTTATGTACTCATATCCGGTCTCATTCAATGTTATTATATGACACGTCCAGTTGCAATGTAGTCGTTAATTAACCTCATAATTAATCATCTAATTAATATAAAACTGACTCCTAACTCGTCTTGTAGAGTTGAAGAAGTTGTGGCCACCTTGATCTCCGAACTTCGAAATTAATTTTTTTTTTGTGTCGGAATTTAAATATTTTTCACTCACTCGCTCGGTCCTTGCACAAGTTATAAATATGACAGAATTATCAATCACGCTGCTGTAACACCGTGAGCTGAGATAGCTCAGAAGGCTGAACTTGCTAGCTTCCGAAATGAAATACTTGGGTTCGATCCCCGACAAGTCAGGCTTTTTGTCTTTGTTTCTACCTACGGAATAACGCAATGCCCACCCAGCCTCTTATCCAGTAGACAGAGGATGCTGTTTAATTGACAGTAAAAAGTGCCAGACTGACTTTCGTCTCTGAGTAATGCAGAGGTTAAAATACACGGGACCTCACCTCCACTCTCTTGAAAGTGTTTCACGATGCTTGGTCACAGGGGAAAAATCTACCTTTACCTCAGACTGCTACAATTCTAGGGGTCTAGGTCTCTGATATAAAGGAAAAGGCGCTGTATATGTTCCGTATATTTACCTGTGCTGATAATATTCGACCCTAAACTAATGTCTTTAATTACAAGACAAGAGCGCCCACTCCGAATCCTCCAAGACTCACACCCACTCGTCAGTCACTCGCTTTCAATTTCCTTCAAGATAAATTCACTGCTGTATTACATGGCGTTCTCTTTTCAATCGATAGATGAGCCTTTCTGCAATCTCCCCTTTGAATCTTACACTGAAAGTTTCCGAAAGCGAACAAGAAGGAGAAACAGAAAACAAATACAAGTAATGTTAAGCATCAGAAAGAGATAAAGACAGATTTTTAAAGGTATAAAGCTTCATTTGTGTACGAGGCTTTTAATTCTCCTTTCGTCTAACCAATACAAAGATTGACGTATGGATATTATGGGTCGATAGGCCTGCACTGTGTGGTCAGTCAATAATAAAAAAATACGAAGAATGGTATCTCAATTAAATAATGTACTTTTACTAGAATTTTGTCTGAAAGGGTTACTGACATAAATGGGGCATGGAATAGACAAGACAGTCAATAGACGTACTGATATTTTTCTACGAGTTCTAAACAGCATTTTAGAAAAAAAATATTGTGTTTGAATAAAGCAGTGTTGTGAAACAGACTGACAACATGTGGATATAATAAAACTGCTCTGACAGTAGTAATAATAATTAATAAAATATTAATCATTCCATTCTGGCGTCTGATGTCATCCATCTCCCATTCTACACCATTTGACACAGTAATTAGAATTATTAGCGTCACGGCGTGGTGGTTGGTACACCTGCCTCAAACAGGACGTTCTGGATTCGAATCTCGACCCTGAGACCGTTTTTCTGGGTTCTGTTTAGTCTGTCCAGGCGAAACACATAATAAAGTTTGCTCAAGCGACAAAGCTACTGATTGGTACCCGAGAAGTGTCACGTCTTTCGTCCCCCACTGGGTCACCGGCTGTGCTAGTTGAGGGTTTCTGCGGATTTCTTGACAAGAATGCCAAGATAGTGGCTTGAAATAGGCCACGACAGCTTCTGTCTTCCACATCGTATGGAGTTCAGGCCTGGTCATTCTATGTCATTTTATTCTAAATGACCGCGGCAACCATAGACCGTCGTTTAATAAGTATAAACTTAAAGACGTCTCTACCCCTTCCATTTGCTTTACAGTAAGCGACACTGAACAACGTATATATAGTGTTGCTTAATAAGGTAGGAGACAAGCATGATGTCACTGAACGATAGAACATCGTTTAACCAAGCATCAGAATTCTGAACTTAATTGTTTCAAGAAATATAAAAATATTTTTTTAGATTATTATTAGTTGAACATGAGCCCGCATGGCGTAAATGTATAATTCGTAACAGTTCTCATTACAAAATCTGAAGGAAGTGGCCACTTAACATTTCAAAATCCAGTGGTAACTATATATACCACCTGCTCTAACAATCAGTAACTGTGAAATTTTATTTTCCACAGAGTATTGTATTTCGTATGACTCTCACTGTCACAGAGATTATCCCTAAACAGCGTTAACTAATTGATGTTTGTGACGGTGAGGTGTTGTGTTTTCTTTGCGGTACGGACTAAATTCTTCTGTACGAGCGTTGACTTGAAATGGGTGAACTGAATAATTGTAAAATTTTAAAGGCACTCTCTGTATCGTTGAGTTGATTCTGTCTTACCACTGACTGTAGATCATTTTTAAAGAAAATATTGCTGCCTGTCGCTGTGGTCTGTACCTAGGTCTCTCATTTCTACACATTTGCTAGTTCTTGATTTTATGGCTTATATCTCGCTAGGGTCTGCAGTTGTTGAGTGGAGATAGTGAAAGTGTGATTCTGAGTTGAAATTTGGATTTTGAGACTGTTACTCGCCTTGCAGCGTCTCTTGAAAACCTGGCCATTAGCAGCAGAATGAGAGAAAATTTTCGAGATTTGCCTTCCTCCCTAATTAAGAGAGCTAACCAACTCTGTGGCTAATTCAGCAAACTTTTGCTCAAGGCAGAAATTATATTGGCCCCCACATTTGGTGGGATGAGAGGGAAAATTCTCAGGGGTAGGCTGTATCTTCGACCATTGACACAGACTCTCTTGTAGGGAAATCCATTCGAGCGCCGTTCGTAGTGTTTCTGACGAAAGAACCTGCAGGTTTAAGGCGTAAAAGTTATCAGTACATATGCTCCATAATACTTCTAGGTAATCGGCAGATTATACGTTGAACCATTTCTCAGAAATGTAAGTGATTTTTTAAAATGTTATATTTTACTAATGCATGGCTGCCTATTTAAGTTTCCAGTACGAAAATACCGGATGTTGGCTGTGTAAAATAACTGATGCAATTTTAACAAATTAAAAACAATATCTACTAGCACGAAACTCAAATCCACATAATAATGCACGTAATTACTTACAGAAACAAATTTCTGCAGCATTTATCGAATTTAAAAGCGCATTCTCATCTTGTTATTAAAGAATAATAAAATCTGAAAACCATAGATATTATCGGAACTTTGAGTTTATTAACCGATTTCATACGTAGAAGAGTCACGAAGATTTTGGTTACAGGACATGTTCCTACGTTTTAGTCTGAAATTATTCTGCATAATGTTATTCTTCGGTGTAAAATAAAAATATTCTTTATCAAGAGTAGAAAAGTAATTGTCAGTGATATGTATCCATTGTTAGCGGTGAAGAAGGGAGATGCTTTGAGTCAGAGAGGAGGAAAGAAAATATTGTATTTTCACGATTAATATCGATTAGAAATTTTTATGGCGAGTGACGTACTTAATTTATTAAAGAGCAGAAATGAACAAAAGATAGCATTGAAGTTCTTTAAATCTTCAGGTGTAGGAGAAAGAATGAAAAAAGGACATGAAAGGAGAATACAAAAAGAAAGTAGAAAAGTTCGCACACAAATAGATCGAAATATACACAAAGAGATGAGGAGAGCGTATGTTCAGTGAAAGAAATGAGAAGTCAGAGATGATAGCAAAAGGAGAAACTCCGACCACATACGAGGTCCTGCATATTTTGTCGGGGGTTTCACATCGGCTCGCAGGGCGGAGTGGACGGATCATCATTTATCATCTCCTCCTGTGCCCTGTATCAATCTCCAGTCTTACAGCCACCCAGATACCGGGCGGTCGCAAACGAGGCCGTGGTTCCCGAGTCATGTCAGTATAGCAATTGCGTACGATGCGAATGAAATGCAGCTATCTAATTAAACAAGACCTGGCTATGAAGGGATAGTAACCGATTCCAATCTCCACTGGGTAAACAGCTAACATTTCTGTCGTCTGACTCCCTCCAGGAAAATTCTTCAATAGCATGCTCATATAAGACATCACTCTTTCTTTCACAGCCTTTTGTATTGACTATTATCACTAAATTTCCTTCATATTCGACGGTCTATAAACTCTGCATTTGAAGCAGTGTCTTTAAGCAACTCAAGATTTAATCGATTTGTGAATTCTTCCAACGAAAACATGTGAAAATTTCTTATTCCGTGTGGTTAAACTCAACTTCTTCATTCATTAGTTTAACAAACAGTTAAATATACACTAACGTAGTAAACATTAACATTATCAGTCAGTGGCTGTAGTAATTTAATTTTTCTAATCACATTCGTAATCTTAGTTTTCTGTAACGTGTACAAAATATATATATCGTACATATTAACTTAGGCTTCGAAACAAGGACTTTCCGAAGAAAAGCTCACTGTGATGCAGAAACATCGGGACTTGGAAAAGGTTGCTGGGCAGGATAATGATTCGGATGCCACCACGACAGTAATAAGACCAGACTCTCTTCCCCCCTCCCCCTCCACCTCGTACACGCGTGATGACCGAGTCACGAATCAAGCGGTGCTCCTCATGATGACATTTATTTCATCCGTCATCATTCGTGCTTTCCAGGACAGGGCCACTTGGACGCGGAAAGATAATATCAAAATAATTAATTTCAATTTATTTTTTATGAATCTATTAATATTAAACTTATTTCCTGCATTTTATTATACAGACACCTAATTTGATACCTTAACTACATCAGGGACTGGCTAACAAAGTGATCGAATAACTTAATAACTATGTAATTGACTTAGTAACGTAGAGACTGGGCAGCGCATGTATTGATTCACTAACTAACCGACTGTCCAACAGACTGGCTGACTTAAGAAAGAATTTTTACAGCGATTTATTTTGTGCGAAGACTAGGTACTTATAAGATTAACTGGTGTGTAGCAACTCGACTCTTGTATACAAGAATTTGAATAACGGATAGCTCCTTGCTTCTAAATATAATAAATGTCTCTAGTAACTCGTTCCATTAACTCGTTCCAGTGACTCTTTCCAGTAATTTGTTCTAGTAACTCGTTCCATTGGCACGTTCCAGTGACTCTTTCCAGTAATTTGTTCTAGTAACTCGTTCCATTAACTCGTTCCAGTGACTCTTTCCAGTAATTTGTTCTAGTAACTCGTTCCAGTGACTCTTTCCAGTAATTTGTTCTAGTAACTCGTTCCATTAACTCGTTCCAGTAACTCTTTCCAGTAATTTGTTCTAGTAACTCGTTCCATTGACTCGTTCCAGTAACTCATCTTCTCAAAGGACCCATTAGAGGCCCAGTTGTACAAAGACGTAACTCACCACATCGCAAAAACAAGAAATCTGATTATTATTAAACTCTTGTGGCCTGATAAATATGTGGCGAACAGTTTTATTGTGGGACCTCGAGGAATCCGATACGCTCATCTGTGTCCCTAAGCTACCAGCTTGCCATTCGTTGCATATGCGAAAATCTTAGCGGTTCTGGATTCGCGATTGAGTAGCTGCTAAAGGAAAGAACTCGACTGTCCAACTCCAACAACGAGTGGTTTATCGTGCGTTTGTACATCGCTTTATGAACATCCAGAGTCTTTCTTCAAACGCCTTTGCACTTGCCTGCGGTTTTGTTAATAAAACTTCTGCAGCGAAATAGGGATGACTGGTAGAATTTGTCGGTGACTGACTGACAGAAACACAAGGAAATATATGAAACTATGGAAAAACGTGATTCCTCTGTTTTGCTATGATAGTTCTAAAGGTGTGTGACAATAACGTTGTGTCATTATGCGAGAATTTACTCCATTGTCTGAATACAAACAGGACGTTTCGGAGGCTTATTTTACCTCTGTCTTCAGGTGAAGAACGGGCCTACTGTGTGGTGCGCGCATTATTAAGATATTTGTTATACTTTGAAATAAAGGATGCCAGGTTTAATTATGTATGATCGAAGATAATTCGGCGAGAAGGCTCGTAATTTGAATGTACCGTTACGGAGTTCTACTGGAATGACTGAGTAAAACATGAAAATATTTCTTCTGCTCTGCGTTTTCCCCGAGTCCGAACTGCGTATTGGCCTCAGTAATCAAATAACACGGCTTAAAAGTTCTAGGTGACCTGCGTGTGAAACTGGTTGTGTAGTGTTATTTTTGAACATGGTATAGAACCGGTTCTGAGTCCTTGTATATCGACCACGTGGCCAGGAGACATGCCTCGCACTTTACGAGGAAATGTTCTTTTCATTGTTCTGTGTTGTATAAAGCCGGGGGTGGATGGTGGATCTCTACTGAGGATACTCCGCGCTTATCATCAGCCTATGGAGCGTACAACCGTAGTACTATCGTAGTACGATAGGCGTACCTCACAGGCATTCCGTGTACGTTGTACGGAGACACGCAGGGTTTGAGGCTTTCTGACAGTGACGTTGCTCTGTGTGATGCAGGCCGCTGATGTAATAACACTTGTTAAGAGCGCCACTGTTTGCCGATTCATGCTTCCTAATTCGTAGTAGACCGAAGGAGAAACAAGAAACTGTAGAAGAACTCGCAAAGCATAATTTCCTTCAATTTTTTTGTTTTTGTTTTGAGATGGAGCTGGGAGAAAATTTATGGCGAGCTCATAATCATAAATCTGCTTTATAATTTACCCTTAATTATGTCACCTTACATTTAATTATCCGTCTAACACCAATATTTATAAGGTAGTATATTTGCGTCATATTGTGAATTAGGTTAATATTTTAATATTTTCCGTCAAATCACAATTTTAATAAGATAACGTTCCAATTTGTAAATCGATCATTCGATGCGGAACGTGAAATGATATTTTAAATATTTTATTATCTTATTAAAATTGTGATTTGACGGAAAATATTAAAATATTAACCAATATTTATATATATTTTTAGTTTTTAATTGAAAACGTTTCATGCCATAACTTAATCTTGAATGTGGTCTATTTTCCTAAAGAATTTCACATTTCTAGCTGCAGTGGTTTGTCATTTAATATGAAATCGAAAAATAAGTGTAGGTTCCCTGGTCTTGGCACTGTGTTGGGTCTACGAAAACGCGCCTTTACAGAACTATCATATTTTTTAAAGATATTATATTTCGTAAAAGGCGTTTGAAATTGTTTGAGGAAGTGTCGGGAATGAGTCTGTTCCTTAGCGTTAGTTTTGCAGGGATGGGACTTGGGCGCTTTCTGCTCGGATTGCCTAGTGTTTGAGCGACTGTGTACAGTAGCTGGGTTTGTTTCTTTTCTTTTTTTGTTCGCCACATCCCACGAGTTCGTTCTTGTAATTAAACCAGATTTTAAACCGAGATACACGCTGACGGCCTTATTGTCTAAGTGATAAAATTCATCATTTTTAATAACAAGATGTGTTATTACGTACGTATGAAGGATGTTTTGCCTTGTAGGTCCCTACAGTTCTTCTGTAGACACACATTTAAGCTAATTAATTCTTTTTTTTTGTGAAGAACGGAGTGGGGATTGGATTTTGGTCATCTTGTGTTTTTTGGGTTGCGACAGGTGAAGATCTACGTTTTTCAAACCAAATTGCACAAAACTTGGTTGGTTTTATTCTTATTTGGTATCTGTGGTGTCACCTGCTTTGAATGTTATAATTTGAATATGGTTCTTAAACGCAAAAAAAAACTTCACAGTGTTTCTCAAAAGCTGCTCACTGTAATTACTAAACTAGTACAAAACGTAAAATGTGTGTCTCGAAAAGTATCCTCTTATGTTGCAGTACATTACCGAGTACTGTATCTTAAAATACAGAAACGCAACAAAGTTTCATGAAAAAAAATTAAGATGGCTCTCTTCTGGGCTGTAACGCCGCATAATCTGGTAATCGCTCTGATGACAGAGGCAGTATGACCTCCGAAACGTTAGTTAACATCGACCAGACTACTCAGCGCAACAACCCAGAAGACAGAAATCTTCATACTAATTCATCGCCCTGATGACGGAGGCAGTATGACCTCCGAAACGTTGGTTAACATCGACCAGACTACACAGCGCAACAACCCAGAAGACAGAAATCTTCATACTCATCGCCCTGATGATGGAGGCAGTATGACCTCCGAAACGTTGGTTAACATCGACCAGACTACACAGCGCAACAACCCAGAAGACAGAAATCTTCATACTCATCGCCCTGATGACGGAGGCAGTATGACCTCCGAAGTGTTGGTTAACATCGACCAGACTACACAGCGCAACAACCCAGAAGACAGAAATCTTCATACTAATTCATCGCCCTGATGACGGAGGCAGTATGACCTCCGAAACGTTGGTTAACATCGACCAGACTACTCAGCGCAACAACCCAGAAGACAGAAATCTTCATACTCATCGCCCTGATGACGGAGGCAGTATGACCTCTGAAACGTTGGTAAACATCGACCAGACTACACGGCGCAACAACCCAGAAGACAGAAATCTTCAATCTGGTAGAAGTTTACCGACGTTTCAGAGGTACTTGTCCTTATCAGGGCGATGAGATCTGATGATGGTGGCAGCAAGGACCTCTGGAAACTTCTACCAGACTGTGGCGCTACAGCCCAGAAGACTGCCATCTTCAGACTCACCGCCGAAAAGAAATCAAATTCTACTTAATAAAAAAGATTTTATTTTTTTATTCCGTCTGTATCCACGAATTTTCTCAACCACATAGATTACTTCTTCGTCAAATCCGTGCTGCACGACCCTCCAATCTGTTCCTATCGATACTCTTGAAGATGGCTCAGTACGTAACATATTTACGACTAATTTTCAAGCATATTACGAGGCGCGTCCTCAAAGTAAGTTTCCCTGGGGCCGTTTACAGAAACAAAACACAATTTCATGGAAATATTTATTGCAACAGATACAGCAAGTGTCCAGCTATTTTTCAACATATTCGCCACCGGAATTGAGACATTTGTCATACCGTGGGACCAACTTTTGAATACCTGTGTCGTAGAAGTCTGCCGCCTGGGATTGGAACCACTGTGTGACAACCATCTCCGCCTCTCTGTCATTCTCAAAACGCTGACGCTGACCGGACAGGAATTTCTTGAGGTGTAGGAAAAGATGGAAATCACTGGGAGCGAGGTCCGGGCTGTAGGGTGAATGATTAAACACCTCCCAGCTGAACTCCTGCAGGAGACTTGCTGTCCGTCGAGCCGTGTGCGGCCTAGCGTTATCACTGACCGCACTTCACAGTCGGCGGGAGCTGGAATAAGAACCTCCATCTTCAACAGCTGCAACGATGCTACTGTGAGAACGCGGGAGGTGCCGTTAGTGCATGCGCCATGCTACGTCATTGCTCTATCACGTACGCACAGTCGCTTCGCGCAATATAAGGTTTGCTAGCTGTGGGACGAGTGGGAAACTTACTTTGAGGACGCGCCTCGTATTTTAGCGAAACAGGTAGACGGAAGAAAAAGATAGTCACCGACCGAATGTCAGTGTTTTCGGAAGTCATTATCATATCCCGTGTTAATTATTACTAATTAATCCATATTCTCTCTCAGAAAGTTACATCGCGTTGTGAATCTGGCAGATTGCTTTCCACCTCAGAGATTCGCTAATAAACACAAGTTCACCGCATTTTAACTTCCATATTTTAAACTTAAGATATTATTTCAAGAAAATTGAGTCATTGGACGCTGAATTGTATGCACTCATAAATAAACCATTCTGTTCTAAACCTGTGGATCGCGAATCATGTATGGCTCTTTTGTTTCGCCGGGCTACAAAACGTACTAAATTGCAAGAGTTGTGACCTGTGATTACCTGTTGAATATACAATTAACAAAGAAGTAGACGAGTCGGGACCCAGGTAATAGATTGTTGCAGTGTTCAGTGAAAAAAATAATTGAATAGTTTCTTCCAGTTGTGCTGATAATTAATTTTTTTTTCCTTTCTCGTTTTTAATTCAAAATTCTAGGTCTATGATATCCGCCTAGATCACTTTCTAATGGCTAACTAGCTCTCGTAATGAGCGAGTGTCACTGATAACGAATTTGCTAGGCTACCGGAAGTGAAACTTCTTTGAATTTAGATACTTTAGTATGTGAAATATCCGATAGGCAGTGTTTTATCAACACCTCACCATGCATGCTACATGCTTCTTAAATCTCATCGTCCTTGATTTGACCATATTCATTATATCTGGCGAAGATCACAAATTTTCAAGCTCCTCTTTGTGTAATTTCCTCCAGTTTATTCTTATTTTCTCTCTGCTATGTCCAGATATTCTTATCATCTCACTGTTTTCAAACCACCTCAGTAGTTTTAAGCACATTTAAAACAAAAACTGTAGTTATAATAAAACTTTAGTTTTTGGTACAATACGAAATGGAACAGCCTATTTCTCTACATATACGAAACCTCTTGAAACAGTAGCACGCCGGAATTTAAGGATCTTATGATGGAAGTCACAGTTCAGCCTTCTCTTATGCGCCTTTGTATTTTGTTTTATATCCTTGAAAAATTACCGTAGCGAAAGAATAATCATACCCTCCCCTCCAATCCCCACATGCCCCGCGTTCTGTGTGAAAATATATCACGTGACTTCCTGTAATGACGTCACGCGTTGTGTGACGGCTGTTGTGTAACAATTTTATATCTTTTGATGATGATGATGATTATTATTATTATTATGGGGGGGGGGGTGGCAGTTCCTTGGACTCCCCTCGTATTTGTCTCTGTATCTCCAGGATGTCTCCGTAAATTCCTGACTCATTCTGAAATGCACAGTCCATAGATTCAAATATGAATACAGTGTTCTTCGCGATTAGACGACTGCAATGTATCTCATTCCTTCTGCGCCAACTCCAAAAAGGGAACATACGATGGCTGTATTAATTTATTAAACGACTTTGATGATGCCGGTGTTGGTCTTGGAGTCTTGGCACGGACTAGCCCTGAAGATGGAAGCAGTATGTGCCTTCGAAACATTGTTATTTACTTACATATACGCACGGTGTTACGACTAGACCGACATCGAGACAGTTAGTTACAAACGCACGTATTATTTTCTATTTTTTTTCTCCTTTCATCTGCGTGTCTTTGCCCAGTTCTGACTGACAGCCGAACTGCGGACCAATCAGCGCCACCCCGTTGTGTCGTATCACCAGTTCTTCATTATCTTCCGATTTGAACCAAACCCTTTCTCTCAAGATACCGTGTCCCAGGCAGCAGGCAATTTACGGCTTGTAATTACAAGTCCCAACACACGTGTTCTTTCTCTCGTCATGTAAATTAACTGTTCACACCTGCCCCCAGCTCCTGATCAGTGGCGGTTTACCTCTAAGCCGGTTCTGGACTCATATTCACCATATCCAAGTTACTAAATGGGATTTACTGGAAAATTCAAATCACATCGTCAGTTGTTTCAGAAAGAAACGCATTATAGTAGCTGATCTCAGGGGTCAAGACGGAAATATAAGGTGTATACAATAGAACCTGTCTATAGAGACCACTCGAGCCTGCAAGGTAATAAACAGTCCCCATTGACAAGTGGTCACAATACAGAGAATTTTTCTTAGAAGCTGTTAATAATTTATGTAAAACTAATTTTATGCTGTACTTGGTGTTGGAGAAGAATAGAAAAGATCAGGTGGGCGGATCGAGTGACCAACGAAGAAGTATTGAGGAGAGTCAACGAGCAAAGAAACATTCTGCAGGCGATTACACGAAGGAAAGCTAACTGGCTGGGACATATTATGAGAAGGAATGGATTACTGAGTGATATCATCGAAGGCCAGGTTGAAGGAAAGCGAGGACTGGGAAGAAGACTGATACAGCTAACCGACGACCTTAAACAAGGAAAGAAGATGACGTTCCAGGAATTAAAGCGAGAAGCCGAGAATAGGGACAACTGGAGAGCTCTTTTTGGGCAGAGCAATGGACCTGTCGTAAGACAGAACACTTAATAATAATAATAATAATTAATAATAATAATATAACTTTTTTTAAATTATAAAGCAATATTTGTTTTAATTTCCATTATAATAATGTGAGGGCCCATTTGTTTGTTATTTTTTCTTGCTGGATTTCTTTACTTATGTGACACATTTATTTAATACTCATGTAACAGATTTAGTTACTTACTTGTTCATATTTTCTGATTGTTTTTTTAATTTGTTATAAATTTAATTACATTCAGATTTAAAAAACTTCGTACGTTGTATCTTATTCTTCTCAGCTTCGTCTCCTCGTAATTTTTGTTGATATTTCCACGTCTGATTCCTCTTGTTATTTTTCATTCTATCCACTCTTCTTCTAGTCTTCTATGTTATTTCTGTTCTTCGTTTCATCTTCGTCTTCTCTATCAGCCTCTTACGTCAACTTCCTGACCCGAACAATTGTCCCGGATGTGAAATGAATGTCCATGAAGGATGAAGAAATTGTAAATTCTGAGCGACGCCACTGTCGAGCACTTCTGAGGTCTATTCAACAGCCAGTAGCTGCTTTGGATTTTATTACGTATATATATTACCAAGAGCTATCTTTTTTTATTTTAGCTTTTCTAATTTTGTTTTCGTTTCGGCAGCAGAGACCAGCAGTACTGTCCTAATAAGTGAATGACATCCTAATTGGTCCCGGTTAGAATCATAATAACAGCAATGAAAGAACATGAGCCAAAGGAACACGTCTACCTGCAGTTGGAAGCGCACCCCATCCTCACTCCCACCCCCTCACCCCCACGCTCTGAAGTCACGAGGCACAGTGAGGAACGGATTTTTCTGAATCTCAATGGCAGAAAGATGAATCCGTGTCCCCCGCTTCGGCTGTATTTAAGGGCGCGTCTCTCCCAGGGGTGTCCACACTCTACATATTTTGTTGTTTATGTAGTCAACCTTGTAGCCTGGCATTCTGTGCGAGGCCAGTGGACAACGTAATTGATAATTAAAGGTATGAAGTGACTGAATCGAGTTCCGGGTACTGCCCAGGGATTTTTTTTTATCTTATTTGTGTGTCTTTCTTTATATTTACTTCTTCATTTATTCCGGGTAGTACATCGTAGTTACCCTTCATTTTGAGTTATCCCCGCCCCCTGTTACTCCCTCCCTCGCTTGGCGCCCTGACACCCTGTTCACAGGCCTGAGTGTCTTCTCGGTTAAAGGCCGATGGTTCATGAACACGCTGTCGGCAGCGGGCATTCGGTTCGGACAGCGGAATCCAAGAGAAAAGGCCGGCACTCGCCACCCATTCGTTCGGCCTTTAATTGTTGTGACCTCTGCCCTCGCGACCCTCGACACGAAGCCCCACTAGACCCGATGATCTGGCTCGCAGTAGATGTTCACCCACTCTGGACGTCGCCCGCGATGTCTTTGGCTTTTTGATTACCTGAGGTCGACAATTTTTCAAGTTGTGTAACATGAACCGAGCTACGGGGCTGGACGACTTGAGTTCCATTCTATTCCGGTAATTAGACGTAGTTATGTACAGAAATAATTAATAGCTCAGCTCTTCAAAATATGTGGGTACAGTTACAAATTCTGTTTCATTTGCGCGGATAACCTCGTGAGAATCTACAGGAAATTGTTACTATACATTCTCTGTGAATCATAACTTCAAGGTCAGTCCTTCATCCAGATGTGTTTCTGTTGTCAGCGCAGTTTGTAGGAGCATTGACGTCTTTCAGAAAGATTGCTTTTTTAAATCAATCATTTTTATCTTGTTTCTTATCTAATTTTTATTTTAATTTCAGTTTGTTGTGTTAATTTTATTACTTGTCTGCAGTTGGCTTTACACCTACTGTCGAGATCTTCAATGAATTGCATGAATTCAACTGAAATTTTGACCTTGTATGCATTTTGAACCGAGGGAAAAGTTGAAGTTCAAAATGCGTCGAACCTTACATCTGCCCCATTCTACGTCCCCACGTGTTGCTTACGGACATGGGTATTATTATTAATTATTAATATTATATGTTAGACCTTTTATTTTTTCAACCGTGTTTCAGCGTATACGCCCATTTGTCAAGATTAAATTTTGTCCCTAAGTCTCATCACATAATAGCTACCGGAAAATGCACTTGAAATTAATGGAGTGCCTCGTCAAGATAATTCTGTAGATGTGCGCTGTTCTCCGAATGTCTCATAAATTATTTGAGACGGTCGTGATAATTTTCCAGGTGCACCATCAATTACCAGCGTTACCTTCGCCCGTATATTCAACATGAACTGATTTTCAATAAGTAAACATTCACATTCAATTAATTATTATTATTATTATTAACATCGTGTGATTTGCACTGTTATGAACGCTTTCTGAAACTGCATAATGATGAGCTTAAAAGTCTGTACTCCTCCCCCAATATTTGTCAGGGTGATTAAGTCGAGAAGAATGAGATGGGCTGGGCATGTAGCGCGCATTGATGGGACAAGAGGTGTGCACCGGTTATTGGTTGGGAAACCTGAAGGGAAGAGACCCCTGGGGAGACCTAGACGTAGATGGGAGGATAATGTCAGACGGGATCTATGGGAGATAGGAGTTGAAGGAGACCGGATTTTGTTGGTCCAGGACAGGGTCCGGTGGAGGGCTTTGATTAATTCGGTGATGAACCTTCGGGTTCCGTAAGCCATCTGGTTGGTTGGGTCCACTATTTGGGAAGCCTGAGGGGAAGAGACCTCTGGGGAGACCTAGACGTAGATGGGAGGATAATCTCAGGCGGGATCTATGGGAGATAGGAGTTGAAGGAAACTGGATTTTGTTGGCCCAGGACAGGGTCCGGTGGAGGGCTTTGATTAATTCGGTGATGAACCTTCGGGTTCAGTAAGCCATCTAGTTAGTTAGTTAGTTATTTATGAACGCTTTCTGAGAAATGGGTTTGGCATGAACAGTCTGGTTTTCAGAAACGTAGTCAGGAGAATTTTGCAAAGTGCCTAAGTAGAATTACAACTGATGAATTTCTTTGGCTCCGCCATCGGTGGCCCCTGCAAGCGAAGCGCAGGGCACGAATTGGCGCCACATCCTACCGCTCGTATTAATCAGGAGCAAATGAAATTTCTCCAGACAAGGCGTTAGTCTTTCCGACGCCAGCGACGTTGATTTTTGTATCACGATCCGAGGGGTTGCGGTATGAGAGGGGGGACAAAAATAAACAAGACGCTTCTCCTTCACCATAAACCTAAGCCTTAAGACGGGAAGCGGAGATCAGTATTATTTGCATTCCATTTGGTTTTAAACATGGCGTCCTCTTCACGTCTTCACAAATTAACAGCAGCTTCAATCGGCGTTGCCCTCAGCATTTTGCTTCAGTAAGGAGTGCGTCTAAGTGACGGGGTCTTACGAGGTTTGATTCATCGCAGAACATAACTCACCTCCGTCTTCCGTCAACCTACATCCTAAATTTTGTTTAAAACGACCAAGACAAAGAACGAATACAGGAAACCGAAAAACAGACGGGAAGGTACTTCAGGGAGTCCCCACTTAAGGCGAAAGCCGCCAGCAGCGAGCGAAATGCACGGAAATGAGTCACAACGCAGGACACAGTCGTCACTTTCCTGAAGATCGGTTCCGAGTTACGTCGGACACCCTTTATGAAACTACGTATATTATAGAAATGCCACGTGAAGGTATGAACGTGGACTGTCTGAAGATAGGGTGCGCTGACGAACTTTCTTGTGAATCAGCTTTTGTGTTTAAAGAAAACAAAGAAATACTTGAATATCTGAAACTTCCCGAGGAGGTTGTGTTGAATGGACCGATTCAGTTCTCAGCTTAAGTTAGTTTGAGGTGGAATGTCTTGGCTTGAATATCTGATTCGCCATTATGCCAGACTGCAACACTTGCGGAAAGAGGCAGGCGTGGGTAACATTGTTCTTCTGGATATTGCACCGTTGATGCTAGATTCCAGGGATGACCCGTCTGTTTTGCAATCTAACTGTTGCGGTTAGCATAGTTTGGTTAATCTCTCCTCACATCGCATATAAGGAAGCCCGAAGAAGCAGCCCTAGAATCACGTCGTGATGGATAACAGTAAGCCAGACCTCAGGACGAAGATGCATCGGTTTAATTTGCCTCTTTTACTCCTTGTACCCACCATCTCGTGCGGACTTTCCTCGGCTTCCCTCTCCCTTGAGATCCATCCACTCCGAAACCACCCTCATCTCTCCATGATACTTTGTCTTCTTTATTTCTTTCGACTTCTCTCTCTCATCGTCGCTTCGTGTCTCAACCTTTTCCACTCGACTTCTTCTGCTCCGTCTTGCTTTCTTTTCCTTATTTTCTTCTTCTCATGCTACTTCTGGTTCGTAATGAAGGGAAGTATGTGGGAGAGGGGGCGTTTGGAAGAATTAGCTAATTAATCCAACAGAGGCGGAACGAGTAGCGTACAGAACTTTCTTTATATCCTAGAGCTTCTGGGTTTTGTTGCCCTGAAGACAGAGAGGTGTGTGTGTGTGTGTGAGAGAGAGAGAAGGGACCCCTCCCTGAACATGGATACATTTCCATACTTGTTATGGGATATAAAACTTGTGTCGCTAATTAGTTATGCAGCGCTGCCTGGCGTTTCGTTCTGTTGCGACCAAGACCGTCCTCTCAGCTTCTAAAATGTCTGTAAATATGTGTAATATAATAGGCCCTGTGTATCATTAATATACTACCCTTTGTTTCTTTCTCAAAATAAATTGTGATGATATAATTACATTCTTGTTGGATCATGCGTCTATAACTCGTACAGATCTGAGCATCGGTAACGTCAGAATTTTAGCAAATTTATATACAAATCATACTAGTCATTCAAAAATAATTTAACCTCAAAAAGTGAACTACTTTAATAAAAAAAATATTAACACGAAATCTTAAAAAACACAAATTCTTACGTAATTCATGCCATGGACTCGAGTTGAACCACCGTCAAAAACTGAAACCCTTGATAAAAGTTTTCAGCATTGCGTGGCCAAAAACTCCCGCAGCCACCGTTCGTAACGCTCGTAACGGTCGCTCACAAGCCAATTAGTTTATCAGTATTACCTCCACGCCCCGTATACGCCTTCGTAACGTGGTTCATAAGCGAGGGATCGTTCCCCGGGCGTTACACCAAATCTCTCCGATTTGCTTGAACGTCGTTTTAATTCTCTTGTGTCTCTCGGCTCCGAGCCACTAGGAATAAGAATGTTTCTCTGTCAGTCTGTCGCTCGCTGGAGCAGTCGATATTATCATGTCATTATCTTCAAGTACAATTGTCCTAAGTCTAAAGGACTGATGTATGAATGTGTAGGAAAAAAGCACGTATTTTGTTAAAAATTTTTACTCTTCCCCTCTCCTCTCCGTACTACACTGAGTACAATATCTGGACCTAAGAGAGATAAAGAGAAACAAAGACGGACGCCGCGGTTGTAGGTCTTAAAAAATCCACTTCGGGTACTTCTCACAGCTTTTGCAATTCATAATTGACAATAATCCTATTATTTTACGAAATATAACCTATGATGTTGAAAAGCGTCATTAAATGAGCTGAGAATGTCGCGATCCATGAATAATTCTCCAAGTAACCTCCTCTAGTCATTTGATGGATGTTGTGTTTGGTTCAAAATACGTCACATATTATCGACTTTTACAGTTTTATTTGGAAAGTTTGCCACGACCTCGCCCCTAGTTCAACGCTGTTATTTCAACACTTACTTAGCCAGACAAATAATGTTACCAACATTAAAGTGAATATTAGTCTTTACCATTGGCATCATCATCATCAGTTGTGATGTTAATGTCATACCTTCATCTTGTGGTCTGCCACCAAACTAACCGGGCTTCGAGGACTGGATTCGTGATGGTTGATGGTTCATATTCGATTAGAAATTTCGTCGTTATCATATTGTCTTCCAATACTTTGGAAACCCCAAAAACACTTAACCAAGTATTCCACGACATTGTCAGTATCTGAGAGTACAAAGCGTTGAATTGTATGAATATTAGTGAAAAGGTAAACTGGAAAAGTTGTGAAAGATAATGTTCATGACTTAATTTAATGTACCTTACCGGCATTGGTCTGAAAGGACTAGTAAATTGACAAGATAAAACGGTTTCTGTCCCGAGATATGAACACGGTACCTCAAGAATACAAACCTTGACGGAAATGAAGCTCAACACATTTTAACATCGACATTAGATTGAGGTGTGCTGTCAGCTTCAAGTTCCGGCTTCCGGCATAAGACCCTGGATGCAGAGCAGTTCTGGACGCGGTGGTAAAGACAATACGTTTTTGCCAATGCCCCGAAATCAAATCGCGGTCGGTCGGCCCGTAGTCTGTCAAGAACATGACATGACTTAACAGTCACGCCTAAACCTGCATTTGAGAAAGTACTACATTTAGGCTGTGAAAGCTCGCTCGGTTGTGTCTTGGCTGAGTGACCACTTAATGGTACCAAATTGCCAACATCCTCTCCCCTTGCAAGAACACCGCCCGCGTAGCCGCGTGTGAGCGAAACGAAATTGCGTGTCGTTTTCGCATGCGAGGGGTCAGCAGTTCACCCCCCCCGCCCCCGCAACCCATCCGTAGTCAAACGTAAAATTATTTGGTTAAGTGATGTGAATGAACGGCGCAAACCAAAATTTGACATTCCATAACCCTCATTTGTGATGGGAGACTTGTCCTTGTAATTTGCCACAGATAATGTTTTACCACCGAAAGACACATTACAACAAGAATTAAAAGAAAAGAAAAGCTGTCCCGCTGCACGCCATGTAGGCACTTGGGGGGGGGGAGAGGAAGTATAACTCCTACTCATTCTTGACCTCGGCACTAGATGGGGTGAATGGTCAGCGTCACTTACTTTATTTTCCATACAGCTAAAGACTGAAATAGTTAATATCAGAAATGTTTTACACTTTTTGTTTGATTGCAAATACAAGTTTTTATCCTCTGTCTAACTGGATTCCTGGAGGAGATACTTTCCCGAGAATTCGCTCAGACTCTCGTGAAAACCGATGGGTTTTTTTTTATCACAGTCACAAGAGTCCGCCACCGGTCCTTTTGCTGAGGCTAACTAACCTGTTTCCCTAAGATCCATTTAAATATTTTCTTAACCATCTACACCGTGGTCTTCCGAATGGCTTCTTTCCTTCAGGGTTCCCAACCAAAATTAAGTACAAATTTCTCATCGTACCGTACGTGCTACGTGCCTCCAAGCATCTCATCCACCTTGATATGATCAGATCATAATAACAGTTAGGATAAGTGATGGATTTTAAGTATAGTAAATATTACGTAATTTGTTTTAACGTCTTTGGGGTGACTCACTTCACCAGAAAACTTCCAATGTTTCGAAAAGTGTTGATTGGCGGCTCTGACTGTAGTTTGTTTCGAGTCACAGAGTTTATTTCTCTACAACTTTTCCGCCTGTTCGATCTCGAAGAATTGAATACACTTTATACACAAGGAGATGTCCTCTGTGGGACGTAGGTTCTGCCCAACTTTCCATCTAGAGCACTTTCGGTCTCAGTTTCCCGTTAAGTGAAAGTCAACTCCCGCGCTAATACAAAACAACAGATGCAAATACATTTTTAAAAGTTCTAAGCTTCTGTCCCCTTTAAGACAGAAAACCGGAGATCTTGAACAGAATTGAGGGACTTTAAAACAGACTACCGTATTCAGCATAGGGACTTAAGAACACGACGTAACATGATAGAGAAAAATAAACGTTGATTTCATTTGACGAACTTACAAACTATCAAAGCTGCCGATTTTTATTTACTATTTTCCATCTTACAGGCTGTTCGGAGGAGAGAGGGGCGGCAGAAGGAGTCCAGGGACCTGTTCGTTGGGGGTGGGGGTAAGTAGCCTACCTGTTTGTACACATCCGTGCGGCTGCTACAATGTTCTGACTGCTGGGTTACATAATTTGATTTTCCAAGTGTTTGGTGGTCAGAGCGTTTGACTCCCTCAACCCTTAAGTGTAATAATAATGGACATTGGGCAGCCAGTTCGCCTTGCTTAGGTCTTGTTCCCCGCACACATGTATATTGTATAAGCAAAGCTTTCATAATGCAAGTAGGGTTGATGCCGGGGGGTGGGGGGTGCATACCTTCTACCATACGTTCGTGCATTACTTAGTATTGATCGTGCGCCATCGTATAACACCCTCTGCCTTGGATAATCTTTTCCATTTAAGAAGACGCTCCAAGTCTTTCTGTTTCTTCGTTCCCCACTCTCTTCCACCCCCACACTCCTCTTTAACCGGTCTCACTCTTCCTTTTACCCCTTCATCAAGTCTTAACCCTTTCCACCCCTTCTACCTTTTTTTTTTTTCCTTTTTGTATCCGAGACCGCTCTGTCTCTCATCGGACGACAGAAATGGGAATTATTATGCCCGACATTGCTTGCTTGACGCTCAAGAAACAGAAGAGAATAATAATAAGAAAACAGGACAGACGAGATGAAGAAAGAGTAGACGAATAAGAAGAAAATGCCAATAGTTGTTCTGAATATTACTGATTCTCATTAAGGAAATATGAAAATAGATGGCGTTGTCGACAGGGGTCTTGTGCAGACTGGAATGAAGATGTAAGAGAAATTAACCCGCACAAAATAAGAAGAGGGATGTCACTGTCCGACGAATTTTGTAGCCCGTGACACGACCGCGTTTCTAATTTGCATGATTTCAAGTTGATCCGCATCGTCTCTGCCGGTCGAATAGTTACAGCACTTGTTCGGGAAGTCCCGGCTTTGACTCTCGCCCTGCTGTCTAGCTAACCTCACCATTTCGTCTTTATAATCTGTCCTTCAGTTAATACTAAAGAACGAGTTATAACCGCCTCCTTCCTGATCAATTCACTCAATTACCTTGGTATTCATCCTGTACACATTTAGAGATGTCTACGGTGTAAATATTTGAGGTACGATCTCAAAAATGTCACGAACGTAGTCGGTATTTGTAGCTAACTCTATGAAACAGAATCTTTCATGGGACGTTAATAGTACGATAAAAAAAATTCCTCGCCAAAATTGAACTCTAGGGGTCTTTATCGAGGTCACAAGAGCCCGCCACCAGTCTCTATCCTTGTCCAGATAATCCAATCCACATACTTTTAACCCCGTTTGAGACAAATTTTAATATTATCCTTCCATCTAAGCCTGTGTCTTCCGAGTGATCTCAGTCTTAGATTTGAGTGTTTTTGATTTCTCCTTTTGCCAGTCGTAATATTTCATTCATTGTTTCTGAAATGTCTTTAATTTTTTAATACAACCATAATCTGTAATCGATTGTACGTACAATTACAAAGACTTACATGAAAAACGCAGCGAAACGTTATTAATGATATGAACACAATTTACAAACAAACAACTGCTTGATAATAATACGTAGTCTACATACATTCTTCTGCTAGCCTGATGTACTGATCTAGACACGTGTTTTGGTGTGTCCGCGCCACGTGAAGATTTTTTTAAAAAAACGTCGCTCCGAACACTTGGCGTCCGTGCTGGGATATTTTCTTCCTTTGATAATTACCCACTGTCTTTTCACGTCGATCCTCTCAATTATTAGGCGAGGTAATGTTACAAAGCTACTAACAGTTGTTTCTGATAGATCCGAGTACAACGCCCCAGTATAATTCTCTCTGCTCCCAGAGCGTATTGGATTAGATGGACTCTTGTCCTGACGGACGCCCATCATCTTCAGTTCCATCCCTTCTGGGATCACATTCCCGATAAGAGAGCAGTAAGACGTACCAACTCTCTCCATCTCGCTTCCCTGCTTATTAACAAAATTCCCTCTTCTAATTAATAAGACGTGATGGACAGTATTTGGATTTGCGTCTTCGCTATTGTATTAGACACCTGAATAATACAATGGCCATAGTATCAGCTGTACTAGTGTATTTGATTAAGTCTGAATGTGCTTGCGTCATCATAACGTCTTGTCGGTGTGCCGAGGGGGAGGGGGAGGATTTTGTGAAGAGAAACGGAGGGTTGAAGAGAGGGAAGGGGTGGTTTGTTAAACCTAGTAACAAGGAAAACAGAACTGTGAAGGGTACAGACTGAAATGCGGAGATAATATATTGCAGGAATCCATACTCCTGTACCTCACAGTTGCTGAAGTCCGCCCCAAACCCACCCCACCACGTTTTGGATACACAATGGGGTGTTTGTTGGACTAGTAACTGTAAGACATTGTATAGAATTAGTACTGACGACTGGAACACAGTTGTTCTATCCAGAGTGAAACATCTGAACAGTGAGGTCGATATATCGTTAGTATCGATAGCTCTATGCATGTTCTTCCATATCATAAAGTTTATATGGCTCTAGTAGCGGGGGTGAGAGGATACTGAAATTCTGCTGTTTAAATAATTTGTATTGGATCATTCTTTATTCATTATCTGGTACAATCGAAAGACTCTAACTTATTCTCATCAAAATATACGTCTTCTTGTTCGGACAAGTAGACGCTTCTGCAAATTAAGCAAATAAAATTAGAGCCTGGTCTTCATCTTATGGTTCTTCGTCGCTTTCAAGTGCTGTCAGATTTGCTTTGTTCTAAATAAATATGAATCGCGCTCACGAAGTGGGCCGAGATGTTAATGGCTTTATTGCAAAAGCGGCGTATGTACTTGTATATCCTTTCGGAGGTTCAGGCGTTTTTCTAAGGCAAGAAAAAGCGAATCCACCAACTACGCAGAGTCTGGGAAAATGCCTTAAGATATTTCTCGTAACAGAATTTTAAACCCAAAAAAAAAAAACATGTAGGCCTGAAGATTGAACTTAAAAATTCCCCGTCCGCTTCTGCTACGGCTCTGAGCAGTGTTGTGTTTCACTTACAGGGAAACTGAGAAATCCGCTCAAAAGTTTCGCCGGGAAACCTCGAGAAAAAACAGGCCACTTGGCTAAACACATCGGATTATGTGAACACGATAATGAGCTTTGTGGTCCCTTGAAAACAGTGAGTTTTATAAACGAACATCCTCTACCATGAAGGTAGTTGAGTGAACTTTTCTGGGGAAGCTGCTGCCTCCATTTTCAGTGATGAAGTGAATATAAATGGGATGAAAGTTGGCGTGTAGGAAAGGTGGATTGAAGAAAAAATGTAACCAATAAGAGTTTCGGACGACGGATAGGAGATATGGCCTATGTTTTGTGGTCTTCAGAATCCTATAATTTACCACGTCAACGACGAATGCTTCAAATACTGGAGCTCATGTCTATACTAAATATAAACCCGAGATTTCTGTCATGCAGATTACGTCACCCCCCCCCCCCACCCCCACCCCATCGTCCACTGGTAACTGACATTATAACAGACGATAAATCTTGCATTTGCCTTTTGTCGTATGTCAAAAAATCCGACTGCATCTGTGAAGAGCGTCTTAGCCCCACTCACGCCTAGATGTGTAGGCAACTTTTTCGGCAGGCTTGTCCTACTGACTCTCGTAGTTGTAACTCAGTTTGTCTCCCTCTGTTTCTATACCTCGTTTCCCCAACCACAACAGAGAATAAAATACTGAATATAAAATCTGAGAGGTTTGCGGCGGTTATACAACACGGGATTCAATTTTCTAACGCAGTTTGTCACTGCAAGAAGCTTCTCCGAAACGTCGAAGGATTCCTGTATTGGAAGAACCTCGAGGGCGACTTAGTTTTTTTTTAAGCTGTTTTGTAGTCGATATACAGTGACTAAAATGATAAATTTATTTTAAGTTTGGCTGTTAGTTTCATTTAGTTGATTTTGATAGCGACTTATTTAATAAGGTTAGTCAAACAGTCAGTCAGTCAGTTAGTCACCAAGTTGTTAAATCACTTAGTTAATAAATCACAACATTATTTGATCAGTCGGCGTATTAAAGAGTCAGAAAGTTCGATAATAAAATTACCTACAATTTAACAATTATCTCGTCAGTTACTTATTGTGTCATTCGGTGTTTTATTGTCAATTTCTAAAATAATTCCGATAGGAAGGGAAATCCCCGTTGGGAGGGGGAGGAGTTACGGTCGATTGTGCCATGAATGCGTCCTTTTCGCCTGACCCCTCAAGCCCCTGCAATCGCTTATCGCCGTCTTGGTACAGACGTTGGCTTACCTTTCGAATCTTGAAGCCCACTGGATTTCCGAGATTTGCAGACCTATTTTAAAGAAAAATTTCTTTAATGAATATTGTAAAGTTTACAGCTGCGTGTATTTAAACAAATCGTAGGGGAATCACTGCTGTGTAGGGACAAACCGAACTTTGTAACTTAGTGGTTGGCACTGCTGTTGGGTATTCAGCAGGCCCTAACTGAATTGTTTCGTGGATTTACTCATGTACTCTAGAGAAAGAAATGCTGGAACAGTGACTGAACGTGAACTACCTATAATTTATTCCAGATATTTTTAATTTATTTTTTAATTTACAGTCATTCGACCGTAATTCTACACAACTTATGCAGTTGAAATAACATGTATCAAAACGAACTGATATGTATTTCTGATTTACTTAATTGTCACTTCCTCAGTCGTACATCGAAAAAAACTAATCACCTGAACACTTTGCTCTAAGATACCCGCTGACAAATTATAGCTCTTTTCTGGGATATTTAGCCGTGTAGTGTGGTGGACATTAACCACGCATCGTCCTGATAATGGAGGCTCTAAGCACTTCTGAAACGTTGAAGACAATTTATGCAGCCTGAAATACTGCAAACGACAGGCAGATGGAGCTGTTTGTGTGTATCGATTACATTTTATTTTAGTGTGTTCCATGTGTCGGAACTCACCCTGAAACACCCCTCCCCCTCCCCTCCCCTTCCCGAGATGAGTTCTGTACAACAGCGTGCGATGCCCATCTGTGTGGACTTGTACCCAACTCGACTACCTCAGCACGCAACCAGCTGAACCCCACTGTCTCTGTCTTAACCCATCAAAACCCAACTCGTGCCCCCCACCACAGCTGGCCTCCTTAACCTGATAGGCGGGTTGTCTACCTTCCCGTCTTTTCATCCAAAGTTTATTTACGGTTGATGAGGAGGAAACGGCGAGATTTTAAAGATTCTATTTAGAAGTTACTTCCTCCCGGTAAAGTGGCTGGACCCTCCGACTAGACGATCAGGGTTTGATTCACGTGCACGGGCCTAGCGTTTCTCTTCTCACTTTCACGTCAAGAACGACTGTGGAAACCACACATAATCGTCGAAGTTGCTGTAATATTTATTCTGGGAGCAACGCGGTCGGATCTTGAAGCTGTCGTCTCCACCTCAAATTTCCTCATGAGATGTATGGACAAACGTGTAAACCTGTACCGAGTAAGGTATCATACGTGACCCCTTTAATCCACAGTGGCATCTGTAAGTACCAACGCGTTTAACATTCGGTAAATCTGGATCATAAAAAAATCACAGAGTAAATTTGTGGGTTTCACGACATTATCAGAATAAACAGCAAATATTTCTTCAAAAAACATTAACGGGTTGATCGTTGTCATGGAGATTCCTTGTGGGGTTTTTTAAGTGCGAGAAACTGAATTTGTAATTATTATTTTAAAGAACTTGCTTTAAGTATGACTCGTACAGTCATGCTCGATTAGTTTCGATAAATAGCTACCGACCCGAATAGGAATTTCTTTGGGATCCGCCCATTCTTTTATATTCTTTGTTAGTTTATTTAACGATGCTGTATCTAATGTAGTGCTTTATATTTACACTTCTTGGCCATTCATACTGAGATGTCTTTTACACTGACTGTGAAACGAATTATAACCATCACTTTTTACGATCATCTCAGTGCGATGTCTCCTAAATAAAGTCAATTCCGGCTGTCGTATTTAGTTCTGTCACACTGTGTGTGAGAGAGTTTCTTCAGGCTGTCACGGCGACGAAGTTCCTGATGATGGAAGGAATAAGCTCCTCTGAAACGTCGGTTAAGTCATACCAGGCTACGCGGTACAACATCCCAGAAGGCAGCTGGCTATCTTCAAGTGCAGAATTTGTTTTTCTAATGTATCTCGCCTCTGTGTTCTGTAGTCGAACAGTTTTGTACCTCGAAATTTGCGTCGAATTAATCTGAAGAAGATTTCTGCTCCCAAGATCCATATTAGTCGTGGGCAAATTACAACAAACGCTGAACGTACAACATCCTCACGGCTTGCAACCACAGCAGCCGAGGAACGTGCTTAACTCGGCAGGGATCCCATCCATATGCAAGCCGGTAACCGGTAATTAACAAGAGTGGAGAGGTGTAGTCAGATTTGAAGTACGCGTTTTCCAAATGGGTTATCCGCGATTCCGCATTTCTCGCCTATAAGTTCATTAACTGCAGATAGACTCAGTGTTTTGAGGATGGGAGGCGTATGGAACTGGCTCAAGATCGTGTTGAGTGAGGGGGCATTGGGTTTAGTGTGCTGGACATTCGCGTTCTGCTGCCAGATAGGAATATAAATATTATCTTCATCGTCATCTTGTTGAGAATATAAAAATGGTTGTCTTGACCGACGTTTAGAGATCCTTATTGCCTTCATCATCGCCCTGATGATGAAAGAAGCAAGTACCTCTGAAACGTCGGTAAATTTCTACCAGACTATACGGCTGTACAACCCAGAAGACAGCCATCTTCAGACTCATCGGCGCGAAAACCTCAAATCCTACAAGTCCACACGATTCCAAAATCAACGTTACGTAATGTCAGTGCTTCTTGAACAGGGTGTAGTGTTGTTTTCGTGTATTATTCACGTGTGAGGCGAGAAGAAGAGTTGGGAACTTGGGTCTGTCTGCTAGCAGCAGCAATGATTGTATAAATGCTTCCAGCATGAACATTAATGGCGACGCTCAGAGCAATACTGACGCAAGTCCTTCGCAAGAAAAGTGAAAGCTTTTTATTCTTTTAAATTTATTGTTATGCAGACTGGTTTAGCGTCAATGCTCGGTTTGAATCTCGTCTGTTGTTCAGTTGTTTCGTTGTTTTCTTCAGGCTAGTTACTTGAAATGTAGAAAACTGTGCAACGCATGCCGTTGAGACAGGTTCTTTAAATGAAAAAAATACTTTTAAGTATAATCTACATTTATTTAATTAATCTGTCATTATAGGTTCCAGAGTATTATTTTAACGCCTCTGGTTGGCATCGAATGTGCGATCTTGGCGTTCAATGGGGTGAAACTACGCGGTTGACCACTGTGATCGACAGATTCTGTTTAAATTATTACAAATAGAGTCCCCGTGACGTGTTTGGCTTTTGGAATTCGGTCTGGAGCAGCCAATCTTTCAGGTGGGAGGCAAGCCTTTCGCGAGTCAAGAGCGGACACACATTCACACTCCGAGAGGATATAAGAAGAGTTTCTTACACAATTTCAGACTGCAGACCCGGAGGAAAGAGACCACTTGGGAAACCTAGGTGTAGATGGGGATAATATTAAATTTATATTAAACAAATATTGAGGATGTGGACTGGATCTTTCTCGCTGAGGACAGGGTTCTGTGATTGGATGTTATGAACATGATTCTGCGAATATCTTGATTTTCTGAGAATCGATCGTCTTGTTCATGTAGGCTCTGGTCCTTGTGAGCGCTCTCTTAATAACGCCTTCTATAACAAACTAGTGAAGACAGTGTTAGCTCAGTGTCGTTAGACCACTCTGATATTAAACGTTCCAATTATAGGAACGAATTATGAATCATCTAGACTGGAACCGAGAAAGGGGGTTCTTAACTTTCTCCTGATGCTGGATTCTTAATGTATCGTACTTTCTCTCCATCTCTGCGCCATTCCCTTACTAATTTTCCTCCACTCCGATCTGATCCACCCCTTCCCACACCCACAGAACCCTCCCCCCCCCCCATCGCGATGTGTATTAGAGAGAGTTAAAACAATTGCATGCAGTTGTGCCAGCGACCACGAAAACTTCAGGCCGCCCAATCAATGATTGGGGGAGATAGAAATCGTTATCTCATGGAGTTTCGTTTAAACTCTAAAATCATCTCTTTTCGCTTAACAGCGTTTAAGATTTCACTGCGACATTATATTATAAGGGGCGCTCAACTCGAGGGTCACGTTCGTTAGAGTTTCGTCTTATTTTCGTTGTAGTTTGTTTAACAACGCTTTACCAGCTGCGTTTTATATAGTGTCGAATTGTGTGAAAATCTCTGGTTAATAACTGAAGCTTTAATGTATTCGAGAAAAATTAGAACGGTTCATTAATCTGACGATGCTGCACCAACTTTGTATATTAGGAAAGTTCCTTCTTGAAAGCTAATACTCGTTTAACCAGTCAATAAATTCCTCGCTGTACCTGGGAACCTAAATTTTGTTATCGAGCTCAGAATATCCGGCTACTGAACTGTATTTTGCGCCAGACAAATTCAGTCTACACCATCTCATTCTAGTTCTTTAATAAAAGCTCTGATATTATCTTCCAATTTACGCCTAACTGGCTTCTTGCCTTCAGGTTTCCCGACAAAGACGTATGCACTCCTTATCTCCCACATGCGTTCCACATGTTTTACCCATCTCGTCCTCCCTCGTCACATTACCCTAATAATATTTATTGAATTTTACAAATCATGGCTTTACACATCACGCAGTTTTCTCCAGGCTCCTATCACTTCCTCCCTTTACGTCATGATTCACAAACTAATTTGGAACTTAACCTAACCTAACCTAACCTAATCTAACCTAATCTAACCTAACCTAACCTAACCTAACCTAACCTAACTTAACCTAACCTAACCTAACTTAACCTAACCTAACCTAACCTAACCTAATCTAACCTAACCTAACCTAACCTAACCTAACCTAACCTAACTTAACCTAACCTAACCTAACCTAACCTAACTTAACCTAACCTAACCTAACCTAACCTAACCTAACCTAACCTAACTTAACCTAACCTAACCTAACCTAACCTAACCTAATCTAACCTAACCTAACCTAACCTAACCTAACCTAACATTGAAAACTGAATACCTCATTCGAAAATTGTGTTACCGCAAATTAAATTTGTTCCAAGTAAAATCACATGTTTATTGCGATCCCAGACTAATGCTCAGAAATACGATCCTTTAATTCTAAGAGTTTTGCGTGATTTGTAATCATTATTAATATCAAAAAGCTTAATGTACGCTCGGCCGTCTTCATGACTACGTCACTTAGAAGTGGTGGAACATCTGGTCTGGTGTTATTTGATGTTTGTTGGGATCGTTGAAGGATGGACATCCGGCTACCTGTCAACACTGAAACTAATTACAAGTGGCTTTTCAACAATAGAATTTATACGTTCCTATGATAAAACAGATTTGTAATATAGATTACACGTTACCACGGTAATACATAATGAGAAGATTTTCAATTATAGGAATTATACTTTACCATTTAATATGCTTACAGAAGGAAACCAATCGGGGCTTTCTAAGTATAAAAATTATACGTTACCATGGTAATTTAAACATAGTAACACAAGCTAAATATTAATTTCTTTCACGGACGTAAATTGTGCATTACAATGGAAGTATAGAGCTACTAACAGAATGCTGCTTTAAATAGAATCTTGCACGGAAAGAGTTAATATTGATCGTTTCGTCACAAAGGCTTGATATTGTAATGTACGCTTGTCAAAAGAGACACACTTATCATGCCATCCAAGATAATTCGAAACGGTCGATTTGAACACATACACTTTTCCTCAATCCCTAAATACAGCTTTAGTAGAACTTACATTATTTACATAAATAAAATTCTTATAATGGACTGGACAAGACATACTGTGTAGTAAAGTAAAGAACACTTCAAGGTGTCCGGGACACCGCCTGTCAGCCTCTTCATTTAGGCAAACAGTTACCTTCCCCTCTTCACTCTAAAACTCACTTTCTTATCGAGTGAATCCTAAACAATACGTCTGCTATTTAAAAGCTCCGATCAAATTACTATTTCCATACCTATCGGCATTCTAATGAGATTTTTGCCATCTATTAACAAGTATTGAAAGCTATGGTTACAGGAGGGCTGAATTTTAAGATTCCGAAGACAATTTGGATGTTACTACCAGTAGTATTACTAGCAGATGAGCAGAGATAGACCAGTCATTAAAGTGCGTAGCTATGGGAGGACATCTGAGTTTGTTTCCCGGCAAGGGCAAGTATTTTTCTATTTTCACCACTTCCAGACCCTCTCCGAGATCACCCAAGTGATATCGGGAATCATTCCCCGGCTGCAAAGAGCTCTCTGTTCACCTCGATGTAATGTCAATGTGCAAACAGACGAGACAGTGACTTAAAGGAGATTTGAGTCTGCGACCCCCGTGTTGAAGAATTTTGTGGGGGCTTGGGCGTTGCCATCGCAGCAGTGCGCCCTAGAATGTCCGTCAGTACAGTACAAAACTTTACATCTGTCCGCAGAGGCAGTCGTCAGCTGTGTAAGAATGCTTGTCTGAAGAATGAATCAATCATGAGGGTAATGTCACACTGAACACGCCACACTGCAGTTAACATGCGAGAGTTGGCATGCCTTCACAGTCCCAGCGAGTCCTCCTCGGTCGTGTCTTCTGTTTTCACAAGTAGCGTGGTTCAATGGAACCCACTTTTATGAACCTCGGGTTATTTAACGACATTAAACAAGCCGCTAAATCCCGACCCGGATGAAATGACAGAGAGATTCTGAAAATTACATAATGAGAAACTTTACGATATGTTTTCGGAAAATATCTTTCTGGATTGTAATATAAGATATTAACTGCAGAGGACATTAAACATTGTCACTTGTTTAACTGGTTATAAAAATTTAAAAGATAAATTTCCGTCGGTAGCCCCGAATCCACAAAGACTTAGTCTTGTCCTATTAAACACCAAAAGCAATAGGCCGATTCCATGACAGGGACCCATAATACGACGTGAGTGTCCCCGTCACAAGGTCCCATATTGCGTTGCTTGATCGTCGTACCATTACTTTTGAGTGCCTCAAGCCGAATGTCCCACAATGCGATTTCAGAAGAATACGAACGTGATTCAGCATCAAATAAACATAGGCCATCAGAACGGGAACATTATATTGGATCGAGGAATAATTTATGTCAACACACCACACACGCCACCGGAAGGAGGCGTGGACCGTAAAGTATTAAGTTTACATATGCTGGGACATGTATAATATATATCATTATATTGTCTTTTCTGTGGTGGTCATGGTAACGGACTTTCCCCCCACCCCACCCCTTTTGTATGAAGACTAGAAACGTCTTCTTCCACCCCCTTCCAACCCCCTCCCCCAAGCTTTCTTTACTCTTTCTCTGCTAAGAAAATGTTGCTGGAAATTTCTTCATCTATTCCTCCTTCCACCCACGCCCGTCCTCTCCTTATACCTCACATACCCTCGCTCATCAACCCTTTTCCACCCCCTGCAGCCCCCGTGCTGTTCAGTACACCAGGCAGTATGTACGTCTGTCTGCCCAGCCTTAGCAATCGTTAAAATCTGGCCTAAGAAATGTGTGCATGAGGAAGACAAAGACAGCCGACGGCGAAAGAAGGAGGAAAAGAGATGCAGAAAACTGTACAACACCAATCTCTCCTTCTCACACACCCTCTCAGCTCACATCCCCTCTCTTTCTTCTACACTCATATATATACATACCCTCTCCTTTTCTGAAAAACTACCCCTTCCCATCTCCTTTATTACTTCCCCTCGCCTTGCCCAAGCTCGCATTTTAATCGATTTCATTTGCGCGCATGTGAGTGAGACTGTGGCAAAGACTAGGGAATGGATGGGGGAGGGGGTGAGAGAAAATGAAAAGCTTGAATATATAGAAGAAGGGAAAAAAAAGAAAGGAGAAAAGGCGAAGATGCAGCGCAAGGAACGAACCAACACGTTTTCTTTGTTTTGTGCTTACGTCATTAAGACGGCCATATATATGTACTTATGCTTCCGCAGGGTGTGGTCCCTCTTCTTACCACTTCACCCCCACACCCCTTATTCTTATTCCTACTCCTCCCGTTTTTTTAACCATTCCCCCTTCCCCTCCAGTGATAAAAATTTTAGTAGTGCAGTCGTCATCAAAGGCTTCATTCACTACTAATTAATGTATTTATAATTTTGGTACGTCAATACACTCATTTCAGTCCAAAGAATTTGAACAAGAAGTGGTCTGAGACAATTCTAGCACAAAGTTTTTTTTATTTTTCCCCTGTGGCTGGCTTAGCCACTTCCATGTGTGCAGATTTTTTTCTGAGAGGCTCGATATCGTGACGTAATGAAAGAGTGAAAGTAAACATTCTTCTTGAAATCGTCTGCAGCGAGGTTTTCCTCTTCATAAAACAAGATTCAATGCAGAACATTCCTTGGTGAAAGCTGTCTTGTTCATTTTTCCAAAAGATTTTCACAAATACATGAACAGCAAAATATAAAATTAGATTGTCTTCTTCTTATTCATTTTATCGTACACTACTTTGTACACTCCTTCAATTTGGAATAAAATACTAACTGACGCGTGTTGAGGTCAGTGTCTGTTTGTTGTTCTGTATTTTCCGTGGTTCATTAGTCAAATCTTTTACTTCACCATTAGATTCTATGGACTATACGTCCACTAACCTCTCCTGATTCAAAATTAATTTTAAAACATTAATTTTGCTGATATTAGGTAGACTTAACTAGAGTCCTGTAACATCCCAAAGCAGCAATTACGTAAAAGTGTACCTTCGAGAGAAGGAAATGTAATGTCAGAAGAATTCCTGATCAGGACATGTGCACCAGACGCTTCGTCGGTCAATTTCTCGAGTTGAACGGGCGGTATAAACACCAGGCGACAGGCAAATATTCTGCACGATATCTGAGGTTCTCCCGACAGTGAAGATTTCGATGTTGTTCTTCCGGACTGCAACACCACGAGGCAGATACCAACGTTTCGGAGAGAATAAACCTACTGTCTCCATCTTCAGGGCTGAGGATGGAGGCATATGTTCATCCGAGACGCTGATACCTACTTATATATAAGTCCTCAACGGCGTTACAACCCACAAGACCAACATCGATAAGTCGACACTCCGTCCGTGCCTTCGATCCGTTCTTATTTCCACCCCTCGACAATTCACCCGATAAATTACTCAGAAATGGACACATTTTTAAGCTACGTAAATTATCCGTTTCACCCCTAATATATAAACTGTTTTTTTTTATTAGAACACTACTTCAGAAATTGTATTGTGTTTAGAATTTTACCAAAAGACACATATATCACTTCCTACTTTTCTGTCTCTGTTCGTCTAGAAAATGTGGGCTTAAACCGTTCGGTCTACGAATACTTTACATTGGAGTAGTGAAATATTTTCAAAAGTAAAGTTTGTCCCACTATACGCCATGTAGGCGTTTGGGGTGAGTGGAGGTATAGCTCCTCTCTTCCTTGACCTCGGCACTAGATGGGGGTGAGTGGTCAGCATCACGCCCCGGCCGGCTTTACCCCCGGGAAAGGACCCCCGGTACCCATTGTAGAGGAGGCTGGGTGGGCCCCAGAGTCGGTCTGGACGCAGAGGCTAGAGGAAAAATCCTCTGCCCCCGTCGGGGATCAAACCCCGGTCGTCCAGCCCGTAGCTAGTCACTATACTGACTGAGCTATCCCGGCTCATGAAATATTTTCGTAGTCTTGCCAATAAAGATAATTCTTGATAAAATTGAACTCTGTTTTATTTCCACGACTACCGACCATTCATAACTGCTCTTTCTTTCTTTCTTTCTCTCTCTTTCTCCCTTACTCATAATCGGCTTATAAATCCACAGCATTCAACTTCACGATGATTTAATTGAGTAACCTCAGTCGCCCCCCCCCCCCAAAATGTATTCTTCCTTGAAGTCAGTTTCCTGATTTCTCTGATTCTGGTTGTTCCTTCCATTAGCCTTTCGTTCCTACTTCCTCCCCCGTCTATTTCTTCCTTCTTTCCTGTTTTAGACGTGAAAGAAACGAAGTTCTATACGCTTCGCCATGTTTGTTTGTCCATCCGTCTGTCCACGTGTGACAACCCTAGGATGACTGAACGGAATTTCATTAAATATGACAGTTACCACGTGCGTTTCTCGCAAATTTTAAATTCTCAACGCTCCTGACCGAAATAAAAAGTACAACCGTTGTCATCCGCGTCCTCTGAGATCATATGATCATCAGCAAATCAACACCTGACCCTTATGATGACAGATGCCATGCAGTCGAAGTAGCAATCAACCCTTTAAATCGAAGGCCCACATACACGGAGCAGTAAACAGGCAGACTGTATAATGACTATTTTTCTATTCCGAAACCAGGCCGGGGCTGGATCCGACAACGTTTACTTGACTGTGACTTGAGTGGTTGAAAGTTAGTCATGTTTCTGGTTAATTTTAAGGAGTTTTCTCTCAGAGTCATGACGCTAATCGTCGGCTTTGTAAACTTTGAGTTTGTCTTTGTTCAACAGAAACAAACGAGAGAAATCCAGTTAAAGTTGCAGTAATTGAAGTTAATAATTTGAAGACAGGTTTATTAATCCTTAATCAGCTAAGGTGGATTAATCCTATTAGAACTGCTAGGAAAATTTGGTGTCATTAGGATAATTACCACGGGAGTCGCAGCCTAACCCAGGTGGCCTAGCTTATTAGTGGAAAGAAAGCAATTATAATCTTTCACTGGGCCTGATTATTAATTGAATTAACGTGGACTGATGACAGAATGAGATGAAACTGACCTGTCAGGATCGGTAAATAATTGAAATGGTTTTAGGCAGGTGGGTCTTTCGATGGATGGGTGGGCCATTAAATGAACGAATTATGAATGAACGTTTTATTGGACTAATTCTTTGGTTCGGAACCTAAAGTACACTTAGAATTACGTGAAGTGCATTTCAAGCTTTATCAAACAAACTTTTGTAACTTTGTTAGGGTGAAGGTCTGTTGGCCCTACGACCAAACTGCAAGTTTAAGGACCACTACATGTCGGCTGTCCATGACAGCGTGATCAACGCATGCACGGTTGCAAACTTTTACTTCGTGTTTGTATTTATTTTATTCTGCATAAAGATATAATGTCTCGTGTAATTTTACACCCAAATCACGTAAGTTTAGAGCAAGCTTTTGTCATGCATCAAAACAACACATCCATCAAATAGTTTCAGATGCAAGGACCAGACACACGTTCCAACATTGCGCCAGTTTTTTCTTCCAGTAACCAGAATAAGTTTCTCATGAATTTCTTTAGAATAACGGAAAAGTTTTCTACAAATCTCCTTTCTATTTTACCGTCTCTTGCAACCCCCACCCGCAACACCCCGAGGCTCCTGGCTATCCCAACCCCATTTCCTCCAGCCCTTCCACCTCCCCTTCTTAACTTTTATTTTAATCGTCCGTTTGATGACTACAAGACGGCGCACCAGGTCCAATCCTCCCCCGCACCCTACCCTAAAGCCTTAAGACACTCGTTGCAAATAAATCTCCAACAAATTCCGAACCACATCACATGTCCGTATTCACGCCTAGGTCCTGTACGCAGTCACAAGATCAAACTTTTTAAAAAATTGGTTTAAAAAGAAGAATTTATAAGACTTACATAGTCTGCGACGTCATATCATGTCGCTTTGCAGTACATTTAAAAAAAATCAAATTTAAATTCCAAATGAACAAAAGCACTTGAGTCATTCAGACTCCGTGAAGTGTTGAGGTTAAGAACACGTGGAACTATACATCCACTGCCCCGTAAGACTGCAAGGCTTAGAGCAGAGACAACTGTACCTTTGCTCCACAAAACTATCAGGATAATACCTGAGGCGCGCCGCCTCCTTCCAGATCCTTTCCCTCTCTCCTTCGACGCTCTGTGACTCCTGAATTACCTCGTTTACCATGCGAGTCACATGCGGTCCTTGAGTGGAGACTTTGTCACCCCTTCGTGATTCGAGGGAAATTTCGGTATCCTGACCCTGACGGAGTACGAACTGAACCGCTTTACTCTTGCGTATAGAGAAAGGTTTGTCGGAGGGACGCTTATAGTCGTCGATGTGGGTGGGGTACAGTCCACCCTTCGTCCCACTTGCTACATCTGTGTTAGTTGTAAATGTAAACTACAGGTTTTCACTGTCGAATCGGTTCAGACATAGTTTTAAATCACTTTCGCAGAGTGATCCTACCTTTTGGTGTGACTCTCATGCGACATTATATTTTTTGTGTGCAAAAAAAACATACTGTACTTTCTACTCTAATAAATGGCATTTATAAAGCAAAGAACGCCTTGTTAAAATAGACGTACGCGCAGTTTTTCATTCATACTTGTTAACCCGGATTGGGCATGGGAGACACTGATCTGACTTCTGGCTTGACACGGGGGGTCGCTGACCCCTGGTCTAATCTAAAACACCGTCACTTTCAATTTTAGAACTTTGGATTCATGGGAAACAAGGTATAATGAACATGAATATTCTTTCCTCATTTTTACTTTCATTTTCATCCCCTTCGAATTTCCCCCCCTCACAACCACCCCTTTTTTTATACCCCTCTCACTCTTACGCTTAGGTGCTGGTATGTTTACTGTTTCGCTCTTCGCCCCCTTTCTCGAAGAGTCCAGGCAGGGGTAGCTACAGTTCACCCCATCTTTTAAACGCCTTCCTTGTTCGTCTTCCCCTTCATGACTGGCGCTGCCAACCTACCCTTTCTTTACAACACTCGTTTTCTCTCAGTGCTGGCTCATTAACTCGGGGCTGGATCGATGTTGCATGTCGTGCCTTCCCGGCAGACAACTGATTTGCGCCCACCACAGCCGAATGCGATGTAAAAATAAATTATTGTGGCGCCCTGCAGCGGACTGGACACTGCTCTTTATCCGTAATGTGACGTCACGTCTATCTCGAAGGTTGAGACGATGACATCGTACGACTATTTTGTTTCTTAACCCAACCCAAAACCATTTTTGAAGATAAAGCTTGCAAAATAATATGAGGGTGTTGTCCAATGGCGACGTTGAACCTTCGGGGTATTGTAATTTTCACTGACGTCGTCATCAAGGCGTCAGAAGACTGGTTCGGTCTGTGAGCCATTCCGACCTCAGTTGTCTACCAGAGGCTTCTTCAAGGGTCCTTTTTGACTTCTCGTTTCAGTTAAAAACAAGACGGCAAGATTAAAGATTCGTATATGAGCGAAATGAAATTGAGAGCAGATTATATTTTAGAAATGCTTGTTTTGTGTGTGTAGCAAATAACAGCATGTTAAAAAATGTAATTCTGACGCTTTCACAGCAGGCTGAACAATCACGTGATCACCGCCGACTCGAGGAGCGTATGGGGGTTCGTTCGTAAATTGCGTTATAAGCAATGCAGTGTGGGGAGCTTTAAAATATATCAAAAGTCCCTCAAGAATGAGGCAAAGGAATTCATAAAACATTTTTTAATCAAAGCATTCCTTTGTAAGATTCTTGTTAGACATGTGAGAAGGGGGGGGGAAAAGCATGGCGGGTGGACACACAACACTTCGCATGCCTACTCCGGATTACGTTGCAAATTTATATTCTGCCTTTTAGCAGGGGAGTTCTTAAAAAGATATTTCAAATTCATTTACTGAATTTGATTTCTTCAGTTCTTACAAAATAAACTCCAAAGTAGGATCCGAAGTGAAGGATCCAATTAAATATAAGCCTTCAAATTTGGCTTTTAGTTTATTCCTCAGCCGCAAAGGAAATTAGTGTGTAATGAGACAGAAAGATGATAATATGAAAAGGTGGACAACTTAGACAAAGCAGTCACTAATGATATTCGTGGTTTTCAAGGCTCTGATGACGTCGAAGTTGGGTCTTCTGGGTTATAATGCCGTCTGGATTTGTCGGTCCATACCAACATTTCGGAGGAAAATGGTGTTGTCAGGTCAAAAACACGCAATTACCACATGCTTGGACTACAAACACAATGAAATCGAAATTACTAAAACCTGAAGTCCTGATTTACAACAAATATCTCCGTGGAGAACAGATATTTGTTAAAAACAACATTGGAGGAACTGAGGAGAAACACGAATGACCCCTAGGTAGGATAGTCGGTCTCCGGCCTGAGGTTTTTTAACCCGGGGTCTCCCGAATATGAATCGGGAGTTCTAACCACTCGACCGCGACGCTTTATACTGAGATGAACAGACAGGTTTTTCATGGCCGGTTTCTGATGCAGTATGAACATCTTCCTCGTATGACCAGACATGAATATGTCTGATGCACCTATTATTACGTCTGGTGAGGCAGAGACACCAGCAACCACATAGTGCGATGCCCTCGCTCTCTGGATGTATCAATTTGCCTGTGAAAGTTCAGGTCACTCGAATAACAAACAACGTCGTGCAATGCACTTCTCACCCCCACCCCCCCACATCCATGCACCTTAAAGACGAGAGGGGGGAACTGCCTGCTAAGGTTGTGTCTCCTAGACAAATGCATTTATAAATGTTCTACTTTCTTCCGTCTCACTGTTAATATTTCTTTACTTTTCTATTATTGTTCTTATAGATATTTATATTCTCCGACTTCCTTGATTTCCGTGTGCAATATTCGAACACAGTCAGAGAACTTCCTTACGGCCTGTTTCTTGCATTTCATCAGAATTTCCTAGCTTTCTATTTTCTTACTCATTGTTTCTGTTTCTGTGACTATTTCCTCGTGGGTTTTACACCGACAGCCAAGCCATGTTGATGATGCAGTATTCGGGACGAATATGTACGTTCGGCGTCTATCAGGAATGAAACGAAAAGTTACCAGAGAGGTTGGGAGGGGAAATAGATAAGGAAGCACATAATATCAAATTATTTCCCAGTTTCAATACTTTATAACTCGCTGTCTTATTTCCTATGACGGTAATGTCTTTAGTTAAAATTTTTGTTTTCCTTCTACTCGCGAGCTAGTGACGTAGGCGAAACTCGCCTTTTGGTCCCAGGTACTATAACTCAGTGGTATTCAACCTTTTTTGTTCGCGTACCCCCAGATATAATTTCTCTTCAACTTTGTACCCCCAAAGTTTTTGGTGTATAATTCAAATTATACATAGTATATAATCTACATCTAAAATAAATTAAATAAATTACATTACTGATTATTTAGTGTTTATCTTAAAATAATATGTATTTTTTTTAAATTTCACGTACCCCCTAAGATGTCTTCGCTTACCCCAGGTTGAATACCACTGCTATAACTTATAGACTGATGGCGGTAATGAAGTAACATTGGTCCAGATGTCTCTCCTGCTCATCTCCAGTCGATTACGATAAGCCCCACATACACTGACCTTGCAGTAATCGTAATTTGTTATAAGAACTAAGGTATATGAGATTCTTCGAATATCTGTCCCCCATGACCACCATAAACACACGCACAAAAAATAGGAGGTAGTTTAGAAAGGAGGAGGGGTGTTTTAGTAAGAGATATGGACGAATATTTATACATAAAACAAGGGAAACTTGAAGATCGTTTCATCTTCTCAGATCAAGACTTGTGGGAGGTTTCTTTTGCGTTATACCAAAGGTGGCGGCGGACGGCGATACACGTCCAAGTGTGGAACAGGAGGTTTGCCTCAGTCCACAAACATTATCTCTACGCGGAGTTGCGAACTGCCAGCACAACTTCCACATTTATCACACGCTTTAAAACAAAGCGTCTCACGAAACGACTCTGTTTCGCTCACTAAATATCGCCCTGTCTTTGTCACTCTCTTGCACCCCCCCTTTCCCCGCTCCTGCGTCCACTCACCATTCTCTTCCTCATCTCCATCTGTCCACTGTTCGGAATATACTTATTTCCGAAATTTGGTACATGTGTATCAGATCTGTCCAGTTTAATCGATTTCTACGTTCACTCTTAGCAGGTGAAATCCAAGTGACGCTTCTAGCAGAATCCGAAGGCTTTCTCATCCAGTTAAATCCACCCCACAACTTGTTTTCCCTAGATCCATATTAATAATAAACATAGATGGTACGTATAGTTACCACTGTGCATTGAAGGTTTAAAATTCGCCTTTCTTTCGTGTTCTGAAAATCATCATTCACGATTGTGCTTTTATTTTAGACTTTGTAACTTAATGGAGTTGATAAGACGTTGATAAAATAAAATATACAGGAGGGAAAGGACATTTTCTTTGGTGTGAAAACTTATTAGAAGGAGATTGAGATGAGTCACTGTAATTTGAGGCTGTTTATTCCTTCGAAATTATAATATATATTATAAAAAAGTTGGATCTTAAACCCTTTTGTTCATATGTTCGTCTCCTTACCACTCGTCAATGTTTCCACCCATTTTTCCCACTCTTCCTAGATTTCTCCTTCTTTCCGTCTCTTTGACTATCGGCGGCATAAGTTTTGTGACGTAATGATTCTTATTTTTTTCTCGTTGTCATAGCAGCGCGCACCCTAATGAGACCTTCTAATTAACAGCCGATAATCGACCGAGCTTTAATCAAAGTCATCTGACTGCACGATTTATTCCCTTTAAAGATTCAAATATGTCTGATGAATGTGTCCGAAAATCATCCTATCCCCAACCTAAATTAAATATTCTATTTAATTCAGAGTTTAATCGTTTCAGTACATGGCTTCGTATTCCTGGAAACTACAGTAATAAATACAAAATATATTTCTCGTGACATTAAGAGCACGATAAATTACTAAAGCGAGAGATGTCATTCAATACAGAATATTATATGTTTCCTTATCATCATCATCATTATAAGTATCACGTCTGCGCTCGGATTTGAAGTCCATAATTCTGTTTTGAGCATTAAGTCAATCTTAACACTTTCCATGCCACGAACGCGGTATCTCGTTAACAAACTTCGTGCATTTCTGCTCTGAACGACTACATTTTGTAATAGACTGTAAGTAAAGCTAAACTGTCTTATATTTCCACAGTTTAAGCTAACATTATATGGTTCCTTTACAAACGAATTAAGTTGTGTTATCATATAAACAAACAAAAATGGCCTTTTTTCGCAGTAGGCGGATAAATCTGCCTGATGATGGAAGCATTACACAACTCCGAAACGTCGGTTAACTTCTATGAGAATGACGACATGTTAACATCGACGTTTTCACTGGTGAGGGAACCTCAGATCTCAGTTGGTTCTCTAGTTAGCTAGTTTTTTTTATTTTGAGCTGGTATGGGCTAGAGCAGTGGTGTTCAAACTTTTTTTGTTCGCGTACCCCCAGATATAATTTATTTTCAACTTTGTACCCCCAAAGTTGTTGGTGTATAATTCAAGTTATACATAATATATAATCTACATCTAAAATAAATTAAATTAATTACATTACTGATTATTTAGTGTTTATCATAAAATAATATATATATTTTTTAAATTTCACGTACCCCTAGGATGTCTTCGCGTACCCCAGGTTGAATACCACTGTGCTAGAGGGCATAGTTCTTCAAAGATGAAGAAGTCGGGAAGATATGTAGGTAACTAAGTATTTTTTAGTCAGCCAGTTAATTAATTAACAAGTTTTGGAACTATTAAAAATAATTCCTTCATTACAGTTTTCAAAGATAGTTGCGAACTTTAAAGCAACATAAATCCTGTTTCTCGTTGTGGGACTTGTGAGGATTTTAAATACATAAATAGAATATTGAAATCAATTATTATTCTGATAGGCCTATTTATAAAGTCATTGTACTCCGAAAGTCTATGAAACGAACTGAGGAATTGAGACACACAGATTTCTACAATGAAACCAACCATCCAACTTACATAACATTGTAAATCTCCTGACAAAGGACAATTTGTTCTTGTCTTATAAGTATAGAGCAGTTTCTGTAGTCGGTATCATCAATAAATAATTGATTTTCAATTGTCATTAATACCACATGATCGGGGTTCGCTGTAGTAATGCCTCTATCAGTCACGACCCATAAGGACTGTTTTATGGTGTATCAGAGCTTATAAATCTACTAAAAAAGGAGGGATGAAGTATTAGGTACGGAGAACGTACTTCTATTGTTTCCTTAACAACTCCATGGTTACTAAAAAGAACCCACAAGTTCCGGCAGTGAGTAAGCTTAAATAATTGAATGCGTGTTCGTATGTAGAAGATCCAAAAAACTCCAAAGTAAATGAAGGAAGACAAAACATCGTATCTGGCAAACACAACCTAACGATCACTTTATATATTCCATATAACAAAGAATAAAAAAAGAAGCAATGAAGGTTATATATAAATAATAGATAGTGTGGCGTGATATCGTAGCTTTGTCTTCTTATTCTTCACATGCGTGACAATTTCTGTCATTTTTATTAAATTTTTACGATGAATTCCCCTGTCATCTTGTGTTAGGATGACGCATCACATTATTGATACGGATTAATATTCTCTTTATCATGGGACGACATTTCGCGTGTCCCATATGACAGTGTATGCGAGGAACGATGTACAAGAATTACAGTCCACGCCTTATTTGACGCCAGGAGAAAAAACAGTTGAATGTGTAACGGCGAATTACAAGAATGACATCAGTTCATTTTAGTGTTCTTAGCGGTTAGAACGCTGGCCTTGTAATCCTGGGGTCTCGGGTTCGATTCCCGGCGGTGCCCGAATTTATAACTTGTGTTGGGCAAGGCTGTGGTCTAGGCAACACGGAGTTTTCCTCCGGGGGCTTCCCCGGTTTCTCCGTGGCATCCTATTCACACACAGAAGAAGGCAATGGCAAACCACTTCTGGATCATCTGCCAAGAACGTATATGAACAGGTCCCAGTCCGAGAAAAGGATGGAAGGATCCTGTTCATATAGACCTGTCGTCAGACAGAACACTAAAATAAATAATAATCTTGTATGGTGAGAAGTGTTATTCAAACAGTAATTAAACCAAAGCACCGGAAACAGAATTCAAATATAGCATCATTTAACGATGATTTTCAACTACATATGTTATAAACGTCTAATGTTAGGATAACTGTGAATCATGAGTTGTAAAGGTGTAGAAGTAAACTGTCTTAATCTACTTTAGGGTTAATGTATCACCATTTGCCTGGAGAGACTCAGAAAAACCACGCAAACCCTTAGGCATATATAAATTATCGGGTTTTTAGGTGTATATTCGAATCAGCAATGTACCGAAAGAAGTTTAATAATAGATCCTACATAAGTTGCTATCATAAGGTAGCGTTAGTTTATTTCTTTATTTAATGACGCTGTATTAAGACCCTCACGATATTTATCCATACTGTTAACTAACGAACCAAGTCATTAACTCAAGGTTATCCTATAAAGGCTGTTAATTACTCAGTTGTTAAAAAAGACCCACGTCTAAAGAACTCTTAAGATTCATTACCGTGTACACAAAATCCCTGAACTGAGCTCTGACCTGAAACAGTTGATCCAATTTACACATTCATATCACGTTCTTTATTTCTGATTCTAGATAAATCCTTTCGTGGAGTTATATGTGATATAGTCCCTTCTTGAACCAAGGCAAACAAAACTATTTTTAATCATAGGAAAAGACATGCATGTTCTCATTATGTCGTACATATTTTAAATACGTGACTGCACCTAAATATTCATTATCTTGCCGTGTATATCGCATAAATTGGCATAAAAATTGTTTCTCCGTGCGAGAGTAATAATTCAGGACCCGAAGTTTGCAGGTTTCTATTAGCCTGTTAATGTTTTAATTACCATTCGTATATCTTAATGAAGTAACCCATTAAAATGCACCCATTGGACATCGCGTTTGGGAATCTTAAAATTAAAATAGACGCCTTGTTGCTGATACAGAAAGTCCGACATAAATGATTCCCTTTGAATTCGGAAGTTTCAATTATACTCCGTAAAACATCAGCAAGGCGTTTCTCATGCAGGAAGACATTGCGACACGTTTGAAAGCGGATGTGATGTCACGTTTGTTATAAAAACACGTGAATCATATGTCTGTCTGTTATCAGTCGATTGATTCTAGACAGCTCTTCAGAAACGTATTGATTGTATTTATTTCCCAGAAAGAATTAGATTCCACTATTTTCGTTTTGTTTTACATAGCATCCACCCATTTTATCCAAACATCTGTTTATCCTATTATACTTTGACTCATACATCTAACTGTTCTGTATTCATGTATAGGCCTTTATCATCAATACACGCATTTGAGTATGTTATCTGTGACAACGACGAATTTATAAAAGGCAGTCGTCTGTTGTTAATTTTTTATGTCGGTATCATTTTTATACTCAATAAGAAGAAATTTATGTTTATACACACTCATAAACGCCACGGTGGTCTAGCGGTTAGAACGCTGGCCTTGTAATCCTGGGGTCTGGGGTTTGATTCCCGGCGGTGCCCGAATTTATAACTTGTGTTGGGCAAGGCCGTGGTCTAGGCAACACGGAGTTTTCCTCTGTGGCATCCCAACAATTACTCCATTCACACACAGAAGAAGGCAATGGCAAACCACTTCTGGATCATCTGCCAAGAACGTATATGAACAGGTCCCAGTCCGAGAAAAGGATGGAAGGATCCTGTTCATATGGACCTGTCGTCAGACAGAACACTAAATAATAATAAGATGAGGTGGTCTAGCGGTTAGAATGCTGGCCTTGTAATCCTGGGGGTCTCGGGTTCGATTCCCGGCGGTGCCCGAATTTATAACTTGTGTTGGGCAAGGCCGTGGTCTAGGCAACACGGAGTTTTCCTCCGGGGGCTTCCCCGGTTTCTCCGTGGCATCCCAACAATTACTCCATTCACACACAGAAGAAGGCAATGGCAAACAACTTCTGGATCATCTGCCAAGAACGTATATGAACAGGTCCCAGTCCGAGAAAAGGATGGAGGGATCCTGTTCATATGGACCTGTCGTCAGACAGAACACTAAATAATAATAAGATGAGGTGGTCTAGCGGTTAGAATGCTGACCTTGTAATCCTGGGGTCTCGGGTTCGATTCCCGGCAGTGCCCGAATTTATAACTTGTGTTGGGCAAGGCCGTGGTCTAGGCAACACGGAGTTTTCCTCCGGGGGCTTTCCCGGTTTCTCCGTGGCATCCCAACAATTACTCCATTCACACACAGAAGAAGGCAATGGCAAACCACTTCTGGATCATCTGCCAAGAACGTATATGAACAGGTCCCAGTCCGAGAAAAGGATGGAAGGATCCTGTTCATATGGACCTGTCGTCAGACAGAACACTAAATAAATAATAAATAACACACTCATACAGGAGGGTTTCATTTCATAAAGACATCTCGTAAAAAGTTGTAAACATTTATAATATGTAACTTCGGTTTTCGCGTGTGACTCGCGTCGAATGTTGAGTATCATCCGGCGTTTCGGCAGACACTGCAGTCGCCATCTTTACATTCGCCTTGAATATTTTGCCACCGCAATCACCCGACGTTGTGCAGTCTTAACTACCACTGACAGAGTCATTAATGAAACTACTAAATAAATATTTGCAGAAATATTTTTTCCCCAAGCCATCACATTCGCTCCCAATTGTACAAATCTTATGCAAAAACTATACAAATTCTAAACAGGTGCCTGTAGGAGCGTTTGGTTAAGAGATTCGTCCCTAAAATTTGTCTGCATTAGAGGCTCAAAGGGGCTTCACAATTAGATTAAAATAATAAGTAACTATGATGCAATATATAATTAATTATTATGATTATTATTTGTGCCCTCCTACAGCTCGTGAAGGAAATAGAGCATTGGAAAGGAACCATATTTGTTTTTAATTAATAGAACCAAATATGTAATAAAATGGAAAGAAGGAAAGGTAAAAAGACGAAGTTAAGTAAAGTCACGCCGTGGTTTTCTTCTGCGACAGATTGGAATGCTAGAACGGAGGGAGACAGGTACTGCTCCGTGGACAGAAAGAACGGTCTCTGAAGATGATGACTGTTAATTATAGTTTCATCAGGAGAAGCGCTGCGGTGTTGTGGTAATAAGCTCCCTGTCCTACACATACAGGACCCCCAAAACCCCACCCACCATCATTGGTAGCTACACTAGTAATCAAAGTGGTACATCGCATAAAGCCATAATAAAATCTATTACCTCAGGCTACGTGGATACTTCCCACTGACAAAAACATTGTTTTGTAAGATGCTCAACAAATATGCTCACAAGATGTTTAATTTTTTTTATTATCGTGCATATTGCTAACAGTCCAAAGAATCAATATTGCAAGATTTGTTTTACGCCGTATATTTATTTAAGATACATTTTAATAATATCCCCCCATCTATTCGCAGGTCTACCAAATTGTCTCTTCCCTTCATGTTTTCGTACAAAGATTTTGTATGTAGTCATACACGTGTGTTAATCGTACCGCCAATGTTTTCATCCTTAATTTAATCACTCTGATTCACGAAGATCGACGTCGTACCATCAACGACTTGTGCGACATTGTTGGGATAGGCTATGGGACCTGTCAGCTGATTCTAAAGGAAGAACTCCACATGCGACGCATCATGACAACGCGCCAGCGCACACCGCCCTCAAAGTTCGGCAGTTTTTGGCCTCAAACACCATGGCCGTCATCCCGCACCCTCCTTATTCGCCGTGTGACTTCTTCCTCTTCCCAAAGATGAAAATTCAGCTAAAGGGAAGGAGATTTGAGACGATAGAAGAGATTCAGGCAGAATCGCAGATGGTGATTGACAGGCTGACAAAGAAAGATTTCCAGGGATGCTTCCAGGCTTGGCAGCGGCGCTGGGATCGTTGTGTTCACTCTCAGGGGAACTAATTCGAGGGTGATGGATGAATTTAATACCTGAGATAAGTGTACGGGTTTTTATAGGCTCAGTCTTGAAACTTTCCGATCGCACCTCGTATTTGTATCTGGTAATTATAAAGTTTCTCCTTCCTTATCATTCATTTTCTACTTTGTGTCCACACGTTTTCCTGAGCACTCCTCGCTCAAAATACCTCAGTGTATTTTATTTTATGAGGCTTATGGAACTATAACTTCATGATCACTAGATCGTCCGAATTATTTGTAAAAAAAAAATATAGCCACGTAGCTTATTCAGCGTAGCATCGGCAAACAATGATCTTTCGGGGCTGCAGAAACTGACATCCGAAATGCAATAATTAGAGGCGAAACAACAGAATATCGGATTACATGTATCTAGAACCGTGAAAGTAGCTGTATTCCGATTGTTACTTCTTTTGTGTATTAGGAGGCATTGTTTCGTCGTGAAACCAATATTGTATCGTATAATAAACGTACACAGTCATCTCGCTCTGAAACAGGGGTATCCAAAACACAGACAACGGGCCGTATCCGACCTGACGGGTTTTTGATCCCGAATTTGGAATTAAAAATCGTTCAGTTGGAGTTTGACTTTTGAATGCGACTCGGTATAAAATGTACGATTTTTAATTAAATAGATTGATTTATGTGTGGGGTAGGGAAGACATCTGATTCGAAAAATGTATTTAAAATGAGAGAGAGATGTGGGCATCTAGTTCAGGGTTAGAAGGTGGTAATGTTGATCACCAGTGGTGATCAACGTGGAGGTGATAAGTTATTGATGGTTCTAATAATGGCGGAGGAGAGGAAAAGGAAGTAATCGATGATGATAACAGAGAGAAGAATAGTACGATGAGGGTAATGGAGGAAAAGATAAGAGTATTGCTAAATTTTCAGAAGTCTTGTACTTATGGATTTAGAAAGGGTGAATAGAAAATTCCATTCATGTTTGGTGGCTTGCTACTAAATAATTTTTGATATACATTTTATAAAATTTTTAGAACCAGTTGCGGATTTGTTAATTTGCAATTGTGACCTGGTAACCTGCGTTGAAAAACTCTGTTTAATTACGAGAGGATTCACAGAGTTCTTCGTGGCTGCAATCTGCAAGATTTGAAGTCATTTCTAAAATCAAACCTTGGTTTGATTCTGTTGTTTCTACTTTATTTTTCATATATATATATATATATATATATATATATATATACCGTAAATTTTTTAGGGAATATTTGAATCTCTTTTGTTGTCATTTTGTAAGCTGTGTGAAAGTATCGGCACATTGATTTTTCGCCAAAACATTGGTTTGCTTAGTCTATATTAGCTTTGATTTGAAACATCAGTGAAAGGATGTCATCAAATCGTGTTCTGTAACTGTTACTGACTACGATATGCCTGTTTAATAAGCTACTATTTATTCATATTTTACCATAATCAACTTCTAAACCATTAACCTAGTTTCTTACGTGTCTCACAGTTTTTGATCGTGTTGTGTTTTCGTGACTGATTGGTAGAAAATTTAAATCTGTTTTTAAATACTGTGTCTTTAGAGACTGAGGAACAACCACAGAATGTGCAAGGAAGACTTTCCGCCCGAAGTACTAAAGGTTTCCTGCCGAATACCTGCCCATAGTGTTATAGATCTGTTATTTTATAATGTACCTTGTCCAGCGCAAGAGGGGAGGGAAAACAGTAATGGAGGGGGTAAGGCAACGATCAGAGATATCGATATCAAGAGGAGAATTAATAGCAGAATAGCAATAGATATCACGGAAAATACTGATAATTTGTTTCCATAACACAATTTGATATTTTGCAGAATATTTACCAATGTTCCATTAGACTTTTGAATGCAACTCTAGGAAGTGATATTTTTATAGTTGCTAGTATCACCGCGCTAAAATTTCGAAATTCGAATTGCTTGGCTGGCAGAAAATTGGCCCGGATACAAAGATCTTCCAAAATACCTGTAATTGTTAGAAACCAAAGGCACTTAAATATCAATTTTTAATACAAGTCTTTGAGACGGAACGGTCTGATAAGATTAAACCATGATTAAGAAGAAGAATGTGATAATAGAGTGTCTCATAACCTCATTTATGGACCATAAAGTAGGGTTAATCCCCAGATACGAGGTTAAATGGATACCATGACGTAAGGGTGACACAGCTGGTAATGTAGGGGAATCCCTGCCCTAAACAGATACGACTTGGTAGTGAGCTGATAGTGAAACCGAATTCAGTAAACGCAAACTTTGATGTCTTGGTAGGTTGGCTTAGCGCAGCCATTTCTGACATCTGCTGTGAGGTATCTGGTTCAAATCTCGGTTGGTGTTGCAGCTGCTCACAGAGTCAACAGAAACCTCTGAAAGAATTCGGACGCAAAGAATTCTGTGTAACTGACAACTGCCTTTAAATGACTTACGAATTAATCAACACATCTCAGCAACTCCGTGATACAAGAACAATCTCCTATTGACTGACAGACCTCGGGGGCTATCGGAGACGTCTTGTAGTTTTTCACTGTTCTACGTCCGTATTTGTTGGCTTTGTTTACAAACAGTTTCAATCGGATTGAAGCTGAATTTTATTAAATACCAATAAAATGCATATATAAAACAATTAATTTAACAAACTGCGGTAGACACCTTAATATGAAGGACAAAAGACTCTTCTTTATAAATTTCCGTAACTTGTTAAATTTCTATTTGCTTTTCACAAGTTCATAAAATGTAAAAAAAAAATGTTTTCTGTACAAGCGTTTGATGTTCGCTACTATTCACATTTCTTAACCTCCTTAAGACTGCGCCCAATTTCGCACGTAGTGAGTGTGGGCCCAGATATTTATGGCCAGACAGTGTATCCTTTGGGCAGAAATATTTACGCTTCCAACACACGTTCGGCATTTGTGCCACATCAAACCATTCGCATTGAGTCAGATTAGTTGCATTCTGCAGTTCAAGGACCACGACGTTAAAGGGAATATCCCTGTTTATCCATTTTCATTTTACGTGTTCACTTCATCTAAATTCTGGACCTTGGATTTCATCAGAAATCCCTTCAAGTCACAGCGATGACTACCAAACCCTTTCTTTGCTACCCAAACCACCACCAGCAAAAGAAACTTTATAAAGAAAATTAAGTTATTATAAAAGTTTTGTGTTGTGTGCCTAGTTGAGACATGGAAGAAAATGCACTGATGATGAGTGGTACTGAGACAGGGGGGGGGGGGGGCTGGGAGTTTTGACGATATGGGGTGGGGTGGGGTTGATGCTTCACTCATTTCAAGTGTGCATATATATATATAGTATATGGGTCTCTTACTGGTCGGATCAATAATAAAGTTCTCCCTTCTCATCATATATATACCTATATACAGCATGCACACAAGTCCTCCAATCCTATCCATTCTCTTTCCCACGCGCTACTTCTTCTCCTTCTTCTTCTTCTTCTTCTTCTCCGCTTGGCTTCTCTCATTAGCGCTATACTCTGCTTGCTTGAGACAATTCCAGTCCACGAATGCGCACAGCTCACCCCCTGGACCCGCGCTTGCTACCACTACCCTCTCATTTCTCTTACAACCCCCTCCTTTCCTTCCCTGTACCACCATCGCCACCCTTGGTTTTAAAATATATATATAAAAAAAAGAAAGAATTCGCCCGGCGTCTCCTGCACGTAGGGTATTCTGCCCACGTGGAGAGAAGGCAGACTTTATAATGTGAAGAAAGAGACGCACGCAAGTGAAAAAGAAAAGTCCGCTCGTCCCATCCTACTACCCCCCTCCCCCCCTCATTCTAATTTCGGAAAAGAAAAAAAATTAAAATAAGAAATAGCACCAAGGGGGTGAATGGATGCTTAGGGCTAGAGACGCAGGCAAGAAATTTTCAGTTATAGGGTTTTCGCCTTCGGGGTGAAAGTGCTATGTGAAGTCAATGGTACGGTGTTAATGTCCTTCTTCCAAGTTGAGGAGAAGTCTGTGAGACGATTTTCGGGGGGGGGGGGGTGGAGTGGTGGTGGATGGTTTTAAGATCGAACGAGTGCTTCAACCCTCTCACACACACTCACCCTCTGTCCTCTAGTCTCTGGATAACAGTAGAACTCACTTTGCATTTTATGTTTCAGAGATAGTCGTGTAAAATGACGAGGGGGGGGGGGGGTCGCGCACCGCAGTTCAGAGCCCTGGACTCGATTTGAGTCGTCTTGGTCAATGTAGAGTTTTTTTTTATCACAGTGACCCCAGAGGGGTAAGGGGAGGTTACCGGAATCTTGTCTCTCAGACACTTAACATCTTCACCTCCGCGAGAAACTCGAATCTCGGAGAGTTCCGCTGTTGGCGAACGAGAATCATGAGAAGTGACGCACGATATCTCGAAACGGATCGACCGCGATGTAAAATGAAACTCGAATTCTAACTCAAAGTTCTGTGAGAATCTTAGAAGAATACAGGATACAGGTGGGAAATCCAATGAATGTTAGAGTAATGGTTGAAAACATGAGAAGAAAAACGCGTATGAAAATAAATTAAAAACAAGAATAATCATAAATAGTAACTGAATAAAAAACAATAATTCAAGTAAGAGTTCAAGGCGATTCAAACAAGAAAATGCAAATTATATGAATAAATAACATAACGACGGGTTTGAAGCGGAAAATATTAATCAGAATATAGAAATTAAAATATGTAGAAACAGTTTAATTGCACGTTATAAGTCAAGGAGGCTAAGATGGGGTGGGCATGCAGCAAGGTTGGTGAAGGAAGGAGATGTTGCTGTATTTTTGATGGGGGTGATACTACGTCTCTGTGGAAACGAGGCCGCTAAGAGGCCCAGCGTCTGATACATGAGCAGCGGTGGAGGGAGAAACCAAAAATCTCGGAGAAAAAATCCTTCCGAGTGCCACAAATCACGCTTTGAATGACCTGGTCTGCGAACCTGTACCTCCAAAGTTAGAATTAAATGACTAACCGACTGAGTTATGGCAAGGGCGAAAACAAGGAATACTTTAAGGATATTAAATTGAAAATTTCTTTGAAAATTGTCGCTTAAAATACCGAGGAACTGGGGGTGGGGGGGGGGGGTATCATTAAGGAGAAGCAGTTTTCTGAATTTGGGGGTTGGTAGAAGTGGCTCAGGACAACGGATGGTGTTCGTCCGTTTATCTTACGCATTTGTTCTGATATTTAATAGCGACACGTATGTCTGGAATAACTCAAAAGAGAGACAGTTGGAACCGCGCACAGTTGGCGGACGTTATCCAACGCCCTCCGACGGTCGTAGCAACCGGGACTCTATCGGTGCACTGCTGTGTGTGCCCTTTGCTTCGTCGTCACGTGTCATCATGGCAGAAAACGACTAATTTTCTTCCTAATTCAGTTCCTTGGTCACACTTAATATATTTCCATAATTACTCGCAAACAGGCGATGGTTGGCAATAACCATTATCAGGGACGCGAGCTTAGAGACGCCTGAAGTGGATGCCATAAGTAATCCAATAACAGAGATCGTGTGACATAATTGTATCCCTTAATTTTAATTGCGTAATTAAAAAGAAATTGCAGTAATCAGGACAGTTCCTAGGGCTGAAATAGTAATTTTTCCTGGCTGTCTCTGTCTGTCTGTGAAAACTGACTTGAAAATGAGAGCTAGATATGAGAAAGCGGTTAACGAGATTCTGGCATTAGGTGCTAGAAATATACAAAATTTGTTCTTACTGATTCTCTAGATTGAAGAGAATTTCGTACCATATGCTTAGTGATCTTATCAACAAAGTACTAATTACAGTATCTGGTCTCAAGTAACAAGTAGGAGATAATTGCTTAGTCAGTGAATTAATAGTTTTACCTTAAGATAGTTAGGACGAGACGTGTAGGGAGATGGATGAAGAATGTAGTCGGAATACCTGAGATTAGATGACCACTTCCTAGACCTTGGCTTAGATGGATGGATAATATTAAAGTGGATCTTAAATGTATATTTATGAGAAAATGAACGAGATTAAGGTGGCTCAGGGTCCAATGCCGGGCTTCTGTAAACACGGCAGTGAGCCTTCGCTTAGAAAGGGGGGAATATTTTGACCAGCTCATCGACTATAAGCTTTTTAAGTGCAAAGAACACACGTGAGTTGGGTGATTGGTTCAAGAAGGTTAACTAAAATATTTACAATTAATCTTTGCGTTCTGTATTGATTTTAGTAAGCATTTAGGCTGTTTTCAAAGATTGTTTGTAGGTAACATATCCTGTCAGTATTAATTCAAGGAAAATATTTCATATCCAACAATTTTGCGACTTATAATTTAGTTTAATTTACCTGAAAATGACAGATTTGTTGATTATGAAGTGCTCGATTTTTCCGGGACTTTGTATAGTGATTTCATGAATTCTAGTCCTTGAAATTACTGTGCAGTCCACGGGTTGCAACCACTGGTTTATGGGTTTAACCCTGCTTCGACTTCACCAGATATGTTCACCTCTGAAACGTCGTTCTAACTTCTAGCAGTGTGCACTCTTCTCCCTGATGAAGGAGGTGGCAAGGGCCTCTGAAACGTCGGAAAACTTCTAGCAGAATACACGGCACAACAACCCACCTGAAACCCTACACATGTTTGTGGTTAAATCACAGGACATGCCGAATGTAAACACAGGCACTTCGATAATGTCAGTGGTAATAAAAATAATTCTTCCATCGAAACCCTAAAATCTGGCTCAGTTCAATTCTGCAGGCCGTGTTCTGTTCATGAAAGTCCGTCAGTTCGCTACAGTATGTCGGAGGCGTAGGCCAGATGATAACTATTCTACGCTTTGCAACTGTGAATCTGAAACTTTCTGTGTTTTGTGAGGTCGCATTAGTAGGCTTACAGTTCAGAAGCCTTCATTATTTGAACTAAACGCCGACAGAATTACGAGACAATACAAGTGGAAGACAGAGCGGTTTATGAAAGTTTTTCACGACAATTCGACTGGTTGTATGTTAAATAATTTTAGTCCAGTAGCAAATGACTGATGTAACAGTTATACTATGCGGTTTCGTTCAGCGGTAATGCTCCAGAATTGTACCCGGGAAATACCAAGTTTAAATCCCGGCCGAAGACTGGTTACTCTGACTGGAATCTTTCGTTGTTTTCCTCAGTACCTCACCTAATTCGGCGCTGCATAACTTCAATGGCCTTCATGGATAATCACGATTAGACAAATGAATTAAATGCTGAAAGTCACAGTGTGGTGGTACTTACTCCTTACTATTCCGGTCAAAAGACCCCACTAACCTGTGTCAAACAAACAAATTCATTACAAATAGGCCTAGTTTTGGTGAAGATATTGCTAGACCTACGCGCAGGAAAACACGGAAAAAAGAAACACGAGTGTTAGATGTAATCGGTCTAAATGAAGATGGATACTAGGAGCTCTTTCCTCAGGGTTAAGGCAGCCGGAGGAGATCAGTCCCCTTTATCTGGTCCCGAAATTAAGAAATTAGCTACGCTCCCCTATATCATTTCCATGTGTATTATTGATCGATTCTTTACGATATGGGGAGAGAGATAATCGAACTGAAGATTTGGTGTCAGGCTGAATCCAGTGTTGACATCCGATTGGCTAATGGTCCAGCCTGTTAGGTAAATTTACTGCATAGTGAATGGACATACTCTAGCTTGTTGATGTTGGGATTCCGTGCTCTGCTGGTAAAGGCAGCTGGAGCGTGAATTTGACCTCTCACCTGCAGATAGCATGAGTGTTTTTGAGTAACGTGAGTGCTGATGAGTGAGTGTGGGGGGAGTTATTGGAGCTCAGCGAGGGGGAGAACGGAAATGGGGATAAAAAGTGACGGAGAAGGTTGGATAATCCGGTTATTGGGCTGAGTTAAGGGTGAAGTTTCATCCGTGTCTTAAAGAACATAAAAGGAAGAGACCATATACACATATAAGTAAGACGTCCTGTCACATAAAATTAAGTAAAGAGAACGTGGAGTCTGTCTGACGGAAAGATTCGTACATCGATTTGTGGACTGCACTGGTATCGAAGTGGTGCCTCCTGCCAGAGAAACGGGGGGCCTAACCTCACCATCTGAGACTGCAAGGTCACTTTCTACTTCTGTACTGCCTCCCAGAGGCCGCTACAGTCTTAATACCAAGAAGAGGTTTCTTGCGGAGTACAAAACCAGAAGCCTTCGCTCTTGTCCCAGCAGCCAGTGCGTGGGTTCCATGCGGCATATTAATGACGCGCTAATAAATGACACACACACGTACAGCGGAGGCCGGGGGGAGGCAGGAGAGGAAGTAATTTAAGGAGGAACTGTAAAATATCGATTGGTGTTAAGGGAGAGTTAAGGAAGAAGAAGAAGAAGAAGATGATGTGGAGGAGGGTGCTACATACACATACAGCATCTTCCAGTCCCCCCCCCCCCCACCCCAAAAGATTCGTAATGAATTCCACCACTCCATGCTGTAGGGGACCAAGTAAGATGGATGGGCAAGCTACTTCTTTGGCTCTGCCTACTTTCTTATTCTCTTCAGCGTGATTCTGTTATAAGCTACCGGGGGACACCGCCCCAAGCACGGTGACCTTCCCCATAGACTGTTAATTAAGACGTGCAAGAACCATGGTCCAGGGAAACGAGGATGAAAACGTGAGTTCTTCCTGTCGCCACGATCGCCCTGTTTTGTCCTCTCTTTCGAGAGGCCTCTGCTTCGAATACCGGCCTCGAACAGGACAGCTGAAATTTTCTGTCAAGGCAAATAGACTACTTGTATGACACGTTAGACTTTTTAGACCCGGGGGGCGCAATTATGAGGCTCGGGATGTAATTAGTTGTTATTTACAAAACACTGGGGCATTTGAATCCTGTACTTTACAAACGCGCGGGTGTCTTGTCTACGTTACCGGTTTGTAGCGTTAATCTCTGCCACGAGAATAAAACAGAAGCTTGAGTAAAAGAAAGAAATGTTTAATTATATCTTGTGGTTTTAAATGTATATGGTAATCCTGTGCCTCCATCATCAGGGTGATCGTTGGTAAACTTTTATCAGACAACCCAGAAGACAGCCGATTTGCCCTGATGATGGAGGCAGCAAGAACCTCTGAAGCGTTGGTAAACTTTTATCACATTACACGGCGCTACAACCCAGAAGACAGCCGATGTGCCCTGATGATGGAGGCAGCAAGAACCTCTGAAGCGTTGGTAAACTTTTATCACATTACACGGCGCTACAACCCAGAAGACAGCCGATGTGCCCTGATGATGGAGGCAGCAAGAACCTCTGAAGCGTTGGTAAACTTTTATCACATTACACGGCGCTACAACCCAGAAGACAGCCGATTTGCCCTGATGATGGAGGCAGCAAGAACCTCTGAAGCGTTGGTAAACTTTTATCACATTACATGGCGCTACAACCCAGAAGACAGCCGATGTGCCCTGATGATGGAGGCAGCAAGAACCTCTGAAGCGTTGGTAAACTTTTATCACATTACACGGCGCTACAACCCAGAAGACAGCCGATTTGCCCTGATGATGGAGGCAGCAAGAACCTCTGAAGCGTTGGTAAACTTTTATCACATTACACGGCGCTACAACCCAGAAGACAGCCGATTTGCCCTGATGATGGAGGCAGCAAGAACCTCTGAAGCGTTGGTAAACTTTTATCACATTACATGGCGCTACAACCCAGAAGACAGCCGATGTGCCCTGATGATGGAGGCAGCAAGAACCTCTGAAGCGTTGGTAAACTTTTATCACATTACATGGCGCTACAACCCAGAAGACAGCCGATGTGCCCTGATGATGGAGGCAGCAAGAACCTCTGAAGCGTTGGTAAACTTTTATCACATTACACGGCGCTACAACCCAGAAGACAGCCGATGTGCCCTGATGATGGAGGCAGCAAGAACCTCTGAAGCGTTGGTAAACTTTTATCACATTACACGGCGCTACAACCCAGAAGACAGCCGATGTGCCCTGATGATGGAGACAGCAAGAACCTCTGAAGCGTTGGTAAACTTTTATCACATTACACGGCGCTACAACCCAGAAGACAGCCGATGTGCCCTGATGATGGAGACAGCAAGAACCTCTGAAGCGTTGGTAAACTTTTATCACATTACACGGCGCTACAACCCAGAAGACAGCCGATGTGCCCTGATGATGGAGGCAGCAAGAACCTCTGAAGCGTTGGTAAACTTTTATCACATTACACGGCGCTACAACCCAGAAGACAGCCGATGTGCCCTGATGATGGAGACAGCAAGAACCTCTGAAGCGTTGGTAAACTTTTATCACATTACACGGCGCTACAACCCAGAAGACAGCCGATGTGCCCTGATGATGGAGGCAGCAAGAACCTCTGAAGCGTTGGTAAACTTTTATCACATTACACGGCGCTACAACCCAGAAGACAGCCGATTTGCCCTGATGATGGAGGCAGCAAGAACCTCTGAAGCGTTGGTAAACTTTTATCACATTACACGGCGCTACAACCCAGAAGACAGCCGATGTGCCCTGATGATGGAGACAGCAAGAACCTCTGAAGCGTTGGTAAACTTTTATCACATTACACGGCGCTACAACCCAGAAGACAGCCGATGTGCCCTGATGATGGAGGCAGCAAGAACCTCTGAAGCGTTGGTAAACTTTTATCACATTACACGGCGCTACAACCCAGAAGACAGCCGATGTGCCCTGATGATGGAGACAGCAAGAACCTCTGAAGCGTTGGTAAACTTTTATCACATTACACGGCGCTACAACCCAGAAGACAGCCGATGTGCCCTGATGATGGAGGCAGCAAGAACCTCTGAAGCGTTGGTAAACTTTTATCACATTACACGGCGCTACAACCCAGAAGACAGCCGATGTGCCCTGATGATGGAGACAGCAAGAACCTCTGAAGCGTTGGTAAACTTTTATCACATTACACGGCGCTACAACCCAGAAGACAGCCGATGTGCCCTGATGATGGAGGCAGCAAGAACCTCTGAAGCGTTGGTAAACTTTTATCACATTACACGGCGCTACAACCCAGAAGACAGCCGATGTGCCCTGATGATGGAGACAGCAAGAACCTCTGAAGCGTTGGTAAACTTTTATCACATTACACGGCGCTACAACCCAGAAGACAGCCGATGTGCCCTGATGATGGAGGCAGCAAGAACCTCTGAAGCTTTGTTGAACTTTTATCACATTACACGGCGCTACAACCCAGAAGACAGCCGATGTGCCCTGATGATGGAGACAGCAAGAACCTCTGAAGCGTTGGTAAACTTTTATCACATTACACGGCGCTACAACCCAGAAGACAGCCGATGTGCCCTGATGATGGAGGCAGCAAGAACCTCTGAAGCGTTGGTAAACTTTTATCACATTACACGGCGCTACAACCCAGAAGACAGCCGATGTGCCCTGATGATGGAGGCAGCAAGAACCTCTGAAGCGTTGTTGAACTTTTATCACATTACACGGCGCTACAACCCAGAAGACAGCCGATGTGCCCTGATGATGGAGACAGCAAGAACCTCTGAAGCGTTGGTAAACTTTTATCACATTACACGGCGCTACAACCCAGAAGACAGCCGATGTGCCCTGATGATGGAGACAGCAAGAACCTCTGAAGCGTTGGTAAACTTTTATCACATTACACGGCGCTACAACCCAGAAGACAGCCGATGTGCCCTGATGATGGAGGCAGCAAGAACCTCTGAAGCGTTGGTAAACTTTTATCACATTACACGGCGCTACAACCCAGAAGACAGCCGATGTGCCCTGATGATGGAGGCAGCAAGAACCTCTGAAGCGTTGGTAAACTTTTATCACATTACACGGCGCTACAACCCAGAAGACAGCCGATGTGCCCTGATGATGGAGGCAGCAAGAACCTCTGAAGCGTTGGTAAACTTTTATCACATTACACGGCGCTACAACCCAGAAGACAGCCGATGTGCCCTGATGATGGAGGCAGCAAGAACCTCTGAAGCGTTGGTAAACTTTTATCACATTACACGGCGCTACAACCCAGAAGACAGCCGATGTGCCCTGATGATGGAGGCAGCAAGAACCTCTGAAGCGTTGGTAAACTTTTATCACATTACACGGCGCTACAACCCAGAAGACAGCCGATGTGCCCTGATGATGGAGGCAGCAAGAACCTCTGAAGCGTTGGTAAACTTTTATCACATTATACGGCGCTACAACCCAGAAGACAGCCGTCTTCGGACTCACCGCATGTGAGAATGTTCTGGTATCGTCGCTGTCAGTTGTGTGTGTGTGTCGAAATTGTGAAAGGTTGGCCGAGGTTGGCTTTTCCACTACCCAAAGACGGGAGTAGCCGCCCGAAGAAAAGTTGCACTGTGAGGAAAAATCCGCAGTGATTGGAAGGGACTGTACATCGTAAGGCCAATATGGTCACTGTGGTATAAAGTAAAAAAAAGAAAACTTTAAACCTGGCAGAAGTTACGTAGCAGCTCGCAAAAAATGTGTGGAGCTCCTGTTCGCTTTCATCTTTACTAATTAGCAACACTTGTTTTCTTTCGCCATATCCTAGAGATTCTTAAGAAAAGTCATAAATGGGCATCATTATGGCTACCTGTTTGTACAGCACTGACCAGAAGATTTAAAACTGCATCAGGGACGATGTGTTTTTTTTTTAAATTATTTTTGCTATTCTTTTCCTTTCCTTCTCATCCCATTTCTTTCTTTTATTTTTATCCTTTTCTTTTCTTTAAGAAGTTACCATGCAAGACTTCAATCTTACTCTTTCTATACCATTCCGAATTTTAAAACACTTCATTCCAAAACCTTCTACCTTGGTCATGAAAGAGGTCATATTTAATTTAAATAAAACCTGCTCCACTAGACTGCGTTACCGTCGCATGCAGGAGAATTGTTGCTTCTCGTTATGACTGTATATCGACAGCATCCGTTTCCGGAGACGACTTTATCATCAGAATTTTGAACCATCTCTGTGTGTCTTGTTTCCATTAAATTCTCTTTCATTTTGGGTGAATTGGTGTTCTCAACCCATATTAGACTTCTGACTGCCTTTTGCTAGTGAAATTCATTCATTGGCCTATATTAACAAGATTAACATTTATTTGATAGTTGTTAATCCCTCTTTGACTGTCTTATCGGCTTTAATTCTCTCGAACCTGTATTCTGAACACTTCACACATGTTCTCCCTTGTAAATTGTATTTGTTTTTTTTTAAGTGTTCTGTCTGACGACAGGTCCATATGAACAGGATCCTTCCATCCTTTTCTCGGACTAGGACCTGTTCATATACGTTCTTGGCAGATGATCCAGAAGTGGTTTGCCATTGACTTCTTCTGTGTGTGAATGGAGTAATTGTTGGGATGCCACGGAGGAAAACTCCGTGTTGCCTAGACCACGGCCTTGCCCAACACAAGTTATAAATTCGGGCACCGCCGGGAATCGAACCCGAGACCCCAGGATTACAAGGCCAGCGTTCTAACCGCTAGACCACCTCATCTTATTATTATTCAGTGTTCTGTCTGACGACAGGTCCATATGAACAGGATCCTTCCATCCTTTTCTCGGACTGGGACCTGTTCATATACGTTCTTGGCAGATGATCCAGAAGTGGTTTGCCATTGCCTTCTTCTGTGTGTGAATGGAGTAATTGTTGGGATGCCACGGAGGAAAACTCCGTGTTGCCTAGACCACGGCCTTGCCCAACACAAGTTATAAATTCGGGCACCGCCGGGAATCGAACCCGAGACCCCAGGATTACAAGGCCAGCGTTCTAACCGCTAGACCACCTCATCTTATTATTATTCAGTGTTCTGTCTGACGACAGGTCCATATGAACAGGATCCTTCCATCCTTTTCTCGGACTGGGACCTGTTCATATACGTTCTTGGCAGATGATCCAGAAGTGGTTTGCCATTGCCTTCTTTTGTGTGTGAATGGAGTAATTGTTGGGATGCCACGGAGAAACCGGGGAAGCCCCCGGAGGGAAACTCCGTGTTGCCTAGACCACGGCCTTGCCCTACACAAGTTATAAATTCGGGCACCGCCGGGAATCGAATCCCAGGATTACAAGGCCAGCGTTCTAACCGCTCGACCACCGTGGCGGTTCCCTTGTAAATGCACATGGCAATTTGTTCATTTCTAATGCGTCATGAAAAGAAAGTGAAGGTAAGTCTGTGATAAGCATTAGGCGTATGGAGGCGTGGAAGTAAAGCTACACGTTTTATTTGATTACTGTGCTGTATGGACTTGATTGATGAACGTCATTATTCGGCTTTTCGCATGCTGACAAAGCGAAAAAGTTAGGAAACGTACGCGCCGCGTAACAATTCTGTCGCATTCGCCAGATGTGACCTCTGATTATATCGCCACTGGCGTCACAATTGATTTGGTTGTCCGTGATTTCGCAGGTAATCGCCGAACCAAATCACTTGGTAGACGTGAAACACGCTTGGAGTTGTTAGACTAAAGGAGTTTACGCTGTACGTTTTTGGTGACTTGAGGCCCGCATGCCATAATTTGCACGAATTTGACGTAAATTAAATGTGGAGAATACGATACAAGGCATGAAAAATAAGACGGAGAAGGAATACCTTAAAATGTGGTAAAAATGCTGACTTGTCATTTGTCAGGGTTGTGAAATGAATTTAACTACATAAAGAACCTTGTGTTGGAGAAAAAGAGTTAGGATGAAGAGGATTCAAAAGGAAAGAAATGCAAGGTGGGAATGTTTTGTTGCTTTCACGCGTTCTGACGCAGAACAACAGCGAACAGTAGCATAATGACGCAGCAAAACGCACGTCCGAAAAAAAAAAAAAAGGCCACTTTAGCTCATCACACGCACGGGATCTTGTGGGGTGAGGTTTAGGTCCAACGCGATGGACTAAGCTTGGTTTCAGATCACACCCATCGCGCAGCTGGTAATGAATTTTGATTTTCTTCCAAAAAAAATAGAAATTATCCCGACCACAGAGTAAAAATATTTCGCGAGATGGATTACATTTCTCTGGAACGCCATCAAGTACCACGCAACAGCAGAGAGAGTTTCGTAATTCCAGTCAAGAAATTGTATAAATAGAATTAAAAAATTAAATTAACTTACAACGAAAACAAACAAGATGCGTCTATTGTTAGTGTTTTGTTTTCTTTTTTAGCAGTGTGACTTAATTAAGCAATGTGTAGTATGACATAACCTAAAACCGGAACTGCGTAAGCCATGGTAACAAAAACGAAGCACCTGTATTTCGGCCAAGACGGGCATAATTATGTATAAATGTAATTATAGTAACTTAAGCCTAGTGCATTGTCTTATTTAAACATTTGATATTCATTCAACGCGCCTAGAAATGTCCTACCTTAAAGAAAATTGACTTTCTATCATCTTCTTCAGGAATGCCAACCACTGGAGACTGTCTTAAATCACTTTATTCCACCCTTAATCCTCACATCATCTTTTTCTAGAGAGCTTTCCATTTTAATATTATTCTCCCATCTGCACACATGTCTCCCAGATAATCTCTACCTTTAGGTTTTCCTATTACGCTTTATAAATATTTATAATTTTAATTAAACACGATAATTTTCACACCCATCAAAATGACATATTTTAGTATTCAGTCCGTACCGCAAAGAAAACATCACACTTTACCATTACAAAGATCAACTGTTTAACGCTGTTTAAGGAAATAATCGCTCTTTACAGTGAGAATCATAGTTCGTCTAAATTACATTTAAGAATTCAGTCCGTACCGCGAAGAAAACACAGCACTTCACCGTTACGAAGATCAGCTGGTTAACGCTGTTTAAGGAAATAATCGCTGTTTACAGTGAGAATCATAGTTCGTCTAAATTACGTTTAAGAATTCAGTCCGTACCGCGAAGAAAACACAGCACTTCACCATTACAAAGATCGACTGGTTAACGCTGTTCAAGGAAATAATCGCTGTTTACAGTGAGAATCATAGTTCGTCTAAATTACATTTAAGAATTCAGTGCGTACCGCGAAGAAAACATCACACTTCATCATTACAAGGATCAACTGGTTAACGCTGTTTAAGGAAATAATCGCTGTTTACAGTGACAATCATAGTTCGTCTAAATTACATTTAAGAATCCAGTCCGTACCGCAAAGAAAACACCACACTTCACCGTTACAAAGATCAACTGGTTAACGCTGTTTAAGGAAGTAATCGCTGTTTGCACTTGGAACAACCTAAAATACACGGTTACTGATAGTTAAAGTAACTGGTAAATATAATTACCAACAGGCTTTAGAAGATTAATGTTTTAAATGCTCGAAAGAAAACATTTTAAGGCTCGTGAACGCTGAAGAGGTGTTTTGTCAATTGTTCTTATGTACTTAAAATTAATTATCTTATTCTTATGTTTATTTCTGTGATCTTTTCCGATGTAAATGATACCCAATTATGACTTAGCCGATGGCATTTGTGCGTAAACTGTAGACATTTCAAAGCATGACGTATAAATCAATATGACGTGCTTTATTAAGGAGAGACGTCAGTTTCTTGGCACCACAAAAACAATGGAAAAGACGACACGCCACTTCATTACACTTCAAAGTAAGTGACCTGGAAAGTGATATTTATAATAAGAGAATGTGGAATGAAGAAATTAATTGATAAGACTGAACGGTCAGATGGAGCAAAGCGGTGACATTGTATTTTTTTTTATTTCTAACCTGGTGTTTTATTGCTTGCCAGGATAAATGTGTTATAAAACAGATGTTTGGGCAACGCTTTCGACATAGCGCGCCAGTGCAATCATAAAAACTAATTAATTATGGGCACTATGTGTACCACACACCGCCACGGTGGTCTAGCGGTTAGAACACTGGCCTTGTAATCCTGGGGGTCTCGGGTTCGATTCCCGGCGGTGCCCGAATTTATAACTTGTGTTGGGCAAGGCCGTGGTCTAGGCAACACGGAGATTTCCTCCGGGGGCTTCCCCGGTTTCTCCGTGGCATCCTATTCACACACAGAAGAAGGCAATGACAAACCACTTCTGGATCATCTGCCAAGAACGTATATGAACAGGTCCCAGTCCGAGAAAAGGATGGAAGGATCCTGTTCATATGGACCTGTCGTCAGACAGAACACTAAATAAAATAATGTGTACCACATATTAACTAGTAACTGATTGAAGCAAACTTTGGTAGGAAGACCCCAAAGGAGGAGACCACTTGGGAGAATAGGCATACATGGGAAGATAATATTAAAATTTATATTAAAAATATAATAAGAAAGTGTGGTTTAAGCTTCCTCAGGAAGGAGTCAAACTGGGGGCTTCTGTGGACGCGATGAATTTCTTGATCAGCTGTCATCTAAAGAAGAATGTCTCATTTCTCGTTGTTACTTAGAGCTTCGTCAGAACGTAGTTTAGCAAACTTATTAGAGCAGTTAACCAGTGTGTCATTAAGTCAGTGAATTAGCCAGTCAGCAATCAGTCAAGTCTGACGATGCGATGATGATCATTCTAACACACATAATCTTTCAGGACACGATGTAAATTTTCAACGTCTAATCCTGTCTAGATCACGTGACATTATATCCCTCAGCGAGATCTATTGTGTGCTAGTGTGGGCCTTGAAATACTTTCGTCACATGTCATGTTCCGCGGGCGAAACCTCCACAGCCTTCTGTACACGTGTTTTTATCCTGACGCGGATACGTGTAACGTGCATGAAGCTGACGGATGTGTATTTAAAAAAACACTGTTAATACAAGCGTCTAAGCTTACGTCTTCTACCTGCACGCCACTGCCCAACGCCTTCCCTCGTCTGTGAGCTTTCACCATCGTCACCTTAAAATATATCCCACCTGAATTTATCCTGGACCACTTTGTCAGTCGGTAACACCTATTTGTAGCCTGCGTTCCGTTGTAAAAGTGAAATTAGAGGAAGGAATATGAGAGATCAGAATGTGGTATTCTGGGCTGTGACATCATGTAGCCATATTTGAAATTAAGAAGCCGTGTAGGTTGTTATGAATAATTTCGAGGGACCTGCTGCCTTTAACTTTTTAAAAGTAATATCGTATACGTATTACATTTCCAACATATCTCAACCGTCTTGACTTGATAATTCGAATAATATTTGTTAAATACGACAAATTATGACTTCTCATTACGGTATGTAATTTTCTCCATCTTGCTGTAAACTTCCTTCCCCGAAGGAAATTATTTTGTTATTAAATTTCGCTTAAGGAGCACGTCGAGGCTTCGTCACGCAAACAAAATTATTACGTGTATGTAAGAACACCACCCAAATGCTGTATAAATATCGGGAATCACATCCAATTCTGCTACTATCAGTTGCGAGTGTTCGATTTCCCTCAGAATCGAACCGTGTCGATTAGATATTTTGTCTTGAAAATTAAATAATTTGGTCCAGACGACTGAGATATGTTCTAACATCTCGCGAGCTGCTTTAAAATATTGATAACTCACCGTAAACAGACGAGAAAATAACACATGTACCCCACGTGGATGTGCCACTCCAATCGACTTACCGCACGCCATCTATGTAGCAATACTTGTAACTACAAGTAAGATGTAGTTCAACCGAGATCCGCAAGAGGCGTTTTCTCCGTCCATAAGTAATTTGGAGACTGTCCGCGCGCGACTTCTCGAACAATAATTATCTGCTTCGAGGCATTTCCACGTTTGCAACGAAGGAACGAAGGACGTGGCTGTTCCTCGAATCAATACTCCGGGTGTAATTTGCATTTGGTTCGTCTCTGGGCTCCACGGACCGGGCCTAGCCCCTCCTCCCCGCACATTAACAAGGGCCTGTCCGTCTTAGTACCCCCTTCCCGCCTCTGCCCTCCGCATACCACCCTGGATTACCCATAAGACCCGTGTATATTTTAAAGCAGCCAGAGCGTACCAGGAATAAGAAAGAACAGAAAAGAATGTAAGATGCGAGGAGAGAAGGGATTGTAATCAGATCTGACAGAAAAACTCATTTCCGTTCATTATTATGCATAAAAAAGGTCACAGATAAGCTTTGAGAATTTAATTATTCAAAAACACATACCATTCCCGAAGCAGTCGACGTATACACCAAGATTCCATCAGACTTGCGAATTAAGAAATTTGCAACATTCTGCATCGGTTGGTATTAGTAGGGAATTCGAACAAGTAAGATTCGAAATTCTGCTGCTTTGAATCTGCATATACCACAGAGCACAGTTCTGAAAAGGCTATATATTTTGTAAGACTTGAGGTTCTCACAGCGGTGAGTATGAAGAGTTCTGTCTTCTGGGTTATTGCGCTGTGTAGTCTGGTCGATGTTAACCAACGTTTCAGAGGTCATACTGCCTCCGTCATCAGAGTATGAAGATTTCCGTCTTCTGGGTTGTTGCACTGTGTAGTCTGGTCGATGTTTACCAACGTTTCAGAGGTCATACTGCCTCCGTCATCAGAGTATGAAGATTTCCGTCTTCTGGGTTGTTGCACTGTGTAGTCTGGTCGATGTTTACCAACGTTTCAGAGGTCATACTGCCTCCGTCATCAGAGTATGAAGATTTCTGTCTTCTGGGTTGTTGCGCTGTGTACTCTGGTCGATGTTTACCAACGTTTCAGAGGTCATACTGCCTCCGTCATCAGAGTATGAAGATTTCTGTCTTCTGGGTTGTTGCGCCGTGTAGTCTGGTCGATGTTAACCAACGTTTCAGAGGTCATACTGCCTCCGTCATCAGAGTATGAAGATTTCCGTCTTCTGGGTTGTTGCGCTGTGTAGTCTGGTCGATGTTAACCAACGTTTCAGAGGTCATACTGCCTCCGTCATCAGAGTATGAAGATTTCCGTTTTCTGGGTTGTTGCACTGTGTAGTCTGGTCGATGTTTACCAACGTTTCAGAGGTCATACTGCCTCCGTCATCAGAGTATGAAGATTTCCGTCTTCTGGGTTGTTGCACTGTGTAGTCTGGTCGATGTTTACCAACGTTTCAGAGGTCATACTGCCTCCGTCATCAGAGTATGAAGATTTCCGTCTTCTGGGTTGTTGCACTGTGTAGTCTGGTCGATGTTTACCAACGTTTCAGAGGTCATACTGCCTCCGTCATCAGAGTATGAAGATTTCTGTCTTCTGGGTTGTTGCGCTGTGTACTCTGGTCGATGTTTACCAACGTTTCAGAGGTCATACTGCCTCCGTCATCAGAGTATGAAGATTTCTGTCTTCTGGGTTGTTGCACTGTGTAGTCTGGTCGATGTTAACCAACGTTTCAGAGGTCATACTGCCTCCGTCATCAGAGTATGAAGATTTCCGTCTTCTGGGTTGTTGCGCTGTGTAGTCTGGTCGATGTTAACCAACGTTTCAGAGGTCATACTGCCTCCGTCATCAGAGTATGAAGATTTCCGTCTTCTGGGTTGTTGCGCTGTGTAGTCTGGTCGATGTTAACCAACGTTTCAGAGGTCATACTGCCTCCGTCATCAGAGTATGAAGATTTCCGTTTTCTGGGTTGTTGCACTGTGTAGTCTGGTCGATGTTTACCAACGTTTCAGAGGTCATACTGCCTCCGTCATCAGAGTATGAAGATTTCCGTCTTCTGGGTTGTTGCACTGTGTAGTCTGGTCGATGTTTACCAACGTTTCAGAGGTCATACTGCCTCCGTCATCAGAGTATGAAGATTTCCGTCTTCTGGGTTGTTGCACTGTGTAGTCTGGTCGATGTTTACCAACGTTTCAGAGGTCATACTGCCTCCGTCATCAGAGTATGAAGATTTCTGTCTTCTGGGTTGTTGCGCTGTGTACTCTGGTCGATGTTTACCAACGTTTCAGAGGTCATACTGCCTCCGTCATCAGAGTATGAAGATTTCTGTCTTCTGGGTTGTTGCGCCGTGTAGTCTGGTCGATGTTAACCAACGTTTCAGAGGTCATACTGCCTCCGTCATCAGAGTATGAAGATTTCCGTCTTCTGGGTTGTTGCGCTGTGTAGTCTGGTCGATGTTAACCAACGTTTCAGAGGTCATACTGCCTCCGTCATCAGAGTATGAAGATTTCCGTCTTCTGGGTTGTTGCGCTGTGTAGTCTGGTCGATGTTAACCAACGTTTCAGAGGTCATACTGCCTCCGTCATCAGAGTATGAAGATTTCCGTTTTCTGGGTTGTTGCACTGTGTAGTCTGGTCGATGTTTACCAACGTTTCAGAGGTCATACTGCCTCCGTCATCAGAGTATGAAGATTTCCGTCTTCTGGGTTGTTGCACTGTGTAGTCTGGTCGATGTTTACCAACGTTTCAGAGGTCATACTGCCTCCGTCATCAGAGTATGAAGATTTCCGTCTTCTGGGTTGTTGCACTGTGTAGTCTGGTCGATGTTTACCAACGTTTCAGAGGTCATACTGCCTCCGTCATCAGAGTATGAAGATTTCTGTCTTCTGGGTTGTTGCGCTGTGTACTCTGGTCGATGTTTACCAACGTTTCAGAGGTCATACTGCCTCCGTCATCAGAGTATGAAGATTTCTGTCTTCTGGGTTGTTGCGCCGTGTAGTCTGGTCGATGTTAACCAACGTTTCAGAGGTCATACTGCCTCCGTCATCAGAGTATGAAGATTTCCGTCTTCTGGGTTGTTGCGCTGTGTAGTCTGGTCGATGTTAACCAACGTTTCAGAGGTCATACTGCCTCCGTCATCAGAGTATGAAGATTTCCGTCTTCTGGGTTGTTGCGCTGTGTAGTCTGGTCGATGTTAACCAACGTTTCAGAGGTCATACTGCCTCCGTCATCAGAGTATGAAGATTTCCGTCTTCTGGGTTGTTGCGCTGTGTAGTCTGGTCGATGTTAACCAACGTTTCAGAGGTCATACTGCCTCCGTCATCAGGGTGCTATATATTTTGTTATCGAGTAACGCGAACCCAGTTTCAGGGTGAGTTTTGAAATGTTTGCAGTCACTTAGCCGGCCAGGATATTCCCTGCTTTTGTCGAAACCATGCATTCATTCTTATATTCTCAAAATTCCACCACTGAATTTTATCTTTCACACCCGAAGTCCATGTAAGTATTAGCCTTCCAGATACCTACCTTCGTGGCCTCTGCCTTCTACCGCGTCCTCTCACTTCGTCTCTCTTATGTCTTGTCCTCTGCATCCTGAAGAACCATCAGCCATGTTCTACTCTTTCTACGAACAACGTTACGTTATTCACTACGCTTCGGCTTAATTCATGCTGATAGTCGCTTATCTGTTTGATATATCCCCCTTATTTGGGACTAGTGACAGTCTCCTGTCGATCAAGGTCCTCGCCCTGAAGATGGACGAGATACGTTCCTCCGAAACGTTGGTAACCACCTACAGGTCTACATGGCGTCAAAACCAGGCGACCAGCGCCGATATCGTCACCTCAGACGCCGAACTAGGCAGTTTTCTTGTTCACACGTCCGTCTGTACATTTATTCGTTCGTCACTGCTTCTGTATTAAGTTTTTATAACGTAGAATTAAGTGGAACATTATATTTAATGGTGACTAGGAAAAAATTTGGTATTTCGAGAGGGGTGGAGGTTGTGGTCCATTTTAAATTACTGTCTACACATTCTCCATCTTAGCCTGGAGACCAGCTATCTTGAATGATGTTACCTCGAATTATGACACGACAGCTTCCTTCCAAATGCTTTCCAATTCATTGCTGACGACATCCCGTAAATCGACTCCATATGGATTGAGATATTTCAAGCGTTGTTAAATAAATAACTAAATAAATACGAGTTTGTTTGGAGAGACTGAGAAAAGCACTAAAATTCTCGGCTAGTATAATCAAACCTTCCAAGCCACCTGTCGTAATAAGAGGCAATTCTTTGTAAATCTCGCCTTCACAGAACAGAATGTAAATGGCGATGAATTAAAATTTGTTACATTTCCCCCCCACCCCCCACCCCCGCCCCGTCCAAGTTGTCCGTCTAACATCGGCGTTCTTAATCCTCCCTTCGTGTAAGTACGTGTAATGACGCTCTGAATCAATATATCTACATGGGACCTCCAAGGCGATGTGTTAAGACTTCTTGAAAGAAAGGACATTCCATCACAAAAAGAAAAGACACGAAAACACAACCAGCCCTACAGTTTATTCTTGTACAATTTTGGTTGTTTATAGAAACTCCCAGTTTATCACAGAAACACGATATTTTCTTCTCAATCGGGAAGTACCAGGTTCGAACACCGCCTGTAATTTTGTTGCCGTGATTCTGATTTCTCGTGGTTACCTCAGTCCCATTATCAGTGCAGACTTGCCCGATTTCCCTCTAGTATTTTCTATTTTACCGACCGTAACATCCTCGTATTTCCTTCGGAGCGAAATAGACTTAACCTGTGATAGTAATATTTTATTTTATTTAGTGTTCTGTCTGACGACAGGTCCATATGAACAGGATCCTTCCATCCTTTTCTCGGACTGGGACCTGTTCATATACGTTCTTGGCAGATGATCCAGAAGTGGTTTGCCATTGCCTTCTTCTGTGTGTGAATGGAGTAATTGTTGGGATGCCACGGAGGAAAACTCCGTGTTGCCTAGACCACGTCCTTGCCCAACACAAGTTATAAATTCTGGCACCGCAGGGAATCGAACCCGAGACCCCAGGATTACAAGCCCAGCGTTCTAACCGCTAGACCACCTCATCTTATTATTTATTTAGTGTTCTGTCCGACGACAGGTCCATATGAACAGGATCCTTCCATCCCTTTCTCGGACTGGGACCTGTTCATATACGTTCTTGGCAGATGATCCAGAAGTGGTTTGCCATTGCCTTCTTCTGTGTGTGAATGGAGTAATTGTTGGGATGCCACGGAGGAAAACTCCGTGTTGCCTAGACCACGTCATTAAATTATCTACGAACGAGCCACCTTTCGGCCATTTACATGAAACAATATCCAAAAGGAAATGACTATTCACTATGGTTTTCTGAATCATTCATTTGATCTTAGACTTAGAAGCGAACAAAATCATTATCTGCCATAGTCAAGATTTCTCGTGCAGTGGATTACCACTACATCACGACATCTTTATATTCCAGACGTCCTTTATTCGAATCTTGTTTCGAAGTATCAGAATTACGCGTAACTGTACAAGTGACTCTCGTTGTACACGGCGGGGTCGCGTTCCTACGAATCGCCACGTATAACAAAAATGCGTAAAACGGATAACGTATAACAATCACCATTTTGATGTTAATCCGGCGCCAAAACTATTTGATGCTAACCTTAACAACTGCGAAACATTCCCTGATAAACTGGTGGACGTTCCACGCATGTAACGGGCTTTAAAAATTTGTCGCTGACAGGAATTTTACACTTCTTATAAAACCTGGGGTCCGCAGTGGCCCCCCCCCCCCCCCGAGAAAATCAATATCATTGTTTAATAAAATATAAATCTTACAGATTAGTTTTAATTGTTCGCTGAGATGCTGCCTTTGCGCTGTACACATGTGTGTTTCATTTGTGAGTCTGTCACGATATCAAAAACGGGTTCATATCTAAAGAAACTTGATTCAATTAAATATGCATACAAGCGACGCCACCTACTGCATGTAACTCGACTTCTTACCAGATTGTGAAAACGATACGAAACTTCGAGTTACCAAAATGTGGTGAATTTTTGACGTAAATACGTCTATGAGGAAGGGTCATTCGGCAAAAAAGTGTTGCGAAAATGTGTAACCTGGTTACTTAGGAAACGTCGTGTTTACTCGGCATTGTTGTTACCTTTAAAACATTACATTACATTCAGCTACCACAGACCCATTTTAAGCGTAACTAATTCAAGTTAAATAAGCAAAGTCTTAATCAAACTTTACTCAATTGTAAAGCATGTATAAAGGAAATATTTAGAATAAAGCCAATATATAAACTTCCTTTCCGTATAGACGTATTTACGTCAAATTCTCCGGAACCGTGGTTCCACTGACAACTTTTTGACTAGCTGAAATTCTGAAGGAGAACTCTACTCTATTGTGTTAATTTGTAACTTGTGTGGCTCTCAACAGTAATTTATGTCGTATAGTGGGCATAAAGTCTGATTGGCATACGGAATATCCTGGGTAATTTGTGGTTTATCAAAATCATCAAGGGAATATTGCCAAAGCCGGTTCCTTGTTTATCCCCTAATGCTCCAGTTGTAAAAAGTATACTTTTTAACAAGCATTGTCATGTGCGAAAAGTTCACTTAATGAAGCTGTGGAAATCAACATGACGTTAATTTTTATTTAAGAGTGCCCACAGCGTTACTGCAGCAAAATTCGAAAGATACCTATGTTTCAAACCAATCTTTATCGCCCAAAAGCTTATCGTGGATCTGATCATTGGATATCACAGAAAAAAGTTATTAGTCCTAAACCCGTTTTTGCCTTGATCCGAACACAGGACAGTTTTTGGATTTCTATCGTTTGCTGTGGTTAGTTTCCTTCACGGAATGTAATGTGAAGGTAATTTAATTTAAGTTGAGACCATTTTAATAGAATCAGACTATTTCGGAGTCTACGTGATTTTCATACCGGTCACAAGCTGGCGACAGTTGCAGGAATGATTTCTGTTCCATCTATCAGCTAGATACCATAATTATTTTTCACCAATATAAACGCTAAATTTGGAATACAGATTATAATTAGTAATTATAACATGAAAAGCGTTTATGAATGAGAAGAAATTCAAATTTAACACAGAGTATTTATAAAACTGTACGAATCTTACACGTCACTTTGATTACGTTTTTCAACTGTGACATCTTATGATTCATCAGCATTTGTGTTTGTTGGGTGGTTAGTTACTATGTTAGAAAATGTATGTTGTTCACATATAAATATGTAGCACCTTGTTAGTTTGTTACAAGCAATTCATGTTATTGTTTATTATCAGTAGTTGGTAATTACATTTAGTTCGATGTACCGAAACTGAAGAAATGTGAGGTTAAGTGGATATTTAATTGTGTTCTTTGCCTGTTTTCTCAGAAATAGAAATTATCATTTATAAGGTGGATTACCGTGAATTATATGGCATGCATAAATTTCCCTCTGTGCTGTAAGCATGTACTTCATTCATTTACTGAACTGAAGGACCACTTGAAACATTATGCTGAAGGTTTTTTACAATGCCCCTTATGCGGCCATAGTAGTTTTGGACTAGAAATTGATACAACATTTAAATGTACATGATGAACAAAGTGATGAAAATGAGGGAAGGCAGAAAACACATGAGATGATAAACAACTGTCACACAGTGGAAACTGATTGATTGTAATGTGTGTGATGAGCAGTTTTGACATCAGCATAACTATGAAATCCATAACTACACCCACATGGACCAGAAACAGTGGCCACTTGTGCCAGAAGCGTTTTATCACCAAAAGTGTATACATTCAACACATACTCAGTGAGCATGAGGCAGATAAGTCTCCATCAGTTACAGATTCTTGCAGAGTCTCAGCACGCAGCATAAAGCATCTAAGAATGCTTCCAAGTGTGATCATTATAATAAATTGTATTTCTCCGAAGGAGAGCTTCAGAAACATGTTGATCACATCCATCTGAAGGTTCGCAGATGTCTGTGCACTCTCTGTGAAAAGAAGTGCTTCGACAGACATGCACTGAATGCTTATTCAAAGATACACTTGGAAGTCAAGCCTTATCAGTGTGTATACTGTGATAAGCGATTCGTAAGTACATGTGTAATGAAGCGTCATGAGAGAGGACATACAGGCAAGAAACCCCATGTATGTGAAATATGTGGAAGGAAATTTCTTCATCTCTACTTGCTCAGTGTTCATTTGCGTCGCCATAATGGTGAGAAACCATTCGGCTGCAACATCTGTGAAGCTGCTTTCGCCTCCAAATCATCATTGCGAAGTCATAAGCTCAATCATGTTGATGTGAAGGCATTCAGGTGTACTCACTGTGAGACGTCATTCACGTCCATTTAAATGTGATATCTGTTCTAAGAGTTTCAGTTCATGGGATAGTATAAGAAGACGTGTACCGACACACGAGAAGAACTACAGATGCCAGAATTGTGGTACCCTGTTCAGTGGTTTTCATAAACTCAATAAACATGAAAAGGAATGCCCCTGTTTTCAAAATTAGTATTATGTGTGTGACCTGCATTGGCAGGAAAGTGAAATAGTTCCTTTTTTATATAAGTTCCTGCTACGTATCATATATCTTTACAATATGGTTACAAGTTTTTATGTAAGACACTTGTCTGAGTGGCGTTCAAGCATCTGAAGAAATCTGGGCTCGTAGACTGGAACTCCTTTTGTTAAGGATAGATGTAACTTTATTATTTTGATTGTACTGTATGCATGTATTGCTTGAAACAGTAAGTATTATGTAATTTTAAACCCAAAATTATAGATACATCTCCCCAAATCTCACCTTTTCAGCGATGATACTGACCACAAATCACAAAAAAATGTAGACCCTCCCAAAATAAATCAGCCCCCCCCCCCCCCCCCCAAATAATGCTTGGGAAGGTGTTGAAGTTCAGATATGTCTGCATTTATGTAAATGAAAGTCATGCACATATAATCAGCAGTTTATCTTCTGGGCAAAGTTTAATTGAAACAAATGTCTTGCTCTGTACATGGTGTAACATATTTCTAATTTCTGTAAAGCCATACATTTGAGTGTTTTGTATTGAATTTTTTTAATGCTAATGTTTGAACCCTATTTTGATGTATGTGTATTTTAGAAGATTGAATCACTTTTTAACCCCCTAAAATATGTTTTCACTGTACACAAGAAATAGCCAAGTAATTGAGTTGTTGATATTGTAAATAGCTTTGCTCAGAGTGATTGAGATTCACACAGAATTGTTAAAAATTTTCAGGGTTGAATTCTTTGGAAAAATTAATGTAAGATGCCACTCCATTACATAAACATTGAATCTGATATTTCTATTACATGAATAAACCAGAGTCCATGAGAAACTGTATATCCACCAGTTATTACCATATTTGAGTAGAGTCTATAAAATTTTGTGGAGGTATTGGCCCAAAACCAGAGGTGACCAAGATTGGAAAGTATTTTGAATAATTTTTTGCTCGGATACAGAATAGCTTTACTCCAAGTGACCATCTTACAAAGAGTTGCATAATCGTATGTATATTTCAAAAGTGGTTATTAATAAATAACTCTTACAATTGTAATAAATGTGCCTGATAGGAAGGAGTGTGAAGTAATGCAAAGATTTTGTGAAGGTGGCAGGTCGAGACAATGACTTTCTGACATCTCGTTCCTAATACTAGTACCATAGATTTTCTTTACGCCCTGCAGAGGGAAGCACTGAGCCACGCTAAATCCAGCAGGGATTATAACTTCGGAAACAGAAAGTATCCATAAATTATCCCCTTCTTTTCAATATGGCTGCATAGCGTTGCACACGATGCTTCAATGTGTGCTTATAAAATCTCAATTATAAACAGTAACATATGTTTTGTTACTTACTTTAATTACCTTCAGTAGTCGAAAAACGTTTACAATGGAGGGAGTAGTACGGTAAATTACTTTATTAATTTATTTTAAATAAAAGAGAGTATTGAAATGTAGCCATCATTCTGAACAGACTATTAATAACGGTTGGTGCACTGATTGCGGAATCCGATTGCTGTTTGTATGTTAGGTTATGAATACACAAATTGTTTTAATGTAAGTTTTCTTTGTTTTCGTCAGTTCTGGATTGGTTGTAGGATTGGGTAATCCACTGCTTGATATTTCCGCGAATGTTGATGAAGATTTTCTCTCCAAGTATGATATGAAACCAAATAATGCTATTTTAGCGGAAGACAAACATAAGCCTCTGTACGATGAAATGGTTCAGAAGTACAAAGTTAACTACATTCCAGGCGGAGCAACACAAAATACTTTGAGAGTGGCGCAGGTAATTGTTTTCACGAATGTTCAAAGTGTTTACCATATGAAGAGTTAATGTGGAAAAAGTGCAGTCATGGGTACTGTAAGCTAACATAACATAACCTAACCGATTAAACCTTTTCAGGAACGAGAGTCATGGGTTCAAAACAACACGGTAATATCCTATGGCAGTGAGATCCAAACTGCATTCTCTTTTCGACCATTATTTAGTGCATAATTCGTGAATAACAAAAACGTTAGGGACTCTTTTTTTTTTACCTGACAAGTTATGCAAAAATTTTGTTTATGATTATTCTCATTTTCTCAGTGGATTTTGAAGCAGCCAGATGTGACTGTGTTTATGGGTTGTGTTGGTCGAGACAAATACAGCAAGATTCTGGAGGATAAAACAAGAAGTGAGGGAGTGAATGTGCAATACCAGTACACTGACAAGGAACCTACAGGTTAGTTGCTCTTAATGTGAAGTTGCAGAATATTAGAGATCTTGTGTCTTAATTTGTGCTGATTAGTATGGATACTGATTGTTTTCAGGAACATGTGCAGTTCTTGTTACTAGTAATGGCAACCATCGCTCTCTGTGTGCTAATCTTGCAGCAGCCAACTGCTTCACAATAGATCACATACACAAACCAGAAAACAAAGTGTACATAGACAGTGCAAAATTCTTCTATGTCTCTGTAAGTTGGAATTTATATACATTCTTCTGTTGGAACTTTAAAACTGCACCATATAAATGGAGATTACTGTTAATTTTGTTCTTGGGCACTCGCATAAAGCCTTCTTGTTCTGTCCTATTCTTTGTGGTTCATGCATTAGAAATTATTTTATATGAAATGCAAGTCCAAAAGGAACAGTAAGGGTGTTTGAACCCACACATGGATACACAACGAAACACTGCAAAATCACTTCACAGTTCGTTTTTAAATCAGCTGTACAAGATGTATTGAATAGTTTCTGAATGCAGTAAACTTGTTGTGTGTTTAACATCATTCATTGATTTTATTATTATTAACACAGCATAGATGAAAATAAACTCATTTCAGTATGTAACTAATTTTTATGATACAAGCCCTCATGCCCTTCGGCAGAAAGGCACGCCCTGCATTTCTCCCTTGTGTTCAGTGATTAAATTAGATCGTCTGGTTCCATAGGGTTTTTTCTTGACGGTGAGTCCACCATCCATTATGGAAGTGGCAAACCATGCTCTGAAACACGACTGTCCATTCATGATGAATCTCAGTGCTCCGTTCCTGTCTCAGTTTTTCAAGGAACCAATGATGCAAGCCATGCCGTATGTCGATATCCTATTTGGGAATGAAACTGTAAGTGTAATGGTAAAGTTAAAAATATCTCAGTTTGCGAATAAAAGGTAAAATTGCACATGGATTTAGCACAATCCCATTATGGTATTGTAGTGGTCAGCTTCAGTGTTCCGGATGTCGTAACCTCTCTCAGCCCTCGATAACCAGGAGGCTGGCTTCACGATCCGAATAGCGGCTTTGGTCATGGTTGTAGCAATGAATGTATCGATTTCTGTCATTTTAGTCTTATCGTCTGACATTGTTAAATTTTTAACATAAGAAAATGGTTCATGGGATAAATTTCAGTTTATTTGGTTAATCTATATAATATTTACATAATCACTTGGTAATATTTTATCAAGATATATGCCTAAAAAGTAATGAAGTTAGTAAAATGTTAATGTCAGTTGTGATCTTCTGGGCTATAAGTTATATTCTTATTCTGTAATGTAACTACGAAGACTGCGTATGCACTGATCTTGCCGTTTATTTATTTCTGCATAATTCGCCGTTCTTCTATATAGGAAGCCACTGCATTTGCAAATGAACAAGGCTTCGGAACAGATGACCTGATGGAGATAGCTCTGAAAATAACACAGTTACCAAAGAAGAACCTTAAAAGGCCGAGGATTGCGATTATTACGCACGGACAGAATCCGGTTCTTCTTGCGAAAGGTAGAAGAATCCTTTAAATCTGAAATTCAAAGTGCTGGAATAGTTTGCATGGAAGTATTCTAATTGCATGGTACGGTTAAGGTTAGTTTTTACCAAAATAAATAGTCGAAGAGCTGTAGTATTGCAGATGTGTGCTCATAAGAATTCTCCAAGATGAATTTTGGAATTCTATCACTAAAAGAGCGTGGAATTTAGGAAATTAAATGAAATTAATTTCACAATTCGAATATAAGATTTTTTTTTCTTTATAAGACATGTAATTTACTAATTGATTTTATAATTATGTCTTTACAGGGCACATATTTGAAAGTTACAGATGAATTTCAAGGTTCATATATGTTGTATATTATCGTCATTAAGGCTTTCTGAGACTGGATGACAGTGTTTAAGAAATTATTGTTCGTCGGAGAGAAATGCATACAGCGTAAACTATTTATTTTATCGAATTCTACAAGCTTTATCTGTGTGTTGAGATAGATTTTTGTTATTGTGTTGAAGGCCGTGACCCTTAACCTTCTACTCCAACTTCTTTCCCTTTTATTTTCATTACATCATTGCGTCATGTGCTTGCCGGCTGATATCGTTGTTCTGCTATTGGTTTAACAACTTTGAACGACTCTTCCTTCTGCTGTACTTAGCAGGTTGATAGAATTGTATTGGCAACACTGTAGCCCTGCATTTGAAAGTTGCTTGGTGTGAATCTCAGTTGGGTTACTGACTAATCTACAGAATGTTTCTGTTCGTTTTGCATATTCTGTGCAGGTGAATCCTAAAAAAGTTTTTTTTCTCCCCTCCAAATCTTTTAACATATTTATTGTTTATTATTATCTCATATAATTTGCGTAGCATTTGTGTGTGTCGCTCTGTGGTCCGTGAATGAATCTGTCTACCTTTTATTCCTATAAGCTCAGTTGAGAATTCAGGCAATGACCTTTTTTTGGCTGTTACTTCATTAGATTGTCTTATTTGTCAGATGGATGGTGAAAGATGAAAGGAATTTAGTTGTCATTTTTTCTGCACAGAACTTCTTGTAAGGGTCCGCAGTGGCCGCGCGGTCTGAGGCGTGGGCCTTGTGCCGGTTGGTCGCTGGGACCGTGGGTTCGAATCCCACTGAAGCCATAGATGTCTGTCCGCGTTTTTCTGTGTTGTGCTGTTCTGCGTACAGGTAGAGGCCTTGTGACGGGCCGATCCCTCGTCCAAGGAGTCCTACCGAATGTCTATAGATCGAGCCAACGAAAAGTTGGGACCCGCAGTGCTCAGGCACTTGAAGAACACGTCGTCCAGGTACGTCTTGTCTGTTCCCAGTGATACACTTCCTACCCATTTTAATTTAAATTAACTTTGCTCTGTGCTATCAAATACTTGTTTCAGATGGTATAGTAAATGAATTTCCAGCCATCAGATTGCCACCAGAAAAAGTTGTAGACACCAATGGAGCTGGAGATGCCTTTGTTGGGGGTGAGTCTACAAGGAAAGAAACTTTGACGCTAGATTGTGGTTTTTGACTATGGTTGCTTTTAGCCTTAGATAACGATGTAACTGAAGTCATTGGGTGTTATTCTTTGTGGGGCTGTTGTTTGTGTGGCAGTGAACAGAATTACTCCATTCCTGTTGGAAATGAAACTTTGATTATTCAGGCCATAGCATGTGACTTTACTGTGTAAAATTTTTGAGGTGGGAAGTCATGTTGGGCGTCGTGGCCGAGATAAGAAACAGTAATTTTTAAAAATAAAATATTTCGTATAGTTGTTTTACCTTTTAAAAAAGTTACATATTGTGGAATGTTTACTCTGTAACTGATAGTTTTAGGGTAATTAAATCATGATTAATTATAAGGGAAGTGAGGGAAATGCTTATAAAATTGCTGTTTGTAAACCTCAAGGGAAAGAGACCACTCAAAGACTTGGGCAGAAGAGGATAATAATATTAAAATGGGTGTTAGGTATGGTTTAAGGAAGAGACTGCTTGGAAAACCTAGATGTAGGTGGGAAGATATGGAGATAGGGAGGGGTTTGTGGATTGGATTCATTGAAAGCAGAGAATACTGAAGTAGAATAGCGTCTTATATCGAGGTAAATATAATAAGAGTTGTATTCATTAAAGACTAGTCAGATTGTGGCACGGACAGTATTATCTGCCTTGTTATGTCATTATGTTGGTTTACTAGCAGAGAAAGTTGAGACTTTGCATCAGTGAAGATGTCAATGTTGGTGTACTGGGCGTTCCTCTGAAACATTTGTATCAGCCTACAAGCTCAAATGGTTTTACAGCCTAAAACGCTAACATTACGAATGAAGATTTAAAGTGGTCTTAAATGACTGCCAGTCAATGCATGAAGTTTATTACTCATGACGTCGAATGTCCGATAGCTTCTGTTTGATTTTGTTTCTGCCAAACCCAAATACCTTATCGTTACTCATCCCTGTTACACAGAAAATTCTGTATTTTCAGGGTTTTTAGCACAGCTTGTAATGGGCAAGCCTTTAGAGACTTGCATCCGATGCGGGATCTGGACTGCCACGGAGATCATCCAGCGCTCTGGCTGTACTTTTGACGGCCCACCCACATTCTTGGAGTAGTCGGGTATATCGCGTCAGTCGGTGCCTTGTTTGGAGAGAAATTCACGGGCTCAGACTTAAGCTCATAGTTCAGGAAGACATGAACCTGTTTCATCCTGTCTCCTTTATTATTTTATTCACATGTTAATCCGATGGACGTTACGCATTATAGCGTAATGTTCAAGGTGGGCCGTATGATTTGTATTGCCCTGGTAAAAGATAATGCAGATCGATGTTTAAAGTGTGTTGGAAATGGGTATCGTGCTCGCCGATGAATGCCGTGTCGTTTTGCCATGTTTGCACGGATTCTGTTTATCTCAGCGTAAAGACATTTCAAAACATTTGGAAAGGTCTGTAAAGTAAGAAGTGTCTACACTTGGTTTCTTTACTCTTTTGCAACTTTCTTTCCGGACTTTCTTCGGTCAACCGTTTCTTCCGTCTGTTTTTCTTTTCCTCCATTTCTTTTATATTTCCATTCTGTCACCACAGAAGCCTATGTTAATTCTTTCCTCTTCTTGACATTACATTTATTAAGATGATCTGAAATCATATTCTGAAACGTGATTTCCGTCTACTTGCCGAGATAATTGTACTTACATTTATGATTTGGAGATGATCTGGGTTAGGAAGAATTTTTGCCAAACTTGTTTCGAAACTGGGGATGTGTAAACTGGTTTCAAGTTGAACCAAATTTTAAACAAACTGGTAATATACCCAAATCACCTAGACTAACTGAGTTTGAGCATGTTATTGCCGCCAAGGGCATTCAGAAAGTTGGTTTTTTAATTTGGTAACAAGAACACACTACTGTATCAAAATAGTATATGGAACTCGACTTGGTGTGAATGCTTTTTTATTATTATTTTTATTTTATCCGTGACGTGCGTCTCGAAGCAAGTACAGACTTTAAACTTTGTTTAGAATGTGTAATAGTTTGTGTGCCAAACAAAATGTGAGGGAAAAATATAACTTCCTGTTGCGGTTCTGACGGTCTTTTATAAAATGTGCTGATATATTTGTACAATTTTTTTTTTTTTTGGGTTATGTTTATGCATTTTAGGTTACATAATTTTAGACAGACATATTTATAGTATTTTTGGTACAATATAGCTTTCTTCAAAATAAGAATTATAGATTGCTTAGGTAGTCCAAGGTTCAATATGAAAGTATGGTACTCGTTACCGATTTAAATACCCCATGCCAAGTATTGATATTATTAATGTAACAGTCCCCCCCCCCCCCCAAAAAAAAAAAAAAAATATATATATTATGCCAAGACATAGCTTTGTTGAATTTTCAGTTTCGCACTGTGAGGTTGCAGCCTAAATTGGGGAGCACTTATGTTGGGTTTGTGATGAACAAAATTACTTTCTGTTCCTTAGATGTGCAGAGAGGCATGACCAACTGGCGTGTATCTTCAATAATTTGCATTTAGAGGCTTACATCTGTTAAGGATGCCAATCCAGTCGAGTCTCAAATGTGACTTTTTTTTCAACCAATAAAAATTTTAAGTTTATTCGTGTTACAGAATTTGCACATCCCAATTGAAAATTCTTCCACCTTAAACACTCGAGCAGATTGAAAATCCTTACTAAATTGAACTAATATCTTGTGATGTGTTTAAGATTCTAACATTAGAGTTTCTAAGATTATATCTGGCTTAATACTCTTATTTCTTTCTTATTTAATGTGCCCATATAAAATACAAATACCATGTGATTTGGACATCCGAGCTGATATCCGACGGACCCCTCGCGACTGCCCGAAAATAACGGCATGTATGAAGATGGTAGCCTTTTGGGATATTGTACTGTGAAGTCTTGTAAAAGTCGACCAGTTTTTCTGAGGCATCTACTGCAATTTCCCTGGTAATAAAGACCTCTGAAATGTTGGTCAACGTCAAGTCTATGTGGTGCAAAATCACGGAAGGCTGTCGTCTATATATTTTCATTGCCATGAAAAAAAAGTAATGTCGCTTAGAATGGCAATTTGCTAATGCAGTACATTGTACTTAATTATTGTGATACAGGAATAGTGAAACATTAAACATCAATATGGGATATTAATCGTGTAATGGAGAAACGGCGGTCGATTGGCAAAAGTTTGAATGTGGCTGATGTTTATTGGCAATGAATTTGTGATTGATATTGTGAGAAGAAGCTGTTTACAGTTTTTGAATGTGTTTTTACCAAAATGCATAACAGTCGCTGGTATATTTGTCGCCACAGTTTGCACGCTAATAGTGTTAATACTGTTTTTTACCACCTAAGATTTATCGTGGTTTTTATGGGCTACAGTAAGATCGTTATTATAATATTCTGTACCATCTCAGAACAGAAGGTTCTCTCTGTGATGCAGCATAAAATACAGGGTGGTCAAGAACTGAAAATTATCCCATATTTGCTTATATTATTGCCATATTCCAGCGTCCGTCAACATTTGTAAAAGAATCCTGAAATGTATAAATTGAGAAAAATAATCTGAGACACTGTGCAGATTTTACTGACCCCTGATATTGTTAGATTTAATTAAGGGGACAGTGGATAGAGCATGTAGCATGCATGGAGGAAACAAGAAATTAATTGAAAATACATTACGTAGTTCAGATTCGATTGGAAGTTACTCGGAACGAAACCACTTACGAGACGTAGATACAAATCGGAAGCAGCGGTGCATTGACAACTCATTGTTCCTTTTTGGACAGATTCTACAGGGGGGTTGGGAAGTAGGCATTGAGAAATTGTTATAACCTCTATATTTCCAATGCAAAGATAATGAAAATAATTTTTACATGTACGTTTTTAAATGGGAATGCCTACTTACTTCCCACCCACTCTGTATATCTGGATAGCTGAAATTTAACTTTATCATGATGTTCCCGTTAGCTCTGATGCACATCTCTTTGACCGCTGGTGTGTGTGTGTGTGCACAAGGCCACATCGTCATCTACGACTAGAAGTACTTCTAACGGGTTTCAATTGAACAGCAGTATAATATCTCGTACAATAAATTTGAAATCAAAAATTCTTAGCATAATCTGCAACCGGAAAAGTGGTGAGATCGTGCTCAGTTTAACTCTGGTATAATTCTACAGTTCAACAAATATTCCAGTACAGAATTTAAACATATTAAATTATCAATTTTTCTGCTAGTCATTTGTGTTCCTCATTCCTACGGACCATTCACTCTTTCAACCGAATAAAATAAGTGGTGACAATTACGAAAGTAAATATGGCACTAGAGATATTTTTTTGTTCTAATGATGGTACAGAAATCTAACAATAGAATATGTATATATATATATATATATATATTATGTATTATTTCTCCATTAGATTCATAATGGTTTTTAAATAAGATATTGTTTGCAAATGTTTTATCATATGATATTTTTGTTACTGTGTACACGTTGTTTCATTTAATCCTGACGTTTGAACCGTCTGTGATTAATTTTATCCTAAAATATACACATTACATGAACCAGGATAACGCGTTAATGTGACTGAGTATGAGCTGGAAAGCCAGGCTTCGATTCCCAGCAGAGACGATAATTTTTTTTCGTTACCTACGTGTCTAGACCGACGCCAGAGTGTGACGCTAAATATCATCTTCCCTTGGCGTTGAGATCTAGAGAGTGCGGCATCTATAAACCCTCTGACTGAAGTTGAGCTAGGTTAAAGATATAAACCAAAAAGTCCACCCCTTACCTTCAGCAATTTTGTGTAATTTTAAGTGAGAGCTGGGTCATGTGATGGGGTATGAAGTTTCGATGGGGCAGGTAAGTTCCCCTCCGAAAACTAGTGTTTCACTTTTGTTGGTCTTAAGTCACCAGTGTTTCAAGGACAGGTGACAAGTGTATGATTTTGCACATGATAACTTTCAGATTTGAAGAAATAGCAGGTACCAGTGAAATCTAATGTTTATTATTCCTCCCTCCACCCAATTCATGATTGATTTCGTGTTTGATCTGTTTTGCACTTGGTTCAAAAGACATTGGTGATGATCAGAAAGTGAGTACAAGGTAAGTATGTGTTGTATCATTTTATGAGTCTGAATTATGACGTCACTGTGCCATGTGTAGTGTTTTTCTACATGGTCTCCGTGGAGACTGATAAGCTTATCATACTTTAACATTTTTTTTTCTATCTGCTGATTATCAAAGTCATTACTTCGTATAATCATCTGATGTCAATTTATCCTTACCTGCAGACTAATCGCCTTTATTCCATCATTATTCCTCAAACTGAAAATCACGTAAGAGGGGGTAAAGCAACCGAAATCTTAGAATGCGTGGAGCCTTGCCTCCACGATCGGGATATTTATGACGTGTGTAGACATGGGGATGTTTTCGGTTACGTTTAATGCAGTGGAAGGTGGCGAGAGGTTAGCTGCATGGAAGATTGTGGGAGGGAGGAGGCGGGTTGTTATGATCGATTTGTAGGGCGAACAATATTATTATGTATTATTCCATGTCCGTACTGGCCGTTTGTATTGTCTGGTCTGAGTGGAAGGGTCGTTTATTTTACGTCATGCACTGGCTGTTGGATTGGAGAGAGAGAGATATTGATCCTCAAAACACTGGTCAGTTACCCGCGAGCTAAGCCGTCTCCCTGGTTCACATTCTCGAGTGGCTGTGATGGATGGGGGAAATTTTCATAATTTGTAATATTCGACAAATTTAATGAGGTGATTAAAGAAACTAGAATTGGTCGGAAGGGACATCATTGGTGAAATGGGAAAAAAAGTATGCGTGATTTTAGATGCAGACGTTTGGGAGGAAAAGGGTTGTTAGGCTAGGAGGAGGGAGGTTGGATGGAACTGCTCAGGATCGTGTCCAGTGGCGGGGTCTGGTATCAGCGGCGTTGTATCTTCGAGTTTTGTCATAGGCGATGACTTTTTTTTAAAAAAAAAATTCGATATGTGTTCGGTTTTGCGTTACAAATGCTCCTAGCAGAAAGTTTCAAGGGATTCAAAGATTCAGCACCAAGAACACAAGAAACGAAGGGAGTGTAACTACAGTGTGTTCACTCACATCTGCCACTCTTTTATTCAAAGAATCTCCTTAGGGGAGAAAAAAAACATACGCACCTCAACCTGGTCTACCACTTATTCAAAATTTGGAATCGAGGAACGTTACGAACGACCGGGTTTCGATTCCCAGTAGTTCATGATTTTTCTCTGAACCAAAATGTCCAGACTTACATCCAGTGGATAACGAGGTTCTTTCCTCGGGGTTAAAGAAACCAGTACGCGAGGCTAGGAATGTGTGGAGTTGTACCTCCACTTCGCCATTTATCTGAAATATGCAATGCTCAATCACTTTACAGTTGTATAATTCAGTGTCACACATTATCTTTCTTCTGGTTATGCAATCCGGTTTGTTTAAAGCATTACTGCAAAGCTCTGGACATACCTCTCACGATTAAGTGAGGAGATCCCCCTCATGGATCAATAACCTCACACCAAACACATTTGGAAAATCTCCTGTCTGTGGGGGTGTTTGGGTTAAATGAGGCCACTAACGCCCCCACACATAAATTCAGAAATTATTCACGAGTTTAAGTGACTTTATGATGTATTTATAATGCCCGTATGCTGTGTTGCCAATTTGCAATGGTTGCGTAAGAGCTGTTTCCAAAGATTTTAGATTTCCAGATCACACTGGACAATTCTGTTTCCTATGCAAGCGACCCCTGCTTCGAATCTCGGCACGGATATCAGTAATTCTAAGATGTATCATTGTTTTTCTCAGCCCCTCCATGGAACAAACTTTCACATCCTTCATAATTGCCACACATAACCTCACTATCGAATCCTATTTGATGCTTAAGCAATATTATCGTTATTTTTAAGGCCGAGTGAACTAGTGGTCTTCCAAGGAAAGGTCTCCGTGTGTAGTTTCACTTGCAGGCTTCAATACTGGTATCTGCGATGTAATTTTGTATGTGGGCCTCTGTTGTATTGAAGTAGCTTTTTATTTCTGAGGAGGCCAAAATTCTGTTATGTTAATCAAATCTGCCTCACACATTACATGCAGAAAATGGGGGCTGGCAATATTCAATATGCAGTCATGAAAGGAAACAAAAAAGATTGTTATAAAGTAGTACAGACGGTGGTCTAGCGGTTAGAACGCTGGCCTTGTAATCCTGGGGTTTCGGGTTCGATTCCCGGCGGTTGGGCAAGGCCGTGGTCTAGGCAACACGGAGTTTTCCTCCGGGGGCTTCTTCCCCGGTTTCTCCGTGGCATCCCAACAATTACTCCATTCACACACAGAAGAAGGCAATGGCAAACCACTTCTGGATCATCTGCCAAGAACGTATATGAACAGGTCCCAGTCCGAGAAAGGGATGGAAGGATCCTGTTCATATGGACCTGTCGTCGGACTCTATTAAAAAAAAAGTAGTACAATCTCCCCCTCACTTGTGGTAAAACGGACTGTTGTAAATCAATACGCGTACCGTCAGCGATTTGCCGATCGCCGGGTGATAAACACTGGATTGACCAGCCAAATAATTTAAAATAGAAGTTCCGCAGAACAGACTGTAGTCCCCCCCCCCCCCCCACATTCTCCGTTTCAGCCCCGCGACACAAAACACCACTTTATCCTGACGCGGAAGACACGGGGGTAGTGAGGATGGGGTGTGAATATGCCACTCACTTTTCGTGGATGAAAATCTCATCCTCTCCTGTCCCTTTGCGTATAAGAATTCGCGAAAATCCCGTTCGGTTCTGGGCTGTGATAAAACAATGTACAACGACCACCTTAACACACAACACCTCGGTATCACAAACGAGGCTGTGGCCATCGAGTCATGTGTGCGCAGCGAATGTGTAGTGATTATGTATTTACGTTTTACTTTATTTCGGAGTGGTCTCATCCCTTCAGACTGCCCATTTTATCTCTTATGATTTTATATTCTTCATAATAACTGATAAAATGTAAAAAAAAACTTTCTCATTATGGAGTTTTCTGCAGTCCCTGTCATAACCCTTCTGAGAACCAAGTATTCTCCGAAATACCACAATCTGTGTTCGCCTCAGATTATCTCTCCCTTTAAGGAATTCCGACCAAAATTCTCCATTCATTTATATATCCCCCCATGCACGAAACTTCGTCACATTTAGAAAAGATTTATTGTCTACTTTCCCTTCACACCTCTCCACCCGTTTCTTAAAGATTCTTTTTAATATTATCCTCCTGTCCGCTCCTAAATCCCCCAATTGGTCACTCCTCTTAAAGATGCCCTACAATAATAATATACACCCTCCCACGTGCGTCATTAACCTAACCTACCGTCAATCAATCGTCGCTTGAAAATGAACAGTAAATATGACGTCAAAACATAAACTGACCTGCTCTGTGACGTTCGTTCCTATTGATTTAGTGAGCCGTGTGCTCGGAGGCTTAGTATATAATGTAATGGCAATAATTAGTCAGTGGAAAAGTAATTAATTGCACGACAAAAACAGTGCAGGTCCGGCGAGCGCACTGCGTTCGCTGATTGGCCAGTAAGCAGCGTTCCTCAACTTTTTTTTTATCGCGAAACGCTCTGATTTGTCAAAAGAAACTATGGATGATGAACCAATGTGTTTTTGTATTACAAGTTTTAATTACAAAAGATAAGAAATTGTCCCCTTTTTTATGACGTGCGAATGTACAATTTATTATAAAAATTTGCGGCAAGCTTGAAAATCTTGTGGGGGGGGGGGGGGGTCAGAGTTTGAAAGAATATTTGGTGCCCACTTTAAGACAAGTTTCGCCGATTCTCGTAAATGGTCTGAGTGAGTGTAACCTAACCTAACCTAACGTGGGATTTTTAAACTTTTTTATGCATTTTAAGCCGTACTCTTATAAGTTTCGAGTGAAATCGGGGAATTATAATGTCTTATATAGTTCTTTGTTCAGGAAGGTCTTAATTTAAGAATGTTAAAATGATTGTTTTCTAGGATTTTGCGCTGCGTTGTCACCTAAAATTTCTAATTGCATATTCTACACCATTCTCGTTCGTAAACCATTGAAGAACAACGGCTGACTGTTTCGATGGTCTTTATGCTAATTTATTACGCCATATCAACTGTTAAAGATACAGAGCACCGAATGAGACGTGGTAATATGACTGTGAATGATGAGTAGAGAGAGGTGTAGGGGATTTAAGATTTCATCCTCTTATGTGCCTGAAAGTCGTGTCAGGATTGTCTGTTCCTCGACTTGAAGATGGAGGCACTGTGTCCCTTCGATGTAGGACAATGTAGTCTGAAGATACTGCCCTGCGTTTCAGAGGATCTCACTGCCTACATCATCAGAGTGTTTTATTATCCTGAACCCAGACGACAGGCATATCCTTTAATATGTTATTTCCTAAATAATATTCTTAGTTGATATGGCGAGGATAAAATGTTTTAATGCCAAATAGTTCGCTTATTTCTGTGATGTTTGAGAATTTTGCCCCACAGACTGACGAAGACAGAATCTTATTTGTGTACCGATCTACCGCTTGTTACATCGTAGGGACGTTATTGAATTTCTAGAGTCTCTGGAGCCAGATCTCTTCCGGGCAGAAGTTTCCCTCGGACGTATTGGCATTCAGTACGACGACAGACAACGATCAAACTCTCTTCAACTCCCCCTCCCGCACGCAACAAAATTTTGCCAAGGGAATTGACTGCTCAGTTTTTCTGAACTCAAATAAGGCTGGAAAGAAATATTGAACGTGACCAGAAAGATTTACAGACAATGTTTATGTTCGAAGAAGGAAAGGACATAGCTACTTTCGAGTTTTGTAAAGGAGACAAAGGTCTCATGTGGAGGCACGGAAGTCCTCGAAGGATAGAAGCGAAATTATCACAAACGTAAATTATGTTGCTTCTAATTAAACACTGTAAGTTATAGAAGTCTTTGGACGCTATATCATGAAGTAGATTCATATTCTCACCGCATTTTAGCAAGTTTCGATTTGAATATAATTCTTCCGTCTACATTTTGTTCTCCACTGTCGTATGTCTGTTCTCTTAAAAGTCTTGCGATAAAAATGCATTTATTTCTAGCGTCATCTATTTCATATATTCTTCTAACAATGTTGGTCTCACCATTTTTCTTCCAAACGGTGCACAGTAGGAGAACATGACAGAGATAAAATATATTTCTATTGAAAAAACAACTCTTCTTCTTTTGTTTCGGAAACTAGGCACGGAGTGTCGTAGAGAAAATGATAATTACAAAATGTTTCTCTTGAAACAATCCCGGGAATATTTTTATATATATTTTTTAGTATAAATTAAGAGCATGGGTCTCTTAATCACGTTGGAATGTCATAGGAAAACATTTTAACAACAGATTGCTGTGTGCGAGATTCGTAAGCAAAGCGTGTTAGAAAAGTTTCTACATCAATAGGGAGGTTATATTTTATTTTCCAATGCGTTTAATTTATGTTTATTAACGGGACAAAAAGTATCCCAATAAAAGAAGAAATAGGACTCTTATGGTAATGCATTGAAGTTTTACCTTTGCGACAATATGTTTACATGTCAGGATGGCCGAGCGGTCTAAGGCGCTGCGTTCAGGTCGCAGTCCACTTCTGTGGGCGTGGGTTCGAATCCCACTTCTGACAAACTTTTTTTTTTATTCTAGGAGACTGTCCCTATCATTACCACCAATTTGTATTTGCATTTTAAACCCTGTTCAGATTCCTCTTTCAAGCACTGCAAGTTTAAAAATCAGTGGAATGTAACTAGTACATTGTTCATCAAGAATGGCGGGAAGTCAAAAGTACACATTTAATTTTAACTTAATCTAAATTTGTATTATTTGTTATTAAATTGCATATAGTTTAATTTAGATAACCGGATGAATGCACTGTTTAAAATTATGCCAACAATATAAAATTATACTGTTGACGTACCTGTGGTAACGTAAATATTTATTTTCACTGAAACAAATTATCAAAGGCGAGTGGCATTGACCTAATTTAACATTTTTAAAGCAGATTGTTGTTACATTACAAGCGAGAGTCTTCTGGAGCGGCTGGTGAAATTTGCTTGTATTTCTTGAGCTCTGTTTATATGTGCTTCCTGCTACTACATGTTACATTTTTAAGACCGCTGATAGGCTAGTCAAAATGGGATAGACTAAACAAGACAGGATTAAGATTCGCAGTAAAATGTACACACACCCCGTTAGGTCGAGCACACTCGACAAGACAGTGTTGATCAGCATTTGTTGCCGTGGAGACGAGTCTAATATTACGAAACTGGGAAGGGGGGGGGGGGGTTTATCGTTATGACATAACTAAGCATTTCTACAATTGAGCTGAGGAATGATTTCGTTTGAAGTCAAACAAACAGACAACTTGTGACGATAATATTAAAATGGAACTTCATTTTACTTAAACTGTTGTGTCCAGATCCTCTCTACCAAAGAGTACAGGAGATTTTCTCGGCTGGTATAAAATTGATAACGAATAAAGCTGATCACTCGCGTCGTATAGTGCCAAGGTAAAAAATGAATGGATTCCACCATTGCTCTGCATGCAAAGGACCAGTTAGATGCACATTCTACAGAGACATTTCCACTAGCAGTAATAACAAACAGAATTTATGAAATCGCTGCCCTGCTTAGATGTATATACTTGCTATGTAGAAATGGGGCTTCTGTATATTAGACAACATGGAGTCTTCAAACGTGGCATGTATTAATAAGTACAGGCTGTACTTCTTGGTAAAAGTGACGATGCAAGCGGTTTATAGTTCGCCTAATAGATGTCAGCAGTAGTCTTTAAAAAAAAGCATGTCCGTGCTATGACTTCGAATTGGACAAGTGTATTAAGCAGGTTATAATGAAGTACAGGAGTGATCTTTTGTTCAGGTATTTACCTCTTTTTTTCGTAGTTGCTGCCCTGTTTGGCATTGACTGATACTGTCAGTGATACGCCTGTCTGACTTGTACTGACGTACTATTCAATCATAATGAAACATATATTGTAGCCGTCGATACACCAACTCTCAATTATTAAAAAAGATAATATTATTTTGAAAGTTATATGCTGTTTGTTGTGGTCCGTTATAATGTCTGGAGAGTTGAGGTCTTGAATTTTATCACTCAATTTATCAGGTAATGAGTTATTGTTTTTCTTTCGTCTGTGCATATGAAACATTTCATATCATATTTCAACACATTGAACCAATGGGCAAAATTCTTTTATGTCCCACAGGCTGTATCAAACACACATACCTAGCCACTTCACACCGATTAGAGGAATTTATCCAATGATAATGTGTAATGAAACCTTAGAAGCCAATGAAATTAAGCGTACCATGTTTATTTTTGTGTCGTTGATCACCCGCCAAAAGATTTTATTATGCCACTTATGATTGGGGAAATAGAGATAAGAATTTAGTTATGTAATATAATTGTTTGCGGATACTATTACACAATTACCACGTATAATGCAGGTCATGTAAGTACTTTAAATTTAAAATATTGAGGAATAGATGAAGAAGAAGTTCACGTTTAAACGATGTTACCGCCACAGATCGAACTTTAGATTCTCCTTTACGCCATAGGCTACGTTGCTGTATGGATGCGCGGTAGCCATCTTGTCAGAAGTGTAAACCTTTGTTGATTCGGTGATATGTTGTCGTGTTTCAGTCTATTACTGTAATTAATGTTGTTAGACATTGTTTGTGGAATCTAATAAACCTGTAAATATTGTAAGAGAACGATACAGCACTTAAGGTAAGCTTGATATAGTACAAGAGTGATGTGGGAAGTGAGAAATTTGTTTTTTCATGCACGCTAAGCGTAGACTGAGCAGTTTCGTTGGCGCGTACGGGTGTGTGTGCAAGCTCTGTGTTCGGACGCATTTATATAATTGATAGCTGTGTCGTCAGCATTCGATATGTCACATCGGGTATCGCCAATGTCTAGTGATTGATATTGATGTTCTGTGACGTTGCTGCCTTGGTTCTACAGTGAAAGAATTGACCTGAATTTAGAATCTGTAAAACCGCCCAAGATGGCTGCCCGACGGGAATTTGGACATTGGTTATTATACGAGCTTCTTATGAATTTCAAAATGGTTGCGTATGAGTGATGCAATCGATGTCGCTTGGTTATGATATTAATGTTAAAACTCTACTTAATCGCGCTATGGAGTGTAGTGTTGTGTATTTGTTGTTATTTTCTGTAAAATTGAGGTTATTAAATGTGGTCGCGGCAGCTGTGTCTCGGCTAAGGGGAACGGGCTAGGGGGTGCGGACATACCGAAGAATGCTGACGCTCCCTGGGCAGTGGGACGGGGAGATCCGCGGTACTTTGTGCGTTGTTGTTGAGTCGAGTTACGACGTTGTACAGTAAAGACACGTTTTATCTACATGTGGTGCAAATAGCGTTTTTAAGTTCCACTGTTTTGTGCGATGGATATTAAATATTTTTCTTTGAGAAATATATGTAAAGAAACGCTCATTGCAACAGTTGTGTTTAGTGTTTATACATATTTTACATACGAGTAATGCAGTAGTTGACGTACATCGCTCTCAGTGCCCTGATTTTATTTTGGTTGCAGGTACAGAATGTCCAGCTATTTTTTGTGTTGGGATCGTTGAATTTTTTAATTAATGCAGGTGTGATTTTATTTTATTATTGATTTCTAAAATGCATTGTATTTTTTCCTTTTCAGATGCTTGTTTGTTGCCTTCATTAAGGTTAAGTGAAAGAAGAACGGGACGAGGCGAAAGGCGGGACTCCGTTGTCATGTGTTCCCGCCCGGAGCCTGTCACAGAATGAGGGGAAAATATGTGAACGTGTATAGTGCAGTGATGTTTTTGAACGGTGGATAGGAAATGTGAGCAACACAGTGACGTAATTTTACTATTATTTCCAGCGAATAGAAGTAGTCGTGATCATGAGAGATCAAGAACCGGTGAGCCATGCAACGTGGACCACATGGATCTTGGAAGCCATTCGCAAGATCCGGAGTCAGAAGCAGAGACCGTCTGTGGAAAGAATTTGCAATGCGATCCGTCAGCATCACAGTTTCAACGAGGATGTGATTGCCGATAATTTAGAGCAGGCTGTCAAAGAGGGCAGTGTGCTTAAAGTATTCAACAAGGGCCAGAGTTCGTACAAGGACCCTGGTGGGCTGCAAAGTCGGCAGCTGAACGTTTCCAAAGGGACGGATCTGTCAAAAGTGATCGCGAAAGCAACTCGCGAGTTAGGTAAAAGAGACGGATCGACTTTAAAAAGTATCGAGAAATACATACGGCAATCTCATGCGGTGAATCTTGCCTCCGGGGATGTTGATTTTAGATCGTTGTTACGGATCTCCGCGAAACGTGCCGTTGCTCGTGGACTTGTTTGTCAAGAAGGACGCTTGTTCCGGTCCGTGGCCCGGCCAACGTCTGCTAGTGCGATTTCTAGCGTCGAAAAACCACCGAAACGGCAGTCTGTTTCACCAAGCAAACATCGCCGGCATTCGGAGAGTCATGTCCAGGCGGCGGACACGCCTAAGGTAAGTCGTGCTGCATGTGTGTGTTTGAGCCGTCTTGTCTCAGAAATGCAGGTCTCAAACCTGCCCGATATTTGTTTTTTTAAAATCTGTTGAAGTTTAAAAGCAGTTGATTTTACCCGTTCCCAGTTTGCTCTCTGCGTGCTTTTCTGTTGCTGACCACGTGTTCGCTCACTCACTATGACGTCATAACGTTGCCCTTGGTCTGGAAGCGGCATTTTAGCGCTCAAAAAAATTCGGAATCTCCCCCCCCCCCACAAGTTATTGAAATGGATCAAAGCACTGGGTACATTAACGCCCTTGACAGGAATTTATTTGTCGAAAAGTGTTTTAATATTATTGTTTGCTTTGTTTTCATTCACACACAAGGCTTTGCATGATACGTATATGTAAAATGATGATCATTGTTAGGTCCGTTAGGTTTGGATGATGTTTTGACGTATTTTCACCATTTAGCAACACAAATTAAGTTAAAAAAAGTGATAATATCTGGAAACGCTGATTTTTTGTTGCGCCCGTGAAGACTCAATTGTTATTTAGTCGCCACGAAACCTATGTTTATTCTACATTTGCGAATCATGCGACACCTAGTTTGCGAGGCGATTGTTGGTAAATTGTTGCGTGCTAAAACAGACTTTGTAAAGTACATGTTAATAAGTTTCTTTATGTGGAAGACAACGCAGCATCCTGTTAACAGCCGTTAGACCATTCACAGAAACAACAGTATTTCCAGTCATTTTATAATTCCCATTTCTTATTAAAAATGTATTTTACTGTCGTAAGGCGAACATAAGCGTAATTGACTTCTGTTACTGATTCGTTTACTCGTTATGTTGTAACGTGCATGCTAATATGAGAGTAATTTATTTCAGGATAGCTTGCAAAACCCCTCAGTTCTGCTTAGGTAATTTGAAATTTCTGCTGATGGTTTGCATGGAAAGCAGTACTGTTAGAATCTGTATATTTAAAAAGACAGCTGCTGTCACCAGGTTTCACTGGGACTCACCGGTAAGTGCAACCCTCTCACCCCGCTAAACGAACCCTTCTTAAGCATTTCCTAGAAGGCGCCCTTCGCCTTTATGATCTGGGGGAAAACTTAGTGTGGTCTTCTCATATGTTACGTTCGTACGTGGACAATGCAGGTGACGGGGAGGTGGGGGGAACAAGCCGAGGACACGTCCAGCCTTGTTTTCACTTTGTTCTGCAGTAGCCGTGTTTGTACAAATTGGTAAAGTTTATGTTCATAATTCTGTTAAAATATCCTCCTCCTCCTCCTCCTCCCCCCCCCCTCGCCATGGTCGTCCATTGCGTGGCGTGGCAACGCTGTATGCAACAACACCGGTCCAGCTAGTTTGTAGTTTCCCATTTTAATCCAATGTCTCTCTCTCTCTCTCTTTTTCTCTTCTCGTTTTCCGCTCCTCTTCGTTTTACCTTTCCCCCCGGTCTCCTCTTTGTTATTATGTAACTCACGGGGTGGACTCTTAAACAATTGAATAGACGGACGAGCTAGAAGGTAAGGCAGGGCTCTGCAAACATCGTCTCTTTTACAGCCGCCATTTTTTCAGCTCAAAAGCGACATAACGCGTATTGCGATGATACCTGGTCTGTTAATTCACTTGGTAGTAACAGTCGGCGTCGTTGTTCTTTCTGTGACAGTAGGTTTTTTTAATGTTTCCCGCTTCTGTTCAGGTTTTTTGGGGTATTTGAGGTTTGAACCTCGCATCAGAGACTGGTTGTCCAGACTGTTTTTTTTTGTAGGTTCCTGAGGCCCACTCTGTGTGTCATTATTGCTTTAAAATTAGTCATTGCCACTTCCTTCCACATCCCTTCCATTTAAACATTTACAGACGTGCCATTCGACTCAATGAAATCTATTGTTGATAGATCGTCTTTAAATGACCCAGAGAGTAATAAAGGTCGTATATTAAGAAGGAAATATATGTCTGTACATGAGCACCTTACCTTAAGGGCTTGAAATGGACGTGGTAATAAGACCCCCCCAGACATTATCAGATTTCGGCCGTCAAATTATCTCACCTCGCCCCAAGTCTCTGCCGGTAGTCGAACTGCTGACATTCCGTATCAAGTATTCTGTCACAGGTACACGATTCAATTTCTTAAATTTCACTGCGCAGGTAAAAGTCGATCGGAGCGAAACGAGGACTGTGTGGGCGTGGTGTTGAATGTTCAGGATAGCTTGCAACCGCCTGTGACAAGAAGCAGCTGCTACCCGTTCAGTGGTACAACAGCTCCCCCCCGAGCCATCCGAAATTCACCCCAAGTAACGTGCTGTTAAAAATACAACCTCCGTTAGGGTTACAACCGCTTCCACGGTGTTAAGCACCCTTAGGCGGTTAGTGGTTCCGCGCCTTTCAAAGGCACGTGAGCGAATATCCTACGTTTTAACCCTGGGAATTATTTTATCGTTAACATTATTTCTGTTGAAAATGTGTTACATCTTTGTGTGACTGAGAATGTTGGTTAGGAGTGAACATTAGGTTGACATCGAAATTTAATTATATTCTATCCTTTCGGAGCTCCTTTCGTCTATCAATTTCTGTTGATATTTAATACTTCGTTTTTCAGTGTTTTTCTTTTGCTCTTTTGTTAAATAGTTCTGATGTTTTAGTTCTATACGTCGCTGTTCAGAGGCCAGCTGTTATTGGTCAGTCAACTTTCTACGTCCAGCCCCACCCTTGCAAGTCGATCATAAAGTCAGTTTTCGTAATATATCGAATGAGTATTATAACTTGAATGAGTAGTATTATTAGTATCAGTTGACCTTGTTGGTGTTGGTACTTGAAATAGTTGATAACCTCTTTTTTCACTTATCTTCATTCCTTAAATAGGTCTTCAGCGTCATTTATACCAACACAACAATGACGAGTAAACAAATGGCAACAAATTGGTTGGCGACGACGACAAATCAAATTGTTGTGTTCTATTATAAATAGAATACAACAATGGCGAGTAAACAAATATTTGTTTGATGACGTCATTTTTGGCTACAAATAGGTTGGCTACGAAATTGGTTGGCTACAAATAGGTTGGCTACGAAATTGGTTGGCTACAAATAGGTTGGCTACAAATAGGTTGGCTACAAATTGGTTGGCTAGAAATTGGTTGGCTACAAATAGGTTGGCTACGAAATTGGTTGGCTACAAATAGGTTGGCTACAAATTGGTTGGCTAGAAATTGGTTGGCTACAAATAGGTTGGCTACGAAATTGGTTGGCTACAAATAGGTTGGCTAAGAAATTGGTTGGCTACAAATAGATTGGCTACAAATAGGTTGGCTACGAAATTGGTTGGCTACGAAATTGGTTGGCTACAAATAGGTTGGCTACAAATTGGTTGGCTACAAATAGGTTGGCGACGACGACAAATCACAGATTTTTATAATACTAGGGCAGAACGCTCCTTTCGGAGCTCCTCGGAGGGGCTGGTCAAGTTTTTAAAAAGCATCCAACCCCTTCGGGGGGGGGGGGGGGGGGTTGGTTGCGTTTTAAAATCTTGTGTAAGAAACTAAATTAAACCCCCCGAATGGAGGGTTAAAACACTTGACCAACCCCTCCTTCGGGGGGGTTGGTTACGTTTTAAAATCTTAAGTAAGACACTAAACTCGGCATTGTTGTGGAACACAACAATGCCGACTTAGTTTATAGTTGACATTGTTGATGACGTCATTCTTTGACGACAACGGGGAATCACAAATTTTTATAGTAGAGAAGAAGATATTGTTGTGTTGTACTCGGCATTGTTGTGGAACACAACAATGCCGAGTATAAACAAACATAAGTTGACATTGTTGATGACGTCATTTTTTGACGACAACGGGGAATCACAAATTTTTATAGTAGATATATATACACATACATATGCATGAACTCGTTGAACAAACGTGTTCACCGACACGATCTTTGGTTCTGTCGGACGTCTCGTTATCTTAAAAAGTAACTGACGTAATTTGTTTGTCAGTTTTGCGATGCACGTGGAAAATGAAAATGTTCGAAATTTGCATTAGTACTGAGCAGGGAGTTTACTTACGAAACACAGTATACGTGTTATGTCGTGAGTTGTAATTAAGAAAATTTAATATCAGGGCGAATCCTTCCTTTTCTTTCAGAGTGCAAACGGAAATGTTTATATCGACAAAACTTCGTAGCCGATCGTCAAGATTTGACTTTAGATAAGGGATTCACGTGGTACGTCTTTCTTATCGGAAAAGATATTAAGCTACGGGATTTAATTTGAGACGAACCGTTGTATGCGTTAGTAACTCTTGAGAAACTGATGGTCGCTCATGGAACCAGAAACTCACTGTCGTCTTCAAGAACACCACGCCAACTGTTTTAGTCCCGAGTCTGACCAGTCCAGTCCAGTCCAGTCCTTCAGGTACATTTTTAATTTCGTTCCGGGTGGAGACTGTCCTGACAATTGTCCATGGTTTTCCTCAGTTTCTGCGGGCGAAATTCTAGGAGAGAACCTCCCCGCCCTCGTACCCACTGACTGGTTGGGGGCCACTACGACCAGTCTGGACGTTGTGAAGAGGGAAATCCATCGTCACCGCCTCCTTCCAAATCCTTACCTACCCACCGTTTTTCATATTGTTCTCAATAACATCTGCATTTCAAACACCATGTTCACAGGACCCAAGTTGGGTCTACGACCTGTGAACAGATTCTCGTGCTGTTTACCTGAAATGGGGCAGAGTTCCCGGCTGGTTACTGTGGGCTTGTTTCAGAGCTGTGTATTTGATGGTTGGACAAACAAATGGACCAACTGGTACGATAAAATAACACGGGAAGAAGTCTCAGAAATAAAGAAGTAATTGCCCCGACAAAGTTGCAGCTGCTGTCAAGAAAAAGCAGACCCGGTAATGAGTGGTTCCCCGATAACCCCCCCCCCCTTCCTTGCCATGCTTCAGTTCCCTTGGCCGAAGACCGACTTGGTTGTACTCTCTAGGGAACGTTTTAATTACGCGTAGGGTGTAAGGGACATCCGAGGCGCTTGATCTCGAAATAGAGATAGAATCTGTCGTTACTCCACGTGAACTGACGTGAGGGGTGTAGCCAGTCCGAGCTTTGAACCGCGTACCTTCCGAATACAAAGCTGTTCCGATGTTATTTCTGTTTGACTTCCAGTGACCTGTGATTGTAGTTGTTATAGCTTCTCGGAAAGAATTGCTCTGATCTGTTTGTTTGTTGTGTTCCTGTCGGTCGGCATGGATACCGCGTTCTGGCGTGTGCCAGTGTGAAGGAAGGTCCATGATCCATTAGTCAGTCGAGGGCCTGCGCTTCTAGCCGAGGTGCGGGGGTGGAAAGAAGATCGATACGTATTATATAGGCCGTAGGCAAATTCTAGAACGGCCTCACCGTCGTTAAACCTGTTCCCACAGCAGAAAGTATCAATTGACTTCTCGTAGCTTTCGCCTGCTGATTTGTCTACGCCCAGGACAGCGTTTGTGGACGATGAGATCATTGTCATCGTCTGTGATCGGTTCAACGACGAGGATTTATGCTCACTAGGTTAACGTTTTACCAAACGTAGTGGCTTGAGTTCTAGGCCCTCGTGAGTGTGGGTTAATGCAATGAGAGACGTGGCCTGAGGAAGGGCACGGAGACCATTGAGCCTACCGAGATTTTATCCGAGTACTTTTCATCAGCTGCACGTTTGACGTGATATTTCTTATTCTCTGTACGTAAGGAGCTTTAGATTCGTTGTCTGGTATTCGAGGGTTTTGCGCTTTGATTTTCGGGGATGAACGGAGGGGGTACGTTAAGTACTGTACATCTCGCATAATTATATTTGATTTATTTGCGGGGAATCGAAACCCGGTATCACGGATGTGAGGGCGAGGAAGAAGCTGTTTGGGGAGTTGGTAGCTTCACGCTTCGGCTCGTTTTACCCGGAGACCGGTAGTCCATAGGGCTTGGAGACGAAGAGGATTAATGCGGATTTCCGTGAAATAGGTGGTCAGTGTATCGGGATATTCAGGGAAGGGTTCGTTGACACAATGGCGTACGTCTTTTCGTGGTAGAAGGTCTCACTGTCCATGTTCGTGGAAGGTATCGTCTTGGTTCTGTTGTTGCCAGCTGAGGTTGTGAGGCTCAAAGGACGAAAACTTTGCTTGGTGTTGGTATTAGTCATCGTCCGATGAGTCCCGTTTGTGTGGGAGGACAGTGATGTTGCCAGCTCGTGACCTGGCCAACTAAAATCTCGAATGGGTCTCATCGTGCAAGCTGGGGGGGGGGGGGGGCCATGGTATGGGTGGTTTCCAGATATTTCAATCACGCGATTTTACACTTTTCTTAACTTTACTAAGTATGGGGAGGGGGGGGGGGAATCGGAAAGGATTAATTCGCAGAAAAGTTTTTAAACCTCGGGGACGTGGAAAGTGTGCAATAAATTACTACTACGTCGTGACTCAGTCACAAGCAACACCTTGCGGTGTTGCCGTTTTGTGTTTTTAAGGATTTTCTTAGTACAGGTAGGCGTTCTTGCTACCTGGGTTCGCGCGTTCATGGTCACACCTCTGTTGGACCTAACCTCAACAGTTTAATGACAGGGACGTGATGAGTTTATCATTTTATTTTCTTTGCGATTTCCTCCCCCCCCCCTCGCTACCTGTGTTGGCCAAAAAGACGTCGTCACACATTTCTTGCGTTCCTTATAAAATATGTGAAAAACTAAAATTAATGTTCTTTTCAGAGTAATTGATTCTTTCGAACATTCGCTTTGACACGACGATGTAATAACGTTCGATCTCCATAAATAATCCCATATGCCACACTTGCTTTGACAGTAACACTTCATTTTGCTTTCGTGGGTCTTGGATGTTTGTTTATAAACAGCGATTATTTCCTTAAACAGCGTTAACCAGTTGATCTTCGTAATGGTGAAGTGTGGTGTTTTCTTCGCGGTACGCACTGAATTCTTAAATGTAATTTAGACGATCTATGATTCTCACTGTAAACAGCGATTATTTCCTTAAACAGCGTTAACCAGTTGATATTTGTAATGGTGAAGTGTGGTGTTTTCTTCGCGGTGCGGACTGGACCCATAAATATTAATGTATGATTCACGCGTCTGGTTTAGAAGTGGGAAGAGAAGGAACGAGTCCGCAATGAAACATGTACAAGTCGGGCAGCCAGCTGTATTGATTGAAGAATGACGGCGTCTGTGAGATATTCAGATGCATCGTGGAAGGTGGGCGTCTCTGCTCGTGGGCGAGTGACGTGGAGATCACATGCTGGATGCCCAGGTTCCCCTCCCGACATCGCCTGTGGCTCAGATGTGATTTCGTGTCTGAATCGAACCATTTCAGAGAGCAGAGACACCGGGTGATGGCGTTAAAATGTTTACGTATTTGGAATGTGGCGATCGTACCCAAGTTTATATTTATTTTGTTCATTTTCTGCATAGACAAAAGCTGGTTTGGTATCTTATCGAAATTGGTCATGGCTCTCCTAGAACTTTACCTTGTTTTACCTCTGTCTTGTCTCTTTTTGTGGGCGTGCGCACTAAAAAATGCCGAGCTGATTAGCAAACTGTAACGCGTGGAACCAGCTTCGTTGAAGTAATCAATTCCATTTCCTCCTCGTGATTAAATAAAACAGCGTGTAATTTTCCGCAGATGTCTTTTTTTGTCTGTGTTGGGGTCGTAGGTGATATTTTACGACGCATAAGAGGACACGCCACATGGCAGACTAGCAGGCCTGCATATGACGTCACCCTGGCGCGTCACGGGGTTGACGTTTAGGGTTACCCGTTTCAGGAGACTAGGTCAAAGATTGAAATGGTTAAATGCCGGACGGACAAATGGACGTCTTGTGGCTTCGGAAACGTAGGCCTCAAGGCAGGAGTAAGCGATTAATCGGCGTAGTAATAAACGATAAGTGGGAATAATTTGAATTCCTCCACCTTGTGGTGTGGTGAAGGGACTGCTTGCGAGATTTAACACGCTGCCAGCCGGGAATTGATGCCTCGTCACGGGTTCACTCGGTGATCGATGTTTTCAGGGGAGGGGTGGGTGAATTAGTCGCCGCTTGGGCGGACCAGCTGACGGACATGCGAACCATACAGGGTGTGCAGGAAATTACGCCGAGATAATTTTGTGTCAGGATAGTCATTTGTACGTGTTTCAACACACGCTTTTCATATTCTATAAAGAAATTTGGGCTGATAACTTTTGAAGAAGCTGTTGGAATGGAATGAAATTTAGCATAAATGTCGTGCCACCAGAGGGAGACTAATGTTTGAATTTTTGAAATTTCTTACCACCAGTGCGAAATGCTGAGGGTAACTATGTGTGTGGCAAGTTTAACTTACCCGGAAGTCAAGTACTCGAACGCACGGAAGTGGTCTACTGAACAGCTGTTTATAGTTCCTGTTGGCCCCACCGTGTGGTATGAACACACAGTTTTTCAGGCGTCCGGGCTAAGAATCGAACTCACATCATTCGGTATCAGAAGGGATTGAATGTTTGTCCCTTTCTGTGTCTTCACACATCGTTTTACAGATCAGCTGTGATGAGTCAATAACCGCGCTGTTTTTAGATATCGTGGTTCAGGTGAAGATTCACGAGTAAACTTTTGAACTCTTCAATACCGAAGGAGGAAATGCTCCACATTCTGAAGTAGCGCGTCCTGCCAAATTCACTGCGCAGATCCCACCACGATTATGGGAACAAGTATCGATCGTGTGTTTGTTGTTCTTGTGATACGTCACGACTCAAGATCCACCCAGCAGAGTTCTCGGCGTTGGTTGTGCACTAAAGAGTGTCCTCCTGCGGGCTGGCTGATATAGCGCCTAAGTAATTTATGCATGGGATACGTACGTACAGTTTGTAAATGTAATGTACCACGAGGCACTGACTGACCTGTGTCGTGTTTCATCAGAGTTGTGGCATCTTCATACCAGCCTTTATTACTCTGTGTACGGTGGTCTAGCGGCTAGAACGCTGGCCTTGTAATCCTGGGGGTCTCGGGTTCGATTCCCGGCGGTGCCCGAATTTATAACTTGTGTTGGGCAAGGCCGTGGTCTAGGCAACACGGAGTTTTCCTCCGTGGCATCCCAACAATTACTCCATTCACACACAGAAGAAGGCAATGGCAAACCACTTCTGGATCATCTGCCAAGAACGTATATGAACAGGTCCCAGTCCGAGAAAAGGATGGAAGGATCCTGTTCATATGGACCTGTCGTCAGACAGAACACTAAATAAATACAAGGATTGTGCGATGTAGTGAGTAAGCTGACGGATTGTCGCGTGATTTTACCAAGCACCGTAATATTTTTATTTGTTCAACGACACACCCTACTTTTAGGCAAATATCCTGAAACGTCTCTCCATGCTCGAGGCATTAAGTAGCATGCTAATAAGCGAGGAGTCTTGAATAAAAGTAATTATACATGGAATGATGTTCTAAACCAGTGGTATTCAACCATTTTTTGTTCGCGTACCCCCAAATATAATTTCTCTTCAACTTTGTACCCCCAAAGTTGTTGGTGTATAATTTAAGTTATACGTAGTATATAATCTACATCTAAAATAAATTAAATAAATTACATTACTGATTATTCAGTGTTTATCATAAATAATATATATATATTTTTTTTTAAATTTCACGTACCCCCCTAAGATGTCTTCGCGTACCCCAGGTTGAATACCACTGGTATAAACACAGTAAAATAGTCGTCTTGTGTAGCTGGACTTGATATAGATTATCATTCACGGCCACTAAATAGTCTTGAGATGCTACAAGAATTGTAGTCACGTGGTTGTAATTGAATGTTTAACGCTGGTTTAAGAATGAGACCGCGTATTTAAATCCTGATAATGAACTACGGTGAGTGGTTTGGTCAGCCCTTGACCTTGGAAACAACTTGGTAAATGTCATTCCTCTTAGTTGGAGGCTGAGTTGGGTACTGAAAGCTGGTTTGTTGCTCGAGCATCTTTCTTGTTTTATAAAGCAAGTCCTAAATACGTTGCATTTACTGTGTTATTATATTTTTTGAGGCCCCTGTTTGCAGCAGCTTGTGGTGGGTAGAATCGTCATCAACAACTCAAACGACACCCGCCAGTCCTCTTCACCAGATCTGAACAGCTTTTTTTTTTTTAAAACCCACTTCGTCTTTCAGAGATCCAAGTTACGAGCTCCAGTTGATTACCCCTTAAGTAGTTGGTACGAAATCTTTGTTCTGATGTGTTTGTATTCGTGTCTTGGGCAGTCCTCGTCGCCTTTATACGCTTAATAATCCCCATGACACAGCGCTGTGAGTTTCCGTTTGCATTGGTGCGTCATCGATGTGCATTTATCCTGTACCGTCATTAGTTACACGAATGATAATAGTCTTCTAAGAAAAGTAGGCATTTTCAGAAATGACACCAAAGTTTTGAGACATCCAGTTTAGAGACCGCTTGTATTTTAATTGATAAGTTTAGTCAGTGAAAGTTGGGAGCTGTTTCATCTCGTGGACATTATCTGATCTTCACTGTCCTGCCAGCATCCCCTGGCGATATCTGCCGTCAAGCAAAGCCAAAATTGGATGAAGTCGATGTTTGCTTTGTGGCTTTGTGGCAGCAATCTCAATGCTTCGTTCGGTGTCTTTACGATGTGACGGCGACAGCGTAAAGATATTCAACGCTGTACCATTATTATTGTCATCCCAACTTTTTAGAATGGGCTGTGAAACGGGGAACGTAAATGTATGGGTTTTTAATTTGAGCGTAAAAGGGTTTTCGTGGTATAGCTTTTGATATTTCAAAGGTGTTTGTGTACACAAGCGTCTTGTAGAATGTAATTGTTTTGTCCGCGAGTTCATTGCGGTGCAGGGCGTGTGGTATGAATACAGGCGTAGAAAGGGTCTATCGGACACACAGCACAAATAATGTGTCGACGTATTCCTCGTGCGTGCCAGTGACCCCCAACACTTTGAACCAGAATGTCGAGGCGTCGGTCATAATTCGACGATGTTTGAGAACAGAGTGCTGTCGAGAATGCGCGTATTTGGACCAAAGATGGAGAGAAATTGTGATTTGCAGTCGCCTTGGAAATGACATTTAAATTATGCCAGAAAAATTTCTTTTATAGTCGATTTATGAAAGAAAAATGTTAAAGAGAATGATTAATTCTGTTTGGTACGGAACAAAAGTGGTTTCTGACCGCTAGTTTTTTTGACGTAAATACGTCTATATTTTAGGGTCAGTGTCATTCCGCAAAAAAGTGTGATGAAAATGTGTAAGATGGTTACCTAGGAAACATTTCATTACATTACCTTACCTTATCTTACATTACTTTACATTCAGCTACCACAGACCCATCTTAAGCGTAACTAATTGAAGTTGATTAAGCGATGTCTTAATCAAACTTATCTCAATTGTAAAGCGTGTATAAAGGAAATATTTAGAATAAAGCCAATATATAAACTTCCTTTCCGTATAGACGTATTTACGTCAAATTCTCCGGAACCGTGGTTCCACTGTCAACTTTTTGCATTATGGAGGGACATTCCGTGGGAACAGCGGTTGCGTGTTTGTGTCATATTTACTATGAAAATCGGAAATGCATAGAACGTTTTGGATTAGGCTGTCTTTTACATAGTGGGGCTAAAGTAGTAAGTCTACGAGAGATCTCAAAATATCTGGTCTTTGGCTGGGGTTCAAACTGAGTACCTTAAAGACTCGTTACCTCTGCACTACACCGACGATTACTTGGAGGAACCTAGGAAGAACATGTCATTGATTGCATCCGTGAGGTGTTTTGTCGGCGTTGTGAACGAGCGAGGTTGCTTTGTCGTACGTGAAAAGCTGTCATTAGTAGTTCAGATGGATGGAACGCGGAAGTGAGCAGTTTAAAATGCAACGAACCTCCTCATACCATTGCGAAGTTTTTAAAATGGTTCAGACAACTTTTGTTACCTGACCAGTCTGATACTTCGCAGCTGCGCCGCTCGTAAGAGTGCATGCTATTCTGAAAGCCGGAAAGAGAAGATTCCCGGAAGATGAATAGAGAGAGATCTACCATGATGAGCTAGTTCAGAGAAGCCAACACGTTGCCAAATCTGTTAGAAAGGCCGCCAGCGCGAACGAGTTGCATTACAGGGCTTTACAGAGTTTTTGCGATGTCTTAGGCACTCAGATAGCATCTGTTTCGCCCTTTTTTTAATAGTATATGTTTGGGGAAGTTTCCAGAAAACGTTATTTCGAACAACTGACTACGTGCACGTCACATACTGAGAATTTACGTAAAAATGTAAATTCATGTCTTAATTTCGCCGGGTTTCGCGTGATATTGTAAAGTGAACATGTTTTAAATGGGAATTCTGAAGGTTTGACCACAGTTATGCAATTCAGTTCATTTATTTAAGTGCTTGTCAACAGCCAAATAAGGCCAATAACAGCCAAGCACTAAACCAGAGTATTTTATGTAGTGTTCTGTCTGACGACAGGTCCATATGAACAGGATCCTTCCATCCTTTTCTCGGACTGGGACCTGTTCATATACGTTCTTGGCAGATGATCCAGAAGTGGTTTGCCATTGCCTTCTTCTGTGTGTGAATGGAGTAATTGTTGGGATGCCACGGAGGAAAACTCCGTGTTGCCTAGACCAAAAACATTACAAATACAAGAACAAATAAACACATGAAACTAAATATATAAATGTAGTTATGTTGTTAATTTAATATAAAATGCAAATTTATTTTATTTTTTTGGGGGGGGGCACTGGTGGGATAAAAGTCAGTGTTTCAGAATTTCGAACCCATTATGAGATCCTCTAATTGTAACCGACAGGCTGATTGCTTGATCCCATCTCTTACTGGGTAATTATTTTCCAAAATAACTTAATTAATTACTATAAATATACAAGGAGGAAAGAAAGAAATAAACAGAACTCTGTTCGGCCACACAGTTCATTACGTAAGTCGAAACGATTTAAACTAGTTTCCGAATATAAACTCTGGCGTACTAGTATTTTATTAACGATTCAAGCCGCTAATATAATTTACTCGGTACAATCAGACAGGCACTCAAGCTTAACTTCTGTTTCGTACATCCAACACGCCCTAAAATACGATGGCGTCGCTATACATTCTGGAGAGAATTAATCTAATAATTCATATGGGTATAAGCACTCTCTCCATGCCACTGAGGAGTTGTGTGCGACGGGCAAGTAACAGACGGTGTTCGTACGCTGTTCTGGTAATTCAATTACTGAATAACTTGTCTTTTTGGGGGTACAACCCCTGTGCCACAAGCTCACATTGTGTGATCGCGACCTTATGAAAATTATCTCAGTCTGAGTGATCCGTAGTGGAGAATGACTTTCTACGAGCCACACGTAATTCTGTACTTCTATGAGATTTTTTCGAAGATGAAAATATCTTTCGTTCTGTACCTGTGTTAATTAAGGCAGGCTGGAATAACGTCGAGAGAGATGGTTTTAGAAGCGTTATGCCACTGCTGTCTCATCGATTCTTCGTCGGTGTAAACACTGAGGTTGGCAGTCAGTAATAAGGTAAGCACGCCAGAAGGCTGGTCTTTTCTTTCCCTCGTAACAGGAAGTTAGGAGTCACGTACAGTCCCGTTCATGAAAAAGTTGTGCTCCGGGAAGCACATGTCAGAATATATTACCGAAATTGCAGGTAGAAAGGTGGTTTCGATGTAATTACGCGTATGTTATCTCTGCGGTCATATTTTTTTCCTTTCCCTCAGTGAAACATGTTTTTTTTTGGTCTGTCTTTGTTTGGTTTTTCGTAGGAGTGGGGTAAGGAAGTAGGACAGGAAGATGGTTCCAAAGATGACAGAAAGATAAAGTTTTACAAGGAGCAGATGGCGTAAAATCTTGTATCGGGGCATTCTGTTGTGTTTTTCGTGCATTTATATGTTATTCACGTATTATCATGTCACTCCAGAACATGTTTCGACCTTAATGTGGTCATCACCAGGTTCACTTCAACTCTGCTTATTCACCCAAATCGATATGTTTTGTCGTATTACATATTGTATGCTGATTTTGAAGGTGGTTAACCACTAGAGCAGTGGTAAACAACCTGGGGTACGCGTACTCCCGGGGGTACGCGAAGACATCTTAGGGGGTACGTGAAATTTAAAAAAAAAATATGATAAACACCGAATAATCAGTAATGTAATATAATTTATTTTAGATGTAGATTATATAATATATATAACTTGAAATATATACCAACAACTTTGGGGGTACAAAGTTAAAGAGATATTATATCTGGGGGTACGCGAACAAAAAAAGTTGAATACCACTGCACTAGAGAACAGTCCCAAAACCATAATACTAGTAAAACGACGTTGAAGCCCTCGTAGAAATATTTTCTACCTCGTCTGGTCTTCGTTACTTTTTCTGTGTGATGTTGGTACCGTGTCTGAAGTGATGCTGTTGAACGACGGTATCATGATGTAATAGACCAGGGGTTCGCAACCCTGACCAGCCGACGTGTTTTTGTGCGGCCCTCGTACGATTTTTGTAATAAAAAGTGGGAGGGGAGTGGCCCAAGGGCTGAGAACCCCCTGCGGTAGACACGTGTTGTGCGTCTAATGACGGAATACGAAATGACAGTCGTACGCAATAGAACGCTTTAAAGTCACGTATAATTTCCATCCAACCTCGAGGATGCAACAGCGGAGCAGCTGTTCAAATGAGAAATTGGACGGCCACCAATTTAATTAGTTACGGAACCACGCAAGAAGTCATTTGATATTCAAACTTAGTATACATTACGTTCCGAGACGTTCAAATTAGTGTAGATCTCCAGGATTATAATATTATGGAAATATAATTTTTTTAATTACTTTCCGGTTCGAAATTCTCGCATAGGTGTAGGACTTTTTAAGGATTTAGGACCTCTGCTGAAGTCAAATGTGTACTTCGACGGAATTGGTCGATTTTACCGGATGATCTTTAAAGCCCGATTGTAACTGTATCACCTGATGTGCTTATCAATAACTCACAGTATATTTGTGGCTTTCTTGTGATTCTTAGTGTAAACAGCGATTAGTTCCTTAAACAGCGTTAACCATTTGATCTCTGTAATGGTGAAGTGTAGTGTTTTCTTCGCGGTACGGACTGAATTCTTAAATGTAATTTAGACGAACTATGATTCTCACTGTATACAGCGATTATTTCCTTAAACAGCGTTAACCATTTGATCTCTGTAATGGTGAAGTGTTGTGTTTTCTTCGCGGTACGCACTGAATTCTTAAATGTAATTTAGACGAACTATGATTCTCACTGTATACAGCGATTATTTCCTTAAACAGCGTTAACCAGTTGATCTATGTAACGATGAAGTGTGGTGTTTTCTATGCGGTACGGACTGAATTCTTAAAAGTTATTTAAACTATCTTTGTCTTCCGTCATAATTGTTAATTTGAAGCCACACAACGTCTCCGGCTGACAAAGATATTTAAAACAGACCAGATGTTCCCGACCGTAACAGGCATTTTTAACAAATAATTGTTGGCTTCCTCTCATATTTATTCACCACGCCAAGAGAAATCGTAAAAAAAGGAAACGAAAACCTGATGTTTTTCAGGAGGACGTTCTTTGTTTTAAGCTGCGGGCTCTTCATGTGTAGGCGATGTGACCGTGCATTCTGCCCACGCCATGAGTTTTGGCTTCACACTGGATAGGACCCGATCAGCAGGTGTTCCACAGTCTGATCAACGTAGATGCACGTCATAATTGCATAGACTCCGCGTTATTTGACCGTGTTTCTGGAAACCGTGTCGACTTTGTTCCTCCAGCAGTGAACAGAACAGTAGAAGGAAAGAGAACTCTGGGACTTCGTGTACAAATTCGTGTAATTGCGAATCTCATGCACGCAAACCCCCAGTGTACTTCGGGGATGTTGCTGTGTAATCAGGTAGAAGTTAACCGACGTTTCGAAGGTGCTTGCTGTGTCATCAGGGAGATGTGTGTATCACAGAAGTATCTGAAGATCTTCAGATAGTTACGGTGACTTCTTGTTTTTAGGTGATGTAACCAGTCGTAGGGTCAAGGTCTTGTGGAAGTTTCTCAGCCGTGGCCACTCGGAACTGCTCCCACACATTGTTCTTGAAGCTTTAGAAAGAAAAAACTTCGTGTGTGTTATCAGGCGCAGACCCAAACCCTACTTCTGATAACCGAAGCGCTCGTCCACAGGATGACGCGGGCTTTACCAGTAGGTAAGACGGCTGGAGCCACGGTGGTCTAGCGGTTAGGACGCTGGCCTTGTAATCCTGGGGTCTCGGGTTCGATTCCCGGCGGTGCCCGAATTTATAACTTGTGTTGGGCAAGGCCGTGGTCTAGGCAACACGGAGTTTTCCTCCGTGGCATCCCAACAATTACTCCATTCACACACAGAAGAAGGCAATGGCAAACCACTTCTGGATCATCTGCCAAGAACGTATATGAACAGGTCCCAGTCCGAGAAAAGGATGAAAGGATCCTGTTCATATGGACCTGTCGTCAGACAGAACACTAAATAATAATAAGATGAGGTGGTCTAGCGGTTAGAACGCTGGCCTTGTAATCCTGGGGGTCTCGGGTTCGATTCCCGGCGGTGCCCGAATTTATAACTTGTGTTGGGCAAGGCCGTGGTCTAGGCAACACGGAGTTTTCCTCCGTGGCATCCCAACAATTACTCCATTCACACACAGAAGAAGGCAATGGCAAACCACTTCTGGATCATCTGCCAAGAACGTATATGAACAGGTCCCAGTCCGAGAAAAGGATGGAAGGATCCTGTTCATATGGACCTGTCGTCAGACAGAACACTAAAATAAATAAATAAATAAAACGGCTGGAGTACATAGCTGTTCTCCTCCATCACGGTGTGGTCTGTGGCCTCAGTACAGACTCTGCTGGTGGTTAGAAATCGACTCATCTGTGGGAGGGACGTATTGATGTTTGAATTGTCAGAAACTGGAGTATATTGGTATGAGAAGAGATGTTATAACGTGATCTTGGATTAATTTCTGTTCTCAGTTTATTTTTGTAGATTTCTGAATCTCTGCGCGCTGTGGAGAGATGATGCCTGACGAACGTTTATCGACAAGTCGGAGCACTATAAATAGACGCGTCTCTTTTGAAAAGTATGACGCATATCTCCGCAATCGATGTAATGAATTTTTTTTTTACATTACGTGTTGTCCCATGTGATCGTTCGACGAACACTGGTTACGGTGTGAATTGATATAATCGCTTTTTCGTAATGGAATTTATGTGAAATAATTTTAAGCTTTCTCTGTCGGTTTCAACGCGACAGTCATGTTACAGTTGTCATACGTGGACTCCACGTCATTTTTAAGAGGATGTTATCCTCTACGGGCTGGAAGACTGGGGTTTATATCCCGAGAGAGATAAGAGTGCTATTACGTATCTGAATAGGATTTTAAATACCCCGACGATTAGAGAGGACAAGCCGTAGTGATCGATGCCTTTGGACGATAACTTCATGCGAGGTGTTCCTAGCCCACCACTTCGTCATTGTCCACTGGTGGAGCTTAGCTTAACAGTTGGTCTGAAGTGGCAACCACATTTCTTCACACTCGGTTTTTAAAAAGTATGTAATTATGACGTATTCCCTTCTGTGTGCCCTTTCAGAACTCATATCAGGGCCATGTTCGGTGGTAACATTTTTGCCGATGTGTCAGGGGCGATACGTAGGATGACTGCTGGTTTGTCTTTGCTGTGAGGACTGTCATAACAAATTAGACACTTCCGTCTTGCTCTTACTACGCAGTAGGAAAGTGTTTTATAAATTCAGATTTTTATGAGCTCGTTGTGTGACGTAATTTGTCGAGAATGTATGCTGTTGGAATCACTGTTTACTTAGAAGTTAAGTTGCCTTAATGTTGTCATTCCAAGAAGGGAAGTGACAACTTGGGATTCCAAATATACAGCTCACATCTGCTAGCCACTTCACTGTTCCAGAATGCCGTAAACCCGCCTGCGTATTTCTGGAACAGACTGTACTTTCTTCTGTAAAAAGTTATAATCGTTACGTACTCAGTTTTCAGAGGGTAGTTTTCTGTGCACGAATTTTACTGGTTTCAAGGCATAGGGCGCTGGTCTTAAGTACCGTGAAGAGGCAGGCGTTGATGTGTCGTGAGCTGTGACCCTGGTGTTAACGCACAGCCGATGGCATCCCCACGCTTCAAACTGTGTCTAAGTTTAGCGCGCGCGAGCCGCCTGTCAGGGGGTCATCTGGAGATTAGCAGGGGATTCTGTAAAGTTTGCTCTTGAGAGACACTTCTTCCGTCTCGCCCAGTAAAACAGGTTCCGTTGCTCTGATGCTGTCTGCTTGTACCGTGCGAGATTTCAGGTTCTGACGCAGACAAGTATGAAGATTGGTCGACGTCGTCTTGGATGTTGACCCGACGTTTAGCAGAAACTCACTGCATCCATCATTAGGGCGATGATGGCTGGCGGTGGGCTTGGCGACCCTGTCAGTACCTGGGGCGAAGGTCGATGCTAGTTTGTGATTCGTGGATCTAGTTATTTACTGTCGTAGACTGTACAGGATGATTAGTGAATTGGAAAGGATTTGGAAGGAAGCGTTTTGTTTTATTTTTTGAGCATAATTCACTGGTTGTATCTCGTACAAACTTCTGTACTTTTGTTTGCCTCCGGGGGTTGAAGGTCGCGTTGCGTCTACACATTTTTTTTTAAAATTTCAGTTTCAATTTTTATTAAAAATCCACTACATGTTTCGATCTCAATTGGTCATCTTCAGGTGGTTCCCTTTAAGTGTTCGAAACTGATAGATTTGTCTGGTAATTTGTATACATTTTTTTATATTTCTGACTTCGCCATGTGTCTTAAGCAGCTTACGTATTTAAGTAGAGTAGACTATGTCGGTGGAAATCTGTAGTTGAACCATGTTTATAATCAGTAATAAAAGTGTTTATTTAATGCAACGAAAAATTCGTGAAGATGATTGACTGTCCTCTGGGTTGTAGCGCCGTGTAGTCTGGTATATGTTTACCTGCCTCGGTGCCTCCATCATTAGGACGATGAGTCATCTGTGATCTGGAGTAGAATATTAGTACGTACATCTGCGTTTTTGCTACCCGCTGTGGATGGAGACGTATTGATCTAATTTTGCTTGAAGTTGTGCTCTGTTGCAACTGTGTTAGTTGTTATTTGAAACAAGGTGGGTGGATGGTTGGGGTATTAAATTAAGCTTGAGCAGGGAACAGAATGTAGCGCAGTGTCGGTTGTTCCGGGGGTGGGGGTGTTCTTTATTGATCCTTATGGCCCCCTCTCAGCCGTGCGCTGCAGGTTATAGGACAGGAAAATTGTCCAGAAGTCGCGTTACCATATTCTTTGGTTAGAGTGATCAGGTAAGTTTTATAATTGCAGCTTTAATCGGCAGATCCTCTCCCGTTAATACGCCAACTAAAAATCGTGTGTATAGCAAGGCTCTTCCGAACGCCAACTGTCCTGGCAGCTCCGGGTTAGGGCTGAAGAATAACCAATACCGCTCCCTCGCATACTGCTTAGCATTTGTTTTTTTTTTAAAGTTTTATAGTGTGGCTTAGTTAATTAAGGACCACGCCGCGAAGGCTTGTGGAATTGAGGTATAGTTCCACATATTCTTACGGCATTCATGGAAGCAGTCCGACGGTGTGACGTAACATTTCGATAGGAGGAGGCTCTGGACCATTCTGCCCTACCAGGACTCGAACCACAGTCGTCCAGTTCGTGGTGCAGTCACAGGGAACCTGAAATTTTGTTGCCTTGACAGACGTTGGGTAGGTCCTCTGGTAAAAGGCGGTTTTTGAAGTGCATATGGCGTTGTTTATTTATTTTTTTATCAGTTTTACCGCGTACACATTTTGTAGCTAATTTTTTGAATTAGCAAGCTGCAGTTTAGGCCGAGAAGCTAATAAGTAGACACTACACGCGCCGGTTCCGGGTGATAAGTTTAGCCATTCGAGCTCCTGGAATAGATTTAGGAATCTTAACCATGACGGTGCAAAATTGGAATGTGAGTTAATTTAACACGTACCGGGTCTTTATTGAATTTGTAATTGTGGTCTTGTCCTTAAAAAAAAATTAGCGCCGAGGTTTATCGCCACATCCGCTGTAAGTGTTAATGATGATTTGGTTAGTCGCAGGGGAAACATTTTCTCATAGGGTAACTTTTTTGTTTCAGCATTCCGAATATAGTCTATGAGTCAGTTTGAAAGGGAGGTTGTGCAAAGGAATTTTTGTTGTTGTTCTTCTTCTTCTTGTGTCTGCGTTGTTTCTGGTCTCGCCAGATTAGGTACAACTCTGTAGCAATTTATTTTCTACATTGGGGTGTAAAGCAAGTAACTAACACTGGGAGGAAAAAACCTTCGAGCTGAGAATTGAACCCGTGGCCTTTCAGGTATCAGCGCAGATTCAGCCAAGAAACCCTAGAACCCACGTCCTGAAGGTGCAGTTCGAGGCGGCGTTGGTTAACTCGAGAGACATGGCAACGGGGCGGGAGGGCCCCAGGTCGGGTTTGTTGATAAACAAGCGCGCGTGACTCGGGGGGGGGGGGGGGGGGGTGGCGTCGCTCGGTCTACCATAGACGAGATGCCTAGCGTATTCGATTGCGAATAGATGAAAATTATTTCGCATCGCTTTTTAACGACTGTCTCGAAACTTTTTCACACATTAAAACAGACGCTGAAGACTCTTTGGTCATCTGGTATGTCTGGAGGAAGTCTTTCGACGTTCCAGAGGCCCTTGCTGCCTCCATCGTCAAGGCGACGAGGAAGCCGCATGCTAGGAATTGGTTTGGTGCCTGGGAAACCTGTCCGATTAAGATCGCTATATCCACCGTCTTAATGAGCCAGTAACGTGGTTAAAACCACTACTCTTAGTGGAGGTGGGTCATCATCATCTTTACCTCCTGAAATAATCTTCAACTCGGTACTCATTGGATACAAGGGAGTTTGGGCGAGCCTCACAGCCGATCTGGAGACATTGGCTAAGAGAATATTTGTTTCGTTGCCGGGAATCGAGCCGTGGTCTTCTAGCCCACAGTCACTCATTGAGCTGGTTATTGGGGACAAAGCGTCACATTATACGTGGATCTAGACAATTACCGCGCCTCTTATATTGACAGTGTATTTAAAATCGGTTGATCCGAGCGCCTTCACGTATCTTGGCAACAGATTTTCCCTTAGCAACTCTGCTTTCCGTTACTTTCAAATCGGAATATATTTTTCGAGGTTTGTTCACGAAAGCGTCCACGTAAGTGATTCATCAGTTGGTTCTGTAATCAGCAGTGTCCTACTTGTTTTTGCAACGTCGTTGTTAAAACGATTACACGCGTTTTCAGCCTACGTACAAATTTTCGCAACCCTAGATTGTCCAGTAGACCCTACAGTACAGTCGATGACTTGTTAATTTTGCTTTACTAAGGAATTTTGTTGCATTCTTTCTACATTTTATTATATTTATTTAGTGTTCTGTCTGACGACAGGTCCATATGAACAGGATCCTTCCATCCTTTTCTCGGACTGGGACCTGTTCATATACGTTCTTGGCAGATGATCTAGAAGTGGTTTGCCATTGCCTTCTTCTGTGTGTGAATGGAGTAATTGTTGGGATGCCACGGAGGAAAACTCCGTGTTGCCTAGACCACGGCCTTGCCCAACACAAGTTATAAATTCGGGCACCGCCGGGAATCGAACCCGAGACCCCAGGATTACAAGGCCAGCGTTCTAACCGCTAGACCACCGTGGCTTTCTTTCTACATACTCCTATGTAATCTGCTCCTTGTTCATTCTCTACTGATGACGCTTTCTCAACTGCGTAGTTTTTAGACAGCGGACGCAAAATAACTTCAAGCTTTCGCTGCGTCATAATAAGATGAAAAGGGCATGGGGGAGGAAGGTGTCAAATATTTTGGCTGGGCATGTATAGTATGACTAAAAAACATTGTTCTACCTTTAATTTCGACATGACGTCTACGCTGCACGGTGTTTTGTGTCGCATGAATACGATGAAACACAGGCAGTGTAGGAACACAGTTTAACACGCCCCGCGCTACTACTGCAGTTTAAACGTAATAATTTAGCATTTCTGACTTTTTAATCTCTGCATGTTCCCTGGCTTTCCATTACTCCCACGTGTATTTGTAACGTTCAGCGAAACTGCGAGTTGATTTGTCGGGAGATGAGACGTGATAATTTTCTCTGCATTTGAATGCTGGTTCTAATTTGGTAGATAGTTGTTGAGTTACAAGGCCCGATGTATCTTCTGCTCTAAGTAGAAACAAACTCGAGGTGGTCACCCCTAATATGGATTTTTAAGTGCGTCATACGCCGTATTGATTCATTGTCCTGAGTTGGCTGTACGCCTGTCAGGCTATCACTTCTGCCATTCATATGTGTGTTTGTTTGTTTGTTTCTTTCGTTCACCTGCTCGCGATTACTGATATCGAAAGAACCCATGGTATTTACTTTGCCATTTGTTCAAATATGTGCCTACATCTCTGCCTTTGTAAAAGTGTGCCGAGTCTTCAGTGGGCTGGGCTGTTACCGGCATGCAACTTTTCCCCCCTTTCTGTCTCAGTTTTGCCTTGTGGCAAAAATGTACCGTATCCGACTTCAATATTTCGATATCGCGTGTGCCGGCGGCTTAGGGTGATTCAACGACGCGTTGAGCCACATGGTGTTTTCCGAATAGAGGCCTTTACAATTTTGAAGGTTTTTCGAAAATAATTTTTTTAAACTCATTTTTCTGCCGATCTGCAGGAATGTGAGTGACCATATTTAAGTCCGTTTGAGGTCACGCACAGGTCAGCGTCATGTCGTAGTCATTACAATATCAGTCCATGGGTTTCCGAATAGAGGCTTTTAAATATCTCAAGGTCATTGGAAGATCATTTTTTCAAACGCATATTTCTGCCGATCTGTAGGAATCTGAGTGATAATACTCTTGCCAGTTTGAGGTCACGGACAGGTCATAGTCACGACAATGTAAGCCCAGGGGTTTTCCGAAGAGAGGCCTTTAAAATATTCAAGGTATTTCGAAGGTAATTTTTTCAAACTCATATTTCTGCCGATGTGTAGAAACCTGAATGACTATAATCTTGTCAGTTTGAGGTCATGGATAGGTCAACGTTACCTCAAGATCATAAGAATATAAGTCGTAGGTTTTGAGGAATATAGGCCTTTAAATTTTCGAAGCTCAATTCAAGAACAATTTTCTCTCGGGCTTATATTTACCTAACTTCATTAAACTGAGTGACCATATTCATGTTAGTTTGAAGTCACTTATAGATAAACTTCGTTCATAAGTCAGGGTAATTACATTCCAAAAGATTGAGGATTGATTCAGTTAGTTTAGGTTGGGTTAGGTTAAGTTGGGTTAGGTTAGGTTAGGTTAAGTTAAGTTAAGTTAAGTTAGGATGTGTTAGGTTAGGGTGCTTTGGGTTAAGTTAGATTGGTTTAGATTAGTTTAGTATAGGTCAGATCAAATCAGTTTCTGTTGCCAGATACAGGTCGTTAAAATTGTCAAGGTCATATAATTTCACGCTTATATCTCCCAAACGGTAAATACCTGGTTAACCATACTCATGTCAAACTGAGGTCACGTTTAGGTCGTCATATGGGAGTCACAAGATCGGCCGAATAGTTTGCCAGATACAGGTTTTTAAAATTCTCAAGGTCATATATTTTCACGCTTATATCTCCTAAACCGTAAATACCTGGTTGACCATACTCATGTCAGAATGAGGTCACGTATAGGTCAGGGTCATATGGCAGTCACAACAAGATCGGCCGAATAGTTTGCCAGATACAGGTCTTTAGAATTCTCAAGGTCATATATTTTCACGCTTATATCTCCTAAACCGTAAATACCTGGTTGACCATGCTCATGTCAGAATGAGGTCACGTATAGGTCAAAGTCATATGGAAGTCACAACAAAATCGGCCGAATAGTTTGCCAGATACAGGTCTTTAGAATTCTCAAGGTCATATATTTTCACGCTTATATCTCCTAAACCGTAAATACCTGGTTGACCATACTCATGTCAGAATGAGGTCACGTATAGGTCAAAGTCATATGGAAGTCACAACAAGATCGGCCGAATAGTTTGCCAGATACAGGTCTTTAAAATTCTCAAGGTCATATATTTTCACGCTTATATCTCCTAAACCATAAATACCTGGTTGACCATACTCATGTCAGAATGAGGTCACGTATAGGTCAGGGTCATATGGCAGTCACAACAAGATCGGCCGAATAGTTTGCCAGATACAGGTCTTTAGAATTCTCAAGGTCATATATTTTCACGCTTATATCTCCTAAACCGTAAATACCTGGTTGACCATACTCATGTCAGAATGAGGTCACGTATAGGTCAAAGTCATATGGAAGTCACAACAAGATCGACAGTATAGTTTGCCAGATACAGGTCTTTAGATTTCTCAAGGTCATATATTTTCACGATTATATCTCCTAAACCGTAAATACCTGGTTGACCATACTCATGTCAGAATGAGGTCACGTATAGGTCAAAGTCATATGGAAGTCACAACAAGATCGGCCGAATAGTTTGCCAGATACAGGTCTTTAGAATTCTCAAGGTCATATATTTTCACGCTTATATCTCCTAAACCGTAAATACCTGGTTGACCATACTCATGTCAGAATGAGGTCACGTATAGGTCAGGGTCATATGGCAGTCACAACAAGATCGGCCGAATAGTTTGCCAGATACAGGTCTTTAGAATTCTCAAGGTCATATATGTTCACGCTTATATCTCCTAAACCGTAAATACCTGGTTGACCATACTCATGTCAGAATGAGGTCACGTATAGGTCAGGGTCATATGGCAGTCACAACAAGATCGGCCGAATAGTTTGCCAGATACAGGTCTTTAGAATTCTCAAGGTCATATATTTTCACGCTTATATCTCCTAAACCGTAAATATCTGGTTGACCATACTCATGTCAGAATGAGGTCACGTATAGGTCAAAGTCATATGGAAGTCACAACAAGATCGGCCGAATAGTTTGCCAGATACAGGTCTTTAAAATTCTCAAGGTCATATATTTTCACGCTTATATCTCCTAAACCGTAAATACCTGGTTGACCATACTCATGTCAGAATGAGGTCACGTATAGGTCAAAGTCATATGGAAGTCACAACAAGATCGGCCGAATAGTTTGCCAGATACAGGTCTTTAGATTTCTGAAGGTCATATATTTTCACGCTTATATCTCCTAAACCGTAAATACCTGGTTGACCATACTCATGTCAGAATGAGGTCACGTATAGGTCAAAGTCATATGGAAGTCACAACAAGATCGGCCGAATAGTTTGCCAGATACAGGTCTTTAGATTTCTGAAGGTCATATATTTTCACGCTTATATCTCCTAAACCGTAAATACCTGGTTGACCATACTCATGTCAGAATGAGGTCACGTATAGGTCAAAGTCATATGGAAGTCACTACAAGATCGGCCGAATAGTTTGCCAGATACAGGTCTTTAGAATTCTCAAGGTCATATATTTTCACGCTTATATCTCCTAAACCGTAAATACCTGGTTGACCATACTCATGTCAGAATGAGGTCACGTATAGGTCAAAGTCATATGGCAGTCACAACAAGATCGGCCGAATAGTTTGCCAGATACAGGTCTTTAGATTTCTCAAGGTCATATATTTTCACGCTTATATCTCCTAAACCGTAAATACCTGGTTGACCATACTCATGTCAGAATGAGGTCACGTATAGGTCAAAGTCATATGGAAGTCACAACAAGATCGGCCGAATAGTTTGCCAGATACAGGTCTTTAGAATTCTCAAGGTCATATATTTTCACGCTTATATCTCCTAAACCGTAAATACCTGGTTGACCATACTCATGTCAGAATGAGGTCACGTATAGGTCAGGGTCATATGGCAGTCACAACAAGATCGGCCGAATAGTTTGCCAGATACAGGTCTTTAGAATTCTCAAGGTCATATATTTTCACGCTTATATCTCCTAAACCGTAAATACCTGGTTGACCATACTCATGTCAGAATGAGGTCACGTATAGGTCAGGGTCATATGGCAGTCACAACAAGATCGGCCGAATAGTTTGCCAGATACAGGTCTTTAGAATTCTCAAGGTCATATATTTTCACGCTTATATCTCCTAAACCGTAAATATCTGGTTGACCATACTCATGTCAGAATGAGGTCACGTATAGGTCAAAGTCATATGGAAGTCACAACAAGATCGGCCGAATAGTTTGCCAGATACAGGTCTTTAAAATTCTCAAGGTCATATATTTTCACGCTTAAATCTCCTAAACCGTAAATACCTGGTTGACCATACTCATGTCAGAATGAGGTCACGTATAGGTCAGGGTCATATGGCAGTCACAACAAGATCGGCCGAATAGTTTGCCAGATACAGGTCTTTAGAATTCTCAAGGTCATATATTTTCACGCTTATATCTCCTAAACCGTAAATACCTGGTTGACCATACTCATGTTAGAATGAGGTCACTTATAGGTCAAAGTCATATGGAAGTCACAACAAGATCGGCCGAATAGTTTGCCAGACACAGGTCTTTAAAATTCTCAAGGTCATATATTTTCACGCTTATATCTCCTAAACCGTAAGTACCTGGTTGACCATACTCATGTCAGAATGAGGTCACGTATAGGTCAGGGTCATATGGCAGTCACAACAAGATCGGCCGAATAGTTTGCCAGATACAGGTCTTTAGAATTCTCAAGGTCATATATTTTCACGCTTATATCTCCTAAACCGTAAATACCTGGTTGACCATGCTCATGTCAGAATGAGGTCACGTATAGGTCAAAGTCATATGGAAGTCACAACAAGATCGGCCGAATAGTTTGCCAGATACAGGTCTTTAGAATTCTCAAGGTCATATAGTTTCACGCTTATATCTCCTAAACCGTAAATACCTGGTTGACCATACTCATGTCAGAATGAGGTCACGTATAGGTCAAAGTCATGGAAGTCACAACAAGATCGGCCGAATAGTTTGCCAGATACAGGTCTTTAAACTTCTCAAGGTCATATATTTTCACGCTTATATCTCCTAAACCGTAAATACCTGGTTGACCATACTCATGTCAGAATGAGGTCACGTATAGGTCAGGGTCATATGGCAGTCACAACAAGATCGGCCGAATAGTTTGCCAGATACAGGTCTTTAGAATTCTCAAGGTCATATATTTTCACGCTTATATCTCCTAAACCGTAAATACCTGGTTGACCATACTCATGTCAGAATGAGGTCACGTATAGGTCAAAGTCATATGGAAGTCACAACAAGATCGGCCGAATAGTTTGCCAGATACAGGTCTTTAGATTTCTGAAGGTCATATATTTTCACGCTTATATCTCCTAAACCGTAAATACCTGGTTGACCATACTCATGTCAGAATGAGGTCACGTATAGGTCAAAGTCATATGGAAGTCACTACAAGATCGGCCGAATAGTTTGCCAGATACAGGTCTTTAGAATTCTCAAGGTCATATATTTTCACGCTTATATCTCCTAAACCGTAAATACCTGGTTGACCATACTCATGTCAGAATGAGGTCACGTATAGGTCAAAGTCATATGGCAGTCACAACAAGATCGGCCGAATAGTTTGCCAGATACAGGTCTTTAGAATTCTCAAGGTCATATATTTTCACGCTTATATCTCCTAAACCGTAAATACCTGGTCGACCATACTCATGTCAGAATGAGGTCACGTATAGGTCAAAGTCATATGGAAGTCACAACAAGATCGGCCGAATAGTTTGCCAGATACAGGTCTTTAGAATTCTCAAGGTCATATATTTTCACGCTTATATCTCCTAAACCGTAAATACCTGGTTGACCATACTCATGTCAGAATGAGGTCACGTATAGGTCAGGGTCATATGGCAGTCACAACAAGATCGGCCGAATAGTTTGCCAGATACAGGTCTTTAGAATTCTCAAGGTCATATATTTTCACGCTTATATCTCCTAAACCGTAAATATCTGGTTGACCATACTCATGTCAGAATGAGGTCACGTATAGGTCAAAGTCATATGGAAGTCACAACAAGATCGGCCGAATAGTTTGCCAGATACAGGTCTTTAAAATTCTCAAGGTCATATATTTTCACGCTTATATCTCCTAAACCGTAAATACCTGGTTGACCATACTTATGTCAGAATGAGGTCACGTATAGGTCAGGGTCATATGGCAGTCACAACAAGATCGGCCGAATAGTTTGCCAGATACAGGTCTTTAGAATTCTCAAGGTCATATATTTTCACGCTTATATCTCCTAAACCGTAAATACCTGGTTGACCATACTCATGTTAGAATGAGGTCACTTATAGGTCAAAGTCATATGGAAGTCACAACAAGATCGGCCGAATAGTTTGCCAGATACAGGTCTTTAAAATTCTCAAGGTCATATATTTTCACGCTTATATCTCCTAAACCGTAAGTACCTGGTTGACCATACTCATGTCAGAATGAGGTCACGTATAGGTCAGGGTCATATGGCAGTCACAACAAGATCGGCCGAATAGTTTGCCAGATACAGGTCTTTAGAATTCTCAAGGTCATATATTTTCACGCTTATATCTCCTAAACCGTAAATACCTGGTTGACCATGCTCATGTCAGATTGAGGTCACGTATAGGTCAAAGTCATATGGAAGTCACAACAAGATCGGCCGAATAGTTTGCCAGATACAGGTCTTTAGAATTCTCAAGGTCATATAGTTTCACGCTTATATCTCCTAAACCGTAAATACCTGGTTGACCATACTCATGTCAGAATGAGGTCACGTATAGGTCAAAGTCATATGGAAGTCACAACAAGATCGGCCGAATAGTTTGCCAGATACAGGTCTTTAAACTTCTCAAGGTCATATATTTTCACGCTTATATCTCCTAAACCGTAAATACCTGGTTGACCATACTCATGTCAGAATGAGGTCACGTATAGGTCAGGGTCATATGGCAGTCACAACAAGATCGGCCGAATAGTTTGCCAGATACAGGTCTTTAGAATTCTCAAGGTCATATATTTTCACGCTTATATCTCCTAAACCGTAAATACCTGGTTGACCATACTCATGTCAGAATGAGGTCACGTATAGGTCAAAGTCATATGGAAGTCACTACAAGATCGGCCGAATAGTTTGCCAGATACAGGTCTTTAGATTTCTCAAGGTCATATATTTTCACGCTTATATCTCCTAAACCGTAAGTACCTGGTTGACCATACTCATGTCAGAATGAGGTCACGTATAGGTCAAAGTCATATGGCAGTCACAACAAGATCGGCCGAATAGTTTGCCAGATACAGGTCTTTAGAATTCTCAAGGTCATATATTTTCACGCTTATATCTCCTAAACCGTAAATACCTGGTCGACCATACTCATGTCAGAATGAGGTCACGTATAGGTCAGGGTCATATGGAAGTCACAACAAGATCGGCCGAATAGTTTGCCAGATACAGGTCTTTAGAATTCTCAAGGTCATATATTTTCACGCTTATATCTCCTAAACCGTAAATACCTGGTTGACCATACTCATGTCAGAATGAGGTCACGTATAGGTCAGGGTCATATGGCAGTCACAACAAGATCGGCCGAATAGTTTGCCAGATACAGGTCTTTAGAATTCTCAAGGTCATATATTTTCACGCTTATATCTCCTAAACCGTAAATACCTGGTTGACCATACTCATGTCAGAATGAGGTCACGTATAGTTCAAAGTCATATGGAAGTCACTACAAGATCGGCCGAATAGTTTGCCAGATACAGGTCTTTAGAATTCTCAAGGTCATATATTTTCACGCTTATATCTCCTAAACCGTAAATACCTGGTTGACCATACTCATGTCAGAATGAGGTCACGTATAGGTCAAAGTCATATGGAAGTCACAACAAGATCGGCCGAATAGTTTGCCAGATACAGGTCTTTAGATTTCTGAAGGTCATATATTTTCACGCTTATATCTCCTAAACCGTAAATACCTGGTTGACCATACTCATGTCAGAATGAGGTCACGTATAGGTCAAAGTCATATGGAAGTCACTACAAGATCGGCCGAATAGTTTGCCAGATACTGGTCTTTAGAATTCTCAAGGTCATATATTTTCACGCTTATATCTCCTAAACCGTAAATACCTGGTTGACCATACTCATGTCAGAATGAGGTCACGTATAGGTCAAAGTCATATGGAAGTCACAACAAGATCGGCCGAATAGTTTGCCAGATACAGGTCTTTAAAATTCTCAAGGTCATATATTTTCACGCTTATATCTCGTAAACCGTAAATACCTGGTTGACCATACTCATGTCAGAATGAGGTCACGTATAGGTCAGGGTCATATGGCAGTCACAACAAGATCGGCCGAATAGTTTGCCAGATACAGGTCTTTAGAATTCTCAAGGTCATATATTTTCACGCTTATATCTCCTAAACCGTAAATACCTGGTTGACCATACTCATGTCAGAATGAGGTCACGTATAGGTCAAAGTCATATGGAAGTCACAACAAGATCGGCCGAATAGTTTGCCAGATACAGGTCTTTAGATTTCTGAAGGTCATATATTTTCACGCTTATATCTCCTAAACCGTAAATACCTGGTTGACCATACTCATGTCAGAATGAGGTCACGTATAGGTCAAAGTCATATGGAAGTCACTACAAGATCGGCCGAATAGTTTGCCAGATACTGGTCTTTAGAATTCTCAAGGTCATATATTTTCACGCTTATATCTCCTAAACCGTAAATACCTGGTTGACCATACTCATGTCAGAATGAGGTTACGTATAGGTCAAAGTCATATGGCAGTCACAACAAGATCGGCCGAATAGTTTGCCAGATACAGGTCTTTAGAATTCTCAAGGTCATATATTTTCACGCTTATATCTCCTAAACCGTAAATACCTGGTTGACCATACTCATGTCAGAATGAGGTCACGTATAGGTCAAAGTCATATGGAAGTCACAACAAGATCGGCCGAATAGTTTGCCAGATACAGGTCTTTAAAATTCTCAAGGTCATATATTTTCACGCTTATATCTCCTAAACCGTAAATACCTGGTTGACCATACTCATGTCAGAATGAGGTCACGTATAGGTCAGGGTCATATGGCAGTCACAACAAGATCGGCCGAATAGTTTGCCAGATACAGGTCTTTAGAATTCTCAAGGTCATATATTTTCACGCTTATATCTCCTAAACCGTAAATACCTGGTTGACCATACTCATGTCAGAATGAGGTCACGTATAGGTCAAAGTCATATGGAAGTCACAACAAGATCGGCCGAATAGTTTGCCAGATACAGGTCTTTAGATTTCTGAAGGTCATATATTTTCACGCTTATATCTCCTAAACCGTAAATACCTGGTTGACCATACTCATGTCAGAATGAGGTCACGTATAGGTCAAAGTCATATGGAAGTCACTACAAGATCGGCCGAATAGTTTGCCAGATACTGGTCTTTAGAATTCTCAAGGTCATATATTTTCACGCTTATATCTCCTAAACCGTAAATACCTGGTTGACCATACTCATGTCAGAATGAGGTTACGTATAGGTCAAAGTCATATGGCAGTCACAACAAGATCGGCCGAATAGTTTGCCAGATACAGGTCTTTAGAATTCTCAAGGTCATATATTTTCACGCTTATATCTCCTAAACCGTAAATACCTGGTTGACCATACTTATGTCAGAATGAGGTCACGTATAGGTCAGGGTCATATGGCAGTCACAACAAGATCGGCCGAATAGTTTGCCAGATACAGGTCTTTAGAATTCACAAGGTCATATATTTTCACGCTTATATCTCCTAAACCGTAAATACCTGGTTGACCATGCTCATGTCAGAATGAGGTCACGTATAGTTCAAAGTCATATGGAAGTCACAACAAGATCGGCCGAATAGTTTGCCAGATACAGGTCTTTAGAATTCTCAAGGTCATATATTTTCACGCTTATATCTCCTAAACCGTAAATATCTAGTTGACCATACTCATGTCAGAATGAGGTCACGTATAGGTCAGGGTCATATGGCAGTCACAACAAGATCGGCCGAATAGTTTGCCAGATACAGGTCTTTAGAATTCTCAAGGTCATATATTTTCACGCTTATATCTCCTAAACCGTAAATACCTGGTTGACCATACTCATGTCAGAATGAGGTCACGTATAGGTCAGGGTCATATGGCAGTCACAACAAGATCGGCCGAATAGTTTGCCAGATACAGGTCTTTAGAATTCTCAAGGTCATATATTTTCACGCTTATATCTCCTAAACCGTAAATATCTGGTTGACCATACTCATGTCAGAATGAGGTCACGTATAGGTCAGGGTCATATGGCAGTCACAACAAGATCGGCCGAATAGTTTGCCAGATACAGGTCTTTGGAATTCTCAAGGTCATATATTTTCACGCTTATATCTCCTAAACCGTAAATATCTGGTTGACCATACTCATGTCAGAATGAGGTCACGTATAGGTCAGGGTCATATGGCAGTCACAACAAGATCGGCCGAATAGTTTGCCAGATACAGGTCTTTAGAATTCTCAAGGTCATATATTTTCACGCTTATATCTCCTAAACCGTAAATACCTGGTTGACCATACTCATGTCAGAATGAGGTCACGTATAGGTCAGGGTCATATGGCAGTCACAACAAGATCGGCCGAATAGTTTGCCAGATACAGGTCTTTAGAATTCTCAAGGTCATATATTTTCACGCTTATATCTCCTAAACCGTAAATACCTGGTTGACCATACTCATGTCAGAATGAGGTCACGTATAGGTCAAAGTCATATGGAAGTCACAACAAGATCGGCCGAATAGTTTGCCAGATACAGGTCTTTAGAATTCTGAAGGTCATATATTTTCACGCTTATATCTCCTAAACCGTAAATACCTGGTTGACCATACTCATGTCAGAATGAGGTCACGTATAGGTCAGGGTCATATGGAAGTCACAACAAGATCGGCCGAATAGTTTGCCAGATACAGGTCTCTAAACTTCTCAAGGTCATATATTTTCACGCTTATATCTCCTAAACCGTAAATACCTGGTTGACCATACTCATGTCAGAATGAGGTCACGTATAGGTCAGGGTCATATGGCAGTCACAACAAGATCGGCCGAATAGTTTGCCAGATACAGGTCTTTAGAATTCTCAAGTTCATATATTTTCACGCTTATATCTCCTAAACCGTAAATACCTGGTTGACCATACTCATGTCAGAATGAGGTCACGTATAGGTCAAAGTCATATGGAAGTCACAACAAGATCGGCCGAATAGTTTGCCAGATACAGGTCTTTAGATTTCTGAAGGTCATATATTTTCACGCTTATATCTCCTAAACCGTAAATACCTGGTTGACCATACTCATGTCAGAATGAGGTCACGTATAGGTCAAAGTCATATGGAAGTCACTACAAGATCGGCCGAATAGTTTGCCAGATACAGGTCTTTAAAATTCTCAAGGTCATATATTTTCACGCTTATATCTCCTAAACCGTAAATACCTGGTTGACCATACTCATGTCAGAATGAGGTCACGTATAGGTCAAAGTCATATGGCAGTCACAACAAGATCGGCCGAATAGTTTGCCAGATACAGGTCTTTAGAATTCTCAAGGTCATATATTTTCACGCTTATATCTCCTAAACCGTAAATACCTGGTCGACCATACTCATGTCAGAATGAGGTCACGTATAGGTCAGGGTCATATGGAAGTCACAACAAGATCGGCCGAATAGTTTGCCAGATACAGGTCTTTAGAATTCTCAAGGTCATATATTTTCACGCTTATATCTCCTAAACCGTAAATACCTGGTTGACCATACTCATGTCAGAATGAGGTCACGTATAGGTCAGGGTCATATGGCAGTCACAACAAGATCGGCCGAATAGTTTGCCAGATACAGGTCTTTAGAATTCTCAAGGTCATATATTTTCACGCTTATTTCTCCTAAACCGTAAATACCTGGTTGACCATACTCATGTCAGAATGAGGTCAGGTATAGGTCAAAGTCATATGGAAGTCACAACAAGATCGGCCGAATAGTTTGCCAGATACAGGTCTTTAAAATTCTCAAGATCATATATTTTCACGCTTATATCTCCTAAACCGTAAATACCTGGTTGACGATACTCATGTCAGAATGAGGTCACGTATAGTTCAAAGTCATATGGAAGTCACTACAAGATCGGCCGAATAGTTTGCCAGATACAGGTCTTTAGAATTCTCAAGGTCATATATTTTCACGCTTATATCTCCTAAACCGTAAATACCTGGTTGACCATACTCATGTCAGAATGAGGTCACGTATAGGTCAAAGTCATATGGAAGTCACAACAAGATCGGCCGAATAGTTTGCCAGATACAGGTCTTTAGATTTCTGAAGGTCATATATTTTCACGCTTATATCTCCTAAACCGTAAATACCTGGTTGACCATACTCATGTCAGAATGAGGTCACGTATAGGTCAAAGTCATATGGAAGTCACTACAAGATCGGCCGAATAGTTTGCCAGATACTGGTCTTTAGAATTCTCAAGGTCATATATTTTCACGCTTATATCTCCTAAACCGTAAATACCTGGTTGACCATACTCATGTCAGAATGAGGTCACGTATAGGTCAAAGTCATATGGAAGTCACAACAAGATCGGCCGAATAGTTTGCCAGATACAGGTCTTTAAACTTCTCAAGGTCATATATTTTCACGCTTATATCTCCTAAACCGTAAATACCTGGTTGACCATACTCATGTCAGAATGAGGTCACGTATTGGTCAGGGTCATATGGCAGTCACAACAAGATCGGCCGAATAGTTTGCCAGATACAGGTCTTTAGAATTCTCAAGGTCATATATTTTCACGCTTATATCTCCTAAACCGTAAATACCTGGTTGACCATACTCATGTCAGAATGAGGTCACGTATAGGTCAAAGTCATATGGAAGTCACAACAAGATCGGCCGAATAGTTTGCCAGATACAGGTCTTTAGATTTCTGAAGGTCATATATTTTCACGCTTATATCTCCTAAACCGTAAATACCTGGTTGACCATACTCATGTCAGAATGAGGTCACGTATAGGTCAAAGTCATATGGAAGTCACTACAAGATCGGCCGAATAGTTTGCCAGATACTGGTCTTTAGAATTCTCAAGGTCATATATTTTCACGCTTATATCTCCTAAACCGTAAATACCTGGTTGACCATACTCATGTCAGAATGAGGTTACGTATAGGTCAAAGTCATATGGCAGTCACAACAAGATCGGCCGAATAGTTTGCCAGATACAGGTCTTTAGAATTCTCAAGGTCATATATTTTCACGCTTATATCTCCTAAACCGTAAATACCTGGTTGACCATACTTATGTCAGAATGAGGTCACGTATAGGTCAGGGTCATATGGCAGTCACAACAAGATCGGCCGAATAGTTTGCCAGATACAGGTCTTTAGAATTCTCAAGGTCATATATTTTCACGCTTATATCTCCTAAACCGTAAATACCTGGTTGACCATGCTCATGTCAGAATGAGGTCACGTATAGTTCAAAGTCATATGGAAGTCACAACAAGATCGGCCGAATAGTTTGCCAGATACAGGTCTTTAGAATTCTCAAGGTCATATATTTTCACGCTTATATCTCCTAAACCGTAAATATCTGGTTGACCATACTCATGTCAGAATGAGGTCACGTATAGGTCAGGGTCATATGGCAGTCACAACAAGATCGGCCGAATAGTTTGCCAGATACAGGTCTTTAGAATTCTCAAGGTCATATATTTTCACGCTTATATCTCCTAAACCGTAAATACCTGGTTGACCATACTCATGTCAGAATGAGGTCACGTATAGGTCAGGGTCATATGGCAGTCACAACAAGATCGGCCGAATAGTTTGCCAGATACAGGTCTTTAGAATTCTCAAGGTCATATATTTTCACGCTTATATCTCCTAAACCGTAAATATCTGGTTGACCATACTCATGTCAGAATGAGGTCACGTATAGGTCAGGGTCATATGGCAGTCACAACAAGATCGGCCGAATAGTTTGCCAGATACAGGTCTTTAGAATTCTCAAGGTCATATATTTTCACGCTTATATCTCCTAAACCGTAAATATCTGGTTGACCATACTCATGTCAGAATGAGGTCACGTATAGGTCAGGGTCATATGGCAGTCACAACAAGATCGACCGAATAGTTTGCCAGATACAGGTCTTTAGAATTCTCAAGGTCATATATTTTCACGCTTATATCTCCTAAACCGTAAATACCTGGTTGACCATACTCATGTCAGAATGAGGTCACGTATAGGTCAGGGTCATATGGCAGTCACAACAAGATCGGCCGAATAGTTTGCCAGATACAGGTCTTTAGAATTCTCAAGGTCATATATTTTCACGCTTATATCTCCTAAACCGTAAATACCTGGTTGACCATACTCATGTCAGAATGAGGTCACGTATAGGTCAAAGTCATATGGAAGTCACAACAAGATCGGCCGAATAGTTTGCCAGATACAGGTCTTTAGAATTCTCAAGGTCATATATTTTCACGCTTATATCTCCTAAACCGTAAATACCTGGTTGACCATACTCATGTCAGAATGAGGTCACGTATAGGTCAAAGTCATATGGACGTCACAACAAGATCGGCCGAATAGTTTGCCAGATACAGGTCTTTAGAATTCTCAAGGTCATATATTTTCACGCTTATTTCCCCTAAACCGTAAATACCTGCTTGACTATACTCATGTTAAAATTAGGTCACGGATAGGTCAAGGTCATGTCATGACCACGACAAGATCACGCAAACTGTTTAATAGTAAGAGACCTAAACCTTTTCAAGGTCATTCGGAGTACTATTTTCTCACGCATATACAGAGAACTGTATGAATCTGAGAAACATTGAACACTTAATTTAGAGATCTTGGATATGTAAAGTTCATGTATAGATCACAATATATATTCAGTGCCTAAATTGTGTTGGGATAGATTACGTTAATTTAAGTTAGGTTATGTTAGGTTGGGTTGCGTTAGGTTAGGTTCGGTTAGGTTAGGTTAGGTTCGTTTTGTGTGGGATGTGTTAGGTTAGGTTCGTTTTGTGTGGGATGTATTAGGTTATGTTTTGGTCTCTGATGTTGCGTTGTGTGTTTAGGTTTGTTTGTTATTTCGGGATAGGTATGTTGTGGTCACGTATCTGTTAATATCGTCAAAGTTCAAAGTCAGTATGCTTGATTTCAACGGCCGTGTCATGTGTCCAGTTTATGATCCCTCCTAGTTTCATCAGGTTTTCCACCGATACTTCTGTTTGTATCCCATTGATATGCTTTCATCGTCCGTCCCATTTTCCCCATTCTGTTGTCTGATCAGCGTAACAATAACATTCAAAACCAGTAAGTTATTCATTATTCTCTGTGAACTTTTAATGGAGAGGAATACCAGGCACGTTCTGTTGCCCGCGCGTGATTGATTTTTGGAACAGTCCTGTGTTTTTCGTGACACTTTAACGAGCCACGAAGTTTGCGGGTCTCGTAGCCAGCAACATCCTCACCGTGGCCTTACCTGCGACATGCTGGCGGTGGAGGCATTCTTAGCGCGCCCAGTTTGCCTCGTCGTGCGATCAGAATTACATCTCAGTCGAAAAGGGAGAACCAATTTACGTAACTGGGAAGCATTTTAGTCGAGAACAGAATTTCTGTGGAAAAATATGGCTGAACATAGAACGATGACGGGACCCATAAATATATATCGGGACGTATTTCGACAAAATTAGGTGTGTCTGTAGGAAAAAGAGTGAGTAAAACGCGAAGACGTTGAGTTCTCAGTTGTTTAAAAATGTGTTTAGATACGGGAATGGAATGTGACGTCCAGGTGTTGTATTCCTTCTGATCTAAGTCAGAATTTCTCTACTACAGCGAAATCGTAAATTAACTTGGTGATGATGCATAAGTGGGTTGAATGGATGGATGTGGTAGAATAGATAAGTAGATCAGGTAGAAACGTGGGTGAGTGGATTAATTGGCAGTCGTCTTTGTTTGCCTAATGTTGAGGCGTTGTGTGTGCGAGGAGCATAGAAGTGGTTCACTGACTGGGTTATGATCGCAGTTAAGTTTTGACTTGGCTTGACGCCGGCAGCAGCCTCACACGCCACTGCACACCGGGCGGAAGTAAGCAACGCTGGCGAAACAAAGGAACCTTCCTTCAGACATTGGATTTTGTCGTTAGCATGTGCATCCATGTTTGTTTAGACAGAAACAGAATTTCATATTTTTTTGTTACAGAATACCACGGAGATTCGGAGTTGAAAAAATGTTTATGGACACGCGGCCTCCCCATCATGCGTTCATTTTTGTCTTTTTCTGTCCTTATAAGAGCCCCCCACGTGTTTAATACAGAATGTTATCTTCCTAGCTGGGAGTAGCTCAACCTCGTGTAAGTTAATTGAGAAAAATTGAGCGAGTTACGTCATAATTAAAAATAGATTTTGTCGTCAGAGGATGGGCCTACTGTAGCACTTGGGCGCTCAACTTTTGCTTCCGGGTCATCTCTCACTCCAGAACATCTGTTTTGTAAGATGCAAGTACAAGCATCGCCGACTAAAGACGTCAGCAAAAACAGAACTTAAAAAAAAAAAAAAAGGCCGGATGCTCCAACAGTGATTTTGTGTAGTTCTTTGCCCCAGTCGCTTGGGCGGCCCTGAAATTCGAAAATTTGACGCAAGTAATTGCTGGTGGGGAAGTCGGGTCTTACCCCGCACAGTCGCCTTTCGTAGAGGGGGAGGGATTTTATGGGCTTGTTTTACAAGCGCTTTGGGGTTGCTTTACGAGTCGAATAGGACTGAGATACCCTTGTAACAAGGTTAAGAATTTGGACCACTATACCCTTTTAAAGTGTGCCAGTGACTAAAATGTTTCGACCTTGTTAAAGAGATAGTTTTATTATGACTTTTCACAAAACAATTTTCCTCTGTAGTTTCTAGAAGGACTTCCTTTAAGTGCTTTGAAGTCAGTATACACACAAAAGAGCTGGTATTTGGGTCATTACCCAAGAGTACAGGGTGTTCATATTTAACTGACTGATAATACAACCCCAAGTTTTATGTGACCATAAATGTATGAACTCTCCAAGACCCTTAGCCATTTCATTTAATTTCGAAAGGTGCATTTTAATCTTTGTCTCAGATCCTTCGATACGTTCTGTTTCCCTTCAAGAATTCTGCGTGGTTTTATGTTTGCCATTCGAACTACGTCAACGCTTGTAAGAATTTATTTCGAATTTCTTCAGACACGCGTAGCTCCACCACAAGCTTTTGCTGTTGATATAGGCGTATATGCCAAGTATTTCGTTTGCAGACGTTTTTATAAACATACGTAAAGAACGATGCCTTGTACATTTTTGGGAGATAAGGAAGTGGTATGTGAACATATTGTCATCAGAGATCATACGAAGGAAGGGATAAAAGCCATCGATTTCATATACTTCGGCTGCTCATACTCGCAGAGGAAGAATCTTAGGAAGAAAACCAGAGCTCACAAAGCAGCTGTCTTGCCTTGACCGATTTTTAGAGCGTAGTGCAGTGAATGCAACACATGTTACGTATTACGCCGTAAATTTTATTATGACCGTGTGCCAGCGTGACCGCATTGTAGCTCCTGATTGAAGTGCATGTTACGTGGAGAAAATCATTTTGTAAGCTCTGGGAAACCGGAGCTCGTCTAAATAATATTTAAAGAATTCAGTCCGTACCGCGAAGAAAACACTACACTTTACCATTACAAAGATCAAATGGTTTATGCTCCCGATAAATAAAGCTCGTTTAAATAACTTTTAAGAATTCAGACCGTACCGCGAAGAAAACACTACACTTCACCATTACAAAGATCAATTTCTTAACGCTGTTTAACGAAGTAATCGCTGTTTACGGCGAGAATGGTGACGTAGAGTTTGCATAATTTTCGTTGTTAAATTGGAGTGTACGGAAAGTCCTGTAACCCGGATTTCCTGCTTTGTTCCACAATCCCGTATTAAAGCGGTGGATTATTTTTACGCCTGGAAACACCATCCGCTTCATCATTGCGGAATTTTAGTCGGAATGCTGCCGAAGAATACGTAAAGAATTTTACTTCCAGGATGAGTTTTTCTAGACGTGGTTTCTTTGGCGAAACAGGCCATATGCGGACTGGGCCGATAATTTGCACTTCTTTGCCATCCAGTTGGCTTGTTGATTTTACCCACAGTTTGCGTTCAGGATAATTGAAACGATGGTTGTTTGGATAATTTTGGATCTCGAGTCGAGTGAGGCGTATTAGAAGCCATTGTTCTGTTGTTTACGTGGTGGGATTAAGAGAGTGTTATTTGGGAGGGGGGGGACTTCTTGGATGTTATCCATTGTCTGGATGAAAAATGGAACAAGAGTTACAGCAAGACACTTAAACGAGTTGTTCATTGTCCCCAAAAGATGTATACACACATTCAGTGAATGAAATAAAGACATCCCGATGAACTAAACCCTTGCCATACGTCACCATTGGCACTTGGTGAACCAACGAATCTGGTGTAGGTGTTAAAAATGACCACCGTTCCGATGTCTTCCGCAGACACAACTCTCGGAGATCGATAACAAGGTTAAAATTCCGTATTGTAATGTGTATACGTCTTTTTTGGACACCCTGTTTGTACGAGAAGGGGTTGCAAACATCCGTGATCGACGGAGTGTGCCACAAGAACGTGCGAAGATTCAGTAGCTGAGACTTCGTGGCGTCGATTGGCCAGATGATTAATGAACAGTGAGTTAATTGGGAATATATGGAAGGAAGCAGCTGTGGCCTAATTTCCAAGGAAAATTTCCGTCGGGATGTCGTGTCTCTTGAGCTTAGATTTGAACCCGATACGTACCGAATTTGAGCAGGGTTGCCTGCTTCTGGGCATCTACGTTCGGAAGAAGTTTTGTTGCAAGCAAATGGCAGGACTGCTTTAAAATAATAGACTAGGGCTTTCAAAAGGTCTGATGATGGCGCGTTGTAATGTGTAAAAATTGTTCTTTTAGACTTACCAATCGTCTGAATTATGGAATTACGTTTCGAAAGTTGCATTCTGCTATCGTCATCATCAGGTAAGGAGGAAAAGAGGACAGAAATTGTATCTGATATCAAGAAGAGCTTCTGTGGACCAGGACTTATTGTAAGCAAGTTGAGCCAGAAATTGAAAGTGGAATATAGTCCCACCGATAAACAGGTTTCCCGTTCTATCGGCGAGCTAAGATGAGATTTTAAACATTCGCCAGAAACCAAAACTTTTTCAAACAAACGAGATTTGATGTTCTCACGGCCGTGAAGGTGTACGTGTTGATCTTCTGGGTTGTGACGCCGTGTGGACTTGAAGGGAGGTACCACCGTTTCGGAGAAAGACGCTGTCCACACGGTGGTACTTCCCTAGAAAACCACGATCGATATTTCAAACAGAAATTTGACTGTAATGAACGAGGTAAAGTTTTATTTTCACTGTTTTTATTGACGAATGTTTGAAGACTTCTCTGCGTTATGTTCACCAATATAGGCTACAGACGGATGTAGATGGGAAGGGATCATCTAGCGCATTTCTTCGTTCCAGAATCTTAAGAGACTTGTTCGTAAATAATTAAATCTGTGGCGAAAGTTTGTCGCAGAGGTGAGCACTATTTCTTCTTTGCATGGGCCATATTATTCCGTTCTTGACTCGAAAACGGGGTGGGAGATGGCGACCGACAGAGAGGAAATTGAGCAAAAGGGTTAGTTTTCTACAGAAGAGTTGCTTTATTGATCTGTGGGCATGGATGCCGTTCAATTACCCCCACCGCCAATTTCTTTCCGGGCAAGACAAAGCTGATGGGATGGACCGACGGGGATTCGCCAGTAAAGTATAATTTTGTTTTTTCTGAACAGCACAGCCCATAATATACAGTAAATGCCCGTTCATATACAAAACAGCTCTTAGATTGTTCTAGGCCTTTCTTGCGTACGTGTTATTAGTACCAGAAATATCTCTTTGTGCAGCCCTGACAATGAAATGAACTTGAATGTAACAGTTTAAATTAATCGTAAGAATTAGACGCTTAAGTAATGTACATTTTGACTGTTGTACTCTCCCTCAGGAGAAAAACGGGAAGGAAGACGATGGTAAGAGGGCATTTGGGGAAACGTCGGTGGTTGTAATAGGATAGTTTTAAAATTTATATTTAAAGACTAGGATGGCTCGTAACAGGTTCGATTTGCGAGGTGCAGTAGACACGATAAAATTTAGATTTTCATAAAGGCGAGAATTGTATTGGGACAGCTCAACAACTTCCAGCTTCCCAGTAGGCAGTGGTCTTGGACCTGAGGCCATCGCCTTTCCATACCATACCCCCCCCCCCCCCCGGTAAATCTGGCAAATTCGACTTTATGACAAAGGCCACATGCGTTTCTCTCCTGCCTTGTATTTGTTTACGCCGAAGACCAATGTTATTAAGCGGTAGGCTCGGCTTCATTGGTAGGGGGTGGGTGGACAAATGTTGGGTTCGTCATTGTGATCGGGCTCTCCCCACTAAAGTGGCCTCGTGCTGGAGGTAAGAGCCTTGTTCACACACCACTGGTAAGTTCCAGTCAAGCAGTTACTGACTACAGGGATCTCCCGTTATTGTTGGAGGATCCTCTTTACCGAGAAATGGTCTGATGAGTAATACTTTTCGGTGTTTATTTATGTCGGCGTGTTGATGACGTCTGATTTCTACCAAGCTCTTTGTTTAAAGATATCTGGTGTCTGTCTGTCTCTGTATTATGTTAAGAATCCTAATATTTGAGGGATGAAACATCGACGTAACTTTATCTACCGTGCTTCAGAGCGACAGGTAGCCATTTATCGAGTTCGTGAACGATTTTCGATTGGAGAATCACTTTCAGTCAGATTTGATTGATTCTGGGCTTTCATTATGACACTGATTCAGTTGATCGTGTCACGTGTTGCTGGATAATAGGGGGTATCTGTGGACTGGAAAGGAGGCGTGACGAGGCGGGCGGTCTTGGGGAAATTTGTTTTTGGGGGGGCACTGTAGCAGAATATGCCTGGAGCGATAGGACAGTGCCAATAACCCCCAGTCGGTACAGAAATTCTCTGGCTCCAGATTCAAACCTGGCACCTCCCGAATACGATATTGGAGTTTTCATATGTGGCATAACGTCCATACCAAATTTAATTGATATCAGCTCTGAAGACAACATGTTAGGTTTGGTTAGGTTAATGATCAGCAGAGGGTGATGGGTAATGGCGTCATCATTCCACTTCAGGACTTTGAGCGACGGTCACGTTGTTATTGACCAATGGGGGGTGACATAAATCACGTGATTGGAGTAGTCTCCTATGGCATAACGTCTATACGAAATTTGACCAATTTCCGTAGAGTCATTTCATATTTCTTAGATTAATCCAAATGGATAACAGTTGTGAATGTGTTACGTTAGGTAAGATTACATTAAGTGAGGTTAGATTAGTGATGTGCATTGGATCATGGGTAATGACATGATTTCACCAATGACAGCGACACTATATCAGCACGTTTATTACCAGTCTTTTTGTCATTACCATTAGATATCATTAATAAAACAATTAAATTTTCTGAGATATTGTAGATGCGTCATATTTTTAATACTAAATTTTCTGAGTAGAGATGCAGAATTTGGTAATCGTAAACTAAGTCACTAATGACACTCGGTGTGCTGTAGCTGTTGATGCTAAATTATATCACCAAAAATTTATCTGAATGTGCGATGTGGCTTGTGGATCATGCAACTCTCTCTCTCTCCCTCCCTCCTCCACTGCATTGTGAATAAGTGCAAAGGGAAAGAATTGGCAGTAGATATTGCACCAGAAATGTTACCATATCCTTCCATTTATTCTTTTTGTTGCAGGAAAGAGGAATTTTTCAGGTGTATCACTAACATGTATTCTCTACTTCATTTGTATGTTGACAGCAGTCAGCACCTCTGCCAATCTGCGGGGAGTGTCTCGGCACAGCAGCCAAGAACCGCCTGGGACGTGCGGAACCCCTCAGCTCGTGCTCGGAGTGTGGCAGCTCGGTGCATCTCTCATGTGTGGGTGGTGGAAGAGGGGTAGAACTCGCCGCTCTGCTAGCCAAAGGTGGTCGTTGGTTTTGCGAGGAGTGTCGTACTTGCGCCGGATGCAACGAGACTGCGGACCAGGTTAGTTTCATTGTGATCCTAAGAGTGCTTCACTGAAGCCGATGTTTTTAACTCGGAAGGTGTCATCGATTGTCTCGGATGCTAAAAAATGATTATATTTAATTAAATTTCCAATTCTGTTCTTTTTTTTAAAATACTTTATTGAACTTGATGTTCATTTAATGCTGATGCCATACTTTTATTTGTATTTTGTTAAATGTATATTACTTAATGAAATGTTTTATATAAAAGTTGTGGAGGTGGAATCCACATTTTATCTTATCTACAGTCATTCAGCTAGTTATGTAGAAGTCGCTACTTATACAAAACCCAATATTTCATCATCACTAGTTTATCTGTGTATCAATCCAGTCCAATCCAGTTCACATCTTCACAGAAATTTCTGTTTGGATGGCAGTGATTTCGTTTTTGCTGTTGATTGCCGCGGAAACCACTTGCTAACTGTGGACTGCAGTGAAACTTAATCCCTACTACATACGAAGAAAGAGGTGATCTGTATTAGACAGTAAATACACATTAAGAAAGTGGTAAAAAAATGTGAATAATAATAATATTGGATTTTCGATTGTCACATGGTGAAGATGTAGACATTGATCTTCTAGGTAAATGCCAGTGATTTTGAAGAACATGCTGCCTACAACTTACTTACTTCACTCTTGAAGTTGGAGGCTGTATGTTCCTGCAAAATTTTGGTTTGTACCTTCAAGTCAACAAGGCATTTCAACGTAGGAAACCGACATTGGCGTCTTCACCAGGATCAGAACCTCAGATCTCATGTTATTAAAACTGCCATGCTCGGAACATTCATTTTGAGTGACTTTCTGTAATTCCAAACATACTTCAAATGAGATTTTTCTTAGCAGAACATGTATTTGCAAAGTGCAAGTCGAAACCAGAATGGTTAGGAGACCGAGGCTGATGATGTACCTGCTGAGCGATGATTGGTTGACTGGTTTATGCAATATCATGGTCTGCAATAGCCATGTTTTGCTGTTTCGATTTTGCATATGCTGTCACAATGAAAATTTAGTTAAAATTTATCTGGGTTAACGTAATGGATGGATGTGCGCAGGCTTGCTTGCTGTGCTGCTGCGACTGTGATCGGGGGTACCACATGGGCTGCCTGGAGCCCCCCGCCGAACGGCGTCCCAAAGCTCCTTGGCGCTGCAAGCACTGCTTGGCGCATCACACAACCAGGAAGGCTAGGAAATTGGACGCGGCCGGAACAGTGAAGAAAAAGTACTCGAAAGTGTGGGAGAAGAACAGGGATGTGAAGAATTCCAGGTACGCGTTTGTTTGTGGTATACGTTTTATTTAACGCTGAGTCCTCAGGCTTATGAATTGTGTGAATTTAAATACACATGCGACATGTGTTCGGCTTTATGTTTGAATGCGATGGTATATTTGGCATTATACTTGCCGCCTTGGTTGATTGAAGTTTGCAGCATTTCATATGTGAATGTTGGAATAGCGAGTCAGATTTGTGTTCCAGTGGAAACTTTGTTGTCGAGTTTTACTTGTGACTGCTGTATGAGTTTCTTAGGATTTCTTTTTACTCGTTATAAGATGGCAGGAGAATCTATTTGTTTTCAACCATAAATACAGTACTGTTTCCTGTGAAGTAGCTCGATACATAATAACATTGTTTTAAAACTGCATGAATCATCAGGACACCACCCCTCAACTTCTGCAGTATTCCAGAAGGCCGTCATCTTCATATTTCGATGAAAGCACTGATGTTTGTGTTGATGTTGATAAAGATAACTGTGTAGACGATAAACCAAAGATTATGCACCTGAGCGTGAAGAGAGTGTTGGATGTGGGGTGGTGCACGCACTTTTTAGACCTGCGAAATGTTCAGTTATGGGAGTCGCTGTTGCCATATATGGCTTAGAATACAGCAATAACATGGAATGATAGGTTACATGTGGGAGATACTGGAGGGGAAGACGTTGAGGTAAGCCAGGTTTGGGCTAGTATATTCCAGCCGCAGAATTGGGCTTGGTATAGGTGATTCTCATTTTACATGGGGGCTGCGTGAACTAGTAATAGTTGTAAGAGAGATTTTTGTTCCCAAAATAGAATACAGATGGCGCTGAAAGTGAAATATTTTGCGTAGTTGAGCCATTTCTTAACATTATGTGTGAGAAGAGAAGAGAAAGCTTCTAAGCATAACGCAGAACATATCTTATCGCACCCTGGTCAGTCAAGTGACTAGTGGGAAAGACCTTAATTTTTGTATCTGTCATGGTGCTGCTGAATGGAGTTGATTGTATTCTCGTGGGTGTACATTGTAATTATTTTACATTTCACCCCAATGTAGTGTAAATGAAGATGTTAAAACACATTTGTTATGCAGGTTGTTGACTGCTGCAAGATCATTGAGGGAGTCAAGTGGTGGGTCTGCTTCTCCAGGCAAGAAAGAGAAGAGATCTACCACGTCCACAGCTACACCTGCAGCCGCGTCCCAAGACAGCAGTTCAAGCTCTGAGGAGGGTAATGATACAGCCGCTACCAGCTGCTACTCCTCTTCCTTCCTCTCTCAAATGTCTGGTGGCTGCGGTGGTGCGGGGGTTAGGGGCCAGGGCAGTAGGGACCAGCAGAGGCTTGAAGAAAAAAGTGATCGCATCTCGAAAGAGAAGCAGAAATTCTTTCGCCTGAGTGCTTTCTATGCGGATCACAAGTTAAAGCGGGCGGGTGGGATGGGTACGACAGTGACTGCAGCAGCAAAAGTGGGGAAGGGAAGGGGGGCCACCTACACGAGCAGTAGCAGCTCGAGTAGCAGCGGGGACGATTCGGACGGTGCCGCGAGCACGGAGGAAGGGGTTAAAGAGGTAAAGAGTCCAGCTTCAGCCAAAGTGTTAGGATGTGTATCAACTATGCAGCTTAAACAAGAGAGTAGTAGTAGTAGTAACAATAAAGTGAAAGTGAGTGCGTCTCTGTTTCGCGCCTTGCCGAGCCGGCAGAGGCCCAGGCCTGTGAGGACCGTGCAGATGCCAGCAGCGAGCTTTCCCACTATGTCCATGAGTTCCATTGCTCCAAGTACCGTAGCTGCTGCAGCTGCAGAGTCTGGGAACTCACCCTGGGGATTTGCAGCTGCAGCAGCAAGGAACAAGAGTGAGGGTATTTTGGGTTCCTTCAATAGACCTGCTCCCGAGACCACGAAGTTCACACAACTACTTGATGGCCTTCAGAGTCATCGGAAGGGAAAGAAGTCCGGTGCAGCCTCTAGTGTTAATACGCCTACATTTGCCTCTTTGTCTGCCAGTTGTGTGGCTATAAAAGTGGACAATGGGAATAGTAGCAGTAGCAACCTGTCACAGAAGGAAGAGAAGACTACTGGATCATCATCATCTTCCTCAAGTAGTTACAAATTACAGCCTGGTTTTGGACAGTTAAAGGGCCTGTTTGATGGCCTAAGTCATTTGTTCACTACTCCCACACATAATAGGACTCGCACCGGCACCATAAATTACAATCCCAATAAGAAGAAGCAAAGAAGTCTTCAGAAATTACAGCAAACTCAGGAAGCAAAGAAACTTGCTGCTGGTCAAGCCATACCTTCACTGTCAACTACTTCGGTTATGCCCTTCACTGCTTCCGTGCCCGTTATGGCAGCGGTGAAGAGCAGTGACTCAGGAATTACAAGCACTAAGACTGTGCCTCCCCCCTCTTTGCTGACAGAAAGATTGGGCAGAGTTATCACTGTGCAGCAGAATCAGTCAGATGCCAGTCCCAACATAGCCGTACAAAAGGCAACGATCAAGACAGAGACCCCGCTGTCTCGGACCGGCCCGGTACAGCCACCCGCACCCCCTGCCAGCAGGAAAGTTCCACGTCCCGGTATATTTGTGCCTAGTTCCGAAATGGACTTCCCATCCTTGACCCCTCCGGCGCCCCCGGAGCCGGAGAATCGGATGACTCCCTCCCGCCTGGTGAAGACTGCGGTGAACAGCAAAAGACTGGAACAGGAACGGCGTCGGTGGCTGAAGGGTGACGGTCCACCATTCTTTGGAGCAGGAGCTGGTGGGAGTTTGGGAACGCTGGGTTATATGATGATGGGACGTTCCCTCCCGCACCCGTTCCTCTCGACAGTCTCGTTGCATTCTGCCACCGATGATCCCAAGCTGAAAAAGAAGAACCTGATTGCAGAAGCCACCCAGACCCACCATCGCTACCACCACCACCACCACCACCACCACCATCACCATCACAGATACCAACACCCGCTACCAGTACCAGTGCCATCCACATCCATCGTGCCAACACTTTTGCAGACGGGTAAGAACCCACCATTCCTACTGCGGGTTTATTTTGCCTCCTGCTTCTTATAATACACTTACTCCCTTTAATTACTGCTTGAAAACCTTCCTTTTTTACATTAGAGTGATTGGCTGCAGAGTAATAGCAACCTGCAAGGCGTGTGTGAATTGGTCCAGCAGCCTGATGTGTGAATGTGCGGACAACTCGAGGAAGCCTAGCATGCTGTGGTGTGGCAGCATAGGGCCCTCCCTCCGTCCCTCCCTCTCCTCACCTGGGCTCACCCATCTCTACAGTGGAAACACACCGCAAGAAGCTTTAGTAACTCGATTAGAAAAACAAAGAACAAGCAAGCGAGGCAGGCAGGCGAGCAATTGGCTGGGCTGGCTGCTGGCAGGAAAATCGGACTCGGATGAAATCGTGGTCTCTTCCATTGTGCTCGTGCGTGCGTGGCTTGACTTGTATCTGCTTTTTGTGTAATTTTTTTTTTTAATTTTCTTCTAAGAATTAGGAACTACTTTGTGCTGTGCTGTCATTATATAATGGGGTTAACCAAGACCTGGAAATTTATATTAACACAGAGAACTATGGCTCTTATACTAATAGCACCATACAATCAAAACGTTTGCAGCCGTCGATGTTGGTTTGAGTTCTGCACTTGGCACCCCTATAACTCACCCCACTGCCTGCACCAGAATTTGGAGATTAAACTTTGTGTATTTTGTGTCATGGATGTCCTAGTTCTGTGGCTGTGGCCATGCGTTGATTGCATGAGATTTTCCTAGACAGTAGGATGTAATTTAATTACTTGAGTTGTGTTTTTATTGGATAATGTCAGTATATCATTTCCTCGTAACTAGCTTATTCACTTGCCTCAAGAGTGGTTTGGTGTGTTCATGGCAGCAATTTATGCAATATTGTGTTGGGAGGTCCTTTGATGAGAAGCGAGCGTCCTGTTAGAGTAGATTTCTGACCGTACGCAACGTATCGCGTACTGGCATGTTTTTCGTAAAACACGCAAATGAGAAAGGACATCAATAGGTTTAAAAGTAAATTATTTCATTTTAGATTTTTAATAACTTCTTTGTACGACAAAAGAAAGGTTTATCTGCGTGCTACGAGCTTTCATCTCGGCAGCCTTCGCTTGTTTCCCAAGGGCACGTGCTCCTTCGTGGTTCAGTTAATGATGTCGTACGGCCACGTCTTGTCATCCAAGGACTTTCCCACATTTCTGTACATTTGTGGCTATGGGAGTTTGTTTCATGGGTGATGAATAATGGTAAGGTAAATGGCTAACATTGGGCTTTGTGCATGCAAATAAAGTGTTTCGTTATCACTACAGTGGAATCACCGTTCAACATTTTCCACATTATCAGCACTTTGGTTGATTTAAAATTTGTTCTTACTGAGGAGCTAAGTTTTTTTTATGGTTTCATGATGCAAGGAGTTCTTTTAAGTCTTTCACTGCTCATGACTAATACACATTTTATGCTGCTAATGTGCTTTAGTACTTGATTTTATATTTTATTTGGAGGTCCTTTGACAGGGAATATTGAAGGCGCACTCAGAAATTTTACAAAAAGTAACTTTTCAAATTTAATTTAATTGATATTAGCTGAAGTTGGATTTCTGCTCTCAAACCACAAGATAAATGGAGCTGAAGTTTAATAAATAGCATTTCATGTGTTATGAGTTATATATCTTAAATAATTAAATTGTTATTCTGCAGAAAGTGAAAGTAGAATAAAATTGCAAACAGGCTTATTAGGTTCAGATCCTGCTTGGGGCAAATTTTTTATTGTCTTTATGGAAAGATCCTGTCTGAAGTAGTCCAACCACCTGTTTTAACTTCATAGGTTAGGTGAGCATTGACTGGTAGGATTGTTATGAATTGGAAAGTCTGTGGTAGGAACCATCTGTGGTATATTTTAAAATTCTTTCCCAGCTTTGGCATGCAGCAATTGAGAGGAGTCACAAAAATCTCATTCAAGATAACCAGTCAAATTAAGTGAGGATGTTGTTTTAAATTGAATTTGTAAATTGGTAATTTTTACACACAATGATTACATTGCATTGAAAATGTTTGATTCCACTGTAGATATATGTCCGAGTTGTACGTGGTTAAACCAGTTAAGGAAAAGTATCTTATATGTTCCAAATGTAAGGCACTTGTTTCACCTCCAAAAACCGCACTGCACATTACATCTACGAGCATTGAATTCCGTTAAGTACGCTCGATGGCGTGAATCTGTGAGCTTGAGGTTTACTACTACTACTAACTGTTTCAGATAATGTAAATAATGCCTTATCTGAAGACATTAGACCGGGCGTGCTGTAATTTGCAGTTGACATCATGAATTGATGTTTGCATGCCTCAGAGTAACCAATCGTTGTCCCCCTGTACTGTAGTTATGAATTTATTAAGAAAATTGGAGTGCACAAATATAATCATGTCTCATACTAATCAAAGAGAAACGCTAAGTCTCAGATGCACAGATGCTGGAAGATGGCACAGAGTTTTTCATTGAATACTCTTCATGACCATCAGTTTCAATATCAGTTAGTAAAGTTGCTATGTGAAGCAAATAAAAGGTTTGCGTAACATTTTTATCGAACTCCTGTTCTCGTTTCAACAGTAGACCACAAAAAAGAAAACAATTCATTACGACCAGTTGGTATGTAAAGTACTTGATTCTCTAGGTGTATAAAATAACATTCAAGTGTCAGGTTTATTCATATTATGCCGAAAGAACTATCGTAATTATAACACACCTTGATGACATTTAACATCTGGTTATGTCTGACTTCCTGTCTTGAGAATGACTAATATCCGCACAAGAGAATTACTCCTCTAGTCTGTAAGTTTTTAGTTTCTCGCTGGATAACGTTTTGAAACGGTGAACCTTACATCTGTCTGTTTCCACAGATGTGGGTCAGTCATGTCGAATGCTTCCTCCGGGTGTCAGTCAGAAGGACGTGGAACTATTCAAGGAGACCCGAGAACGAGCCAATTCGGTAAGTTCGTTATATTCCGTCTTGTTTATATACGTAGGATATCCCATTGCGTAAAGCCGGTATGTCACCTACGTTCATTACAGGTCTTTACAAATTGAGAATAAAGAGTAATCACTTTGCCGTTCTCAGTTTTGACATTTGATGTTTGATTTGTAAATTCACTTTTTTAATACCTGTGCACGTGTGAAAACACAGGCTAATCAGGCGTTTATTCCTTGAAAATAATCTCTCACTTTCTTGGATGTAAATGTGAGTGATGCCCACAGTTTTTTATTATGTAACACCTTTAGGATTAAAAACTCAAAATGGTTCCTCTTGATTTTTATCTTACGCTGAATGTAGTTAAAGTATTGGCTTTACTTCATGCTGCTCTGTATATCCACCCCCTCCCTTCTCTAATTTTGTGCCAAATGTGATACGAAACATTGAGTAAGGACAGAACATGTATGGGAACAAGGCGTCCAAGTTGGGAAAAAAATAAAATATTAACACCAGAGTCTTTGTTCATACATTGAATTTCTCATACTAAAGAAACATGAAAATGGATGTCATATCAGAAAATCTAATCTTGAGGAATGTTTATGCATGTTTCCCCTTTTTAACCGATGCGAGCTGATAAGGGAGATGTCTATTTTTATTTAATATTCGCTGATTTCTAGCAAGAACGGGACTTTTGTCGTTTGTACTACTGACTCTTAAGATACTCTTCCTCCTTCCCCAGCGTGGTGTTCGGTATTTTTCAGGGGCCGCTTTCTGTGAGGTTAAGCAGCCAGAATGTTAGAAGCTGACCAGTCACGCAGTTAACGTGTGGAGTTCTGCCTCCAATACTGTACATTTTCATTCTCTCATGATTTTTTGGGTACAGAGGCAACTTTACCTTATCTATTACGAGTTTGCTTGTATTTAGCATAGTTTTGGAGTGATATGTTTATATTTTTTTTAGAATGGTTGTATTTTTCTGGTAGAAAATATTTGGTCGAGCTTACAAGTCGCCGGATGAATGTCGTCATTGACGAAGGTGTCCACGTTGTATCTGAAGATTTGAACTGAAGCATTATTGTTTTTCGAACAGGCAACCCCTGCAGTATTACCCAATACGGAAGCATTACTAGCATCAGTAGGAGTGGTGTCCCCCACCACCTTATCAGCTTCAGCCCAGCAGCGGTGTCCTGGAGCAATTGAATTTGGTCAGTATGAGATCCAGACGTGGTACTCATCACCTTACCCTCAGGAATATGCCAGGTGAGACTTGTTTCTTAAATTTTTATGTATGTTGAAATCTTGCTACAGTCAACGTTCAATCAAGTGGTAACGAGTCTGACATATTTTGGTTTAAAAAAATATTTCGGAGTCTACAGAGTACCTATAAGCAAATGCGAGGTAGGAAACTAACTTTCTTATTTTTGTGTGTACTCATACCACATTTTCCGTAAAGCATCACGTCCTGTCGCATTCTGTACTCGGTCAGCGTTCGTTTTAAGTCGCATTCTTTCTTTGCATAGGTTACCAAAACTGTTCCTGTGTGAATTTTGCCTCAAGTATACCAAGAGTAAGTCGGTTCTTGAGCGACATCAGGATAAATGCACATGGAGACATCCACCAGCGACAGAAATTTACCGCTGTGGCGACATCTCTGTATTTGAGGTATTGTTATTTGTCCTTAGAAGCCACTAGTTGGTTTGAAACCATTCTTGTGGTCTCCAATATTAAATTGACGCCCTTAAGTGTGATTGTACTGGGGTTTCACCTCTGGTAAGACGTGTCGTCGGTTTCATGAGTGAATGACTTCGTGATTGTGTTCCGTAGCGTAGGAACTTAGTAGCGTCTCACTGCAGAGGCCAGGGTTCCATCCCTTAGCAATCCATGTGTGTGGTGCAGGATTTTCTCGTTTTGCCTTGGTTTTCCTCTGCCACCGATGCCTTGCGTTCACCTATCGTCTGGGACTGATGTCCCTGCGTTACCAAGGAGTCTCACAGTACCGTATTATAACGTTAAGAATTGTTACATGCATATGCAGAATAATGTAGAATTAAAATAAAATTTCTTTGTTCAGGTGGATGGCAATGTAAACAAGATCTACTGTCAGAACCTGTGCTTGTTGGCCAAACTTTTTCTGGACCACAAGACACTTTACTATGATGTGGAGCCTTTCTTATTCTATGTCCTCACCAAAAATGACAGCAAGGTACGTTAGTATTTTGATGATGTGGCAGCTACTTTAATTCTATAGCATCTTTTATTCCTTTCTAGTCTTAGTGTCGCTTCTTTGAATATGATTTTCCGCAGCTGTAGAGGCGATGGCGTAGGAAAAGCATCGGGAGTTTAGTCTCAGGTCTCGTATTACTTCTCTGGTGTGCATTTCGACACGGGAAGGGAACTACGATTGAAGCAGCTTGTATAAATATCTTCTTATAAACCTTTGAAGAATGAAGCTCATCAGAATAATTTTGAAAAATTTTGACTCTTCTGCAAGAAACTGTGCCAAATCCCCATTACAAAGATCATTTGGTGAACATTCTTTTAAGAGTTCTGTTTATTGTAATAACTAAACCTAACATAACCTCACTAAACCTAACCTAACCTCAAAAATACTGTAGGCTTAATGTTCTTGACTATTGGAACATGTGTTTTGCATCGTAGCCACTGCACTTTAAGGAGTTAACATCTGTTTTCAGAGGTAGACAGTCATAACTCTCATTGGTCTGATGGAATAGCCATTTTATATAATTATTACAAATGACAGTTCATCTGAAATTGTCTTATTCCACTAAGGAGCTTCTTAAATTGGAGTTACGACCGTTTGTCTCCGAAGCAAGGTATTTTTTCTTCATTTAATGGGAGTATTGTTTTCAAACCCTTTTGTGACAGGGCTGCCAACCGGACTTAACACCAGGGTTTAATGATTTAGTGGTATGCTGCTGTGATGAGATGTGTGTTCTGCCAGGAAATCATTTGCGTTTTATATTTTCAGGGTTGCCATCTTGTTGGATACTTCTCAAAAGAGAAACATTGCCAGCAGAAATACAATGTATCCTGTATCATGACAATGCCGCAGTATCAGAGACAAGGCTATGGAAGGTTCTTGATTCATTTCAGTAAGTATCCATCTAAACTTAAATATTCGCTTTCCTGCTGGTTTGAATATTAAATCTGATGGGAAAAAAAGGCCTCATGCCAGGACTTCTGGAAGTGTTACCTTCTTCATGGAGATGGCTCTTCCTGAAGCAGTGTGCGATACATTTACTGAATACAATTGGTACAGTTATGGTTCCTGTTTTATTCAGAGGCACATAAGACTTAAATATTTCAACAGTTCAGTTCCGTCTTAATTTTCAGTGTTTATGATTATATGAAGCAATGAAAGACAACACTGATGTTTAGGCAGGAAATGTTTTCATAGAGATTAATTTTTGGTCTGGAGCCATGCAGTCTGAGACTTCGGACTGGTGATACAGAATGCGCGCTGGTTTGTGTCTCGGGGAAAGAAATTTCTCATGAGCTTTCGACCAGTGTAGGGGACCGGTGCCAACCCAGCATCGTGAGGAAACTGGGGAGCTACGATATGTAGCGTAATCCGGTCAGGAAAACTAGCAATGGCTGGGGGTTCGTCGTGCTGACCACACGTCACCCTATATCTGGTTGGATGATCGTTCACCTCTGCTTAGGCATGTGAACGTGAGGCCAGCAGTCAGCTCTCAGAGGGCTGTTACGCCACGGATTATTATTATTATAATTATAATTATGTAACCTTGTTCTTATGACGTCGCACTGATAAATGTGTATTTGGCAAGTTGCGCATAAGAAAAATGTGATCCTGGGACAAGTGAGTTTGAATTGTAAAGTCGTAGTTTTTCTGCCATGGAGGATACAAACTTCTATATTAATTTTATTCCAGGCTACTTGTTGTCGAAGGAGGAAGGTCAGCCTGGTACACCAGAGAAACCACTCTCGGATCTTGGTCGCGTGTCGTATCATGCTTATTGGAAATCGGTGGTGCTGGAATACTTGAATGATCATCGTAATGGCCAGCTGTCTATTGAAGAGATGAGTCGGTTCACAGGCATGTACAGTCATGACATTGCCACGACACTACAGCTGTTGGGTATGGTACGCAGGTAAGTCGGGTAACTTTATAAGAACACACTTATCTTAGGACCATGTAAGATTTTGATAATCCTAACTGAAAGACCACGGGTCCTACCCTTGATGATGTCTTGCGTATAACTATCAAGAATAATGTTATGAAAAATATATTTCTGATGTGTATTTTATATATTTTTTGTGAGAATTATTATAGGCCTATAGCAAGTTCTGAATTTTTCAGGGTTGGGGGTGCAGTTGGTGATGCAACACCTGCTCGCCTGGTGATATGCGTAGACTGGGCGAAGGTGGATGAACACATGGCGAGAGTGTTCCGTAGCAAGACACGAATCCATCTTGACCGAGAGTGTCTACGCTGGACGCCATTAGTTACCACGGTTGCAAGCCCATTCCAGGAAGAAGAAAAGGAGGTATGTGCCTTGTGCTGAAGTTCCTAATTAAAATGCGCATTTTTATTTATTTTATTAATTTTTAAAACAATTAATTCTTATATATTTCAGTCTGATTTTGCTTATTTCCTTAAAGGTGATTTTTAGGTTAAGTCTTATAATGAATTGGATTGTTATACTGAAGTTTTAATATGGATTCTGACGGCGCTGAATTTTACAGCCAAGTGCCTGTTTAGTTTGTTTATGAACCATGTATTGAGTGTTCTGTAAAATAATTTCTTTTTGAAATTTTATTTTTTAAGGTTAATTAGTGAGATCTAAGTTGTGATTGACGTTAACAGGAGGAAGAAGATGCCGAGGTTAAAGATGAAAAGTTTGAAGAAATTCCAATACCAGCACCAGAGCCTGCTGAAGGGCCAGAGACGAGTGTGGATCCCCTGAGGATCGATAATATAGCGGTAGAAGAAAAACCAGTTAAGGTTGAACAGCCACCTCTGAAGGAAATGAAAAGGGGTCGTAAAAGGAAGAGTCAGGTTCGGTTCAGTCCCAGTCCTACAAGGGAGGAGACTGCTCATCATGCAGATGTTGAGGATAATATTGCAATCTCAGATACTCCTCTTACGGGAAGAAGACGAACTTCAAGACCATCAAAGATGTTAGAAATGGTGAACAAAACCTCTCTAGCCAAAAATATGATTGTTTCAGAACTGCAACCTCTCAGGAGGGGGGAGGATAGGTCGAGTAAACGAAAACGAAGCGAGTCTCTGGGCAATCAGAGTAGCGATGGAGCCGCAGAAACAGTTGAAGTGTCGAATGATAAGAAGAAATCAAGACCTGAGCTATTTGGAAAGGGTGGTAAAGTGATTGGTGTCAGGCATTCTGTGACCAAAGAGGATACTCTGGGGAAGAGTACCAACATGAAAGTTTCAAAATCACAGCCAGAGGACAGTCCGAAAACAAAATCTAATGTAAAGCAGCAGGCATTAGGGGAGAACACGCAGAAAGTCATCGGTGCCATTAAACACAACACGCGTTATCAGCATGAGGCAAATCCTAGCGAGCCGGAAGTGAAGAGAGGTAAACGACATGAACCTGACGATGGGCTCAGTCGCAGCATTGGCAGAAGATCCTCGAGTCGGGAAATCAAAAGTACCAACGTCGGCAGTGCCGGTGAGTTGTAACTTGAATTTTACATTTAAATGTGCCAGCTTTTATTTCCCAGGTCTGAAAACAGTTTGACGTGGACCCTCTTGGGATGCAGATGTAGAGCACTAGCAGGATAATATTAAAGTGGGTTTTGGGTAGTTAAATTATGGCAAAGTGTATTGGATTGAAATGGCTTAGGTAATGGTCCTGTTGAAGAATTCTAAATTAGCAGTGCTGAAAACACGGTTTACATGATAGAAAAATTGATCATAGAACCTAAGGATCGAACATCCTGTACCGTACTGGCCACTGGATGTGATCATCAGCCGGATTCGTCCACTTTTCGTTCCCACATAGCACTGTACTGAGGTCTATTTAAAACCCTAGCATTATAGATTTTGATGTTTCTCTTTGTTAAAAAATGAGTTATAAAAACGTGAGTTTTTAAAATCATTAATTTCAGTTTCTAAAGCGTCCAAAGAAGAGAGAGCTAGGAAAGAACCGGAGTCAACAGAAATCTCTGCAGGAACACCTGCAAGTGGTATCCGACTCAGGGAAACGTCAACGTCTCTCAGTGGACGTACAAAGGACCAATTTACTGGACAGAGAACACGAAGACAGTCGCAGATTTTTACAAGACAAACCACTCCAACCAAAAGTGTGACACCTCACGAAGTGAAGCGAGAACGATGGTCACAGAGGCGGGAGAAGAAACTGCGTCTTGAAGAAGCCAAGTGAGTCATCCGTATTCTTTCTTTTTTTAAGAGTCACACCTTTGGGCAATTGCGTTGTTATACGCCGATTCAATCCATGTTGCGCCGTGTAATATGGTAGATGTTTACCGGAATTTCAGAGGTCATACTGCCTCCGTCATCAGGGCGATGACGGAGACAGTAGGAGGGAGTTTTTGTATGATTCTCAATTTCTTGATGTGTAAATGCACTTCACTTTCTTTGAAGGTAATACTTTTTTTTTTACCTTAATTTATGTGCCGATGTTTTTGAGTTGTGAGCAGCTGGTATTTTTATCTAATATTAAATTCTGGTGTAATTTTAACATGTTGTTTGAATATTGTCTTTTGGTTTCTTTTCAGGTTAAACAAGAAAATGGCTGTGACAGTCTCTCATAAAAAGAACTTGTAAGTCTGTAATAAATATAGCAAATATATGTTTGAGTAATTTTTGTGTCCCATTGTATTCTGTATTTATTCCAAGTTAATTAACCTGCAATGAAGGGAAAATGGGCAAAAATTCAGTACAAAATATGTATTTATAAATACTGGGATCGACCCGTTCTTCAAGTGCTTGGCACTGCGGGTCCCAACTTTTTGTTGGCTTGAACCGTAGACATTCGGTAGGACTCCTTGGACTAGTGATCGGCCCGTCGCAAGGCCTATACCCGTACACAGGACAGCACAACACAGAAAAACGCGGACAAACATCCATGACTTGAGAGGGATTCGAACCCATGGTCCCAGCGACCAAGCGGCACAAGGCCGACGCCTCAGACCGCGCGGTCACTGCGGACCCCATTTATAAATACCCTTTATGGAATTACAGTTTGAATAATAACCTTCTTCTGTCTGAATTTAGTTTTTTTATTACCGTTTCATTTAAGATCTGTAAGTGAAGAGGCTGAGGATAGCACCGAAGTCCAAATGCCAGAACTGAAGCCAGAAATACAACTGGAACCACCTGGTGTTAGGGAAAGCAACCATGTAGCTGCACCGCCATTATCTCCACCCTCTCTTCATCAGCAATCTCCAGTCCATCAGGGTCCTGGAAGTGGCAAGTCTAATATTCCACCTGAAGACAAATCAGAGAGACCAGTCAAAAGAAAGCGTGGCTGGGTTAAAGGTCGGCCCAGAACAAAATTTGGAACAACACCAAAGATGGACGACAAGAAGAAAAAGGAAAATCGTGGAGAGGGGGATGATAAGGTGATTATTACTCGGTTGTTACGAGTGAATTTATCTATGAAGATTTTGTGTAAATCAAGAGAGAAATGTTTGTCGAGTGTTGTCTTTTATGAAGAATGCAATTGTGTGAAGGTATTATAGACTTATCTATCTGAATGGATTTATTGTATCATAGTTGTATTGAACATTGTCTGGGACGTGGGTATAGAATTCCGTACTAGGATTGCCGATGGCCTTGCTCCACAAGGGCGTACTGCTAGACTGTGTTGACGGCTGGCCATCAGCTGTGTAGTACAGAGGTTTAAATCCTATTTCCATAGATAAGGTTAACGAACCATCGTCACAAACTATTAGAAGAGAAACATAATATTCTGTAATTTAATCTTATATTATGTTTTTAGCCTCCGTCTAATGCAACGGTGGCAGTTGCATCTGCTGAAAAGGAGAATGAAAAGACTGAAGCTGAAAGAAGCACTTCGAGTAAACCTGAATCTCTCTGTGATCCTGGTGCAAATGTTCCTACTAGCAGCACAGTGGTTCCTGTTAAAGAATTACAGGACAAAACAGAAGAGGAATTACAAACAGACCAGGAAGTAAAGTCAAATTTAGTGGCTCTGAATAAGGAGGAGGAGAAGACAAAGAAAAATAAGGAAGGGGAGGAGAAGAAAATGGATAGGGAGGAGGGAGAGAAGCCCTCTGAACCTGACAGCAATAAATTAGAAAGTGCTCCAGTTCTAGAAATTCCATCATCTAGTCCGAAACCAGATCGATTTGAAGGGAACAAGACAGAATCCAGGGAGATGTCCAGTGATATTGATGCAAAGTACAGGCAGCAAAAAGGGAAAGGTGAAGAGGTAAGTTTTATGTACTCTTAAGCCGGCTCAGATCTCGTGTACCTGATGTAGTAGTATTTGACCTCTTCATGGAATTGTGACTTTGGACTGTGGTCTTCAGGGTTCTGTGCCATGTGTTCTGGAATATTGGCTTTCAACCAGAAGACTGGCGCGCAACAATTCAAAAGACCGCGGTCTAGAAATCTTGTCCACCTGTTTGTATTTGGGAAACTGGGGTTTTATTAAAATCCATCCCACCAAATTTTTATGCATCAGTTTTAGAATTGGTTTTGTTTTAATACATTTTTCTTACAAATATTCAAATGAAAGAGATGAATAGATTGATATTAAATTGGCTAAATAGTTGGGTGATAACACAAGTTGTGAAGTGTCCTGGCTAATGTTCCTACAGAAGAGGTATAGGTGGCAGCATGATGTTTCTTGTGAAAATGGGAAACTGTAGTTGGCCACAGAACTTGCAAAGAGAAGCTGATAACAGTTGTGATATATTTTGACAATTGCTTTCAGACGTTGGATACAAGAGTGGAGGAGAAGGTGGATGATATCAGTGAGGTACACTCTGAGGAGGAGCAGAGGGAAAGAGCAGAAGGTCCTGCCAGTGTCGAGGAAATCACAGCTCCAGATACAAGTGCAGCTGACGTAGAATTAACAGAGACAGTTAGTGATGTCAGAGACACTGAGGAGAAAAGTAATGAAGCGCTTGGGACTGATGACGGTAAGGTGGCAACTGTATCGCCTGAGGGTACAGCACCAACAGAAGTTGACTTAACACAGGGTGCAGAGGATGAGGCAGAAGACTGTGAAGGTTCGAGGTCAAAGGATAGGTCTGCTGACATGGACCCTAACAGCTCCGAGATGACTGGCAATGACAGGGAAGATGAGTTACGGAATGCCGTGCTGTTCATATCGTCTCCACGACCTGATGACGGGACGTCAACTCCTCGCAGACCAACTGCTGATGGCCAGTCTTGTATGCGGGATGACTCCAGAAATGAGGAACCGTGCAAGGATGACTCTGAATCCAGAGAAACTGAAGGAAAAAATAAAGAAGTTGCATCACCACCTGCAATCGTCATATTAGAGGAACATGAACATAACTTGAGAAATTCCATGTCTACACAGACACGTAGCAATTCAGTGAGTGGAATCATGGATGATAGTGATGGGTCAAATTGTGGTGCACTGGAGACAACTGCGTCATCTGTGTCAATGTCTTCAGGACAGGAAGTCTGCAACAAGCAACATGGACAGCATAGTTCCATGAGTTCAAATGATGACAAGCAGTCTGCATCACAGCATCCCTCTTGTGAGGTGGTGGAGGTGCCGAGTGGGAATACGACACCCAGGTTGGACAACAGCGTGGAAACAATCCAACCTGCTACTCCGATCAACCCAGGATCAGTAAAACATACGCCCCCTACTCCATCACAGACTGAAATTCCTAGTATGGGTGTTTATACACCTGATTCTACCACTAATTCAGTTCATTCCCTCCATGGATATGGCCAGTGTGACTTGGATGTGAGCCAACTTGGACTCGAGTCCCCAACGTCCATATCCTCGAATGATATGGCATCACAGAATTCAGTAGAGCCTCCAAGACCACCATCTGTTCTCCCACCACAGACTTCATCCACCCATACAACTCAAACTCAGTGCCAGCAAACATACTCTGATTGTGCACAACAAGGAATTCAGTCTCTTCATCAGCATCACCACCACCAAAGCATACCACCTTCAACGGCACAGCAACATGTACATATGTCAATTTCACATCAACAAACACCGCACTCAGTTCAGCATCAGCAGCAGCAGCAACAGCAGCAGCAGCAACAACAACAACAACAACAGCAGCAGCAGCAGCAGCAGCAACAACAACAACAACAGCAGCAACAACAACAACAACAACAACAACATCAGCAGCAGCCACAGCCGCCGCCACAGTCTTCAACAAAATCTCGTCAAATGCAACATCATCGCAGCAAATCTACTCCCACACAGCACAAACACTCTAACCCCATGCAACAGCACAGATCAACTCCTCCTTCCATTCAACATCAACTTACATCGATTCAGCAACAGTCGCAACAGAGGCAGAGGTCGACCCCGCCGTCCATCAGCCAGCAACAGCAGCAGCATGGGACGGTCCACTCGTCGGCTTCCATGCAGCAGCAGAGCCAAGCCCTTCAGCAGCACTCCTTGCAGCAGCAGCAGCACCAGCAGTCAAGCACAGGCACCCAGCAGCAGCAGCTGCAGGTCCACTTACAGCACCAAGTGGCCATGGCACACTCTCACCAGGCGGCTGTAGGGGGAGGGTACCCGCACCATCCACATCACCAGCTGGCTCCTTCCCCTATGCAGCATCACCCCCATCACGCAGCACATGCTGCTCATGCTCACAACATGGCAGCAGTCATTTCCTCCCAGGGCAACTACATCGGAGTCCCGCAGATGGCAGTGTCGTCCCAGGCTTTTTCGGCGCAGCCTGGCAGCGGAGGGACGTACGTGAGCGTGCCCATGACGACTGTAATACAGCATCGAATGGCCACGCAGCAGGGTGTTGGTGCTCATCAGAGACTGGGACCTTCCCCAGCATGTGCAGTGTCCACAGCCACTAATTTTGCCACAAATTTCTATATTCAAACAGCAGCTGCGTCTATGCCCCATCCTCATTCACATACGCCCGGACCTGTGCCCACACCCACCCCTACACCGACACCCACGCCGACGCCTACGCCGCAAGTTGCGGTGAGTACCACTGTACCGGGCTCTATTTCTGGTCAGGCTGGTACGACGGGCGCCTCGTCGTGTAGTTTGGCCAAACTGCAACAACTTACCAATGGACTTGAGATGATCCCGTCTGCTGCGTGTGGCACCATGACCCCTCCACCATCCATGAATTTGACACCACCTCCCATGCCCACAGCACATCATCCACATGCCACCATGACACCTCCTCCATCAGCAGCCCACCAGATGCTTCAGCAGCAAGCTTCAAGGACGCTCTCGACACCACCGACACCAATTCCTGCAAACCTTCCAACACAGATGACTCTTGCCAACTATCACAAGTACTATCAGACCAATATGAATGTTAACAACCTTGGTGGAGCTGTAACACCACCCGTTGCAGGGTCCACAAGCGGACGTTCGTCTCGTTCTAGTGCTGGAGGGGGCGTTGCGACCGTACAGCAAATGCAGGCTGCATCGTCACGTGTCAGCCCAAACGTGACCATTAACCCAAACCTGATATCACAATATGGAACGCTGAACGGATATCGGATGGCTGCGCAGCAGACGCCTGCCACAGTGACCGGTTACATCACAAATACAGCAGCTGCGGCGGCTGGATTTATCAACCAGGCAGCTCAGATTCCTGTTCAGATGGGTGTGATGAACATGGCACAGACTCAGTATCAGGATCCTGCCGCCATTCAGAGGGCCGCTCAGCAGAACACAATGTATACAACGTACGGATATATCAATGGCAGCCTGATGCAGCCGATGCGACGGTAGGCACCGCCGACCAGCCCCGGGCCAATACGTTTGCAGCGCGTGATCGCCGTTCTCACCAAGAATTGTTAAAGGGCGGATCGACAGAACTCGATGGTGTGCTGAGGGGCGCTCGGAACTTGTTTTGATACGCGCGTATAAACTGTAAGACGTAAGGAGATAGGAAATTAATTGCATTGATTCTGCTGACTGCACGAGGAAATTTATTGAATGTAATTGTACATAGAAAGTAGTTGTTAAACCTGTAATAGAGATGTTATGAGGATGAGGAACTAATTTCTTGTTCACATATTTCCTTTGAAATTTAGAATATTGAGTGTGCCTAAATTATGTTTTCACTTCAGAATGTTCTTTACCGGTACACTAAGATCCGACTGGCACTTAACGCACGTTATAGATACAGTATGTGATTTTTGCTTATGTACTTTAAGTGGGTATAAGAATTCAGGTATTTTCGTTTGCTGTTTCTGGTACTAGCAGATCGTCGGCAAATTGACACACACACTAGGTAATAACAGTATATACTATAGGAATGTTACATTTCAGCTTATATTCGTGGTTTCCTTATTACCGCTTGAGAAAATATCTTAAATTTTATGATATGAGCCAGCCATTCTTTGCAGTCTACAGATCTTCGTTTCAGTGGGTGCTAAGAATGAACGTTCTCGTACTAATATTTGAGTGTCGTTGAATTGTTTCAAGCGTTCAGAATTGACGTATTCGAATTGTTGAGTGATCAGTTTGTAAATTTACGAACTCTAGGTTTGCAGTTTGAAAGAAATGCGAAGTTTCACTTTTCTTGTGAACCCGTAGCGTAGGTGGGCTGCTACGTCGTTTGTTAGGTTTTAGATGGTTTTATATCCCTCACGAGAAAGACTGTTCTTAATATTCAGGACAGGAATTTGTTAAGACTGTGATTAGTGATAATTTTATGGCTAAAGACTCTATCTACTTGTATATTTGGGTTTCATATTGAGAATGTTTGTATTGAATGCACATTTGTGTACAAAATGGAATATGTGGATTGAGTGTATGTAAAAAAAAATCATACTCAGAAAAGTAGTTCCCCCATGGTACAAATTTTTCTGCATGTGGGGCATTTTTATATGTGTAAAAAAAGGTAATAATTATTAATTTTGTTTTTTAAGTGTGTAATTTTGTAGAATGTCAAGATGAACTTCTACTGCATTTGTGGTGTTTGGTGGCGCACTAGGTGAGTGTTGCAGTCTGCGTACTGGCAGAGTCGAATATCAAAATGAGAGGAATCGTTGAATGTTTCTGTTGGATTTTGTTGAGATTTATGGTCTGCGTGAGAATAGCTGGGCAAAGAGCATATTGGCCTCTCCCCGTTTAGTATTCCGTGTCTTTCTTGTACGCATGGCGGAGGCTTCAAGCTATCCTTTGCTGTCAGATAGAGCATAAGCACAGGTAAATTAGCTTGTTGTGCGATCTTATATTTATATGGGTACAAGTGATATTAGGTATACAAAAGAAATACTTGGCTGTAAGCTATATTTATCTAAGTTTTGTCTCTATCTGTGTACATTTCTTACAATAATTATTTTTATGATAATAAGCAAGTATGTTATAAGAAAAGAATAAAAACCTAACACTTGATTTTAATGTACAGAGTAAGTGGAACATGTGCGACTAACAGTCGAGGGCACGTGTTTTTGAGACTGTAATTGTGAAAATAACAAATTTAGTTGTCCTACCTTAGAACACATTATTTGTTAATTTGTTCTGTAGGTGGTCACTTAATGGAGGCTGTACATACGCTGAATTAAAAGCTGTTAATACATTCACAATGTTAGAACAATTTTACTTTCCTGTACTTCGGAATCGCGTTGTGAATTAGGGTCTCTTGGCAGCTACATCTCTCGATAACATTTCCAGATATCTCTTTTAGTGAGGAATAGACTGAAGTTTATGACCACTTCCTTCCTAATACCTGTTAATCATCCAGTATATGATGAACCTGTCATTTTAAATTTTATTTTTGTTCTGGATTACAGTGTTGTTATTGTATTGCATCATATTATGATGTGCGAATGATACAAATCTTATTTTGTTCGTCGCATTGAAGTGATTAGTTTAATGTACATTTTAAACTGCATTAAATCCGTGATTTAAGAGATTTTGGATTTAAAGGCATTTTCGGTTTAAACGGTTAAATTATGTTGGATTTTTTGTTTTGCACTTAATTTTCTGCCTAGGTGTCCAGTTCATGTTACTAATCTGTTTAGCGATGTTTCTAATGAAAATTACGGTCTAAGGATGCGTTACTGGCATTATAAGAATAATTGCAATTTAATAGATAATTGTCTTCACCAGACTCCCCCTATTTGTTAGATCAAGGGTTTATGTGTTTATGAATTGTGTGCTGAATTATTTTAAATCCTATAAATAAGTTTCTGATAACGAGTTTAAAAGGTAAGAATAAACATGTGGACTGATGTGTTTTAAAGACTGGGAAAAAAAAAAAATGGAGAAAAGAAGGGGAAGTTTTAATAGATCATGACACATGAAGCATTTTCCTTGACAACCTCATAAAATGAAATAAAATTTATCTCAGTGTAACTCCTCTGTTCTTTTATGAAGGTTTTCAAACCAGCAATCGAGCAGATATTTTATTGTTCGTGTTCATGCCGCAATTTTAGTTGCAGGTTTCTGTCGTGTCCCCTCGTACCACCTTCAAGAGTCCCACGACCTATTCCTTCTGCTTCAAATGCTGGTATGCAGGAGGCATGTCGTACACCCATGCATGACTGCAGCGAGAAGTGCATCTGAAAGGTAATTGGAAATAACAGATTTAGGTATGAGTCGTGGTCTCTGTAACAAGGATCATGGGTTCAAATCCATCTTGAGGGATAATTGAATGCCTTGTGATAGGTTTACTATTTCATGTTTGAGGCGTCACGTCAAATGTTAAGAAAGATTAAGGGGGATACAGGATGGAACGTCTCCACAGAGGTCCTAAGGACTATGGTGCCTATGTAGTAGTAGCAGAAATAAGGTGTTCTATAAAAGGTATTTGGTAATATTACCAAACTGTGTATTATGTTCCATCCGTCAACACTTCTGGTTTTTATGTGATCAATATTTTATTCTGCGCCTTGTGGGATTGTCTAGGAAAACATTTTTGTCATGCAACAAGAATTTTCGTAGTTTTGTATTAGTATTTAAGATTACTTTTGTCTAATCCAAATGAGCTTCATCTCCCACCCATTGTAATTTCTTCAGTATGGCTAGATTAAGATTCTCAAGACTGCTGTCAATCCATTTGCATGTGAGAATCCATCATAATAATTCTGTAATGTGTTTAGTACTGGAGCTCAAATTTATTACATGGGTTTGTGATTTTATTAGGAAAGTACTTTCTAGGTTGGTTTTTGTGCCCATCTGCAGGACTGCAGAAAGTTATTTGCTAAGGTAGGTGAGGTCCTAGAAAAATGGGCCAAGGATTGTAAAAGTATTGACTGACTATGAAGCATTTATTTCTGTGGAGAGTTTCAGTAGTAAATTATATGTGTTTTAGGTTAATTGTGTGATACTTCACGTGGATTTTAGTAAAAGTTATTTTATTCTGCGATAGCTCAGTCATCACACAGAGGAGATACCACTTAATCTGTGGTTAGTGGTCCTAGTACCCATTTTGTCTAGGTATTTAGGTTTACCTAGTTACAGTCATACCCAAACCGTTCGTTTGTGGGGCTTGTTTTGAAGCAGTTGGTTTATTCCATCCGCACCGTCATTCTGATTCTGTTCAGACAGCCTGTAGACGAACAACTAATAGGTCTAGCTTCTGTCAATAGATGGCATGACATGTTGCATTTTCGTCATCTTGCGTTGCGACAGTTTTTACGTGGGACGTTGGAATGGATGTCTTCCACGAGCAACAGTGGATTGCACTTTATTATTCTGCCGGAATATGATCTCTTTTTTAAGTAGTTAATTGGTTAATAGATTTTGTTGAGATGGGTTGCTCTGGTGGTACATATGCGAACGCTTTTAACCGAAGAAAAATAAAACAAGACGTCCCCACAACCCAGAAGGAAACCGAATGAAAACCTCAAATGCAAGGAAAGGACATTTTAATAAGATATTTGCATTTTTAAAGTGCAGTGTATGACTAGTATATAGGAGTCGTAAATACTTTGTTACCTCAAAATTCATGCCATTACTTTGGCGCTTACGTGAGGTCGTCAGTTAAGATTTAAAAATATCTAGGAGTTGTGTAATACGAGCTGGAGTAGGAGCTATACCACCTCTTCCCTCAAGTGCCTACATGGCGCGTAACGCAATGACTGTACATTTTTTTTTACGAGTTGTGTTTTGCGCTACGCTGTATAGGAAACGTTCTCTTCGAAGTGTCTGAAAGAATGCTGTCCTCTTTTGGAAGTGGCTGCAGACGGGGAGTGTCAGATTTCGTGAGAGATGGGGTCAGCGGAGTTCGGTTGCTGTGGTAACGGGGTAAAGGGTTGCCCTAACCTCTTGTGTGCTGTGAACACGGCAATGAATCTTATGGATCCATAAAAGACGGTGGAGGAATGGGTTACATTTTTGCTAGCATTCTCAATACAAACTTTAATCAAAATATATTCGCCGTCCCTCCCTACAAGACATTCCGCACATAACAAGCACGCAGAACGACAAATATCCAATACCGAAGATGGGAACTTTACCCTTTAGTGATGAGTAGTCAGTTTATATATAAGTTTATAAGGAATTTGTTCAATAACCAATACCGTAAAACTTCTCTTGCCAGCTTTAGTTCGTAGGCTACTCAACGGAGTCTTACGAAATGAAGATGTTAATTAGCATCAAAATTAACAGCGCAGTGATTTTGATGAAACGCCATGTGGTGTGAATCAACCATTGTCGATTCATCCCCCGAATATGGAGACAGTATGTTCCTCCGAAACGTTGGTATATTTACCTACACGGCGTACGACCCGCAATACCAAAATCGACTTTTCGTCGCCTGCGAGAACTTCGTATCTCATGCACATTTTTTGGGAGGGACTGAGGTAAACCTTGTAAGTCACTAGTCAGGGCATCCAGGGGCTTTGCGCCTGACAGTGAATATTCTGAAGAGGTCCAGTTTGTAGTACCGTGTGTTATTTGTTACAGAGATTCTCTGTGCGTCGTTGAAGTCCTCGTTGGTTCATCCTACTCGCGTCGGTTTCCACGGTTACATGTTTAACTATTGATTAATCAGTTTTATGTTACGTTGCGCGTGGTAGTGATACAGAACTCGGCTGTGGAATGGATGAGAGGAAAGAGAGATGAATTTTTTTTAACGAGTCTTTGTAAATTTACGAGGTTTTTTAGCAGAGCAAAATTTCTTTCTTATCAACGTCTCATTATTCTTCAAGTGAAAGTGTTTGTTTCTTTTGCACAGAAAATAAGGCGAAACTTTTAATATCGTCCGGAGTGTATTCTAGACATGTGTGTAAATTCGAGAGTCGTGAAGGAATTGATTCTGGAGCGGGTGGCATTTACCCCTGGAACGTCGGTAAACTTCTATCAGACCACACGACTCTAGACCCAAGAAGACGGCCATCTTGACTGGAATTATAACAGTTTTTGGACAGAAAATATTTCCTGAATGTATTCTCCTTTTGGCTACACAGACATAAATAAAGTGAAAGGCGGGGAATGTTTGTGGCTGCTTCTGCGAGGGTGTCACTGACACAGCGGGGTGGGTGCTGTGCTGTATGGAGCCGGTGCGGATCAATACTGGGGTAGTAGTAAGTAGGCCAGGAGGGTGGAGTCATTTCCTACACCCCCGTGTAACTGCAGTCCACTGGCTATCCCCGTGCTAAAGACACTTTCAATCCAACGCTGTGGGATTTTTGGGACTCAGTAGGTCATCCTATAGGATGTGTTGTTTTAAACTCAAAAAGTATTTAGACCCGGAATATAATTCAATGTGCCTGCCTGGACTTTTGGTTAACATTCAAGGGTTGCCGGAATGGCCGTCTTCCCACTAATCTGTAACAGTATCTCTTCATAAGCTGATAGTCTCTCAGTTAGTCAACAAATTCCCCGACTCTTATGGAACCCGGAGGTTCATTACCGTGTTCACAAAAGCCAACCTCTGATTCTTATCCTGAGCCAGATGAGTCCTGTTCACATTTTTACCCTCTCCTCCTTTCCTCCACAGATTATGACTTCAAAACCGGTTCTGTCGTCAGAGGAAACAATTTTCCAACGTGTCTTCCCACTTGCTTTGTAGTGGAGGGTGCATTTTTTAAGTGCAACATCGGCCTTTATACATTTGTAGCCTTTGTGGGTTTTTTTAATATTTCTATCAGAGTCCACATATTTAACTGTTGTCTGTTCGTGAATTATCTTTTATCAGGGCCTCTCTCCTCCGTGTAGTTAGTTAATAGTAGTCGGTTAATTGCTTATTTGGTTCTTCAGCTATTATTGATTGTGTGTTCGTTTAGTGACTGGTTGTGTGGTTAGACACGTAGCTAATAAGTGAGTCACAGTTAGTTAAATCAGAGGTTAAATTAAAATAGTGTTTGCGGTAAAGTTAATGTGAAAGGTAACGAAAATAATTGGGAGACTGAAATAATCACTGCTTTCAAATAGTCCACGTTAACCAGGGGAAAAAGTACTTGGAACATGGGCGGAAACACGAGGAATAAAACAACGCGGTTTAATTGAACTAATTTGTGGTGTCAAAGGTCATTTCATATATGATCTGTAGTTTGTGTCTGTGTGTTGTCGTTAAATCGGGTGGAAGGTTGTTTGCAGGAATGTGAGAAGTTTCACGAGATGCGAATTATATTTTGGATGGAATATTAAGTCAATTAGCAATTGATACGTGCTCACTTTAATGTAACTTACCACCTCACGCGGTCGTGATCGCACGTCAAATTTTACGGGAATGAACTCTTTTTTTTTTGTGTTCAACATTAATATGGTTATTGCAGCATTATATTTGTAAATCACATTGAAAGTAACTTAAATGCAAAAACATCTTTGCGGTGACAGATTTATTTCAAACGCACCAACATAATAACGACCATCTGACTCCGCCAGACCCCACCATTGGTGTTATAATTTCCTGTTTGCATTTCTTGCTACCAGATTCGTCACCGTCAGAACTTCATTTCAATTTGCAGTGACGTTGGCTATTGTAATAGGAGTAAATAGGTAAAATATGAGATGCAGGGTCCTATATAATTTCTGCGTTTATAGTTATACAGTTGATAAACTAATTCCCTGCTTTCAAGAGCCCCTATCCAGAGCCAGTTAAATTTAAACCACAACCTCACACTTTTTTTTAAAGATACTTCGTACCATTGTCCTACGTTTTTACGTTTTGATTTCCAAATGGTTTAACCTTCTGATATTTTGAATGCGTTTATAATTTGCCTATGTGCACTACATGTCTCTTGTATGTGATGTTTTAGAAATCTTAGTCGTTTGTAAAGAAAGGTTAAGCACAATTATGTCAGAAATTTTGTCATTAGTTGGCCAGTGTAACAAACGATTTCACAAACTGCTGAAAATAGCTGCCTTTGTTTTCAGTGCAACTTCACCTCGGCACACCCACTGCTGTTATTCATTCTGCTGTTATTCATTCTGCTGTTGTACATTCTGCTGTTATTTATTCTGCTGTTATCCATTCTGCTGTTATTCATTCTGCTGTTATTCATTCTGCTGTTGTTCATTCTGCTGTTATCCATTCTGCTGTTATTCATTCTGCTGTTATTCATTCTGCTGTTGTTCATTCTGCTGTTATCCATTCTGCTGTTATCCATTCTGCTGTTATCCATTCTGCTGTTATTCATTCTGCTGTTATTCATTCTGCTGTTATCCATTCTGCTGTTATCCATTCTGCTGTTATTCATTCTGCTGTTATTCATTCTGCTGTTATCCATTCTGCTGTTATCCATTCTGCTGTTATTCATTCTGCTGTTATTCATTCTGCTGTTGTTCATTCTGCTGTTATCCATTCTGCTGTTATCCATTCTGCTGTTATCCATTCTGCTGTTATTCATTCTGCTGTTATTCATTCTGCTGTTATTCATTCTGCTGTTATCCATTCTGCTGTTATTCATTCTGCTGTGGTTCGTTTTGCTTATACTACATCTTTACACGATCCCAAAACACTTTAGTTTCGAGTGCACTCCACAGGTAGACATCAAAGGAGCGAGGTCTGGTGAACGAAGTGGCCACTGTGTCGGACACTTCTCGACGTTGCTTACACATTGAGAAACGTCGAGTGTCGAAAGACAGTGGTTAGGGTGAGGTGTCATATGTATTGATAAGTGTACCCGAAATGCCCCATGGGCACTTCACTTTCCTGTTCAGTTTTCAACATAGAATAACGTTATGTAATTTATTTCATTATATTTGCAATGAATATATTAAATTTAAAATAAATATTATTTCTACTTCTGCCAACTGAACCAGTCGTTCTGCTCCGTTTAACACGGTGTAAAATACAATTTTTCAATAAGTATTTACCGTGATGTATTTACTTTAGTGGAAATCAAGTCAGTTTGACCTCGTACATTTACACAAGGACACAAATACTGAATCTCTTCGTGTCACATCGTATCCTTGCACAAACCTTATCTTCTCTCTGTGGTTTGTGCCTTCAGGCATGTTGTGTCTGCGTAGTTCGGGTGAAGGTAGAATTCGTCATTTGAGACGGGAGCACCTACCTAGAGGGATTTCATTTCACCTCCGATGACAGGATGACAGTCAGCAGAGGAGACCCGTAGCTTGAAGATTCATAGCAGGGGCCAGGCCGTCGTGACGTACAGAGTTGTGACTTTTATACTTTCACGAAAATACGCATTAGATCAGGTTGGTATGGAACCGAGGACCTCGTGCACAAATGATTACATACGATTTAAGAAACCTTCATCACACGGTTAAGTGGTTCAATAAAGAGCCTCTTCTTAAATTTGTTATCGGCAGGCTGCACAGTGGAAACCAATTTTAATTCCGTGGATCTAAGGGGAATTCGTACAGATGCCTCCAGAATATGAACAGAGCTGGAGCAAACGTACAAGAATACTTTATAACGAGCGAAGTTGGTTGAAGACAGCCTGCTGAGATCCGCTGCCAGACTGTGACAGATGATATTATTAAAAAAAATGGACAATTATTGAGAAAATTACATGAAGAGGAACTCTGTGAGTTATAGATGTCTGGGTGCTGACACCGGATGAGATTAAAACATTTTTTTTCCTCTCCTTTATGAATTATTCCCGTTCTTTGCTTTTTTATTTCTTTCTATACTTTCTTCTTTGCCTTTCTGTTTCTTTTATTTATTCCTATCTCTTTTCCTTCTTCATTACTTCCTTCCTGTCCGCTTCGTCCGTTTCTCTCTCCACCTTCCATCTGTTTCGCTTCACAGCGGTCCACAAAGTTGTTTCAAAACAGAATCAATTTGTTTATCGCCGACTCGCTCCTTGATTTATTCCTGTCTGCAACACCCGAGGCACCCGGGGGCATTACAGTCCCTTCCGCCTCTCGCTCCGCGAATTTCCCCACCGACTGCTTCAACAATTGTTACCGCTTTGTTTGACTTTCCCATCATGTGCCCACTTGACCCCTGTCGGCCAACTACTGCTATTGGTCCTACAAAGGGAAATTCTTATTTCAACAGTTGGTCAATTGTGCTTCGCCACAATTCAAATACCACAGGAGCTGTGGCTCTGGTACAGACCAAAAGTGAAGGTGAGGTTAGGTTGGGTTCGAGTAATTTCTTCGTTCGGAGGTTAGGTTGCGCTGTACACGGCGAGTGGGCTTGTTTAAAGCCTCCGTACTAACACTGCGGCTTATTCCAGGAAATACTGACAGAGAGCTCTTGAAATACTTCAAGCAACACTTGTTGGAACTGGACATTTGAAAGAGCTCGTCATTTCGAAGAGAACCTCTTATGGCACAGGAACCTTCGTTTCTTCTCCTTTGCCTTCTGTCCTCTCACTCCTCTCTTTCACATTGCCCTCTTCCATTTTTCCTTCATCCCCTTTCTCCTCTACACCTTTCTTCTTCGTAATCACCTTTTTCTCCCCTTTTCCACCGTCATCTTCCTCCGCCTCTGTCCCAATTGTCTCGACCCTCACACGTGTGTGTTTCGATCTGAATGACTGAACTATACAGGGTGATCTGTTCGTGCCAGAGAACTTCAGAATTTCTCTCTTCACCTCGTCCATACGAAACAGTGGAGCGTTTCCGTGCATTTAGAGACGGTTTCCAGCAACGCATTAGTCCACCATTGAATAGGTTTTTTGAGTTCGGTCTAACCATCACCACCTATCTTATAAATAAAGGCCTAATAAAAATCTGCTATATTTAAATCAGATATTGCCACTTCAGAACTACAGCCCTGAAGATGGAGGCAATATATTCATCCGAAACCTTGGTATCTACTTACAACGCCGCACGGAGTTACAACCCAGAATATCATAGACGTCACTGGCATGTTTGTAGCCGTGAGAATCTCGAATGTCCATTTATCGATTCCTTCGGAGAGCCAATAGTTACCAATTGTGGACCAAGAGCTTGCAGATCATACGAAGAACAGCTGATTGAACTGGTCAAGGAAGATGATCGACAGCTTTTCCTCTGCAGAGCCAGACGTGACTGTCGCATGGTCTTATTTTGTAAGGAAACTGATGTGAGCTGCTTGCATATGGGGGGTACACGTGAATTGTTTGCTGTTTCGTAAATCCCAAGATGAAACTGCACGTTACTAATTTTTCTGGAGGATAATATGTCGAGTGGCAAATTACAGCGACGTTTCCCTTTATTTGAACGAGAGCCTTCTTAATTTCTGTGTAAACAAACAAATGTTCATCGCTCAAGACCTGCCACCTGTTTTAACGCGCAACTCCGTCTTCTTGTATCGTCATATTTCTCTGTTATTATTCCCTTCTGTGCTTTCTGGTAATTGTACAAAGGGTGAGTCAGTTAGGGCACTTTCTTTCTTTCTTTCTTTCTTTCTTTCTTTCTTTCTTTCCCTTATCATTTACTTTTTACGCGCTATAAATCCGACTGTAAGGAAGAGAGGTGTTTCTATCTTTTAACAGGAATTGTGGTTCATTGCCATGTTTTCTCGGGTAGCTCCCCGTTGTACGAACTCTTTCAGCCCAGCCGTTTATGTCTCATTTATCTTTAACCCCTTCTGTGCCATTCACTCAGATGTTTCCGAGGCGACGAAATGCTACTGGTGTAACACGAAACCGTGTTCGTGTGATTGACTCGTAGTTAATTTTACGACGATATTTCAACTACAGAGGATGAAATGAAAGGGGGAAATGCGTACTTATCTTGGTTGGGATGTTTAAAGGTAAGAGAGAACCTAGGCATAGATGGTAGTATAATATTAAAATTTATGCTATAAAAATGGGTTAGAGATGGTGTGGATTGGATTAATTTGGCTCAGGATAGACTTTGGTGGAGGTATTGAAAGTTCGGGTTGTATGAAAGGCGGGAATTTCTTTGACTGGCTGAACAACGATCAGCGTTTTAAGGATGACTATGTTCTATTGAGTTAACACAACTTTCTAGTGTGCATGTTATGTTTCATCGATCCAGGGGTTATTTATATGAATAGGGAAGACTTTGGAAGGAAGAGCTCCTTGTTTATTTTAATATAATATCCCAGCAGTTGACTACTGGGTGGACTGGGGAAAAACTCGGGAGAGTCGATCTGGAGTCCGAGATTGGTATCCGAGACCTCTAGAATACGAAGCAACAATCCTAACCACTTCACCCCGACTTTAGATTTCTCCAGAATAATTTCAGTGCGTGAGGACGATATTCCATCGGAGGTAAAGTCGGCCGGAGCATGAACCTGATCATTTAATCTCGTGTCGACTTTGAGAATGCATGTAGATGGTTAAGCCACAACACGAAACTGTGACACAAATTGACTTTTGGCTTAAGACACATTCGTCAGTCCTAGTGGAACTCTGGTGATGGAAGCAGTAGGTTCCTTTGAAATGTCTTTCATTTTCTGCCAGACTACACGGAGCCACATCCGAGACATATCATCTCCAAGGCGATGTCTTGATCCTACATTTTATCAGACACGAAAGTAAGTAATCTAACGCCGATGGAACGTATTTCAGATTAAAATATATTTCCTTACATCTTCATGAAGATGTCATTTTCTGTCTCTTATTAGCTGTTTCTAGAAAAGCCTTACTTGTTAAGCGAATTGAGCTAGCGAGTCTTATGCAATATATGGCAAGCAACCCGCTGAGCAAGCGAGCTCCATTTCGTTCTGAATGAGTCAATGCCTTTTTCGTTCTAAGCCGAAATGAACTGCAGTGAATCCTCGATTCTTTGCTGTTTATCTTGAAAGCAAGACCAGACGCTCTGGAGGCTGGAGACTGGAGACTCAGACTCCCGTATTATTCCAGTCGAGTACCGCGAAGATCAAGACAGCGCGTGGCTTCAGGGCGTCAGATCGTTCGTATACCCTGAACCGTTTCAACCGCGCGTCTCAGAGTCCGATTACAAAAATCCGGAACCGTGGCACCTCGCTCCACAGGCCGCATTTGGTCCGATAGAATTTTATCGACGTTTCGGAAGTACTTTCTGCTTTCACCGTAAGGGCAATGACAACCATTGCCCTGATAATGGAGGCAGTAAGCACCTATGAAACGTCGGGAAACTTCTACCAGACCACACGGCGCAACAACCCAGAAGACAACCATGAGAACCTGAAATCTCAGTCTTTGGATTGAAACAGCTGTAAATACTTTTTAAATGATTTATGTAATTAACAAAACCTGTAAGGATGTCTGATGGTAGCACTGTACGTGTCGAAACGTCACCTATTTAAATACATTATTTATAATTGTTTGTTTAGAAGGATTTATTGAAAATTATTGAGATTTCTTGAATGTCCACATTTTTCTGTAACTCTCAATCTAAATATTAGCTTTTGTTTGAAATTTTATTTTACATCCTTATAAAGACAGGTTAAATAAAAGATATTTACGTTTTGATGTTTAGGTTCATAACTTGGACAGGGGTGTAACTTTTGAAACAACCGGTCGTTCCCGGTTGAAATATTCAGCTGGTAGCTGCAGCGGAACGCGAGAAGTGAGCGGAAACCAGGCAGCGTCACATTTAATGTGCACATTAATTAGGACGACATAAACGTTTTGTGTTTCCTCGAAGCATAAAATGCTTCGCGCAACCACCGTCAACTTTGAATTTAAGTTACCCGAAATAACTTTTCTCGTTAGACTTCAGAAATTTTATTTTCACATTTTTTAAAACTCGAACGTCATTTAATCAAGATAACTAACACTTGACGTGCTTTAGAATTCGTGATATGCATAATATGATGTCTGAATATAGTGATTGGCTGTGGTATGAATGACCGGGGTTCGACTCCCACCGTGGACAAAGTTTTCTCTTCTGCACTACATCCAGACCGGCTCTACTCCGCTGAGTACCGAATTCCTGGAGAAACAAACGGCCGGAGCGTGAAGCTGACCGCACATTTTCACCCAATGCTGAGGGTAAGAACGCGTGGAACTACCGTCCACTGTGCACCTTCTCGACATGGTACTTAAAGGGAAAATGTTCATGCTAGTATCATCATAAAAGATTAATGTACACATATTTAAATTAAAATAGGGGTGTCATAGAATGTTGCTAGAAATAAGTCCCCAACCTGTGTTCTTAGATCAGAGTGAGAACCCAAGTTAATTTTCCTCAGAAGATATTTTACCCTCCAAAGTCCAATAGTAACTACATGTACCATTTTCTTCTAAAATCAACAAAATTTTATTTTATATTTATGTATTTCGTATTATTCTCAGTGTAAACAGCTATTATTTCCTTAAACAGCGTTAACCAGTTAATCTTTGTAATGGTGAAGTGTGGTGTTTTCTTCGCGGTACGGACTGAATTCTTAAATGTAATTTAGACGAACTATGATTCTCACTGTAAACAGCGATTATTTCCTTAAACAGCGTTAACCAGTTGATCTTTGTAATGGTGAAGTGTGGTGTTTTCTTCGCGGTACGGACTGAATTCTTAAATGTAATTTAGACGAACTATGATTCTCACTGTAAACAGCGATTACTTCCTTAAACAGCGTTAACCAGTTGATCTTCGTAACGGTGAAGTGCTGTGTTTTCTTTGCGGTACGGACTGAATTCTTTAAATATTATTTAGACGGGTTTCCGCTTCGAAGCGGGAAGATTTTGAGTTGTAGAATTTATACAGCGTCGAATGAGAAGGGGTGATAAGTGTAAACGGTGAACGGGTAAGGATTTGGCAGGAATCTGTGATATATTTCAACCAGAGTAAGACTGAACGAGCAAATAAAAAATTATATTATGTGATGCCTCAGCCGTGATTAGAACGAGTGCTTCTGATTGCAGTTCAGAAATTTCGTCTGTAATGGCTTGCAACTTTTTATAATTCTTATAGAACGTGTATACACGGTTTTGTCGGTGGAAGGGGGTTGCAGGAATAAATTTGGAGAGGGACGCGGAGAAGACGAAGGAAGATGAGAAGAGGAATAGAGGCGAAAGCATATGTAATGAAGATGAGATGCATGAGAACCAGTTGATGTGTAGGATTTCAGTGATTTCAATGTTTCTGTCTCTTATTGCTTCCGATTCGTTGGACTGTAATGTCCACACACAAATTTATGTCATTCGATATTTCTAGTTTTCCTGAATAAAAGCTAAATGCCTTCAGCGGAAGAATGCTAACGCAGTGCAATTCCTCTGACCGTGAAATCAAGATCAGCACATTTACATTCCCCCCTCCCCACAATTTCAGCATCCACACCTGTGCCCTTCTCTCGTTGAATTTAATCTAGAACAGAGAGTGTGCTACAGTACAAATATTTTATGTGGGCCGATGATTTCTAACTGCGCAGAAAACTTGGTGGAATCAACTGTAAGTATCCGTCTGTGTGTGTATCAGTTTGCTGACGTCTGTTTAAAAGAGAGATCAAATGTAGATGTTTTAACGTAATTATATCTCAGCCTGTAAGAAAATTAATTTCGTGTTTTTAAGGAATCTAGAAGTCAGGCGTTCCTCATTTTCCATGTTCGTGCTGTATGACCCGCCCACATAATGCTCTATTTAATTTCTGTAACAAAATTTAGGTTAAGCGTAAAGGTTAATGAATTTCGTCATTATGTTGACTTACGTCATCTTGTTATGACTCCGTTTTGTCCAGATTTTAACGAAATTTGGGCGAATAAGTCATATCTCTACGCAGCATTAATTAAATTTTTGTGTTCTTTATTGTTCGAATTTTAATTGTTAATGTGGTCTAGCAGTAAATTAATAACAACGACTTATGTAGAATGGCGACATGTGCAGTTGATAAATTTATGCAAATTATTTCTAATTGGAGTACGCATTTTTATTCTTTTTTTTACCCCGCGCTGTGTTGATAAACCTTACGGGAACAGTTCAGGGTGTGAGCTCACAGTAGTTACACAACTGGTGTGTGTACACTCGATGGTCTGTGTGTCACAGCATCATCTCGTATGTATTCAGTTGTGACAATGATGTCCTAGAATATACTGTTACCCATTAGCTGGGAAACTGTGTCGAACATTGTCAATCGTCGAGTGGTTATCTTTTCCCTTGAAGTTTTCACATTTTAAAATCTATTCGCACTGACATTAGTCTCCATCCAACCTCAGAAATTTGTACTGCGTGAAATTAAAACATAGCCCTAGATCGGCAATCCTCAATAAAATATTGATATAAAATTTCACAAAAATCGGTCGCTTAGTCATTATAGATTATGAACACACGGTAGAGAACTTCACAATCTACTTCGTATTCGGTAAGTTCCTGGTTCAAAACTTGGCCCGGAAGTAGCCTACCGACTGAGATTTTCATGTTTTTCCTAAGTACCTACAGGCAAATGCCATGATAATACCGTTTGTTACTCCATCACAGTTTTTTCCAAATTTTTCCTAATTTATCATTTGTTAGTTGTACACTTACTCGACACTATATGGTACGAGTAGTTGATAATCGTCGTTAATTAAAACAGAAATAAACAAAAATTAATCGTCTGTAATACACGTGAACACACAGACACACAAAAAATAACCTTGGCATATCAATAGAGGCGACTCTCGTTATACGCGCTTTCACTATCCGCGGTTTCATTTCAGTTTCATGACACAACAGAAGCTACCGCGCAGATCCACCGAATTGCGAACGCAGTTTCACTGACTCACCCAACCATCTTGACTCCGGGGACAATGACTTTCATGATGCATAACTCATGAATTTCAAGGGCATTTAGACGTTCCCCGTTTTACGCGTTTTCAACGTACGCTGCTATTCGTACGTAAGCATGCAACCCTCGCGTATAACGAGAGTCACATATTATTTATATTATTTTAAAACATTGCTTTATATTAAGTGCTTTTTGTTGAATTTGACGAAGGGAGTACAAAGAGTAGTCATAATTTAGCGTTTTATATCAATCAACATTCCAGAGGGGTTGAGGGGTGAATGTAGTTAGAAAACTTTGTCGTCGTGTTTTTGGTGTAGGAGTGTAATTAAGCTGATAGATGCCTGTGAGGGGTGTCTTCTACCCTTTACAAGTTTCGAAGATTTACATTCAAAGTTCGCCTTATAAAGTTATAGGTCTTGTGTTTCGTTAGTCGTCACAAAACTCTTAGATTCGACGCATCTCTCAGAAGACGTCACCAGCGTGGAAACTTAGCACCGAAACAAATCTTCTGTCAGTTGTCTGCAAACACGTTACTAGGCAAGATTAAATAAAGTCTTAGTCACACACATTTGTTCTGTCAACAGATGCCTTTTCCGTTGCTCTATCGAATCGATAACATTAATTTCTCCTACCTCGAGAATCAGACTGTGGCCGCTCTAAGGTCACTTAATAATAGCGTCATTCTAATATCCTATTCCGAAAAACAATTTTCCTTTCGGAAACAGTCCCAAATTATAAATGTCTGTTTTATTATGACTGTATCTCACATCCTTCTCAATTTATACGTAGATATGGTCTTTCATGTTTTTGACAGGGGATAAAAATTATGTATTGAGCTCAAGGGTTGTTGGGATCGCAATTGAAATCCGCATTCAGGTCTAGGGGTGAGAGCCTCATCGTTTTCAGGACACCAAAGCAGTTTTAAAATTACATCCGCCCCAAACGAAGCATGTTTTAAACAGTTTCATTTGAGGATGGAACGCTGTGTGCTTTCTCTGTTCGCTCGTATATTCCTTTACATATTATAATCACTCATCTGCAAACACTACGTACATCTGTTCGGAAATTAAGCCCACGATTTATAACTAGTGGTCTCTGAGTCGCGTATTAATTCACAAACAGTCGATTCTTATGTTAACTAATATATACGTTTTTAAAATGTTTTATCATATGACATGACGCATTGAAATTCAACGCGACTGATCCCCGGGTGGTAACTACCCACCTACAACACTTGATTAATTAAATTATTACTAAGCAAGATTTATACTTCAACGAAATCAGCCCTGAAGCTGGAAGGAATATGTTTCTCCGAAACTTTTTACCAATTTCTCATATCGTACGCTTGTTTGATGTAGAAATATAGACCACCCGCATATCTGATGTAATAGAAAGCAGTTTGGAATTGTGAAAAATTTATATGATATCCATGTAAGTAATCAAATACAGCTGTTTGAGGGTTAAATATTTATTTTAGTGCACTGAATCCTTCCTTGTGGTACGTATCACTGTTTTCCTCATGACTTCGATACTTGAACCACCTCCTATCGCTTCCTTTCAGATTTAAGTTTCATAACAACCGTTACATTTTAATGTTTGAAATAATATCTGAACTAAATCGTAGTTTCATTCTATAGATACTTAGGTTAATATTAGGTTTGTACCAAACGACTAAAGGCGCCATGATGTGTCCTCTTCGGTTTTAATTTCTCTTTGGAGAAAGGCAGATTGCAATTGTTTTCCCCCCTCCCCAACTACTCATCCATCTTGTGACTGATTACCGAAGACTGTCGATCTGTCCGCCGAATGCTCCCGATTGTAGGTAGACAAGTGAGCATCGTTTTCGAAATGGGTGTTTGGATGCAAGGTGGTACTTTTGTGAAGATAAATGTTCATTACGGCAGCATTATTTGAGGTGATGATGTTAGATATTGTTTGCAAGTTGTGGAATTATATGTACCATCGTATGTTATACTCGTTGTGGTTTAGAATCTTGTCGTAGCGAGTAAAATCAGTGTAATATGAACTCAGTGCAGCGGATGGAACCTGTTTCGTTTCGCCAATGGCGTTCGAGCTGTTTTTGCAAGGGAGGTAAGAACAGGTTATATGAAGTATAATGAACAAAAAAAATGTCGCGGGTTTTGGAGGCAGTAAACTTTACAAAAATTGGAATTATATCAGTACGTAATTTATGTTTTTAGAGAACCCGTCTTTTCTCTGGGGTTTAATAACAAGCTGCCTGCAAATAAAAATAATTTTATCTTATTGTATACTTTAAAGGGAAAACAGGCTTATGGTATGTCCGCGTGTATATTCATGCGTGTTATAAGTTTCGAAGCACGTAATGGATTTCCATGAAACTTTTTATGAATATTAAGTCACAGAAGATACCCACAATTTAATTTCCTTATAATAATACGAATATGGCTGTAGTGTAAACTTTTGAGGTGGTAACATAACTATCGACATTTAATTCAGGGCTCTGATATTTTATATAAAAAAATATTACTTCGGTAAATATGCAGTGTCTGCCCAGGTCATATTTTTGTAGAGATTTGAATGTTGTATATTTTATGGGTTAGACTGATAAAGATTAATTACGTAAGAGCTTATAATGTCGCTAACTTATACCAAATTTAATGGAAATTCGTTACATGTTTTTTTGATAATTGTGGCATGCACATTGTTCACTTCGTGTACCAAATTCAACGAACGCATAAGAGTAAAGTATTTGTAGAAGCCATTTTCATACCTTTCCTTATTGCATTTGATTCTTATTTATATTTTGTTTCGTTCCTTCTTAAAAATTATTTTTTATTCCTTGTTTCTTTTTTTAATCTTTATTACTTATTTTTATTTGCTCTGTTATTTATCTCACCTTTAACGTAGAATACAGGTTCAAGTGGGGTACAGTGATAATGTAATCTCATCCCTTGCAGACGTTCACAGTTGGATAGAATGTTTACGGGACCCTTACGCCACTTTAGCACGTGATGGATTACACCGAGTTGCCCTGTTTCTAGCACGGAGCAAATTTTACGGTTGATGCATAAAACATGGCATTGTTTGCGAGGGAAATTTATTGTCTTAATGCACTATTTCCCGGCTGTGGGAAGATCTACATGTCACTCTGCCCTGAAAACGGGCGGCTGTCTTCCTCATCCCTGACCCTAACACGTGTCTTCATGGCGAGTTGAAATGTTCGCTCTCGTGATCGTCAAGTGTGTTCACCGTTTGTCTGGCAGGTGACCGAAGCATTCCTTCAAGGGCACCAGGCGTAGTGTCGTGTTACAAACGAAACTGTTGCTATTAGTAACTCACTTAGCAAAGAAATGCAATGCATGACAGCCGATCAGATGTTAGTCTAGTGGCTATGCGTTGCTGTGTAGTATTCGGGAGGTCGCGAGTTCAAGTCAGATACTACATATACTGACATACATATAATGTTTTTTTTTTCAGTTAGTTTAAGCAAATACTGGGATAATATCTTCAAGACAAAGATTTCTCTGCCTTTCATGGAACCCGAATGTCAGACACCGGTCCCTATCACGAGCCAGATGAATCCAATCCACACCCTTCGAATCCTCCCATCTGCGCCAGGGTGTTACCAGAGGTCTCTTCGCTTCAGGCTTTCCAACCAAAATTTTGTACGCATTTCTTATCTCCCACATGCTGTGCACATCTGTACGTCTTTTGGTGCCGAGCACAAATTATGTAGCTGATTTTACGATATTCTTTGTAAACATCCTGCTTTAAAAAAAATCCCACGTGTATTACCCAGGTATTCAACCTTCATCTGCGAGGTAGGAGTGCGATATTGAACCACCTGGTCTCTGACACAGTGTGTAGACTGTTCAAAGGGGCACAGACAGATCTGTGTGACTTGCCCTAAAGTTCAGTACTTCGTAATTCCGCCCACACATAGCTTAGGTACATACAGGTTTCATTTGATTCCAATTGGTACACAAGAGCTAGCAAAGGTCAGTCATTAAACTGACCGGCTACCGGCTAGACGACTGGGATATGATTCCCGGCAGGCACCTGATGTTTATCTACGCTGCTACTTCCAACCCAGCCTCTTCCAATAGGTGAGGGGTGGACACTTCCTCAACTAAACCGGTCACATAGCGTCTAATGACAACGATTATTCATGATTAATTCGTAAGGGTGTAGAAAAGGCGGTCCTGTATTGTTTTATGATACAGTCGAATTTCAAGTCGTTACCCACGGATTGGCTAAACATGAGGCATGCACGAAACCGCAATATATTTGCCTAGCATTTTGATTAGAAGACCACGTGGAACACACGTTATATAGATCGTGCACTATATTAACGCGTATCTTAAAAAATAGTTGGTTAGGTTGTGAACTGGTTCAGTGGACGGCTTTTGTAATGGTAATGAATTTTACGATTCCACGAAAATACAAATTGTTTCAGTTTACAATTTGGTCACCGCGGGTGTCTCTAATTTCCTGAGACTTGTATTTCAATTGCCCCCGAGAATTAAAGCCAAAGACATTAGCGTCGTCTGAACACCATTAGTGAAGATGATTAAAATGTATGAGACCAGAATTAACATTGAGTTGCGCTGTAGTAGACAGGAAAACAATCACCGAATTTGTAGCGTTTGCTAAACTTGTTAAAATTTCACTGTTAAATTAGGCCTCTACTAGTTGAAGTTTTGACTTGGTAAAGCGAAGTTTGGAAGCGGGCAACGGTTGCCATGGCGATATATTCCAGCACCTGGTGGTGTTTGTATCTTGGCTACGAAATTGGCTGAATCTACAGTCCGTTTATATGAGCGGCCAGGTAAGAGTGGGGTCTGGGGGGGGGGGGGGTTACAGGTCATTGCTTACCTGCGTGCATAGAAAACGCGTTAAACGGGGAACGTATAAACGCAAGCGTGTTTTCTGAATGTTGGACCACGACAGGCCTCAAGTTGCAGTCCCCAGTAATGAATGCGTAAGCCCCTGTGGTTACCATGACAACGACTGTTTCCATTAACAATTGAATAGTTATCCATTCAGCAGGGAAATTTCTGTAACAGGGCGGACGGTTCATCTGTAATTAATTACACTAGATCGACGTATCTTTTCGCAATTAAATTTGTGTGGTTATGAACAACTAAGTGCCTTCGTCCATGGAACACAGACATCTTGAGAGGCTAATAAATATACTCTCAGATAGTCAAAAAATTAGGTTCATTATAGCGTTCTAAGCCACCTGAATCGAATTAACACTTTCCCAGCCTATTCTCATAAGACCCATTTTAATATTATCCTCCCATATATTTCTATGTCTTCTGAGTAGATTCTTTCCTTCAAGTTTCCAGGTCAGAGTTTTGTACTCACTTTTCTCCATCCTCTTGTCAGGTAGGACAGATCATTTCCCTCGGAATCTTGTTTTAAGAGACCTTTAATCTGTTTTGTTTATTTAATTCAAGATACACAGTTTCACACCGATGTTTATTATGCATTTGAACGCGATTTTTATTTGTTACCGTCGTTTAAATTGAACATCGCCACGACTTCGAAGAATTTATTAACAACAATTTATACTGTCATTAATGAAACACCCTGTACCACGGAATTAGTATGCGCTGTGTTTATGTGCACGTGTTTTGATTACCAACTTTCCCGTTGCTCATATTCAGAGGCTAACGAAGATGAGTCCAATTACATACGAGTAGTTCTAGTCATATAATACTTTACTGGCGACCTGTTTCTCCTCTTAGCAGCTCTACACTCTTCTTTTTTGCTACTTTATGCTGAAATTACCAGGCGAAGGTGTTCTATAGAATATACTCGCCGATGTTTCTTACTTCCGTCTGGCAGAAGTGCCCAAATTCTGTTACGCGGGCAAAGAGCCCTGATGGGGCGCCTCCTGTCTTGTATTTTAAGAGCTACGAAGGTAAGCTGGCAGATATTCCCGGGTCCTCGCAAGTCTATCCAGGTTAATTCTTGATGAAGACCGCATCTTTACATGTCTTCACCTTCTCGCAATCGTGATCATCCATCCTAAATAAATTCTGCTGTAAAAATTAGTCTCGCGTTTTGCTTCTTAATTTAGTTTAATTGTAAACATCCATTCTAGACTGAGATTGGTTGGACACATAGCAGGGCTTGAGGTGCAACGCATTCTTTTTGGAACGTTTGTATTTTATGAAATCACTCGTTTCATTACCGTGTTCACAAAAGCCCAACACATTTAACTCTGTAATCAGCCATTTGAATCTAGTTTACAACCTCACACCCAAATTCTATTACTCATTTTTTAATCCTGCTGTCAATTTGCAGGTCTCCGAAGTTGACCCTCATCTTGAGATGTTTAGACCACTTTAACCTTGCGTGCTAAATGACCAGCCTGTCCTTGTTCAGTTTATTACTTAATTACTTATCGCGGCAGCTGTCACCTGCTGTATCCACAAAGTGACACAGTTATGTTGATTGGATTTCCATGGGACCCCCCCCTCCCCCCCGGGGGGGGGGTTGAAGAGTTGCGAAGCCCTGCGTAACCCTAGTTCACTGTCCCCGCGTTTATCGACCATTGCCCGTAGTGTCTCCATGGTTACTGCCGGAATATAAGCCTTCTCCGACAACAGAGCAAGAATCCAAAATTGAATTCCGAAAGCTGTCTTTGGAGACAATTTCACGCTGCTTTAGTCAGAATTCATTTTACTCAAAGTCAAAATGAAGTTCCTGCGAACTTCCTTTGTTGTTCCCTGCTATGCAGACTGATTTCTTTTGCATTTTTAATAAGCTTGCATCGTGACCTGTGTAATGCTTGAACGTAATCTTGTATCCATGCTGTATAAATATTTATGAGTGAGTCTTCGTGCTCCGAGCTGATCCTGTAACTTACTTTTTATGCGCACTTTTACTGACGAAAAAAATATAATGTCTGCATCATAAAATACAGTCTGTTATGTAATTTCAATACTTATTCTGAGCCCAAAATCCGAATAACCATAGTTGCGATGCGTATTTTTTGGAATGTAGTACGTTTCCAGATCTCGTCCGGGGGGGAAAGGGGGTTTATAATATTATTTTCAGGCAAAAGAAATACACAGTGTTTTGAAACACTCGTCCCGTTCCGTTTCTTAATAATTCTCGTTTGCAATAAATCCATTATTTATGTAAGACTTGAGGTTCTCACAGCGGTGAGTATGAAGATATCCGTGTTCTGGGTTATTGCGCTGTGTAGTCTGGTCGATGTTAACCAACGTTTCAGAGGTCATACTGCCTCCGTCATCAGGGCGATTCATTCATTATTTATTCAACGGTAAATAGCGAAATTTTAAACAGTGGATAACTGGATGAATTAGGTCAGGTTATGAACAGAAATATCCATGACTGTACCGGCATCTAACCCAAATCATCTTTAACATTGCAATATCGATGCAGTTTAAAACTTCACACTTTTGTTTAAACGAACTTTTCCACTGTGCGTGGTCTTACGTGATCGTGGGTGACAGAACAGCGCTGTCTAAAGGAAGTTTCTCGCAGATAATTTGGAACCCACGAGTGGGCGATGTAAGCTGAGGGTTGATCACGGGTATGACCTGAATGCAAATACTGAGGCCGCTAACCCCGCTCATAGCGTCGGCGAATCCGTTTTCCTCTTTGAGCGTTATTGGCCTTATTGCGGCGATGTTGGAGCGACCCTGTCCCAGTTGGACCCCCACAGCACGACGTCCTAATGTACTTTATAATTATCTTCAGACTTTCTAGCCCCCTCCCCCCTCTTGTCAGGTGGATTCTAGGACACAGGTTAAATTGATGCATTTTTGTGCAGTGTTTTCATAACATTCCTCGGTTTTCTACTCTTTTCCTTAATACTGCTAATTGTTTCCTCGACGTCTTTTACTCGTTCCGTATTTTCGTCTCTTCGTCCATTCTTCCGGTAGATAATTCAGAATTTATGTACGTCATTTCATTGAATTTCTTTGTTCGCCATTCTGGTTTTTTTAAAAATTATTTTCTGTTATTCTTCCTGTGTCTAATTATTTTAAATCTTTCATTTCGTCTTTGTGTACCGAGTTCGGAGAATGGTGAAAACGTAGGGGCGGGTGGGACCCTGAGAATTCTCCTTGCTCTTCGGAAACCTTCATTAAGTGACCCTAGTGGCAATTTCGTCTAACAGTTTCGCGCGTCCTGTGTTGTTATTTATTTATCTACTTACTATATACAAACACTGGCAGAGCGCCCGTGTTATTACAGAGGCAAAATTCGACGAATGTTTATATTTAATATAAATTTTTAATTATTTGTTATTATTCTTCGGTGTTTCTGTGTTCCTGATACTTGAAACTTAATCATTAAGTATTTCATTAGCGAAATATCTGTTATCAGAAATTTTAGAATATTAAAAATTACGTTGTTGGGTTCAGGTCTGACAGCGTGAACGTTTATTTACACATTTCGCCGACTTGTTCAGAATCTGAACGCGAGAGACAGTCACACACAAACGACATGGTAATTTAAAAAAACATACTTTAGTTTCACAAGATGGGGAATTAGGATGATAATAGCTGAGTTGTAGCCCCTTTTACGAACACAATTCATAAAATAGTTCCACGTTTTGGTTTGTGAAATGATGATAGATATTCTGCAGTATACTGGTAAATACTTTCTTTTCAAGAAAGAGGGCACAGTGAACACTCGAGGTATTTTAGAAGAATTTGTAAATTTATGAATAGAAAGAAACTCATAAAATGTCTACGAAGTTATTTTGGATGTGTAGAAAAGAAGAATTTGAATCACACGGAATTTTCTGTCTGTTATTACATTCTGTTGCTCTGATATAATTTGCATGTGATTCTATTATTACTCTTCATGGCCCTTAATATCCTTTATTCAACTTTCTTCCATTACACATATCGGAAATTCTTTTACCTTTGATGTTACTGTTTGTCACAGTATTAATAACTGTATTTAATTTAACATGCCTTTGTAAGTGTTACACTTTGTGCCAAATCCTTTCGATACGAACGTCTATAAAACTTCCTTTTCAAACATTCTCTTCATGGCGTCCCTAGGGTAATCGCAATAACAAATCTTCTGATGAGAGTCTAGGTTTTCGTTCCCTCTTCTTAAATAAGTCTTTAGCTGTCAATTTAGCCACTCGATAGGATGAACTGACTTGAATATGAATTTTCATAATTTTGTGAATCGGGATTCTGAGTTAGTAAATTGACTGATTTTAGTCTGGGCGACCTAGTTTCGATTCCAAGTATGCATTTTTCTTTTCACCGTCAATCGATAACATCCAGAGGATATGATGGACTGTTCCCCTGGTGGTAATGAGGCTGGAGGGTGAATCCACATAACTCGCTCCAGTCCAGAAGTTGAGATTAAAATACTCATGGAACCTTACGTCAGATTTCTGAAAGTTTATGAAGAGAAATGTTTTTCTTTACGTTTGCTAAGAATTGACAGGGAATTAAAAGACAGTGGCTACAGTTTTTCTGTACTTTATAAAGCATCACGCCTTTAGAGGTGTGAGTGGAGGTATAGCTCCACACATTCTTAACCTCGTCGTTATATTTAGCTTCGATTTGTCAAGTGTATATATGTTTATAACGCGGGAAACAATGCAGTGGATTAACCGATAATGAGAACAGAAAATTTGTATTTTCTTCCGGGTTGTGTGAATTGTGGTTAATGATGCACATGCAAGTTTTGTACGGGAAATTAAACTCTTGGAGCATTCGATACTTAGAACTATGGGCTGCAAGTAACACTGAGAATATAATGGGGTATGTGTACCGTCTTTCTTTAAACACAATGAGCAGGCAGTGGACGAAGACTCTCTAGTTATGAAAGGGGGAACCGTTGAGGATATAATTGTGCATGAATGTGAAGTTACTGGTGTAACTGTGGGTGTGGGATCAGACGTGATCTCCAAGTACCTCGCAAGAATTTTAAGAACTTCGTTGGCGGAGTAGGTCGTACATTATTCTGAGATAATTATATTCTGTTTCTTTCGCATAGAATTGGGGGTGATTGAAAACAAAGTTCTGGGGTCTAAGAAGGAGGAGAAAAGGAAATCTGAAGAAAATTATGTTTTAAAAATCTTTGTGACTTGTGCATATAGCAAAGTACGATGATTACACAAGGATAACGAGACAGGCAGGAGAGATTAATTGAATCCAGTAGACGAAATGAGGAACACCTACGCAATTTTGTTCTGAACAATTGTAATGAAGAGACTCCTAGGGGGACCTAGGCTTAGATGGGATATTATTAAAATGCATGTCGGATAAATCGGGCGTGAAGGAGTTGAATGCATTTATTTACCATAGGATATGGCCCAAAGGCCGTCGTTTGTGAACGAAGTCATAAAATTATGGGTTCTGTAAGTGGAAAATTATGTTATTTGTCTTTAAGTATGCCACGGCCACTTCGGTCTCACGCATTGTTACCTGTTCCTCCTCTTCACCAATCAGTACCACCAAATCAAACTGGTCACCTACTTACTGCCAGCTATATATAAGTCTTTGAAACCCCCAGTCATTACATATTCGTCCTGAAGGTGGCAGCGGCAACGTTTGTCGAAAGTTTGGATAATTTTGAATATTCGACGCGTTTCATCTCGGAAAGTCGAAGCTCCCCCCCACATTCAGAATTTATTTCATCAATCAGCCTCTTTCAACTGGAACGATAAATAGCTTTTGCAGTTGATAATACGTCCTTCAAAATTCTTGTCACACTTAATTTGGGCCTAGTAACAAAAGTATCGTGTTGTTTTTGCTACGAGTGTGCTAGGCAATCTGGAATAATTGTTTGAAACCATTGCACATTACTCCCGTGATATCGATTAATTAAAGTAAACAAACAGTTGTCGCTTCACGAAATCGGCCCCATGTGGTAAGTGGAGCCAACTGACGTATTTTACGACAATAACGCATCAAGTTAGTTCTGAATTAATTAAGAAGTATTATGTAACGTTTCCACTTAATCGTCTTCATTAAACCATTTCCACAATTCTGCATTAAGCCTTGTAGTGACGTGTTTCGACTTCCCGTCTCGCATCCGTGTCGAATTGGTTGCCGCTCTGTTACGGCGCTGCGTAAGTATGGACTTTGCACGGGCGAGGCATTGAACCCAAAGAACTAATTTTCTCATTAGTTCTGTATTAAGAACAAAGGAAGAAATCGCCATTTTTTTTAAAGTTGTAGCGCTAAGCGGGCTCTATTAACAACGTCTTAAAATCAAAATGTTGTTTATATTTATTCCTTTCCCTATTGAGGTTTCTTTCCGCACAACACAATGCTGATTTAATTTTAGGAGCAGTAGGTAAGGTAACGTTTGGTGCTGATTCTGGAGCCTATTTTCTATGAACTTAGTCTCCGCTGGGTACAGACATTCTTCCAGAACATTTTCTTTTCTTCTCGATGGAAGACTCTCAAAAGAGGAGAGAAAAGTTAGAACAAAGCTGTCTGACTACCTGGAATCTGTATAACCGTTCTCCCGTAGGATTACCGGGAAGTATTCCAGAAATTTCTCTCGTTCTTTTCTTAGCCGCAAACAGCATTAGTGTGACTATTGTGACGGTAGTCCTGATGGTATTATTTATCCGGGTACCTGTGAGGAATTTTTCAGTGATTGTGTAGATTTATATTCGGGATATACCAGATTCAAACCCCTGTCATGTCCTCTTTATGGAATTTATCTGTGTCTTCAGACGACTTCTGGATTAGAACCAGGCTAAAGGTCCATTTTAAAAAATTCTTACAATTTTTTCAACTTATTGATCGAAATTTAAGTTAAAATAACATAGTTAAATTGTCAACCAAATGTAAACACCGTATGTTTTGGTGTGTAAGATACTTCCTTATATAAAACGCACCCACAAAATCAATGTAATTTTAAAATATGAAACAAAAAATCAAGCAAAAATTGATATATATATATATATATAACATTTTTGAAAACGTATTATTCATTTGTAATAGTCATAAATGTTCTGGAATTATGTTGATTGTTGAACATTGCTTCTCAAGGGAAGGAAATTACGGAAACGAATTTGAACCGAAGTTAACCGAATGTTGCCGATTCTGAGTGCATGTATACTGGTTACGGTGGTAATGACGCGCAATGATTTTGTGGGGTATTTTGAAGGCAAAAGAGCGCGTATCACACACCGGGAAATAGGGCATATTTTTATATTTTCTGTCTAGTCTGATTTTCAGGGCAAATGGCTATAATCTTTCATGTCTTGTCTTGGCGTCGTTGTAACAGACACGCGAAATGTTTCTTTCAATGTCGGACCAGGAGATTTAATTATTATTTTGATGAGCTTACGAGACCATAATTTAAAGGGAACCGTTTTATATCGTTGCTTGTAAACACGTTCTGCTCTGTTTCTAGATAGAAAAGTTTCCACGTTTTTGATCGTCGACTCATGAATATTCATGAATGTGGTAATGGACTTTATGATTCCGACTTTCGTTTTACGAGACAATAAAACAGTTTTGTCATTTATTGCAGACGTCTAGTGTTCAGCGTTGTGCCAGCTCCGTCAACTGTTTATTGCAAAGTTCTAAATAAAGCTACGTGCATTTCTATTTAATTATCAGTGAAGTTAAAAAAAAGAAATACGCAAATTTTTATTTAAATTTTTTTGTCGATGTGATTTTGTTTTAGTCGGGTAGTTTTTCGACGTTTCGGTCGTCTGGTAATAGTTACTTGCTCAGTTGATTCTGCATAGAGGAATAATAACAGTGAAGAATGTTCTCAGGACTGGTCCATACATGTTTTGAGATGGTGAATTGAATTCATTAATAACAGATCTCTTGAACGTGAAAATGAATATCGAAAGTTCAGGGAACATTGTTTATAAAAGTAATTATAAACGTTTTTAGGAAGATGTGTTATGAAGTGAACAACAAACAACAGGTTTAAAAGATGAAAATTTTTACATAATTCTGACACAATTTCCATAACGACAATCACTTCCTTGAACATCCGAGCAACTACTTAGCGTTCAATGAACGTACCGTGAACTAGGAATTACGATTATAGGGGAGCGTAGTCTTGTATTAGAGATCTGCGTTGAACTGAACTGACTTCCGGCTTTTGGATCCCATAGGAGCTCTGGATTTCTAAACGAACAGTTGCCAGTTGTTCACAGACACCCCTGTTTTATATTGTTAGTGTTTCTCCTTAAATTTGGTACTGTGACGTTTCAGTATTTTCCTCAGGCAACTATTCTGTAGTCTGAAACGTTGTTGAGCGGTTTTTAGGGCCAATGTTATAGGGGTAGGAGTGATTCTAGTGTCATTAACTGCCTTCAAACGTTTTATGGGTTTCCGTTGAACACTGGTTCTTTAATTTACGTCTTTGCTTTGGTCCTTCTTTACGTCAAGTGCTCGTCTGATAATTGAAAACATTTACGTGCTCGAGTCGTGGTGGGAGCTTCATGAATTAGCTTGTGATCACTCAACGTACGTTTCGACACGGGGACGTTCGGGAGGAAACATTACTTTTCCCTTGATAGCACAGGATCGGTCATTACTTTCCTGAATTTTCGAGCGATAATTAAAGAAGTCAAAAGTTTGTTCCCTTGATGCGAACTTTCTACAACGAGGAATGTCAGCTTTTAATGTTTTCACTGCTTGTCTGGTTTATTTTAGGTTGTTTATGAACGGGGACGAATTTTGCAGTTGAGCGGTTAGTATTTCAGGAGATTTCTCATGATTTTCCTCAGTCAATCCAGGCAGATTCTATCCGGTGTTTTGTTATACGCTGTTCGAAAGCGTTTGTAAACGATCTAGGAATCATTTAATTACTTTTATTTAACTTTAGAAGTTATATACTGTAAAGAGAGGGAAGGTGATGAATGGTGAGTACGTTAAGATTTTTAAATTAGTAGTAATCCTGGGATCTCGGGTTCGATTCCCGGCGGTGCCCGAATTTATAACTTGTGTTGGGCAAGGCCTTGGTCTAGGCAACACGGAGTTTTCCTCCGGGGGCTTCCCCGGTTTCTCCGTGGCATCCCAACAATTACTCCATTCACACACAGAAGAAGGCAATGGCAAACCACTTCTGAATCATCTGCCAAGAACGTATATGAACAGGTCCCAGTCCCAGTCAGAGAAAAGGATGGAAGGATCCTGTTCATATGGACCTGTCGTCAGACAGAACACTAAATAAATAAATAAAGTCATAGTTTGTGGAGATACTGAAAAAAATATCTCGAAACCTCAGCAAGAATAGGCTGTAGTCCTGTCGAGATTGAAACAAGTTCGTATCGAATTTGAGTTCAGAGCTTTATCAACACGCTAACCTGCCCGGTTCTTTTTTAGGTACTGAGAATACACACGAAAAGTTTAGGCAGTGTGGTCTTCCTGTGCTGGGATATAATTTCTGTGGTTGAGCAATAATTTCGAATTGTCGCGATGATTTTAGGATTTCGTTTTGAATCCCGGTTGATTATGGAAACAGATTTGTGCTGGACCGTGTGAGATGCAAGGGTTGATACGCAACGTGACCAGAATTGTGAGATTCAGCTTCGTTTGTGGTCCAGTGACACTGAAGTGTGGAATGAACACGTAAATGTGTTACGAGCAAAGTTCTTAATGCAGTTCGAGAAATGTGCATTGCTTTGTACCGTGAATAGGCTAATGTTACTTTGTGCTGTTTTTTGAAAAAGAAATTTCTTGTTAGCAATGGACACGTTTTATCGTATTTTCGCCCAGATACTGTTTCAGAGACGCAATTTCTTTTAATTTTCCCCATCGACGCTGTTATTGGGAAATGCTCCAGGTTTTATCAACTGCTGCAACTCTTTCCATGCTGTGCACGGGATATCTCGCTTGGAAATATTGGACTTCTGTTCATCCGGAGTTTCAGAATATCGAGTAATGGGACCTCGTCTTTCCTTGTTATTCTTCGTCTTGTAGCGTTAGCTCAGCAAAGTGCTTTTCGTGTATTGGGTATGCAAATCTGCTACTGACTTAACTAATCTGCTGTGCTCGACTGAGCGCATTCACGCCATATCTATGCGTAGAAGGAAGAATAATATTAAAATGGATCTTGTGAAAATAGGGAAGAAGATACTGGACTAGATTCATCTGCCTCAGCAATAAGGACCAGTGGCGGGTTCCTTAGAATGTTGGAAATTTATCTAGCTGAGCGTTAACATCATCTTCTCAAAGGGGACTTTCCTGCATTGAGTTTTCTTAAATTAGATATTATTTTTTTACCGTGTAGTATTAGTATCTCTCTGTCTTTAATTTAGTTTCGAAGGAATAGAATGCTGGATGTTTACTTCTACGCCCCCAATACACCTTTACGGAGCGGTCCTGGTTCTGAGGAGCTAATATACTTTTATTAGACCGATATAAACCAAAATAGGAAAAGGTGAAGGTAAAATTTGTCCCTGGTGCGTAATTAAACAGTAGGCAAAGTTGCGTGAAACAATATTTACTTTACGTATTTCGTGTACCGAATGCATGAAGCGAACGGTAATGATTTTGCAGACTGCGACGTGATTCGAAAAGCGTGTGGGCGGGGCTTTGCGAAGTAAGGTCGAAGCATTCTGTTAGCTTTGACAGGCTTCCGACCATAAGTCAGATACCGTTCGTTGATTTATGATTAGTTCAGCTCCAGATAATTCATCGCTTGGTCATGGACAGATGTCTGAAGATGATGGCGGAACGCTCCAACGGTTTTCATCCCAACAGTACTACCACCTTTACAAACCACGGAGGTCATTGTAGTACTCTTATTATTGTTGCTTCATAAGCCATCCTGAGCCATATTTTATTATTTAGTGTTCTGTCTGACGACAGGTCCATATGAACAGGATCCTTCCATCCTTTTCTCGAACTGGGACCTGTTCATATACGTTCTTGGCAGATGATCCAGAAGTGGTTTGCCATTGCCTTCTTCTGTGTGTGAATGGAGTAATTGTTGGGATGCCACGGAGGAAAACTCCGTGTTGCCTAGACCACGGCCTTGCCCAACACAAGTTATAAATTCGGGCACCGCCGGGAATCGAAACCGAGGCCCCATTGCATTAATGGTATTTAAGGCAATTATTGTGCAACCGCGTGTTCCTTTGAAAATTTTTCCATTATCTGTTTCTGTAGTCTGAAATTAAAGTTGATTTTTATGCGTTTTATGCACTAATTACATAAAATTACAAGTTTATGAATCGTATGTTAACAAATCTAGGAAAATAAGTGTTCTGTTTATCGTCTTTCCGACTTGTAAGCAATTTAGGGCGGACATTTACTCGATCGAAGGTTTTCGACTAGATTTTGTGGTTCGGACAGGATACAGGTATCTGCAAAAATCTGAAAATTTCTGTCCAATTTTATAGGTAGCAGAATAACTGCCAGGTCCTGATAGATGTGTTCGTGAAATGAATATTTTATTACCCGCACAGTCGTAATAAATATGCGGGCTGTACATTCGAACGTGGAAAAGAACAAATACATTTAATGCACAAAATTTAATTGGTTCTTGGAAACAAAACAACACGAGAGTATAACCCATTAATGTTTCCATGGCAACTGCATTACTCAGTGAGTATACTCGTTTTCAGATGATATTTGAATTTTAAACCGTAGAAGTATTATGTAGTGGTGTTCTAGTGTTGTCAGGGCAATGGAACATTGGACGTTTCGGTAGGTAGGGGATGGAGGGATAACTTTGAAACGAAGACAAGAAATTAACACGGGGAACCTCTTGGAAAATGGTCACTTGGAAGAACTGAAAAGAGACGGATCTTCTGTAAATAGGTTGTGAGGATGGGAGGTGGATAGAACTGGCTCAGGATCAGCGGCGTTGAACCTACCAATTGAAGTACCAGAGGGTTTGTACAACCGCTTCTTCGCGGGGAGTCCTCCATCTGTAGGGTATGTCGCGTGTCGTAGGCCCATATTTTTTTTTCTCCGCGCTATTTCTCAAGAACCCTGGGCCTAATTCTTCTGTAGGGGTGAGAGACGAAGTTTTTAACAATCCTGAACAACAGGGACTTTATAATTGTATGTTATGTGAACATTTAACATCATGTTAACATTAATACTGATAATCCTGTTTCGGCGACGCCGTGTGGTAGCAACTGGGGAGCGGCGCTGCGCATTGTTCCGACGGCTGCCGGTGGCGTCGTGTAGGGGAGGAGTGTCCGGGCAGTCTGCAGCCGGCTCCGTAAAGAGCCGCACGGCGACCCTGCGCTCGCGGTAAGACGCCATCCGTCGCGACGTCTTCATCATTTTGCGGCCTCATTAGAATTCCTTAATTAATTGCGACTTCGTTTTGTTTCACGAACTCTGTGTCAGCTAATTGCTGTAAATTTTCGTTAATATTTGTTGTAAAGGTGTTTGATAGATGTGAATTTTTAATACGGGTACTAATTAGTTTAATGATTGTTGTTTTGTGTGTGCGGTAATTGCTCAATACAGTGTAGGACCGGCCTATTGCTAGTGTAATTTTAATATGTGGTGTTACGAACTTCTTGTGTTTTCAGTGTAAGTCCTACTTGTGTTTTTTTTAAAAAAATTCACGAATTATTATGTGGCCTTATTTTATTTTAATACGCATTTATACTTGTGAATGAAATGTGAATGAAGGATTTAATTCAGCGTAAAATCATGAAAATATGTTCATGATATAATATATTTTTTTATTCCAAGTCTGGCACAAATGCTTACAAAATTTTGATTGGGACCCCTCATGATACGATACCATTCGGAAGAACTAGCCGTAGATCAGGAGATAATATTAAAACTGGTCTTAAGAAAATAGGATGAGTGGGTGTGGATTAGATTTATCTGACTGCGGATCGGCTCCGGAAATGAACGCTCGAGTCAGACCGAATGGGCGGGAATATATTGACTCTCCTGGCGACTTAGCTTGTGAACAACAAATTTTCTCCTGGATTTGTTCCATTTATTAATCCCTCGAGTCGAGTCCCATTAGAGTACCTGTAAACGCCCTCATTCCAGTCCTTAAACCTGTTAAACATTTATGAATATCTTCCCATCTCGTTGGATAATGCATTACAAAGACCGTAGTTAAATAAACGAACTTGATAAGAGATGTACTTGCAGTAAAAAAACTCATCCATTCATTAGTTTCTGTTACGCGGTTTGTTCCACTCTTCCGCTGACGATGTAACTGCACAATGTTTGACGTTTAATTTCCGCATTTAAGCCATAGGACAGCGCGATGCTCCGTGATGTTTCTCGTGACTGTTTTGGAGCATATTTTCCTTTACCCTTCAGTGCGGGAGGACCTCTCCTTCTTTGAATGGAAGGCCGAACATTCACCAACATCAGTCAGTATTACTTTACTGTTCAACAAAGTGGGTTTCCTTACTGATCTCTGCCCCGGGGATTGTACATAGGCAGCTTGGTAATTCTAGTCGTTTGGTCTCATTTATATCAAGTGTCACGAAATTAAAGTAATGTTAACAGTTAAAAATTCCCTTCTGTCTAAGGTCCACGTATTCTATACACTGGGCAGTAGTTGGGAGGTTGGGGGTGAGTAGCCAATTTTACACTCCGTTAACTTTTAGCTCAGGTGATAGGTGGGTCTCGTAGTCGGTCTGGATGTCGCACCAAGTGGAAAAATTTCTGTCCTTTAAAAGAAATCGTTTCCCCAAGAGGAAAATAGTTTGAAAATTTGTACATATCACCTCAATTTTTTATATGTGATTCGATCATCCTAATGCATGGCGAAATAATCCGTCTTTACTCTGCATGTCCTATGATAATGACGCACTAAGGAAATCGCTGTGTGTGCGTGTTCAGACTGTACTCATCTGCCTAAGGATAAGGACCAGTGACTGGCTGTTATGAACACGATAATGAACCTTAAGTTCCTATAAGACACCAGATGACTGTTCCATGAAGTTATGACTATTTTTATGCACCTTTTTAAGCATACAGCGCAGGTGGCAGACTGTATCATACAAAAATATTTTCATTTTGTCATCTGTTATCAAATCAAAATATCTTGAAGTTTCCACAAAAAATTCGTTCATCAGACAAATAAAACACTGAAAAAGGTACGAACACGTTCAATTGCCTTCTCATCTGACATTTACAGTTGATACAGTGTTGTTAAATCACAGCGCTTTCATTCGATGGGCCAGACTGTCACCAACCCGCTTTCTGTGAAGTCAAATCAGGGAAGAGTATCTCAGTGTCTTTACGTCGGAAATTATCCTTCAGTGTCTCCAATCAGCGGAGGAGGATCTGACGTGGCTCGTTTGTTTTGATTAATTGCAATATGCGTAGGTCGGGTCCACCCACTGGAGCGGCAAGTTATAACGCAAAACGTCGTTCTTATCGCCACTGCACACATTAACTTAATATGTAACTCACACACTAACAAACTTGTTCGCTCAATAACCCATTCGCTATTAACTTAATTGTAACTAACTCAGTCACTCATTAACTCCCGAAGTTATTCGGTATCTCACTCACTGAATAACGCATCTCAGGCTGCCATGTGTAGCGATGAATTTTTAGAAGGGTTAATAACACTGCTGCTTCAATTAGAGTATGGAAGAAGGATGTTGGTTAATTCACTTTTGCCTTCTGCCAGACTCTCTTTTTCCTGTATTTTTTCAATAAATAATGTATAACAACTGGAATACGTCATTGTTGCTTACAATTAGCTCGGATTACATTCAGCTGCTTTACTTGAATTTTATTGCTTTGGGTTAGGTTAGTTTAGGTTAGTTTAGGTTAGGTTAGGTTAGGTTAGGTTAGGTTAGGTTAGGTTAAGTTAGATTGGCGTTAGTGGCGCGAATACGCACAACATTTGCGCATGCGCAGTGACTAATTGTACTACTCGTTTAGGAAATGATATCCATGCCATAAAATAATCTGAATGTATGTTCTCGTGGATTTTATATGAAACGAGTGTTTTAAGAAGTAGGAGGGGAGAATGGGATTCAGAAGTGGAAAAATGAGCACCAGAATTTTGAAGTCTTTCTGTATAATGTAACTTAAAGTACGTTCGAACATTGGATCAGGAGTTTTTGGATAAGAGAAGGGGTAACCGAGAATCAATAATCCATTATTTCCAGCATTTCTGCTGTTGTTCATTCAGTGAACAAATTGCCAACTGGGTCTGCGAATTGCATAGCCCTGTCATTATCAGACCCAACTATGTCAATGAAGAGCCTGTACTCAGATTTGGAGCAAGAATTATGTGCAATTTCCACGCACGGTTTTCATAAATTTTCAATCCATTTGTGATTTGATATAAATTTATTGCAGATACCAATATATTGTACAGTAGCCCAGCTCCATGGAACAGAGAAGCTGATAGTTGCTCAGCTAGCCAATAAATTATCTGTTTCTGATGGAACGCGAATGTTTGTTATGGGTATAACAAAGAGTACACTCAAATTCGAATTTTTTTTGTACATTTATGGTGAGGAATTGTAGCCCCCCCCCAACCGAGCAATTTCTAAGACGTAGATGCACCCCTTGTCGGCTGTGTGCGACAGCTTATTCGCTGGGATATATTCGGACCTACTTCTCATGGGACGCACACATTAAGAAAATAAAAATTAATTTGTGAACGAGATTATTTCGACTTTTAGACATTTGTTATTTATTTATTTGTGGATTGTTTAACGGACCTGTTAACAGCTCTGATTACAAAGTTTTATTTAACGGGACGATTAATGAAAATCGAATTGGAAATTATGTAGAAGGAAGTGGTCTTGTCTTACTTTGAGATACTATGCCGGCCTGGAAGGACTGAGGAAAACTACGACAAACCGTGCTCAGGGTAGCTGGTCACCGGGTGGAAATTGAACCCGTGACCGCCTGAATATTAATGAGAGTGCTAACAGCGAAACTGTGACGTAGTTGGAACGCCGCTTAGGTTAGCGGATACAGCGGTTCTGATTCTTGGAACTGCTAAAATCCTGTTTTCATTCTAAGTAATTATTTGAGTTGCAATCGCGCGTCCAGGCCGAGCGGAGCTCAGTCTAATTCCTGGCTCCGGATTAAGCCCCACGAAACCGGTGGGGGGGGGGGAAATTAGATCCCCCCCCCCCCACCCATGCGGAATGAAAGCAGAAGGAGAATTGAACAATTTTCAAGCACCCGGATGAAGCAGTCGTAGTGTAAGATTCAATTCTAGTTTTTATACACTCTGCTCTTTTATAAGTACAACGTGGAAAATAACTGATCTCATAGTACGAAAAGGTCTTGCTTTGCCTAAATATTACTCCTCCTATAACCGTTTAAGAAATTCCGTGACTTTTATAGGACCAGAAGGTTCATTACCGCGGTCACAAAAGTCCGCCACTGGTCCCTATCCTGAGTCAGATGAATGCAATTCACACACGTATTTTACTAACAACCTTTTTAATATTATCATTCTTTCTACTCCTACGTATTCCGAGTCGTGTGCTCCCTCTAGGCTGTCAATCAAAATTCTGTACGCATTTATCATCTCTGTATGCCCCGTTAATCTCATTCTTCTTGATTTGATCATCGCAGTAATATTTGTAGTTTTGTTAATGCTCCTTACGTAAAGGCCTTGATAGTGTTTACTATTCGCTAGATGCCTTAAAGGCCATTAAATTAAGAGTGGATGCAGGAAGCCATTAAATCGTGAATAGGAGTGCAATCCCGTGAGGATGTTTTGCAGCTGTGCCGCAGCAGAGACTTCTGTGCGCGATCACTGCTTAGATTACCGCTTGTCCTGCTCCTAACGGCACACCCGCCAAATATCCTCACTGCACAAAATGAATATTCGATGAATAGATACTGGGTTCAGCAGGCTCAGGAAATGGCAAAGCTGATGGACCATCTAATTACATGCTTATTTAAGGGATGAATCGGAAAGGATATGGAAAGGAACGATCCAGACGTAATTGCTAAAATTTTCTCGTCATTTGCGTGGTTGGGCCCACGGGGAAAGTACGAAAATCTTGAGTCAGGATAGACGATCTCAGGGCCGAGATCTGAACCTGGGATCTCCTGAATATGAAGCGGGGCCGATCTGGTCACTTGCTTAAGTTGATGTGCTGCTGAAGGGGTAGGTTTGCGGGGTTCATTAATGTAGTTATAAACTCGACCCCCCTCCTCCTCCTCCTCCTCCTCCACGAGCTGTATCCTCGCAGTGAGAGGGGCTTACGGGTGGATTGGCGATGTGGTATTGATTCCGAGTCCTATAAATTACTCTTTATCATTACCTACATGTAATAAAATTCAGAGCGCATATTTGAAGTTCTCGTGAGGTAGCAGAAATCGATATTATGAAGCTGTTGGCAATTTTGTCAGTTAGCGATGTCCTGTTTTATTGCATCCCTGGTTCAGATATCTGATGTAATAACATCTGGACGTTATCAGAAATCGGTCTTTTGTCGAATATGGTCGGGTAAATGCATTAATTTAGGTTATAAATAAACAAATATGCGCTGGTATAAACTGGAAGAGTATGTACTGTCAATGTTGGTTTTACTGTTAAGCATATTGTCTCTCCCTGAAGATGGAGGCGGTATGTTAACTCGAAACGAGTGTTTGGGAATAGTAGAATTTAGTTGTCCACGGTAGCACGATTTGTACCGTCATATTTGTTTGTTTTCAGATGTGTCAGATCTTGGGTCGTGTCCCCCTGTCCTGTGGAGTAAAGGGGGGATTGGCCGCCAGCTCGTAGTTGGAAGTCTGCAACTACGCGGTAAGTACTCTGAGCAGCTGTGTCTTTTTCCAGACGCCTTCTTTAAATAATTAAATTACAGGTGTCGCTTTGGTGCATTTCGTTCCACTGTTAATATTCGTTCTTCGTATTTCCGGCAATTATCAACAAAGATGAAGTAGGTAGAGGCAAGTCATGTTTCTTCAGATAGCCGTATGCCTCGGGGAACTATTTTGTAAGGAAATATACGCGAGTGCAGTTACCATAGCGATAGCTGTCAAACTACATTGCCACTTTAACACAGACATTTTTGACACGTGTTATGTTCCGGCGGTAATTCCTGCCTGGTTTATTTACGTCAGTCCATTACGATCCTGGGGTTCTGGAACATACAGGCCGGCTATATTCGCCTTGTAGTTTGTAGTAAAACAAACCAACGATTGTAAGAGGTTCTTATGTAAACGTTTTGTTACATTTCCTTCATTCTGATTATTTTTTATTTGTAGTGTTCTGTCTGACGACAGGTCCATATGAACAGGATCCTTCCATCCTTTTCTCGGACTGGGACCTGTTCATATACGTTCTTGGCAGATGTTCCAGAAGTGGTTTGCCATTGCCTTCTTCTGTGTGTGAATGGAGTAATTGTTGGGATGCCACGGAGGAAAACTCCGTGTTGCCTAGACCACGGCCTTGCCCAACACAAGTTATAAATTCGGGCACCGCCGGGAATCGAACCCGAGACCCCAGGATTACAGGGCCAGCGTTCTAACCGCTAGACCACCGATACACATAGAAAGTTCTTTAACATATTTTTGTCATTCATACCGTTTATTATTCTGTATGTTGGTATTTTTCTGGTTTTTAACGCCATATTGACTTTTAAGCGGGTAGCAACGTTTCGAAGGAACATACTGCCTCTATCTTTAGTCGTCATTAGTTTCTGTTTTCTTATATTCTGCATGAGGATTTTGTGTACAAGTTGTAGAAAATGTTTAGTTTGTCTAAGCGTTCCTTTTATTGCTTTCCTTTACGTATCAATAAATCTTTTATTAAAAGTCATATCTAAGTAGTCTGACGAGAGATATTTGATAAAATGATAAAATGACTGTCATTTAAGGAAAACGTAATGTTATTTATTCCTTAAGTCAACGAATGGGACAATTAAACTAATATTTTTTTAATGAAGAGAATCTTCATAATTTGGTCTCTTCAAAAGATATTATTAGGGCAGTCTTATCAAGCAAGATGAGATGGGCTAGGTATACAGTTTCCATGCATACAAAATTGTCATTGGAAAGTCTGAAGATGAAAAATTACGTGGCTGATATGAAGATATTTTTAAAATGTATCCTAAAGGAACAGAATATGCGGATAATTTAGCTGGCTAGGGGTTGGTACCACTGCATTTGTGGGCACTTGCGCAGTTGGTAGGAGGCGTTGGGGTTTCGTTAAGACGTCGAAATTCTTGATCAGTCTGTCAAGAGGCTTCTTCCCCGAGGAATTAGTTGAAGATAAGGAAAGTAAATTTGTTCGCTGTACGTTGGCACTAACCCTCGAGCGCGTCTTGTGATTGAGCTTTGGGGCAAGATAAAAAGCTGACTTGTACACTTACGTATAGGACATATAAATTAAACTGGCCTCGGCAGACAGATAGAAGCATTTGAAACATAGTGTGCCCTTTTCAGAACTTTCGTTTCATCTTATCTGTTACCTTAATTCATAATAAACAGTTCTTTAAGATCGTAATGCAGAAGATAATTTCGTTCTGTATGGAAGAACCTTTGCGGTAAAGGAATGTTCGGTAAGGATGTACATTAAGTTTTATGGGAAGTAACACCTCATCTACACGGTCATGTGGTTACAATTACGTACGGTGTCAGAGATTTTTTCGACCTTAGCAGTTGTTTCTCGACGTTGTAATCATTTTTGACTTACTCCGATTCTGAAGAAACTTTTAGCAGGTTTCGATACTGAAGTTTCCCCTTGGATGGTTTCGATTACTTTGGCTAATTGAAAAACTTGTTAGCTTTAATGATTTTGCAGTCTTGTGGCGTCCTTTGTACTGGCGGATCATAAATCACCCCCGCCCCTCCCTGAACGTTCTCTCCAAATGATTCTTTGGAAAGGAAGGCTTATATTAAAACCGAAGAACAGAGCCTTCTAAGAGGCTGTTATGATAACACAACAAGTCAGCTCTGTCGAAACTTCGTTCAGTTTACTTTAAATTAGCCACTGCGTCTAGGTTACTCTGATCTTGAAACAGGGCAAACTGTTTTAGAATGTTAAAATTGTAGAACTACTGACAGTTAAAACTGCATAATGATGAGCTTAAAAATCTGTACTCCTCCCCCAATATTGTCAGGGTGATTAAGTCGAGAAGAATGAGATGTACGGGGCATATAGCGCGCATGGATGGGGCAAGAGGTGTGCACCGGGTAATGGTTGGGAAGCCTGAAGGGAAAAGACCGCTGGGGAGACCTAGACGTAGATGGGAGGATAATCTCAGGCGGTATCTATGGGAGATAGGAGTTGAAGGAGACCGGATTTTGTTGGCCCAGAACAGGGTCCGATGGAGGGCTTTGGTTAATTCGGTGATGAACCTTTGTGTTCGCTAAGCCATCTGGTTGGTTGGGTCCACTGTTTGGGAAGCCTGAGGGGAAGAGGCCTCTGGAGAGACCTAGACGTAGATGGGAGGTTAATCTCAGGCGGTATCTATGGGAATTAGGAGTTGAAGGAGACTGGATTTTGTTGGCCCAGGACAGGGTCCGGTGGAGGGCTTTGGTTAATTCGGTGATGAACCTTCGGGTTCGGTAAGCCATCTAGTTAGTTAGTTGACAGTTAAAGTTATGTCTTCTGTATTAAGAAATAATTATTTTAGAATCGTATAAATGTTAATACACCAAAGAAAAAGGATAGTTGGAAATTATTTCGGATGGGATATTGTGGAATGACATGTCTAATATAACCAAGGCGTTGTTAAATTGGTGTTCGGTTGGCGGTGGGCGCGGTTGGTGGTGGGGAAAGCCGTAGTCCTTTGCATACACGAAGGACTAGACCAACTCTGCTTGCAAGGCGAGACGAGGTCCTTGTTAACGTCGGGGTCAGGCCTTAACGATGAGACTGTTGTTTTCTGCTAATTAATGCCCGTGTTTACTCGTAGACTTTGTGCTACATGATAGCCTGAAAGTTATAGCAAGGAAGAGAACAATATTTTGTAGAACAGACAACCAAATTCGCGGCAGATTTGTTTCAGGGCATATAAGCGGGAATTTGTAAAGCATTTTTTTTCCCCTCTCTCCTGAAGTCTTACTGCAAATTTTGTGTAGATCTTATAATCGGCAGCCTACACGTTACATGCACTCGACAAGTCACGTGACGACTGAGCCATTCTAAATGGAGTACGATTCAGACGTAGTACTTGACTGAGATGCCACTTATTGTCCTTTAGTTTCTGTGCTGTTATGACAGAACTTGTTTGTCTTTGTATTAAGAGTGTCAGATTTTTTAAAGGAATTTCACTTTGTTTATGCAGTAATAAACATTTCCAAGAACGTCTCATTCCATAGCTCAAAGTACTTCTTGAGAATCTAATAAAGAACTCCTTTACCTTACAGAAACCCGAAAGATTTTTACCGCGTTTACAAAAGCCCTCCACCGATACGTATCCCGAGCAAAATAAATTCATGAAGATGGCTGTCTTCTGGGTTGTTGCGCCGTGTAGCCTGGTACAAGTTTACCGACGTTTCAGAGGTACTTGCTGCCTCCATCATCAGGCCCCGATGATTGAGACATCCATCTTTAGACTCACCGCCGTGAAACCTCAAATCTTACTAAATAAATTTATCCCACACATGTTACTGTTTATTTCTTTTAAGATTTATCGCATTTATGCAATGTTCTTCAGAGTGATCACCTTTCTCCAGGTTCTAGACTAAAATTTTGTGTGCATCTCTCATCTCTCCCATGCGTGCTATTTATCCGTCTACTTCTTAATCCTTGATTTCATCGGCCGAGTAATACTTTTCAATGACAGATGAATATTGAAGTTATTGAGGGATGTAAAATATCACATCACGGATTTCGGTTCAGTTACGATTGGTGTCATGCGTGAAAAGGACCGAACAGGATACATTGATCTTCGCTTACGTGAGATCAACTAATGAAAGTTTTAAGAGGATTTCAACCGCAGCTGTTTCTCTCTCCCTCTCTCTCTCTCTCTCTTCAGTGACTTGGCTCTATCTGGATCACGTGCGTGATGACGTAGTTTCTTTTGGAATTCAGCCACGACTGTATTGAGCGGTCGCCTTAGTATTTTGCTCAAAATGGATTCAGCACGAGAAGAAAAATCTTCTCCAAGTTAACTGCTCACGCGTTTTAATATCCGTACGCTGAAGAAGCTGGAGTCTTGACAATTACCACAGCATTTTGTAACACCTCCCCTTAACCACCATTTATAATCATTCTACCATTTCACACTACACTTGCAGTTCGCATTTGATAAATAAAACGTCTAAAATAATATAAAATATGCGTGTATTTGCTGCTTTTAATTGTTTCAAGCACTTAGTTCAAAGAAAGCACAACACGTCTCCATAGCAACGATGCTGTTAAGCGGTTTTGATTCTGAGAATTATGCAAAACTCATAAATTCAGAGTTATGCATTGTTAAAATCAGGTGGTACATACAGTTACCGCACTTAAGAAATCTGGTTAATTCATAAAGGTTTAATTTTATCCATTCGCCAACTTTGCATCCTATTCCTGTTGAATCACTTTTTAATAATATCTTTCATTCTACACCTTGTCTCAGGTGGTTCTTTTCTGTGATGATTTCCGGATTTGCTTAGACCTGATATGGATTCGTGAAAACTCTTGCATTTGCGTCCTTGTGCTAATTCAGAACACACAGTAATTAAACAGCAATCAGATACAAAGCCTGGAGTTTAATAAACGATTTTGACTTGCTCGTAAATGTATTGCGTACCAGCCTGCTTACAAGAGCAACCGAAGCCCGTCGTTGTTCACTACAAAGTGAAATATTAGGAACCCGCCGCACAGCTTTGTGGTGTTACAGTCTGTGGTTCGAGTCTCGTCTCATCCCCACATGTCTGGACCCGGCACTACTGTTTCCGCCCACATTTATAATAAGATTACATCTGACCTCTGTATGATACGTAAAGTTGATTGCTTTTGAATGTACTGGAGTCAGATTTCAAAAAGGGAAATATTTTTAAAGAACGGCCCAGAAAGCCCAGATTTTAAGTGATATATTTTGTGCATAATGCAGACGAGATGAAAACTTTATAAATAAGTAGATTTTTTTCTTTTGCGGACGGGAATATATTTGCTTAAAAATTATACCTATAAGCCATGCTTACCGAAGATTTATTTCAATCGTCATATCTTTGAGATTCGCTTTGCAAAGTCTTTTTACTTTTAAGAATAAATAAATGTGTGAAATGAACATTTAGCGAGGTTATATATTTAACGCCGTCAATTTTAAATTAGAATTTATCAGTATTAACCCTTTTAATTCGGGAGTCGCCTAAATAATATATAAGTATTCAGTCCTTACCTCAAATAAAACACAGAACTTCACCATTACAAAGATCAAGTGGTTAACGCTGTTTAAGGAGTTAATCCGAGTTTATGCTGAGAACATTACGAAATATATAAACGCACTCTGTTTAACGATTGTTAAAGCAGGTGGTAAATACTATTACAGAAAATTAAAATTTATATTTTCCTCCATATTTGTGTTTTTTTTCATTTAGATGACAGCAGTTGAAGTTTAATATAAATTTTAAATATTTTTAATCATAAAATGGGACAAGAATTGAATCATCGTTTCAGCCACTTGTAGGTCTGGTGGAGTCATCTTAGCGGCAGGGGTCGTTGAATTTGCTGTATGTTCTTTGGATTTATTGTTTTATTAGTATTATGTTGAATAATTTAATTGAAGTTTATTCCTAGTGCGTAATGCGTCTTTATATCAATTGTTCAAACCCAAAACCGTTAGTTAACATGGCGGAAGAAATACCGTATATGAAATTACATTTTGAAATTAAACACAAAATAGAAACAGATGACAAACTCCATTACAATGACTATTATTTACCTGATAATATAAATCACGTATTTCAAAACAGTAATAATTTTAAATAAAATATTTTGACAATGTTAAATAGGCTAGGATTTAATCAACCGTAATACTGTGTTAATCTCATATTCGTTCACCACTTTACAGAAATTCGAATGTGTAGAGTTATTAATTTTACCCTTCATACAGCCATTGTCACACGCTGGAATATCTCTCTCTCTCACACAAACTCAGTGGATATCTATTTGGAGAAATGTGATATTGGTGTGGTTTCATCAAAGAGAATAAAATGGACAGAATATCTAACGCGCATGGCAGAGATAAAAAAATACGTACAAAATTATGCCCGGATAACTTGAAAAGGAAGACGTCACTTGAGAGACCTAGACGTAAACGGCAGAATATTAAATAGATTTTAAAGGTTTGGATTGAATTAAACTGGTTCAGGTTAGGGACCGTGGCGGTTGCTTATGAATTCGATTTTCACGTTTCATGAAAGGCACATCTTCATTTTCCGACGTTTCGGAGTTTGACTCGCGATTTTCTTTTACTCCCTTCAACAGAGAACCGAAGAAGTATCTTAAGAATTATCGATTTCTGCTTCTTATCACGTCATTTTTAATTAGTAATTAAAATTATTTGTACATTCGACAACGTCTGGAGCTGTTGAATTGTCGTAAATCAAGAAACTGAGGCTACCCTCGTTATGAGACGGTGATGATGTACCAAGTATTCATATGAGCGTTCAGAAGGATTTAACTATACAGGTGTTTGAGCAACAACGACCCAACTCTCACATCTTTATTTCTATGATATTCCAAAGACAGCACAAATCCATTAATCTATCCATACACACATAAATTCAGCTATTCATCCATCCACCAATATATATATAAATACATCCATTAATCATTTATTTTATCCCTTTTTCATCTGTCTGTTCACTTGCTGTACACCCATCCTCCTATTCACTAACACGTCCTAAGTGTATTCATCCATAGATCCTTACATACACACTTATATACATTTATATATGTACATACACAATTCTTATCCTTACTGTGGTTATCTTGGCTGAGGATGTTCGTTCTTTTACTCAGTCCCTGCAGGGAAATTCGACGATAGTGCCTTAAATTAGGCCACGACTGTTTCCTTCCATATTCTTCCCAATTCATTATTTATTATTCAACCTGTCATTCAATGCTATGTATAATCTGAGCTATTAACATTGTCCTTAAATAAATAAATAGTGAGATTTAAGGTTCTCACGGCTGTGAATACGAAGATTTCTGTCCTTTGGGTTGTAACGCCGTGTAGTCTGGTGGATGTTTACCAACGTTTCAGAGGTACTTGTTGCCTCCATCATCAGGGCGATCGCTATTTGGGGCGTGAAATGAGTGAGGTGTTGTTTCGTGGAAGCAGTGAAGAGTGTAATCGGACGTTTTCACACATCTTTTTGGAGAAGGGCCCCATTGGAGAGCTGCATTAAAGAAAATGATTAAGTCACACGTCCTTTAATCCGTAAATGTCTGTTACTGAACTCCGTTAAATTTACTGCTCTGTGCTGAGATCGGCCAAGTATAAGAAACGTAGCCTACACGTGAGGGCGTATCGAACGTCGTGGTCGAATCAGAATGATAGTACACTTCTGCTTCAAATTCAGGAGGTCTTGCGTTCAATTTATGATTATATTAACTGAGATATTTAGTGTCTGTCTTTATTCTATCTGGACCAGTCTGCTACAGTTCCACGGCCACTTTCTTACAATGAAATTGACAAAACATTATTCATCGTCACCCCGAGAATCAGTGATCATATGTTCGTATTTACATGTGTATGCGGTAAACTGTTTTTGAAACCCAACCCAGGGCTAACTCTGTGACTAATCTTAGAAATGGAAAATTCGCGTATCTCGTGTGTTCAGCCCTTTCCATCCCAAACACGTGAATCCATTTGCATGACACCAAAATAATGACGAGCTCACGGTGACGTCATATCGCTTACGTAACGTGTCATCTAGCTGATTGCATTGTACATAATCGACAATTAACGGGAGCTTGCATTTTAGTGCAGGGAACAGAATTGCCTTCGTGATCAAATTCGACCGTCCGAAAAGTTTACTTACACTTCTTAGTTCCTTTAACAGCTATCTCGTTAATGTGAGGCGGTAAAACTTCGAGGTACAATATCGCTAATACCAAAATACGCCATTGGACACGATCCTGAGCCAGTTCTATCCACTTCCGACCCTCACAAACTGTTTCCCTAAACACTGGCACTTATGTTGTTCCTTTCGTGCCTGCTTACAAGTGCCACAACACTTCACTTTAAAATTGTCATATGTTGCTATAACTGTGTAGTTTGGTACTTTCCATGTGGATAGTACTACAGCCATTATAGATTATAGATTTTTTTTCAAATATATCAAAGTTCCCGCATTCAAAATTAGCAGCTGATGCGTATATAGGAGAAGAATAGATTTTATTCGAAGGGCTAAAATTGAACATAGAAATGTTACCGAGATAACGCTTAGGAATTCGAAGACTCGACAGCTTTCAGAATGGAAGGGAAGTATTGAAATAATAATAATAATAATAATAATAATTATAATTTTGTTTGTTTGTAGTGTTCTGTCTGACGACAGGTCCATATGAACAGGATCCTTCCATCCTTTTCTCGGACTGGGACCTGTTCATATACGTTCTTGGCAGATGATCCAGAAGTGGTTTGCCATTGCCTCCTTCTTCTGTGTGTGAATGGATGCCACGGAGAAACCGGGGAAGCCCCCGTAGGAAAACTCCGTGATGCCTAGACCACGGCCTTGCCCAACACAAGTTATAAATTTGAGCACCACCGGGAATTGAACCCGGGGCCCCAGGATTACAAGGCCAGCGTTCTAACCGCTAGACCACCGTGGCGGTATAATTATAATAAACTTGGAAATATGGACCTCGTCCTGAAAGAGACATTGGTGCCGTTATGGCATGCAATGAGGGTTCTTGGTAATAATACAATATTCTTTTTTCCTTTCTGCTCATTGCGTACTGAGTTGGTGCGTGTGGCTATTTTGAAAAAGGGCATCTGCTTTGTTTATTCGCCTGTGATAATCGGTGTGCAACGTTCTCGCCGGATATAACTCTGGGTAGTTACCTTGGTTAAATTGAAGCTTGGTAGTACAAAGGCGTCCTCAAAGTGCTGGTTGCTATGGGATTGAGTTCTCGTAAAGATCCTACCCTGAAAGGGATGTGTTTAAATATCAGACTGGTCACATACACTGGATATTTTTTTTTAGCCTGCTAACTGACTCACTGGACGAAGCAGGGTTCTGTTTGGCAAGCTGATAATCGCTCAGCCAGTCAAGAAATTAAACGATTTTGTTGGAACCCAGAATTTCTATTGCCGTGTTCACATGAGCCCGGTGATTCAGACCGATATAGTCCAACATATTTCTTGAACATTTGTAATAATGTTATGCTTCCATCTACGACTCGTTCTTTCAAGTGATCTCTTACCGTCAGCTTTTCTGACCAACATTTCGAATGCATTTGTTAGCTTCTCTTATATCGTGATGAAGGTGGGCATATATTATATCATTATGACAGTCCTTAAACAATTGATTCATGGAATTCTATAAAATTTGGTATCAAAATAATGCTACTAGTGTCTACTCTTCTGTTATAATCTATGCTTTCCTGCAATCACTGATTTAAAGACGGATGGCTATTCAAACCCTTGAGGTGAAAGTGATACCAGCGCCATTTATTATACAGGTTTCAAATTAGGGGCAGTTACCTTAAAATTGTATTTGTCGAGGTACTCTAAATTGTAACATGGCCACTGCGCGATATTTACACTGGAATTTCCATCTGAAGACGATTATTGAAGGATCATTGTGAAGGTTGGTATAAAGATGGCTGACAAACTTGTCTAATTATTTTATAATACTTTCATTTATTTACTAACAAGTACATACAAATATGGCGGTGATGCGAAACTGTATGGTTATATTTGGGGCTGTTTTAATTAAGTAGAATTTGAGGTTCTCAGGAGTATGTCTTCAGGGTTATAGCGCCGTGTAGTCTGGTAGAAGTTTACCAACATTTCAGAGGTACTTGCTGCCTGCATCATCAGGGCCGAAGTTTTATTACCATGATCACAGGAATGAATTAGTCAGGTCCTGTAGTCTGATCGTGTTTTGAGAGATTTGAGGTTTTCACGGCTGTGAGTATGAAGATGATTGTCTTGTTGGATGTTGTGCTGTGTTCTCTAGTAGACGTCTACCGACGTTTCAGAGGTGCTTTCTGCCTCCATCGTCAGGGCGGTGATGAGTTCTGTCGCTAATATTGTTTGTTGTGCACTGTTCACTGTATAATTATGCTGGTGTTTACTATGCAGGCGGGAAGTAGATTTGTATGAGATGTGCATTGAGGCTTGTGAAGGAGTTAAGATCTCATTTGGAATGTTCGCGTAGACCTATTGCAGGTTTAACCACACCCTCCCACTCTTGTGTGTGTCTCTGTTTGCTGATGACTTTGCCTTTGTGATTAACCCTTTGTTAGACATGGGAGTTTTATACGCGAAATAAGCCCTTTGGTTGTTCTGCGTGTGTTTTGAGGCATTTAAGTAAGTAGATTCCCAGTCTTGGACATTATCAGTCTTCCGCTGGATAATTTCATGATGTGTCGACCGACCACCTCAATGTCGTAAACATACCTACCCCATTTTCAGCGCTTTATTCACCAACCCCGTACATTATTCTAGCAGGGTGAGAACAAGTTTCGTAATATGTCATACACATACTAGGTACTTGCAATTTTCAGTTTGCATAAATTAATTTTTCCATTTATTTTTTTTCCCTTCAGTTTATTAAAGTTTTCAGAAACATAATTCAGAGTCTACATCTGACACTAACAGCTTGTAAAGTTTGAAAACTACAAACTGAAAATAGGACACAGCTTATGTATCGCTACGCAGATGTGTACGAAACACGTGATCCGTTTCAAAGGGTTGTTACAGATAATCCAGGCCGGACGTATTGAAGACAAAAGACATTCGGCGATAACGCTGTATCGAGTATCGATTGTCATTATGATAGCGTCCAATTACGGCTCCATAGCAACGACATTTCATCTCCTTCGGATATTTGTTCTGGCGCATAACGCTCTCATCTGTTTCTGTTACTACGTTTTATGATTCACCGCTCAATAGAGGGCAAAAAAAACTCGTATCATTTTTCCACCAAACTTAGCAGATAAGGCTGTAACGTCCCGATGTTAAGTATTTTAAGTAAGCGAATTTAGATTTGGATTTTAAAATAAGCGTTTTGAATGATTCTGGAAGTCGGTGTCGCTCTTCTGTAAATGACAAGTGTTTGGACACAAAGTGCTAATGGAAATTCTTGTACGCGCGAATAAAATTTTAATTAAATGAATAAATTTAATATGTGGTCAATGAAAAATGCAAAAAAACAATTGCGGGGGATACTTCTGAAAAAAGTGAATGCTGGCAAGACAGGAAAGAAGGAATGATAATAAAATGAAAAAAAAAGTAAAGCTGTCCCTCTACTTGCCATATAGGCGCTTGGGGGGAGAGGACGTATAGCTCCTACTCATTCTTAACCTTGCCACTAGATGGGGGTGAGTGGTTAGCGTCACGCCCCGGCCGCGCTTTATCCCCAGGGAAGGTACCCTGGTAAAGGAGACTGGGTTGGCCCTAGAGCTGGTCAGGACGCAGAGATAATGGAATTAATCGCTCGTAAATTGGCTGTGAAGATGGAACTTTTATAAGTGGCTCAAAGTTTTGATTGTTTGTTTGATCAGTTGGTTCGTTTGATATAAAGACATAGAATTTAGGAGATGTGTTTATGGGTGATGATTTTAGGGGGTTTTACTTGTATCTCAGGGTTTTAACACCGTGTAGACTCGTTGGTGAAGTCCAATGTTGCAGAGAAAACCATTTTCGGGGCATTTGTGGGGGGGGGGGGGGCAAACCACTAGGCCGCCGTGACGTATTTAAAAAAAAGAGAGCCAGTCCTGTCGACCGGACAACAGGTAATTCACACGCTGAAACTGGACAACAAACCCTAGGCTCTGATTGATCACCGGCTATAGGTTTGAGTGTCTCGCAGTGTCCTTTCTTTCGAAAAAAGAAAAATCCATCTGCACGCAGATTCGCCTAGAGTTCGCTAGTCCCAACATGTCATGGAAAATTAATTATAGTATGCCATGACGTTGCCATGTCTCATAGGAAATTTCCATGTGACAACACTGCTTTGCGGTGACCGGCGTAGACACCGCGTTTACCGCACCCTGCAGTGTGTTCCTGAAAGCTAACGAGTCGTGAACAAGATGGCAGCTAACAGCTCTGGAATGTATACGACCCAGTGGTAACTTTTTCTACCACCTACTACGGTGGTCAGTAACCCTGCATCTCTCTCTCTCTCTCTTCTGCTTCAAGCGATTAGCGTTACTCTGTTCTTATCATTATTAACATTGGAAATAATACATTAAAATCACTCCAAAAATAAAATAGAATTTAAAATTCTAAAATTTACTAAATTTCGGAGTCTTTCTTTGTCTCTGTCTTCGGGTAGGAAGGTACCTGATGTGTGGGGCTCGTTAGATAAAGTTTATCTTCGTCAGTGGGCAACATGTTTCGACTAACGAATAGCCATCTTCATGGTTTTAACAATCAAACTTTAAAAAAATTAGAGTTACTGATAAAATAGGTTTTAGGCTGACCACATGTTGGTTAGAACAAAAATATCGCCATTGGTTGGCAATTGGTCTTCAGGTAAAGTGTAAAACGTTAACTGTACTTTGGGTTAAGCTGACTGTAACTGCCACTTCCTGGCTCCCTGCCGGAACTGCGTGTCTCACCACCGAGCTCTATATGGTTTACCCAATACGAATCAAGTGAAACCGCCATAAAAACATGAAAAATTAACTTAACCACGTCGTATCTGTTCCCGACGGGAGGTGTGAAAGCGAAGTTGCGTTCAACTTTATCAGTGAACGCCGTGTTCAAATTAATGTTATCTGTGGGCGAACGTGACCGCGGATCACTAGTTGACTGTAATGTTTTCCAGTCTGAAACAGTTGAATGTGCTCTTCCTACTCACTGGAACTGAAATGTAAAATTCGATTTTATGAAGTTGTGTTGAAGTGAATCGTTGAAGCCAACCTAAATTGTAACGCGCCTTCAATGATAAAACGAATCACTGCGCTGTGATTCCTGGTGATTATTCCTAAACACAGCGTCGGATGAGTACAAACACACAAACATGTGTTAACCGATGCTGAAACACCGATGACAAGCACAAAACTGGCTTCTTCAGCTCTTGTATTAATTCCAATTCTCTAATTCACGGTGGTCTAGCGGTTACAACGCTGGCCTTGTAATCCTGGGGTCTCGGGTTAGATTCCCGGCGGTGCCCGAATTTATAACTTGTGTTGGGCAAGGCCGTGGTCTAGGCAACACGGAGTTTTCCTCCGTGGCATCCCAACAATTACTCCATTCACACACAGAAGAAGGCAATGGCAAACCACTTCTCGATCATCTGCCAAGAACGTATATGAACATGTCCCAGTCCGAGAAAAGGATGGAAGGATCCTGTTCATATGGACCTGTCGTCAGACAGAACACTAAATAATAATAAGATGAAGTGGTCTAGCGGTTAGAACGCTGGCCTTGTAATCCTGGGGGTCTCGGGTTCGATTCCCGGCGGTGCCCGAATTTATAACTTGTGTTGGGCAAGGCCGTGGTCTAGGCAACACGGAGTTTTCCTCCGTGGCATCCCAACAATTACTCCATTCACACACAGAAGAAGGCAATGGCAAACCACTTCTGGATCATCTGCCAAGAACGTATATGAACAGGTCCCAGTCCGAGAAAAGGATGGAAGGATCCTGTTCATAATATATGGACCTGTCGTCAGACAGAACACTAAATAATAATAAGATGAAGTGGTCTAGCGGTTAGAACGCTGGCCTTGTAATCCTGGGGGTCTCGGGTTCGATTCCCGGCGGTGCCCAAATTTATAACTTGTGTTGGGCAAGGCCGTGGTCTAGGCAACACGGAGTTTTTCTCCGTGGCATCCCAACAATTACTCCATTCACACACAGAAGAAGGCAATGGCAAACCACTTCTGGATCATCTGCCAAGAACGTATATGAACAGGTCCCAGTCCGAGAAAAGGATGGAAGGATCCTGTTCATATGGACCTGTCGTCAGACAGAACACTAAATAAATATATATATAATATTGCAAGTGTGCAGGCCATATCTACAATTTATTTAGCGTATTTTTTTGGTAGCTATGGGGCCTTTTTGAGGAATATGACAAAGCACAATATGGGTTTCACGCAGTGTATAAGTAAGCGTTGTAACGAATGTCAACTACTGAGAATTTATGCAAATGGAAAAGTGCAAAAACATTTCCCGAGGGAAGAACACTGAATTTTGTGTTACTGATAGACACTGCATTCAGGTAGGGGGCATTTCAGTGAAAGTATATCCCCAAGTTCTTCCTTTTGTCGCCACATCCATTGAGCGCTGCTTTCCTGAATAATGGTGTGCGCGTACTGTATAGTATGCAGTGAATACATCTCACCGTAGGGTCTGTGTATCGATTCCTGTTCTTGTATTCACACCACGACGTCTATAAAAGATGAAGGCTCTGGGACATCCATCTTCTGAGACACATCAGAGCTTTACAACCCGGTACTCGGGATCGACTCTCTTTGTGACACTTTCATCTCGTGCTGAATAAATTTTAGGGCTGAAAAAGTGCGCCCCTATTCATGTACGTGTATGAGTCTATTAACTGAGCCGCGTCTGTAAACAAACCTTGTGAGACATTTTAATGTGTGTCATCACTTTCCGCTACAGTATTTTCCTTCCGTTCTCATTTTCATTTATTGTGATCATCTGTTTCACATCTTTCACTCTCTTTGTGTCGTTTTTGAACTTTATTCCTAGCTATTTTGTTCCCTGTTTCTTATTTTCTATAAAGACGAAAATTTAGGTGTGAAAATGTGGAATTACTGAAGCAATCTCTTTACGGGTCTAGACGAGAGATTCCCAAAATTTATACCTTGCGTCCCTCCTTAAAACATTTCATAAATTTCACGTCCCCCCTTCCAGAACAAATGCAAACGAACGGATTTGATATAAAATTTAGCTATGAGTATATACTTTATTTTATAATTTAGTATATATTATTCAATTAATTTAATTTAAAAAACTGTAATAAAACATACGCTTCATACCTGGATTAGTGGGATGGATTTGGTTGCTTCTGTGAACATAACTTGTCATACCGAGGTTGGAGTTTTGAAATTGCCGCTCTAAAGTCGTTTTCCAAGTTCATCGTAGGTATAATTAGACTTATATTGCCGTTTACTTCCTAAAACCGCCGATGATCTATGAGTCTGAATTCTACACCACTGTAAGACAACTAAACTGCATCAACCAAGCAAAGGATGTTAAAAATGTTTCTTCATATTTCGTTAAAGAAAGTTTTTCATACAAATAACACCCCCCGCCCACCAGGGGGGCGCGCCCCACACTCTGGGAAACTCTGGTCTAGAATAATAAACGTCGGATGTGAAGTAACAAGTTAAGAAATACAATATTTTTATTTTCCGTCTATACACAAACTTAAAATAATGTTGTTTAAAATTATAACATTCTCAGTAGACACTGCATCTTGTTACATTTTTTGTATCGACGACATGTTTCAATGTGTATCACATCATCATCAGGTCTATCAATTTTAATATATTTTAAAAACTGTTGTACATTTTGCGTTGCGTTTATTGATTATTTTAATTTGTTTAATTTTAAGTTTTTTGTCTCTTCCTTTTGATTTGGAGGTTGTACTTGGTTGTTTTATATCGGGTTGTAATTGATGTGTTGTGAGTTGCAGTTTACCGTCTCTTAATATCGGACACACAACACATCAATTACAACCCGATATAAAACATCCAAGTACAACCTCCAAATCAAAAGGAAGAGACAAAAAACTTAAAATTAAACAAATTAAAATAATCAATAAACGCAACGCAAAATGTACAACAGTTTTTAAAATATATTAAAATTGATAGACCTGATGATGATGTGATACACATTGAAACATGTCGTCGATACAAAAAATGTAACAAGATGCAGTGTCTACTGAGAATGTTATAATTTTAAACAATTTTAAAGAACATTATTTTAAGTTTGTGTATAGACGGAAAATAAAAATATTGTATCAATAAAACACAAACATGACGCAATTAAGATATATAAAAAAAGTTAAGAAATTTATACATAGCGTAATTCTGGTACTTTCCTCCGGGGGGGGGGGGTGTTTTCCGGGTGTGCGAAACTTTGCACCCTGTCACATCATGTTTAAATGAACGTTTTATATTCGTCTTATTCCATTAGATCCTTATCTTCTGTGTTATCCGACATGCATTTTCTGATCTCTTACTTCGATTTGTCATGTAACTTCGCAATTACGTTATGTCTCATTGATGTACCCGTTCATTCTCTCGCTTTGATCTTATCTGCGAATACGTACCTTGCTTTGAAATTTGCTCCAAGTTGTTTCCATTCGATTAATTGTTCCCTTTACCTTATTATTTCTTTTAGCATTGTTTATTTGTTAATTTCCTTTGTGGTTTCCTTCGTCCTTCGAGCCTGTACGTTCCTGAAGTTTTCTGTACATCTGTTCAGTAATAAGGTACACTGTGTTAATAATTTTCCACCTTAAATGCGTCACTTTTATTCTTCATTAAAAAAAAAACCATTCTACACAGGAAATATTGCTTAATTCCTTAGACAAAGTAATTAATTTAAAACTTGGCCTTTTGTTTTTTTAAAAAAAGTTCTGAATACCGGATTCCTCTTGGCGGCGCAGTGTATTTTGGGCATATTATGAGTGAAATTTTAAAAGTGTTTGTTTATTCATTTGCGTTTCCACTAGGTGTTACTGAAATGTGTTTAAAAATTCATCATAATTGTTCCATCTAGTTTCTTATTCTCGCCTTAAAGTTATAACTTGAGGTTAAGTACCATTAGCGGGCTGTTACGTTAACGATAATGAACTTCGGGTTCCATAAAGGACAGGGAATTTCTTGGATAGTTGAGCGTACAATCGGCTTCTTAAAAATGACTTTTGATTCAAATCGAAACTTCTGTTTGTACTACCAGAGACTGAGATTTTTCTCTCGTAATCATTGGTAACTTAAATGTCAACGTAGATATTCCGCTTGCAGGGTGGTATTATCAATCGTTACTAACAAATATTGTCACCGTTTGCTTGTGGTGACGTCAGTTATGACAGTTGGTGGCACTTCAATCCGTCACTGTGCTGAAGCGTTGAAATGGTAACACGGAACTCCGTTCCGTCAGAAAACACTTCCTATTGCACTGTACACGTGTATTCGTGTTTGCTGTCTGTGTTTCCATATTTCGTAGGTTTAAGTATTTGGTATTCAGATGTGCTGCTCCAGTAACTTTGCTGTCTGCCCTGTAAAGAGATATTTGGCGCTGTATTTTTGTAACTAAATCATCTAGCACCATCGTATTCCGCTTGTTTCTTGAATCAGATCAAAGAAGCAAAGTTTTATTATACATTAATATTAGGATTTGCAGTGGATGCAAGGTAAGAGTGGATTCCAATGGTTCCTACTTTGAGCCCTGTTCAGTTCAGGAAGTGTCTTATGACAGTTGACTTTTTGACGGTGGCGAGAGCTGGGAACATGTTCTTCGAGGTTGTGACACCGTGTAATCTTTTCAGTCTCACAACCGAGAAGATCACAGTAGGGAAATCTGTCTTCTCTCACTTGTCATCCAGAAATGTGACTTAAAAAAAATCCTCAGCGTAATAATTTTGTACTTCAGGAAATGCCAACAGGGGAGCGAGGAACAGCATATTATGACTGGCTTCATAAATTGTGTAATTTACCGAATTATATTAGGGATATAAAATGGAGGCGAATGAGATGGCATGTACGTGTAGCATGCATGAGGAGATGAGAAAAGCATATTACATTTTGTTTGAAATGTTTTAAGATATTATTTGCGAGACCAAGACATAGGGAGGTTTTATAACTTGAGAAACGGAGAACAATTCTTAACCAATTAAATAATTAAAAAGGTAAAGAAAGATTCTGCCTTTATGGCTTCACAATTTCTTCCCCTAGGGAGTGAATTATTTATTAAATTAAAGCGAATGAATAAAGTTAATGTATCTGGTGGACTACTTCAAGGCTAAGAACATGAAGAAAATTAGCGAAATGTAACACTCGGTATCAGCGAAAGTGTGTTTGTCGATTATCCCATCCTTTGAATAAATTAAGGATTGGAAAGTTCTGCAGAAGGCGACGTTCCCTGTCCCAGGAGACATCAACAAAATGACACTTACTCCTGCGATACGTCAAATAACCACAGAAGAAAATGTAGGACCACCTGATGTAATTTATTTTCTTGATTTTGACAGTCAGCCCTGTGCATATTATACAGTTCTGACCACTAGTTAAATGCTGGGGTGTAATTGAGGTTGATTGGTTGTTACGAGGGATGCAGAGAAGGCGGCATTGATCGGGACGCTCCGTGATTGGGTGTATCCCCGACCCCTACACTGCTGCCAACTGCTGCGGGGGCAATTAAGAGAAAATCCACAGAGTGTAGTTATAACTCTATGCAGTAAAACCAGGTTGTCTGTTACCCCACATCGTTTCTGTCATATTATAATTATGAGTACATCTATGGGGTGGTGTGAAAACTTCAGTCTTTAAATGCTATAGTTTTTATTATTTAAGTTTAAGATTCGATTCGATAACTTTTCTGGGCTCCATTCTTCCACCATAAGTGCTTAGTTTAAGAGCTACTGGGAACGCCGTCAGCGGGAATCGAACTCAAGACACTTTTAACCCTGATGTCATATCTTCTTGGTCTCAAGAAGAAAGCATGCCAAGTTTGGTGCAAATTGATATATCCGTTCTCGAGCGAACAAACACGTAAACCCACGATTTGAGATTCATGTGCGAAAGTTGTGAAGGCGAGCGTCGGCTTAATTACGTTGGCTTAACTAAACTTTAGTTCCGTGAGCTCTTGTACAGAGACCTCTTGCGTGTAAGATCCAAAGCTTTCGTTGGCGATTAAATTCAGGGGATTATTTGCTCGCGCGACCACCTGACGCGGGCCGATTACCTGAGAAGTCTTCATTGAACTGTTCCGTGTAATTGTGAAATTTACCTCCGAACTGCACAACCCACGATTGGTACTACACTTTGCATTTTCATTCTCCCTTTTTTTTTTAAACAGTTGTTGGCTTGTGCCCGTGATTTCTGAAATTGGTGTGAAATTGGCACCACTTCACGTCTTACCATGGTGTCGTAAATTATAACCAACTTTTATTCTGTGCAATGTTTTGTAGTACATAAGAGAACATTGTTATTCATAAGATGGTAAAGTTGCGTCATATTGTGATATAATAAGTATATAGTATATATTAAATCTTGTCCGTCTAATCACAATAAATTCTTATTAAATATTAAAATATTACAATAATTAACATTTAAAATATTTAAATATTAAATGATGGTCTAATGTAAATCGAATATTTCGATAAAGAACATCATTTAATATTTAAATATTTTAAATGTTAATTATTGTAATATTTTAATATTTAATAAGAATTATTGTGATTAGACGGACAAGATTTAATATATAACATTGTTATTGTTGTTTTTGTGGTTATTATTATTATTATTATTGTTCTATCTATTCATTGCTTTACAGGGTGTTTACTTCTGTGTACCTGACACAAACCTTGCCCCTGAGGTACACAGTGCAGCATCTATTTCTGAAATATATTTTGTTTTTAATACGTGTTACATGCCTAGAGTTCGCGTGATGAATTATATTTATTATTATCATTATTATTAAGGTTTCTTCTGTTTTGTAGCAATAATTAACGATCCACTGATGCTGCAAATATGAAGCATGGTATGGACCTAGAAATTTGTAAAACAATTATCATATTCTAAGAAACAAACTACAAGATTTTCTGTCTCAGTACTTTCCACTAACGTTCTTGGTAGGGATGCGGTATAGAACTCTGCTTAATTTTGACTTTTCTTGAGTCCTTCTTGCTTTGACAATGTAGACGGTCGATATGATCACAGACGAGGGTAAGAAAAAGGGCATTAGCTGGAGGCTGCAATCTTAAATCTCTCAGCCTTCCTCTATTTTCCCATGTTTCATCTTCCTATTCCCTATACTTACTTACTTTGCACACCAACTTTCTCCCCGTGTCCGCCAGAGGGAATCTTCAAAAAACAGCGGTTACTGTACATTTGCCAGCCTTAGCCAAAAACGCTTACAACTCTTGTAAAATACAAGTCTGAACTTTGTTCCTAGAGACGATGGAAGTATTGTCCCGTGTTCGCGTCTCCTTACAAAAACGTAGTTAAAAAAAATTTGATTTTATCGTACTAATTACAAGTTTATTATGACGTCTTTGTCCAGTTCTGGTTTATTGACGTTTTCCTCAAACCCTGCGGCACTTCGTGTTCTGTTGACCCAGTGTTAATAAAGTCGATTATTATTTAATTCTGTAACGATATTGTCTTTTCTTTGGAAATACATGTTTATGAAAGAATTATTTATTTTAATCCGTCTTATCACAAAATTTCTTATAATTAAGATAATAAAATATCATTGATGTTCCATATCGATTGATCGATTTACATTTTGGAACATCTTTTACACAACATGTTTCAGTTTTTATAAAACCATCATCAGGTGTAAAATATTTACGAACTTAAAACTCAAATATGATTCCATTTGGTGATGTTTCATGCCATTTGTTTTTTCAATTTTGGGCGAGGTGTTGTCTTTTCTTAAATTTTATCAGATGTACATATTCGGTCTGTAAGTAGAAGATTGAAAGAAACACTAAAGAATTTGAAAGAATTTATAAAAGAATTTAGAGAATAAAATGCAAAATATATAAATTATAGTTAGAAAGTAGCAGTAAAATATAAATAAAAATAATATAAAATAAAATAAAATAAATGAAAGAAGTTAAATTCATGTTTACGTTTACTTACTAAAATTTTATTTATGTTTCCTTTTGGTTTTTCCAAACTTCCAAATGTCCTTGTAGCTATTATGTATTTAATTAGTGACTGTATTTAAATTAGGAAACATTTACAGATTTGAGCATTGTTTTATCATGCGGATAATATTAAAACAAGGAATGGACAGTGTAGAGTAGCGAGGAACTATCCTTAGAGACAGGAACTTGGGGGCCGTATTTAAAGCACTCCTGGTAATAAGTACCATAAGCGCAAAGTATAATAATTGTTTTATGTGGGTATCTCGAAAACGCTGTGACGTAGGAGAGTAGTTTGTTCTGTACAAGCATGAACTACTTTTTCAAAGTAGAGTACAAACTTAACTGCAAGTTAATGGAAATAATGTCAAGAGTGCATCTCGCTGTTGATTTTACGAACTTAATTATTTTCCACTCTTGCAGATTCACGTTTCCTCAATGCGAAGACCCGCACTCACTAACCAACGCTACTATGCCATTCTGTTAATTTCTTTAGAGTTTGTTATATTTAAAATATTCTAATGATATTATCATGCATTCTGTGCACATGTTCTATAAAATGAATGGCTTATGGAGACGCTGTTTCGGTCTGCTGGTTCGTTAGTTGGAAACGACTTTATAAAATCGAATATTTCCTCGTGGAAGTTTTAGAGAGGAAAAAAAAAAAAAGAACTTGTGGTTATGCCTGGCATAAAATTGGATCTCATTATCTTCTGCAGCTTTTAACGAAATCCATCGGAAGTTACTTTATAATGTGAGATTTGAGGTTCTCACTGCGGTGACTATAAAGATGGCTGTCTTCTGGGTTGTTGAGCCGTGTGGTCTGGTAGAAGTTTACCGACGTTTCAGAGGCACCCATCATCATCATCAAGTCGCAACTTTCCAGAAGTATCTCCGTACTCGACAACTGTTAAAACCTTAAGCCTCACCCAAAGTAAAGCTGAATTTAAAACGTATGTATTTATATATTTTGTACACAGTTTTATTTTTACAGACAATGTCCTTGTGTAATATTACTTCAACATCCGAGCTACATGCAAAGCGAATCATGTCTGCCTTTATTTGACTGTTCTAACAGTACAAAGTGATGAATCTAATTATCTAGTTAGGTATTATCTTCCGTCTCATCTCTTCGAAAGTTTCCCACAGCTGGTGCTTACGATAAAGTTCAGAATTTGCCTGATGGTATCGCTGAATTAATTGAGGTACTTTGTGGTATCCGAATTTAGTGTTTACTGTGATAACTCTCCTGTCAGCTGACGAGAGCTCGATCCTGTCAAAGCATTAGGAGCAGCTGTTAGGTTATGTTAGCTAAAAGCGACAAGATTTTCTTAACTGCATCTAGACGCTTGTTCGTAGCCCACTGCATGCATATGTAACATCCCGTTCTTTATATGTAATTTATAAAACGAGCGTTTGATGGAGCAGTCGTGTTTGTCTGTTCAAAGATTTCTCTTTTACGACTAAAAATTAATAAACAGAGGCCAGCCAAGTGATAGATCAAAATTAATCCAATATATATATATTTTCTGTTGCACATCTCTGAGGAATATTTTCATGAATGTGAAACGTAAGTCGATTTTCAGGGGACAGCGGAAATTCTCTGATAAAAATTAGTGTTAATGTGCTTATAGATAATCATGAGTGTTAACCAATTATATTGCGCATTTGTCCCGTCTGACTTTATATATTTCATTTTATATATTCCTATATCCTTCCTCTGCAAATATTTATTTTCCTTAATGTATCAATTTTTTTTTAAAAAATCTCCGGTGTTTCTTTCTTTAACGTGCTCCCTTTTAATTCTTCCTTTGTTTCTTCCTCACGATGTGTTTCGACCTCTTTTATTCCCCGAACTTCCCCTTTTCCTTCTTTTATTAATTGAATTTCTTCCTTGAATTTCCTTGCTCTCTGTGGAAGACCCTTGACTTCCATTCGACTGTTTGGGTTATTCTATCCGCGTAATGCAGAACGTTGCTATGGCAACCACCGCCGGCCCACCGTGTTTTTTTTTCCTGCTTGGGATTTCGGCCTCATCCGCTCCAGGTCTCCTGCTCCTTGTTTACAGAACGGGGCGCATTAATTTAAGAAACTGGGAAGCCGAATTTCAACGTCACAGCTGACAGGCTAGGGACTTAAAATGTGGTTTTTACCAGATTTTCTTCATTAACTTCGCCAGTCTTAACTTTATACAACGTGTTTTTCTGCTTATATTTCTTACATATGTCCTCTCTCTTTCTTCCTTTCTTCAACCTTTTATTGCGCTTTGATTATATTTCATAATATTTCCTTTTCTCCAAACTTTTATCAATCATTCTCTCTGGCGTATATTATATTCCTCAAAATTTTACAAAATCTGCCACTGAACACGATCCTGAGTCACTTACTTCCACGTCTAATACTAATTTATACATCTAAGATCAATTTTACTGTTTAACTACGTCCCTGGGACTAGAATCCGAAACTAAAGAGCGAATTTAATGTAACCTAACCTAACCTAACCGAACAACCTAACCTAATCCCTAATATAACCTAACCTAATCCCTAACCTAACCTAACCGAACAACCTAACCTAATCCCTAATATAACCTAACCTAACCTAACTTAACCTAACCTAAACTAACCTAACCGAACAACCTAACCTAATCCCTAATATAACCTAACCTAACCTAACCTAACTTAACTTAAACTAGCCCTAACTCTTAATCCCAATGATTAATATTGGCCTATGTTCTACTTGCCTTAACTGTCAGCAACTCTGCGTTTTATACTTACGGGCTTCGTATGATTCTCACAATAACCAGAGATTATGCTCTTGAACACCATTAACCATCGCCCTGATAATGGATACAGCAAGGACCTTTGAAATGTTGGTAAATTCTTACCAAACTACAGCTCGCAACAAACCAGAAGGCAACCATTTTGAATGAGACTCACTCTCTGTTCTTGTGAACACTGTAATGAACCTTCGCGTGTCATAAAACGCGTTCATCATGTTGACAAACTGAGGATGTATCTACTTCTTAACAAGCAATTTTTTATGTGTTAGTTAGAGAGCCGGTAGAGAGTTTTATAGCCTCGTTTTACGTTTCATCTTTTAAAACGTTAAAAGAACACGCGTAGTTTTAGAAGTGTGTGTTTATGACCGCGTTTAAGACAGGTTTCAACCGCTTCTGGGACAGTGTATGATAAGAGAACCACGTAATTTGTTCAGAACATTGCCTCCAACTTCTTCCTGAAGATGGAGGTGATACGTTCCTACGAATCGTTTGGTTACAGCTTACGAGACTACGTATACTTGACGCTAGTGTTTTAAAATTCGCGATAACTTTAAAATACATCCATCTCTGTGCAGATTTCAAGCAAAACATTTCCACATATAAAACTGTACCATTAAACGCCTCACGTGTTTATAGGGTAAAGCTGTTGAATTTGAATGAATTGGAGCTGGCAACATTGGAAGTGTGCATTTTGTCGGAACTCCTATACCTTAAATTTTACATGGGAACTGTTGGACAGTAGGATTTTAATTTCATAGCCTCGCACGACAATGGTTAAGCCAGGAGCCATAAATCTAATTAAAACACACCCCATTGCTCATTATACTCTCCTAGTGCGTCCCCCCCCGGGCCAAACCCCCGTCCACTGTATTCTCTGATCAACTGTATATAAACCGTTTTTGTATAAAACTAACATTGTACTGTAGAGCCATTTTAAAAACGTTTAGACATGCTCGGATTATTAATACATTTTTTGATTGTGTAGAACTCAAAGATTAGTTTGTCACTGTTTTAAAAATCTTTGCCATTTAACTTCAACCTGAATCACATTAATCTAGTCTCCACCTTTACACAGTTTGTCTAAGATATTTTTAATATTATCTTCCAATCTGCTGGAATGACTGGCTACTGATAACTGACTGGCTGACGCACTTAATGAGTGATGGTCTCGCAGTGTAGACATCTTTTTCCTTTTAGACCAAGAAAAAGAGGGCTCGGTGCCGAAACGTCATGCCTAATATTTATCCAAATCCTGGACAGTGCGAAAATAAATTTTCCCCAGCCAAAATGGCGCCACTACGTATCAGTGTGTGTGTGTGTGAGAACCGTCAACTTATGCCACTACTGCAGTAAGTAATTCTAAGGCTTCGAGATTAATTAGTTTGAAGGATATGCAATGAGTCGTAGTGACGAAGCACTTCTTTAAGTTTTAATGAAGAGTTTGCTTCGTGTTATGGACGCGTCTCTGTTTCTAGGCTGCATCTCGGGAACCACAATTCTGAGGTCATGACCTCGGTTTGGCAAGAGATAAAAAAAAAACTATGGCGAGACAGCGAAGCACACATCACCGTGTCTGACGCTTATGAGACCCAATGGAAGCGATCGCCATGATTGCAACGCTTTATAGCAAATCACTAGAAGTTCCGAAATATTAACCCTTTGAAGCCGAAGATCGTCTGAATATTATTTATGAATTCAGTCCGTACCGCGAAGAAAACACTACACCTCACCATTACGAAAATCAGCTGGTTAACCCTTTGAAATCGAAGCTCGTCTTCATAATATTTACGAATCCAGACCGTACCGCGAAGAAAACACTTCACTTAACCATTAGAAGTCGAATCAGGCGGTACCACATAAGATTTAACCAAAGAACATCCCGGTCAAAGCTTTAAGGAACATGCTTTTTTAACTCTTTGAAGCACGAAGTTCATCTTCATGATATTTTTTTAAAAAAAAATAGTTTTGTACGTTAAAGAGAACGCAGTGCTTCTCAATTACAAAGATCAACCGGTTAATGCTTTACGGATGTAATAGTTTATTCTCAGAATCATACAAAGCCCACATTAATCCACTGTGCGAACAAAATTCTGAGTTACTGAATGTTAAAACGGGAGGCGCATATAGTTACCACTTTAAGTGATTGCGAACTACACACTTTTCCATATGGCGAAAACTTTTTTGAACGTGTGAAGTCGTTTTTCGTATCAGGTTCGGCCATGTTTTTATTTTAAATCGTAAAAGAAATTTTGACGCGGAAATCTGACCGGAAGACAATAATTGTGTATCAGTGGAACGAAAACTACGAACTGGCTAGGCGATAGGGGGCGAAGCGTACAGTGGAAAAGAGAAAGTTTCCCATATTTCGAATATAATGCAACTGCTTGTCATAACTTCAGAACAAAGCGGCAAAGACTGTAATTGGATCCAGCCATTCTGATGTGTGCAGAACCGGCTCATTTAGCAAACATAGAAAGTGGGAACACTTTGAGTCTTTGAGCTGTGCTGTACATACGTACGAAGGAAGTTATTAATTTACGCTTAATCACTTCATTATACAGACAAACTTCTCTCTAAACCTCACCTTAGTGAGATTTATAGGTCTCACGGTGGGGAGTATGAAGATGACTGTCTTATGGCTTCTTGCGCCAACCATCACTCTGACGGAGGTTGCACGTAACTCTGAAACGTCGGTAAACGTCTACCAGACTACAACCCAGAAGACAACCATCTTCGAAATCTCATTTTCATACCTCATTCGTACAAGATCAGTTTTAATATTATGTTAAAAATAAGCCAATGTCTTCCAAATATTATCTTACTCTAATTATTCCAAGTAAAATCTTGTATGCGTTTGTTATTTTCATTTCTCGTCTCATCACACTTGATTTGGCGGCTCTGAGAATATTTTGGTTTCGAGAAGCTTGAAGGAGAGAGACAACTTGGAAGACCTGGGTGTAGGTGGACGTTAAATTAGGGTTAAACGTAGTGAAATGGATTAAACTGGCTCACATTAATAACCATTGACGGTCTTTTGTGCAGACGGTAATGAACCTTCAAGTTATACGACAGGCGGTAAATTTATTGACTAGCTGAGCGACTGTTAGATTCTCAAGGATTTGGGTTGCTTAATAATACGAACTGGAGAATACAAATTATGCTGTTTCTTGTTATTTAATCATCTAAGTCGTCCTGACACTTCATCCCTTTTAGGCCCAAACATTTTCGCCAGCTTCCAATCTTTAATGTCATTACGACATAAATTACAACGTTTTAATCGCGATTAGGAGTATATCTAAAATGAAATTCTACATAGTCTTTCATGCAAGGTCTGTGTTTGATTGATTGATTGATTGGGTCGTTAAACTGACAAGGTTCCGGTGTCATGTGACCACGTTGTGAGGAATTTCGTCATGCGCCTCTCTCTCTCTCTCTCTCTCTCTGCCCGTGGATGTCAGGGCTGTGCGGGTGGTGGTAAACAAGGGGTCAGTCAATCGATGGCGGTGCATTAAGTCGTCATATTTGCCACCTGCTGATACCGGTAATTGGTCGAACTCGATGGCTGTGACGTCTCCTGCCTGCGGCAGGGTCTAATTTAATAACCCCTTTTCCTGCGTGTTAATGATTGAATGCGACTTAATGTAAACCGACCCCTCACTCTTTTACAGTCCCCTTTCCAAATCAAATCGCCTCCCAGTCTTTCTGTAATTTCAGGTTAGGTTAGGTTTCCGTCATCAGGGTGATGAGTCCCTGATGACGGAGGCATCAAGGACCTCTGAAACGTCGGTAAACATCTTTCAAGCTACTATTTTTTTTTCTCATTTACTACTCATCTATTTTTTCTTCAACATTATCTTTTTTATAGTTTATAGTTTAGATGCGTCATGTTTGTGTTTTCAATTGATACATATATTTATTCTTCAAGTCTATACACAAAACATTTTAATATTGATGTTTAAAATTAAAATTGATATAAATAATTCGCGCTATTCATCGTTTTTCTCGATGTTACAATTTGCGCTATATATTACAACATGTTTCGATGTCTCAGCATCATCTTCAGGTTTATTTTTTAAAACTATTCAATATTTTTTTAATGCACGCTTTGGGTAATTGTAGATTGTAGGTTGTAGTTGTGGATGTTCCTTTTATTTTCTTATTCTTTGCATATTATGTGGCGTGTTTATATTATTTTGTTCATTATTTCTGTGAAATTATCAACAATATAATTAATATTATTAATATTATTCATACGTAAATGAGTTTGGACATCGTTATAATTTTTTTTTTCCATTAAGCAATATATCTTTTTTCTTTTCATTCTACGTTATCGTTGATTTATTTTTCAGCACTGTTTACTTTGTTTCCCTATTTTCTTCTCCACGCCCTCTTGGGGTTTTTCTCTTCTCTTATTTCCTTTACCTCGAGTTCCCATTTTCTCCGTGTCCCCACGACTTCCTCCCCTCCCACCCCTCCTTATTTGTCTTTCCTCTTGTCGGAAGTTTCCTCAGAATTGGTCCATTTCTCTCCTCGCGCCGCCAGAATCATTATTCTGTCCAAGACTCCGCCAGTGGCGTACCATTCCCGTAGGACAACAACCTCCTCCCCCTTCCTCCCTGATCTCATTCACCCCCCAGTACGACTCCCATATCAGACGTTTACATTTTCATACGTCTGATATATGCGATGAACATCCATTTGGTCGTGACAGCCTACAGGGATACCCATAAGTGTCTGTATTACGAGAAACATGTTTATATCTGTACGCCTTCTATCACATGTAATTTGACTCTCGATTTGTGTCAGAATTATCGTTCGTCGTTAACACAAATTTATTTTTGCCAGACAAATTTTAAACCAGGGACATTCTCTCTCCCCCCCCCCCCCCCGCTGTTGACTAGATTGTACTTTACTCTATAACGAAGAGTGCCTTAGTCGTGCCTTGTTTATAGCTCAGTCGCCGGCTTCTCTTTGCCGACGCTCAGACTCAAACCTAGAGCAGTCGTATAGAATTTGTCGTAGACTGAGTGTAACTGGGCCAAATGTTTCTCTGACTACTTCCATTTATGTTTGCCATTCGTCATTCAAACAGAGTTTCATGTTGAATTATCACCGTGCATGACGCCTGAGGTGGACCAAATCAGTCAACAACGTTATCACAACTTTGGGACCCTGCCTAAATAAACGTTCTCCGTGAAAAATCTGTTCCATATTCACTTTTTCCGGCAAAGATCACACATCGATTGTCATGGAATTGAATGTATGTTTCTGCAGACAGAGAGGATAGTGCCTGTAATTCTGAGCTTGACTAGGTATAAGATTGCAATTATTAGCAATAAATGAGAAACTTCTTATTTTATGTTTTTAACGGGGGCTTACCTTACACGGTGGTCTAGCGGTTAGAACGCTGGCCTTGTAATCCTGGGGGGTCTCGGGTTCGATTCCCGGCGGTTGGGCAAGGCCGTGGTCTAGGCAACACGGAGTTTTCCTCCGGGGGCTTCCCCGGTTTCTCCGTGGCATCCCATTCACACACAGAAGAAGGCAATGGCAAACCACTTCTGGATCATCTGCCAAGAACGTATGTGAACAGGTCCCAGTCCGAGAAAAGGATGGAAGGATCCTGTTCATATGGACCTGTCGTCAGACAGAACACTTTAAAAAAAAGGCTTATTTCCGAATTAATTTTATATTGTCCTCTCATTTTTATCCAGACGAAAACAGACAATGTCCGATGTCTTTCGTTACATTTGTCTTATTTAAAAACAGGTGTACGTATTTAAAGATTTTCGTCCTGTACACAAAAAATCTCGCTTAGAAATATTCGTTTTCTTGATGTGAATTTATTTATGAGACCAGTAAAAAAGCCTTTCAGCAGTTGAAGCTGCTTGTGGCATTTCAAGAACCGTAGGAATTATACGGCGCATTTATATTCACAAGGAGTAACAGAGGAAGTCTTCTATGTCAAGGGCGCTAGACCTACGCAGATTACAAAAACTAAATAAATTCTGCAAAGGAAATCGAGGCATGAAAAGAAATTTTCTTGCCCGGAATTTTGTGACAAACAAAACCCCAGGCAAAGAAAATAGGAATATTATCAAACTTTGTACACGAATTTTGAAAGAAACCAATAAGTTTGAAGTCAAAAATGACAAGACTTGTGCGAGGAAGATAGAGGAAAAAGTTTTTGCGCCGAGATTGGTCTTGTTTGATACGTTGTGTTTGTTTCCGAGGACAGAAGACTTGGGAAGAAGGGAAAATATTTCCTTGTTGGTGATGCCACCTATAAAAAGAGAGAGAGAGAGAGAGAGAGAGAGAGAGAGAGAGAGAGAGAGAGAGAGGCAAAGCAGAATGAACACACGTTAATATGGAAGTGCATTATGATACACAGAAAATTTGATAACGTAAATTTATCGAATTAAGTATACTCGTACCGAAATCACTTCCAGCGTATATAAGTAACATTAGCCATACATAAACGTCTTTTATGGAACTGGGTGACTCATTACCATTTTTACACGAACCCCTCTCTGGTCCCTGTTCTGAGCTAGTTTAAGTCAGTCGACAGCTTCATATCCTCATTAGGGTCCATTTTAATATTATACTTTCATCTACGCCTAGGTCTCCAAAATAGTGGTGGCGACGATAGGTCTAAATAGTAACAACAACATTTCTCCTGTAGTGTTTGTATTTAAACTTCAATAAACTCGAGAAAACTTTATATTGACGAATTTAAAATTATACCAGCGCACGACTGGGCTGAGACATATACCAGTATTGCACTAGAATGTTAAGAGATTCTACCGTACTTGGTTCTTGAACTTCTGGACGTACTTAACTCCTTGTGTATTCACTGTTCTGTCTGAGAAGGCTCGTAGTTAAGGGAAGTATTTTTTTTCCCCAGCCTGTTTCCATGGCAACGAGGCAATGGTCTGGGCTGATGTCAATATGGTAATGTTAGCCGATCGTTCTGGCAAATTGATTTTGCACAAGTACTGTTCTGCAGAGGGCCGGGTAGTAGCTTATTGAAGTTAGTATTCTGTGCATGACAAAAGCAGTTGAAATGTGTTGCGTTGTTATTACAGAATGCATAAAGGAAACTCTTAATAAATAACTGGTATAAGGAACAAATGCATTAGTGTAGATACTCGTAGGTAGAATATGGACAGAAGGATTATAAAGTTTTGTTTCGAATTACGATCCGCGAGGAAGAAGATATATTGGTAGACCTTGTAAGCGTTGGACTGAAGTCAGAACAGGCTTGTAACCGCATCCCTCGAGTATTATGGTCAAAATGATTTTGTTTAATTTAAGAACAGTATCATATTTATCTGTGTGAAGTTTTTACGAACTCAAAAATAACCTCATCGCACACGTAAATTTGCGTCCGTTCCCATCGGGCATTAAGAAGGAGAGGAAAAATGGCGCGAGACTTTCAGTAAAGATTCCAGACACTTTTGCCATTAAAGGATCTTTTTTACCAACACGTCTGTAGGTTATCAGCGCGTTGCTATGGTAACACAAGGCTCCCAGCGAGTAACGTGGCCATGACACGCAATTTATGTCACAGTGTGAAGCAGGCTTGGCAGTTTTATATTACATTGGTTGAAAGTATAACCATTACAAAGAATATTATCACTGAAGCTTATAGAATTACGGATTCAGTCGACGAACCATAATGCATGCAGTTGGCACCCATCTGGGATAAATTTTTTTTTGATTCCTATCGGAAAAGGTCTGTCCGGAGGTTTCTCTTCAGTCTCTCCCTGTGAATGCCTGGACAGAACCTTGAAATATGTAACCTCATTTCCAGTCCCTCACATTTCACCATAAGCAATCTACGTATCATTTTTTTAAATGTTAAATAGTGTCTAAAGTTGATGGAGCGTCGTTAATTAATTTCCAAATTAACTATAGACTTAGTGTGCGGACTCTGGTGTTTTTTGCTTTAAATAAATTACATATATAATTAAATTAATTTAACGTATTATGAACTGCAAATGAGCCGGGATAGCTCAGTCAGTATAGTGACTAGCTACGGGCTGGACGACCGGGGTTCGATCCCCGACGGGGGCAGAGGATTTTTCCTCTAGCCTCTGCGTCCAGACCGGCTCTGGGGCCCACCCAGCCTCCTCTACAATGGGTACCGGGGTCCTTTCCCGGGTGTAAAGCCGGCCGGGGCGTGATGCTGACCACTCACCCCCATCTAGTGCCGAGGTCAAGAAAGAGTAGGAGCTATACCTCCACTCCCCCTAAGCGCCTACATGGCGTATAGTGGGACAAACTTATTATGAACTGCAAAGAAAAAATTATGAAGGTATATTGTACTTCTATCTATTTCTAGGTTTCCCAAGTGGTTTTCTTACAATAATCATTGCTGTTAGATTTGACCTTTCACCTTTAGAAATCAAGTTAACATTTATTATTAGAACTTTAAATTTTCAGAAATAAGGAGAGGTTACTCGAACTTTTTTGAAGCCTTCAATATTTGATTAAGTTCTGCTAAAAGGTCTTCATCCAATTACGCACATCACAAAGTGGAGGACACTCCGTATTTGTCGCTGTTCTTAGCAAATATTGATGTTACCTGTACATAGAGATGGCGGCACTCAGTGTTAAATGTACTGGCATTTCAGATAACTTGTCATGTACTTCAAACTGTCTTATCAAAACACTTAGTTCAAGTTCAGAATAAAAATAATGTCTGTGTTCGGGATGGCGGAAGAATTCGACATTCGGTCGGTGTTAGACTTTTTTTAAAAATATTTCTATAATTAAATTGTTTTTACTACTGCGATATACAATTAAGGAAATAATTGTCCCGTTGAGTAAGCATGAATTTCTGACTATTGAAAATGTGTCACACGTGTGTCAACTGAACACTTAAAGATTTGATCTTTGCTGTACCTATTTATTAATCAAAACGGGGGAAATGTCACGGGGTAAATTAATTCAGATGTTCCATCGTTTATATTTTTCATCTCTAAAAGAGTTTTCGTTGAAGAGTAGATTATACGAATTTCTGGTATTGAAGGAACGAATAATTTATTTCATGTACGAACAAGGCCGTGGTCTAGGCAACACGGAGTTTTTCTCCGGGGGCTTCCCCGGTTTCTCCGTGGCATCCCAACAATTACTCCATTCACACACAGAAGAAGGCAATGGCAAACCACTTCTGGATCATCTGCCAAGAACGTATATGAACAGGTCCCAGTCTGAGAAAAGGATGGAAGGATCCTGTTCACATGGACCTGTCGTCAGACAGAACACTAAATAATAATAATAATACGAGTTTAATAAAGAAATAAAATTTCGTTGTTGGCAATATTTCTCCCAAACGTTCGTATTATCGCCATGTTAGTAAAAGTTATTTTGCTGATTAAACAAAACAATGGCTTCGAAGAAATCAAATATAATATATCCATTATTTTAAACAATTCCATTTAGGAATACATGTACAGTGTAATGCATTATTGTCATAATTCTAAAATTTTAGTTCGCATATAACACACAGAATAATTCCAAAGCCAGCAAAAGTATTACCGCGTCTTGATTGTCAGCTGTTTGTCAGGTGTGATTCTTCGGAGACGAGACGTCAGTAAAGATTTCACGAAGTCCTGAAGGGATTTTAACTTAAAATATATCGAAAGACTTATATCGAAAGACTTGTGTTGGGCAAGGCCGTGGTTTAGGCAACACGGAGTTTTCCTCCGGGGGCTTCCCCGGTTTCTCCGTGGCATCCCAACAGTTACTCCATTCACACACAGAAGAAGGCAATGGCAAACCACTTCTGGATCATCTGCCAAGAACGTATAAGAACAGGTCCCAGTCCGAGAAAAGGATGGAAGGATCCTGTTCATATGGACCTGTCGTCAGACAGAACACTAATAATAAATAAAAGGTTAGTTTCCCTTTTGGTGGAAGTAAACGACATCCACTTTTCAACCCACGTCTGATTTCTTTAAACGATCCTGTATCAACTATCTCGTCTATATATCGAAGATAAGCTTACGATGTAGTGAAATTTAAATGGAATGACCGACATTGACAAATAAATTATTTTATTTGTACTACGAGAGAAAAGGATGAATTTAATGACGACGTATCAACTGCAGAGTTGTTTCTCGTCGTTATATACTTTTTTATGGTTTATTTAACGGCGATCAGACGATATGGCGTACAGTGATTTGATGATAAGTGAATAATGAATGGGGAGGGATATGGAAAGATATGGAGAATGGATAGGGGGTGATGTTTTGGTGTAGAGGAAATTAGAAGAACAGAAGATAATGGAAGAAAAGACAGGCAGAATAGAAGAATTCAACCGAGTGTTGGATATAAATTATAATTTAACGAATGAAATGCAATACGAGATTGGCAAAATGAGAAGGGTAATGTAAGATAATTAAGGAAAAGTAAATAAAACAAAAGAAATAGCAAATATTACGAACGGAATAGTAGAAATAACTAGTAACAGACGAATGTTATATTAGGAAGGAATGTAATGGAAAAGTAGAAGGGGTTAAACAAAGAAACGGAGGAATGAGAAAGAGATGAAGAAAATAAACGAACGTGTAAAGGGACCCACAGCGTGATACAAATAGGGGTCCTGAATTTGACATGCAGGGCTTGCGTTGTCAGCACCAGAGCATGTCCGTGTGAGTGATGGGTTGGAGGACGGTCTCCACCCTGAAGCGGCGTGGACCTCGTCTGACCAGGTCCTGCAGGCAGTCCGGATATGCCTATGCGATGATTCGACCGAGATTTGAGCCCGGTGCGTCCCGGATGCTAGTCTGCAGCATTAACGCCGTGAGGACCACGTCCTGTGATTTCAAACCAGCGTAGGCCTGTGTATGTTTGTAAGTGTTTGCCCCCGGGGGATCATATTCTCAAGAGCTAACAAGATTGGAAAAGGTGTACGCTTTGGAGGACTACACTGAAATTCCTAAGGCGTTATACGTGGGCGATGGAGCTAGCAGGTCTTCAGTCAAAATGACCCCCTACCTCAGTCCAGTCACAGATGCCTTCAACTATCCAATCATACTAAACTTATTTTCCCAAAAAAAGACAAGTTGCCTGATTGTAGCACCTGTCCAAGAGAGACAGAGGTCCTTAGTATGGATATATCAAGGACTTGAGCCAAGATAAAATATCCTTAGCGTAAAAGTATTTCCATTTATAGTTTATAAGGCACAAGTGCCCTCATCTTGCTCTCCGTGAAAGACTCCGCCCTTGGTTCGATTTTGAGTTTTTGCACACTTTGTTTTAGCCCTGAAGATGGGGACAGTATATTCTTCCGAAACATTGGTACCTACCTACGAATTCACACAACATCACAAGACATAATAACAACATTATTATCTTTAACGCCGTGAAAACCTAAAATCTCGCAAGTCATATCAAAAACTTGGTCGATTCGGTTACTCCTGGATCTGTATAAAACGCGACTTTTAAACTAATTGTCTCTCGCTGCGTGTTTGGTTCTGGAATCGGTGGAGGTGTTTGTCCGGGCGTAGTAGGTCTATGTGCTTTTACTCGTCTCCTCAGCCTCTTCGCAAGTTTCTGCCCCTAGGTGACGTGGCAGTCTGCACCTCTGTGTGACACCTACTTGCGTTATTCACGGAACTTAACATCCACCGAGCAGTCGGTAATTATGGTTCCTCCAGTTGTCTACAAAAGGGCAGAGAGGGTTGCAATAGCCCCTGAGGGTTTAATTAGCATTTGATCTTATCACTTACCGTCAACGCACCTGGACATAGTATGAATGGGGCGCTAAAGGTTTCGAATTCTAATGCCCGTTGAAATTCACGGGAATCTTTTAAGTTGATGCATCCCTTGCGGCACTGATTATTGTTTCGATGTAACATAACTCTGTGGCCGTGTGTGTGTTGTTCTGTATTGTGCCTCTCTGTGAACTTGTGGGTTGGTACCAACGTTTCGGAAGAACTTATTGTCTCTATCTTCAGGGCTGAAGTCGTCCATGAGCTTCTCACACATGCCTATGTTTATTTTATTGGTTCTTCTTTAGGTACAGTTTGTTGTTATTATTATTATTATTATTTTATTAACATTAATATTATTAATATTCTTATAACGATGTTTATTTAAATACTTTGCGATTGGTTATTTTAATAAAGAATGGAACTTCTGGACATTTATAAGTGCATAATTTGTTGAAAACAAAGACAATCTAAAGAATAGCGAATTACGTAAGAACACTTCCGGAAATCGGGATTGTATTTTCGCTGAGAAACCATTACAAAACAAACATTTTTAATTTTTTTTTTCTCCAGTCACGATGTTTCATTTACATTTTCTGTGCCTCTCGGCCACTTTGAAACTTCTCGCTGTTGTTAGAGAATGCTAACGTTTCTTTACAAAATTAACCGTAATAAAGTACATAGTTTTGTATTATAATTTGTCTTTATGAATTTGCCCTTTTTCTGTTCTGTATTTACCTCGCTCCTACTTTCTCTATGGCAGAAATTAGTACAAAAGCTTCTGTTTGTACAAACGAAGTATTGTTTCTTTTGATATTCACGGCCACGTCGCTTTAATTTCAAATTATAACTCGGATTGCGGCGAGACTTGTATTAAAAAGACAAGTAGTAAACGTCTGTCGTGTTTGTTTTCAAAAGGAGATGATAATTGCGGATATAATTTCTGTGAATACATTAGTAAAGCTATAGAAAGAATTCTTTTGATTTCGTGGAATTAACAGCAGGTGTGAAGCTCATTCTTGAGGCGAGTGGAAGGAATCGAAGGGCCTTCTAACTCTGATGGTAGAAAGCTCCTTTGAGGAACATTCATTTTGGGAAATAAGTTTCAGCCCACAAAACACCAAACCTTATTAAATCAAATGGCGTTCCAAAGTAATTTTAGACATTAATGTGAATCTTGATGGCACTAAAAACACCACGCTACTTGCATTCCGTGACCATGAGTGGGTAAATATCGGCTCACATGAAGCCACACTCTTCAGGAGCCTTCTTCCATGTCCTCAGAGTAACATTTCGGTCTTCGTCTCAACTTCAAGTATAGTTCCTTTATGGTCCTTATGTTGGCAGCATGAGATTATTGTTGTCTCTGCGCTGTGAAAAGAGAGCGGTTCTGTCTTCGTTGCTATTAGAACACGGACTTGTGTAGCTCACTACGTATTTCACTAAAATATACTTCTTAATTTCACTCTTTGTCAAATTATAATATTTCTGTGTGTGTGTGTACATCACTTACCATCCTCACAGCCCACCCCCCCCGAAGATCCATCTTGATATTATCCTCCCGTCTCCTTCTTGGTCTGCCCAGTTGTCGTTTTCCACAAGTTTTCCAACAGAATTATGTATGCATCTCTCGTCTTCTCCCCAGTTCATTTTATTCTTTATATTTCGTTATGCTTTTAATTTATGTAACATAGTTTGAGGACGTATTGTAGTTTATACAAAAAAAATGTATTGGCGATTTAGTAGTCCATAATAAATGACAAATGTGAGAGACGAAATATCAAGAATATATTGGACTATTTTTAATGTTAGCAAATGTAATTAAATATTAAAATATTTTGGCAGCTAACATATAATAAATTAATAAATGCACAAGCTAATGAGTTACCAAAACAATCTAAACTCTTTGTGTGATATGTGTCGGTTTTAAATAATGTTATATTTTAGTTTTACGTGCAAGTCATTGTGATCGTTCTGGTGGAGTGGTAGGTTCTCCATATTTATTTTGGAATCACCCTGTATAAAAATTATACGAACTTTTATGGATGCTTATGTGAAAAATTGCAAAATGTCAGGGTCGAGTAGCCTGAATTCCTGCAATATTCCAGAAATTCCGGGCCTGCAGGCTTGGCCTTACCTAGCAGCCTGTAGTCTATTACCTCTGACCTCTTGTGTAGTTTCTCTGTGAATCACTCTTTGCTAAATCAAATCTCGCCCAGTGCAGGGATATTTGTCGAAAGGCTCGTCCCAGTAACCTTCCGCTTTATTTACTGTCCTTTGTTTGTGTTTGTCAATTGATTGTCTGTTCCCTTACTTGCAGGAGAAAGAGTCGACGCGAAAACAAGATGGAGTCGGCCATAAAGAAGGGTTCGAGTACGGAATCGCAAGGTAAGATTGATGTTTTTTGACTTCCAGAGGATGAATTGGTGGTGTCGCATCTGCTAACCATTGGCTGCAAAACGTAATAGAAATTGGGGTATTAGTGTTATTTTATGTTAAACGTAAATGATTAGAAAATAGTGCACTTAAAATTAGACCCATATCACTCGTCCTATTTTAGACCTATTAACTGGACAAAAAGTCATAATTAAAATCAGGAGTTCGCCTTTCCATACTTTTCTTACTTTCCTGCGAAGTTATGCTTTAATTTGAAAGCCAACTGTATGTTTTTTTTTCATATTGGCCTGCGTACAAAATAATTTATCATTGTGTGTTACGTGATAATTAAAAACTATCCCAGTACGTTTTAAGCCCCATCTCTTAGGGGATGATTCGGACGCCACCGATGTGATATGCCTTCGAATCTGACCGCGAAATTCGATTTCCATTAGAACCTACTGGGTTATTTTCTCTGCGGCGAAGTGTTCTGTAGATGCGATGTCTCGTGGTTTGGTTAAGACTCCACGGTGAGCAAGTTAGCTCAGAGCTGCTCTGACCTGTACTCTAGAAATCCGTACTCGGAGTCTAGGTTACTGAAACTGAGGTTTGCTCTGGTCCATACCAGAACATTTTGGGATGGCACAGGCGTTTATGATATTTGTATAATGCTGTTTGTAAATCGATCGATGATGTAGGCGGGGCATGTACCACGCCTGGGTGAAACGAGAAATACGCACACAAATTTAGTTTGAATGACTGAAAGGAAGATACGATATTTAAGACCCAGCCGTAGATGAGGCAGGACATTTTTGACTTTGTCACAACGTCCACCCTTCTATCCACTGGGTATATTGGGGGGTTGTTTCCCCTGTGGCAAAGGGGACTGAGTGTGAAGTTGACCACTTACCTCCATCTATTGCCGAGACGAAGTAACAGTAAAGATATATATCCTCCTCCCCATACGTCTTCATGAGGCGCACTACATTAAGTACAGAGACAAATTTACTTACTACTAGTGTAAATGTTGCCACGGTGGTCTAGCGGTTAGAACGCTGACCTTGTAATCCTGGGGTCTCGGGTTCGATTCCCGGCGATGCCCGAATTTATAACTTGTGTTGGGCAAGGCCGTGGTCTAGGCAACACGGAGTTTTCCTCCGTGGCATCCCAACAATTACTCCATTCACACACAGAAGAAGGCAATGGCAAACCACTTCTGGATCATCTGCCAAGAACGTATATGAACAGGTCCCAGTCCGAGAAAAGGATGGAAGGATCCTGTTCATATGGACCTGTCGTCAGACAGAACACTAAATAATAATAAGATGAGGTGGTCTAGCTGTTAGAGCGCTGGCCTTGTATTCCTGGGGTCTCGGGTTCGATTCCCGGCGGTGCCCGCCGAATTTATAACTTGTGTTGGGCAAGGCCGTGGTCTAGGCAACACGGAGTTTTCCTCCGGGGGCTTCCCCGGTTTCTCCGTGGCATCCCAACAATTACTCCATTCACACACAGAAGAAGGCAATGGCAAACCACTTCTGGATCATTTGCCAAGAACGTATATGAACAGGTCCCAGTCCGAGAAAAGGATGGAAGGATCCTGTTCATATGGACCTGTCGTCAGACAGAACACTAAATAATAATAAGATGAGGTGGTCTAGCGGTTAGAACGCTGGCCTTGTAATCCTGGGGTCTCGGGTTCGATTCCCGGCGGTGCCCGAATTTATAACTTGTGTTGGGCAAGGCCGTGGTCTAGGCAACACGGAGTTTTCCTCCGTGGCATCCCAACAATTACTCCATTCACACACAGAAGAAGGCAATGGCAAACCACTTCTGGATCATCTGCCAAGAACGTATATGAACAGGTCCCAGTCCGAGAAAAGGATGGAAGGATTCTGTCCATATGGACCTGTCGTCAGACAGAACACTAAATAAATAAAATAGTGTAAATTGTGAAGTCTGTTGAATCTTGAGGTACTCCCGCCCAAAATTAGGCCACTATTCTGCCTGTGTCGATCTTGGGTCCTTTTTGTCTGCAGCGGAAGTGTCCTTGAACCACAATCTGTTCTTGTTTTATGACCGAGCGTAGTAAAAATCTCATTTGTCCATGCATTACGAGCGTGTGTGGCAGGTTGCGTTTATTTCCTGGTATCCATAGCAACATGCTAATTACTTCTCTGTTTTAAGATCGAGTTTTATAACAAGAATAATGGATGTGGGAGTTTTTAAAAATAGGAAACATTTTTCTGTCCCATTCAGTGACGTCTTTACTTCATTGTGACGGAACATAACTTTACAGTTTTGTCACACGACACGTATTCCGTTTTAGAGAAAATGCAGTTTCAGCCATAAATAATTTTTTGCGGTGGTTCCTTTTATTTTCTGGAAAGATTTTTTAAAAAAAACCAAGTGGCCAGCCTTCGTTCTTTGATGGATGACGTATCACACATGTCCGGCTGTCTGAATGATTTTTATACCCCCCCACCCCCCGCAAATTTCATAATGAATTCCGAAAAAATTAAGTATGCAAAATTTCTATGCTAAAAGTTTGCTCGTTGAATGCCTGGATTAGGCCACCATTTCTCCTACTGAACATGAGTGTCAAACTGAATCATATTAAATTTATTATATAACTTCGTCGGAAAAAAATTAATATGTAACATATCGTTACAGATATGATACATATAGAGTACATTGAATGAAAATAATAATAATAATAATAACTCAGTGTACACCGTCATTTTTCGGAAATGAGCAGCGTAGAATGTTAAAAATTGTCAAATATGTAATTCATATTATATTTACACCATGAAGATGGCACCTATAATGTTTTTCGAAACGTTTGTATGAGGCTACATATTAAAGGAGGTGGTCGTGGTGGAAGTCTGCCTTTAGGCCTAATTTAGAATCTGGAGCCTTCTAAGAACAAAGCACGATTAACAACATTTAATCCAAGAGGATCCATCGTCTGTCTTTCTTTAATTTGACATGCGTTCACCGCAGAGCGTAGGGAGTCAGGTTAATTACGAGCAAAGTATAGACGAAAGACAAGTGCATTTGCACACCGCGTGCTCTTATTATTTTGTCTGGCGACCGACGAACATGGCACTCCGAAGTCTTTGCAGGGAGGAGTTAATCTCTTCGCCCCACAGCAGTCCGCGAAAAAGGCCAAGTGCGTGGACTCCGGCAGCAAGTTGATGATGCTTCGTCTATACGTCTCTTCCCGATAGGACTCTGCAAGTCTCCTAATGACTCAAAAGTTTCTGGAATTGCTTCCAGCTATTCGCTGGGTTAATCCTCAGAACGACCCACGTGTCACTGAAGGGGTAGCAGGATCGTCTTTCTCAGCCCCACCCCCTCTCGCCCCTCTCTCTTTCCCTCTTACTTCTCTCTTATTATGTCTCTTCTCGCTCTCTCTTTCCGTCTAAATTTCTTTTCTCCTTTATTAATTCCTCACTTTTTCTGTCTTTTATTCCTTCCTCTGCTCTCCTCTTTCCTTCTTTCTGGACATGTTTCTGTATTTCTCTCTTTCACCCTTTCTTTCGCTCTCTTTTCCTCTCTTCCTTTAGTATTGTATTCGTTCCTGTCTTTCTATTTCTTTCTATATTTGTTACTTTATTCTCTCTTTATTTCTTGTCATCCGTTTCCCTCTTTGATTTCTTTATTCTCGCTCTCTTTTTCTGTCATTCTTCGTGCCTCTGACTGCCAGAGTCCTCGTAAATTTTGACGAAGTACGGAATCAGGAGTGGAGAATCAAGGTAATATTGCAAGCTGTTGAGGTCTGTCGCCCTCCTTTTGGGCGGGTGTAGATGATTACGGATCATCGGTGAAATCGTCTTTGTCACTCGGTAGAAATCCATCGAGAACTTCAACAAGGGGCTAAGCGGATGAACGCCTTCCTCATTTTGCGTTCTATAATTTTTGCCCGATGTGTCAACATTAAACCAGCACGTATTAACAACGGGGCAGACCATCGAGAACCGGACATGAGATGTCTGGGTTTTTCAAAAAAAAAAAAAAAATATTTATCACTTTTATCGGTGCCGTCCTAGTTGGAAATGTACAATAGCCACGCGGAAGACGAAGCTTTCAGTTGATCGAAACTTGACAAAGAAAATACTCTAGAAGAACCACAACATCCAATAAGAAGTCTCTGGAAAACGTCCTGGGCAGAGGAAATTAATCCTGCACTGCTTGAACGGAAAGAGAGAACACGGTAGCCCCTTGCAACTAGGCTACGCTGTTGTGAGCTTTTCCCTTTGTGGTTCTCTATAGTAGCAAACCGAAGGTACAATGCAGCATCACACAGATTACACTCTAATGGATTAATAAAGCTCAGATTAAATTATATTCATTTTATGAGCTGATCACGAGTTATTTCTCTTAAAATGACAGATTTTTGTGTCTGATGTTTGAAACTAATCAAAGAAACGTGTTTCGTTGTCTGTCAAGAGTTAAATGAAACTATTCTTGAGTTAAATAAAGATCTTGCGTTGTCATTAAAATGCACTAATACGAGGCTCGTCCTTAAAGTAAGTTTCCCTGGGGCCGTTTACAGAAACAAAACACAATTTCATGGAAATATTTATTGCAACAGATACAGCAAGTGTCCAGCTATTTTTCAACATATTCGCCACCGGAATTGAGACATTTGTCATACCGTGGGACCAACGTTTGAATACCTGTGTCGTAGAAGTCTGCCGCCTGGGATTGGAACCACTGTGTGACAACCATCTCCGCCTCTCTGTCATTCTCAAAACGATGACGCTGACCGGACAGGAATTTCTTGAGGTGTAGGAAAAGATGGAAATCACTGGGAGCGAGGTCCGGGCTGTAGGGTGAATGATTAAACACCTCCCAGCTGAACTCCTGCAGGAGACTTGCTGTCCGTCGAGCCGTGTGCGGCCTAGCGTTATCACTGACCGCACTTCACAGTCGGCGGGAGCTGGAATAAGAACCTCCATCTTCAACAGCTGCAACGATGCTACTGTGAGAACGCGGGAGGTGCCGTTAGTGCATGCGCCATGCTACGTCATTGCTCTATCACGTACGCACAGTCGCTTCGCGCAATATAAGGTTTGCTAGCTGTGGGACGAGTGGGAAACTTACTTTGTGGACGCGCCTCGTATAAGAACGTCTCTTAAATTACAGAACAGCATGTATTATGTATTATCTCGTATGTCATAGAGAAAGTTATCGTTACATTCTGTGTTGCTTTCTGTAAACAAAGAACGCATTAAAAGGGAAACAATAGTCGTTAAAACAATGCGATTCACTGGGCAGGAGATTAGCAGAGGTACCAACTGTGAATAACTTAGCCGGTTCAGTTGGGTGGTCAAACTGAAACATCGATTTATGTAGTGATTTTTGTTCGCGCCATTATCTGAGCTGAATTATGAACGCCATTGCATTGCTGTTAGAACCGAATTACTAAGGTTTAAAATGAAAGCTCTATTGTTACACTTTGGTTTTAATTAACACCTCAGCACTGTGCATCAGCTGTATCTGGAAAATATTCCAGTGTTTGAACACGGAGAGGAGTGGGGGGGGGGGTTGTTAATTCTATTCATGCAATAGTTCTCCAATATTTGCCGCTCTATGAAGGTACTCAAATAGCGGAAGTGTTCAGATTAGTCATAGATAATCATATTTGCAGCAGTCAATTTTATAACCTTTTCAATGTTACGAACAAGATATATATAACAGCTCCTTTCACACTGTTCTTGGGGGTTGACACTGCCAGCGAAAACAAATCCTTTGAAGCATTTCCTGAAACCTGGAGGTTCAACAACGCTGACAGGATAGCCCGCCATTTGACACGATCCCGAGCCAGTTCAATCCACTTCTCACCCAATCAAAACCTGTTTCCCTAAGAACCATCTCAACTGTAAACTTTCCCTGAGGATTCGAAGCCAAAATTCTTTTTATTTCAGATATTTATTTACCTCTAACAAACTTAAATAAATTAAATGTAGACCTCGTTCTCGCAAGGACTCTGCACCCCTACTGTGAAATGACATGTTAATGTAACCTAATCTTAATTGTGTACGACGTCAGTCCATGTCTGTGAAGTACAATTGCTACCAACATACAGTAATACATCTTAATTAACAGTCTGAAAATGAGACTGTAGGTAGACCAGGTAACTGACAACCCCCGATGACTGGTCATTTGTCACATTGATACGTGTAATGGCGGAATGAAGCAGCTGCTGACAAGACAGATATTAATTCAAAAGCGATGGTGTGGTTCAGCAAGTCATCAGGTGGCCACGTACAGCCATAGGCCGCCGTTAGAATCAAATGGTAATCTGATGATAACATGTTTCGTGTTCCGTCTCATAAAAACATACTCACTGCATTTATTCCAATATAATTCTGTCCTTCATTCTATAAATAATTTTCATTATGTGATTCTAAGACACAGACTAACTTTGTCTCGAACTGCGGTCGGTAATCACTGGCGATTGCATATCACAGGGCAAAGATGGATGGTGTTGACAAATTCTTACAAAATTTTAGTCGGAAAATAGAAGGAATTGAAACAAATTGGGAAACTAAACGTAGATGGGAAGACAATATTAAAATAGGTATAACAGAAATAAGGTGTGAGAGTGTAGATTGGATTCATCTGGCTTAGGAAATTATGCAGTGAATGAAGTTTCTGTTTTCAGAAGAGAGAGGAATTTCTTGGCTGGATGAGAATTTTAACTTTTTTATCTCGCATCATGGTGTTGGTTGAAGCAAGTGTATAAAGTATTTATGCTGTGTTCCCATGGTGAAAATATTAACAGAGTAGTGTGTAAGCTTCGCAGTGTTAAACAAACTGGTCCCATCTGCCTCATCTTAGGGCCCCAAAGGCGTAGCTTCACAGTAAACGAAGTTGCAGAATGTTGTGGCGTGAACAGTCTCCCAAGGCTCTATCTAATTCAGTGCCAGACGTAGCTGGCATGGAAATGTCCACGTCTCATCCTAAATACGAACATTTAATACCATTACGGAACAGCAGTTGTCTTCTGAACCAACTCACAACAAATTGTGAAATGGAAACAGTTCAAGCCACCTCTTCATTGTTTCTTTTCAGTTGAGCACAAGACCTTTGTATTGATGTTGTCATAGATGAAAAAAGCATTGAGCACTCTCATGCAATCTGGTGGCATAGAGTACGTACTATAATGTAGTTCGTGCAGAATCCGCTTGCTGGCGTCGCAACGATCGATTGCCTTGTCCATGTACTGGTAGATGTTGTGTTTGATGTTACCATCTAGTGCCAGACCTTAAAAGTTTGTGGTCATTACTAAAAGATGGCAGGAGAGAGTGTTTAAATTTGGTGTGTATAAGATCGTGGTTTTATTACGTTTATTTTAATGGGGCGTTGAGGGTATTGATGTATTTCTGGATTGTGACGCGTCAAATCTTAGGTAGATACCAACATCTCATACAGTGGCCATCTTCAGGGCTGAAGTTATAATCTACATATTTCCAGATATAAATATTTGGGAAAAGATAGTGGCTTTTAAAATGTTTTGGAAATGAACGTATAGCGTAGTAGTTGTGTGGCCCGTTTGTGCTGGTTTTGGTTGTATCAAACTCGGCGTCTGTAGGAATGAAAACCACCTCTCTCCTCCGCGATTAGCGAGGATTGCTCTCTGCTAGCTGATTTCCTCATTTAAAAATGATATAAAATATGACGATATCAGAATTCCGCGCACGCAGAGAATAACCTGCTCCTAAGTGCGCAGAAGTGTATTAATGTTATCGGTAAAGTAGTTACTAAGTAGTACGCACTGGGAAGCCGGTCTCAGATCGAACTATTGGCCCTTGGGAATTCAAATCAGGCAAGCTGATATTCAAGGTATTAGCGGTGAAGCTTAGTTAATGTAGGATAACACAGTCATGTGGTAGGCTGTTGCACACGGTCTGTATTTGCTGTTTGCCCGTGAGTTCCTGAGATACACGGGGCGGAAAGTTTCTTTGTACGGGTCGGATTTTTCCGACGAGTTCCTCAGTCTGTAAATTTTGTAAATGGTCAACAACATTACCGACCTTATTACTGATTATTCCGACTGAATATGCGTGGTTTTTCTCAGTCTCTTCAGTGGGAATCCGGAGTAGTACCTTTTAGCATAGCTTATGGCCGCCTGGGTCTATATTTTTGATCGTATGTCGTTTGAAATGATGTCTGAAATTTAAACAACGTCGTTAAATAACCTATCGGTCCTGAATATTACAAAATGTTCAAGTTGATTTCGAAACTGTCTCAAATTAGGATCCATTGCCCATTTTCCAAATCCTCGCTTAATCATGATTCACGATCATCTTAGAATTTCATTCGATGTTGTATAATCTGTGGAGTTGAAACAACGTCGTTAAATAACCTATCGGTCCTGAATATCACAAAATGTTCAAGTGGATTTCGAAACTGTCTCAAATTAGGATCCATTGCCCATTTTCCAAATCCTTGCTTAATCATGATTCACGATCATCTTAGAATTTCATTCGATGTTGTATAATCTGTGGAGTTGAAACATCGTTGTTAAATAACCTAGTTCTTATCTCATTCTGGCGAATTCCTGGATATCAGCTTGGAATTGGCTACCACACTCTGTAGATTATTTACAATTCATAAATCATTGTCGTATTCACCGCTGATTCAGACGTTGCATCGCTATGTTTCAGAGATTAATCAGGCGTACGTTTCCGTTGAGACCGCTGAATAGCCATGGTATGTACCATTACCCGCCTTTCTTCAGCTTTTCACCCGATTGTAGCCGATTTAGGGCCTGTCTCATTCAACACTCTGAGAGAAATCAACGATCGATGAGTCGGCATCAAGAGTTTCACGGTGCTGCCACCTGTCGGGACAGTGTCTCGATCTCCCGCGTTGGTATGAAGACGATGTGCGGTCTGCGTTAATCTTCCGGGCTGAGGCGAGAATTCAGTTTACGCACTGAAAATTCCAGAGATTGTGCAGGTTAGGTTGAAGCACGAATAAGTAAGCCCTAGTCTGTTACATGCTTCCGGAATATATTTAACAGTCTTTCTGCCTGAAGCCAGAAGGAATCTGACGCCTGCGCTGGAAGGTCTGGTGGCCTGCGGACTTAGCCCCGTGTAATCTACCACGCGGCTAGTCGATCTGTGGGCTGGGGGAAGGGGGAATTATTCCCAACGGGCGGCTGTCCAGTCTGATACAGAATTTCTCATAGCAAGACGTGAAACAATAGCACATCTCACTCTATTGACTGGCTGCATGAAAACCGAAGGTTCATCAACAGCACAACGGCCATCATTGCATCCTAACCTCAGCGCAGTCAACATAATTACAATTGTCAAAAATACATAAAAGTAACACTGCTTCAGGGTAGTTAAGTGACTGGCTACGTTCTGGATAACCATCATTCGATTCCCGGCAGTTGCATCCTTGCTTAATCCGTGAAGATGGAGGCAGAATATCCCTCCGAAACGTTGGAAAACGACCGAAAGGCTGTGTGGCGTGACAACGCAAAATGTCATTGTCAGAATTCACAAACCTAAATTCTTACAATCGGTACAGCCGATTTCTGAAACTGTTTGTGATTTGTACAGGTAAAGTATAAGTGAACCTAACCTTAAGTTTAATGAGATATCGACGTTTAATATTCCACGACACGATCAAGAAATTGCGTGTTGTCATCAGTCTTATGAGTTCTGTACATTATTACATTCGTATCCGATAATATGGATAAAAATAAAAGTACTAATACCCAGAGCCTACTGACTAGGTTTACGTACATACGCCGTTGTTGCAGAAACGCGACTGATAATCAACCCCCCCCCCCTCTTACTCGTTCTTCCAATCCATTTGACGCCTCGAAGCCAGACTTAATTTACGGAATGCAACTTTCTCATAAATTGTATTGCGAAGAGATTCCGAAATGAAGGAGGTGGCTCCAAGAAGATTTTGATCACACCTGAATCCAATTTATATTATTTAGTGTTCTGTCTGACGACAGGTCCATATGAACAGGATCCTTCCATCCTTTTCTCGGACTGGGACCTGTTCATATACGTTCTTGGCAGATGATCCAGAAGTGGTTTGCCATTGCCTTCTTCTGTGTGTGAATGGAGTAATTGTTGGGATGCCACGGAGGAAAACTCCGTGTTGCCTAGACCACGGCCTTGCCCAACACAAGTTATAAATTCGAACCCGAGACCCCAGGATTACAAGGCCAGCGTTCTAACCGCTAGACCGTTAATATACATGCAGACTTTACCATATTGTCAGATAATAATAATTTTATTATGATTTTTATTATTTAAGGAAGGCAAAAGAAGGTCTGTTTCGTTTCACAGAGAGTTTTCCCGTCGTATTCTTGGTCTTCCAACATCTCGCATTCCTTTGGGTATGCAGTCCATAACACAAGACAGACTCTTCCGTGTTACAGGCGTTAATTGTGTTAAATTAAATTAACTTTACGTTACATGAAACTAATACGGTCTAATGGTTTAACACCTGCTCCCTGTCCACAAGGTCTCGACACGGTACAGGCTATTCTGATTCAGGGTTACGTGGTTTTCCTCAGCACCTCTAGTAACATTCCAGAGCAGTGTCTTACATCAGGCCATGCCAGCTTCCTTTCATATCCGTTCCAATTTATTATTCATTATTCGTCGTATCATCGATGTTGTGCGATGTGAGGTGCTTGGAACCGTCTTTGAATTAACCGCAAGTATATTAAATAAAGATGGGATTATGTGGTGGAATTTCCTGGTGACGGCGGAGGACATCCAGGTCTCATAACCGCAAATAACATGTTGATGAGGAACGAGCTATGCCATGAAGTTGCATACCTCAGAGGCAAACGCCCCCCAACTGTAGGTCTCTTAGCAGATTAAGGTTTAAGGACGGACTTCCTACGCACGCCATGTCGTTGGAATAATGAAGCTGCGTGTAGCCTATAAGCCGGGGGGCAACAGGTGATGAGGACAAGAGCCCATCAATCACCCCGTGGCCACGTACGATCTGACAAATAATAAACACATTCAGGCGATTACCTGTCTCCGTTAACGCGCATGCGTAGTGGATAGTTTCTTGGCTTAATTCCACAGTTCGTAAAAAAACAATAGAACGTGTGATAAAGAATAGATCAGGCAAAAACAATAATTTCTTGATGCCTTCTTCAGAAAGAAGATTCGCTGTATATGATTTTAAGAACACATAATTACAAATATTTTGTTGGTTGTATTTATTTAATAAAATCGAGTCTACTGTCTGTTAAGTTGAACATCTAATATTTTTGAAAAATAGTTAATACGTTAAGTTTTTTTTTTTTAGGAAATGCTCTCTGTACGAAGGCTCATTGAATTAAAATGACCCTGCGTAACGCTGATTTACTTAGCAGTTCTCCATTTGGCGTGGCGTGACTGCACTTTTGTGGAAGATGGTTCTATCTGTCAACCATTTCAGTTCAGATTTTAAACCTTAAACCACATGTACCGACCGCAAAATATTACACATTAGAATAATAATGAGGAAAACTTGAGGATATGGGACGATAGTTATGAAAAATTAGGAAGAGAAATAGAGAAGGTATCTAGTGAGAGGAGAAGACAAATTGTTTGCCTTTTGTGACTTTTTCATTACTTCAATGCTTAGAAAATTATCTTTTAGAACGCTGGCCTTGTAATCCTGGGGTCTCGGTTTCGATTCCCGGCGGTGCCCGAATTTATAACTTGTGTTGGGCAAGGCCGTGGTCTAGGCAACACGGAGTTTTCCTCCGTGGCATCCCAACAATTACTCCATTCACACACAGAAGAAGGCAATGGCAAACCACTTCTGGATCATCTGCCAAGAACGTATATGAACAGGTCCCAGTCCGAGAAAAGGATGGAAGGATCCTGTTCATATGGACCTGTCGTCAGACAGAACACTAAATAAAAAAAAATAAGACATGTAGCCGCGTATATTGACCATTTTTATGTATTCTAATCATCGGATTTATTCTCCTGTGATTGTGAAAACAGTGGTCAGCGAGACCTGGTGAGCGTCTTGTAGCTCAGTCAGCTTTTATTAAACTTTTAACAGAAAATCTGCGTTCTCATATCGGTTGAAGAAAAAGCTATCTTGAGTGAGATTTGAGACGAATTACGAAGAACTGACTATATATATATATATACTAAAGTTCATTGAGATTTGAAAGCAGTCCGCGTCACTGGGTGAGAAAATTGCATTCACTTGACGGATCCCACCCGCAATTTGAAAGATCTTTATGCCTTTCCTATACCTCACCGCGTCTTTTATCTCATCCTGATGGCAGAGTCTTCCGTAACTGCTATAGAGCTCAGTGTGCAGTGGGGTTTTAGTGAGCCTTTTTTTGGGGACAATTTTATGAAATAAGAAATACGTGAAATGAACGCGTAATAGGGCGTTTGTATTAGTTTGAATATTTCATCTCTGAAACTACGTCATTGGTTTTGATAATATTATTTTCCTCTCTTCCACCTGCTAAAACAATCAGTAAATCTTCGTTTTGTATTCATCGGTTTTGTTTCATTCTCGTTGTAAACACTGATTATTTTTGTTAAGAGCCTTAGGAATTTGATCCTTTTAATGGTGAAGTGTTGTGTTTTATTTGCGGTAAGGGCTTAGTGCTTAAATATTACTTATATATTATTAAACAGTGATTTGTTTCCATTGTTTGAACAATTTTTTTTAGAGATTTAATGTTTTAATACGTTAATATTCTCACTCAATATTTAAATATGACATCGTGTGAATGACGAAATAATAGAACAAAAGACTCTTAAAGAACGTTTTTCAGGTAATAGAGTCCATTTTAGTTACACGCCGTATACAATGTTTAAATTTATAAGGTATTGTAGATGCGTCATATTGTGAATAGTATTAAAATATATAAATATTTAAAATAACCGTCATTCACAATAAAATTTAAAGATTAATTGGTAAGTCTACATAATTTATTTCAACTAATTATTTTGTTTTCTATATTCATTTTCATTAATATTAAAACATTTACTTCACAGTCCATATACGAACTTCGACATCAATACGCAATACAAAATTAACATATTTGCGACCTGGGATACCACAACAAATGATACTACAACGAATAATGAATCAATATAAAGGACAAAACATCAGAAGAAAAATCATTAAAAGTCATTAAAATTGTAAAAAGCAATTCAGTAAAAAGTTTATATATAATACACCAGAAGATGGCTACTTTTAGCCGAAACATGTTGTGTAAGTTCCATATGTAAATCGAGTACTCGATAGGGAACATAATATGATATTTTAATCTTTTAATGTTTAAATTATTGACATTACGTATTAATTGATAACACATAAATATTTATCGTCCCGCTAAAATGTTTGTATATGCAGTAAGCTAATGTCACATTCAGTGACACTGGTAAACTAACAAAGAACGCTGTCGAAGTCTGTTTGTTAGTTAGTCAGATGCGTACATTTGTTTATTTGCGGGGATTAAAATAAAAATTCGATCTCATATAACACAGACTCTGCTGACACGTGCAGTGAAATGACTTGCTTACAAATCCACAAAATTGGTCTGTTAGCTTTGTGCTTTGGCAAGAAATATTAGTTAACAGGAACACAGCATCTGTAGCGACTCTAAAAATAGAAGCGTCTCTTGGGTTCTCAGTGAGTGATGAATATGGCCAATGAGTCGGAATAAAACAGGAAAGATGGGAGCTGTGTTATTTTTAACTACGCCACACATCCCCCACGGCTCTTAAACTTGGGGGGGGGGGGTTTCTTTCTAATGGGTAGTGGTGTTGTGTTTAAGGGGGTCATATATTTTTAAATCGGTTTGATATGAGTAGTACCAAAAATACATCGAATTTTACTTATTTCCATCAGTGGAGCTTTTTAAGATTTCTTGTGGAACTCAGGATCTGATGACAGAAATATATTTTAAGTTCGGATACCCGTCACTGTAAATAATATTCTCCAGTGGCGGTACTTTGTAGCTCGCTGACCCAGGTTAACTACCATAAGCGTTTTCTCTTACCCGCAAACTAGTGACGTAATTGAAAAGCGAGATTGGTCTCGACCACCGTATTTCTAAAATACCGCCCGTCTGTGTTGGCTGACAGGCCTCCTGCTAAGACTGGTTTAGATTACACGCATTACAAAGTGGTCTGTGTCTCGTCTCAGTTGTTCTTTATGACAATTCCGAAACGAACGACGCCTGTGAGCGGCCTGTATCAAAGACCTGTACTTACGTACTTGTCCTTTGTAGTATTTGCTCGTCCTGAACGCGAGTTTGTTGATGTTTAGTACGCATGCGCGTGCCCACACCACGTCGGGATCCTGATCATTGGATCCAGTACCAGTGACTGTACTAAGCCAGTGCCGTTAAGAGGCGGGCTACGCGACCGACTACTTTTTTCCTCCATTAACTTGGCTGTCGTGACGGACTTTGAAGGGCAAAGTATCGGTGACTGTACCAAAATTACTAGACTCAGTGTTGTTCTGTTAATGAAGTGACTGTACTCACATATACAGTGCCAGTCATAATAACAAATTCCCCAACAGCGTCATTCAGTCAACAACGTGATTACACCGCCATGTTTTGTAGGAATAAATGTTGCTTGGTATAAAATAATTCTCAGTGTAATTCTGTCGAGATAGGTATATATTAAAGGGGGCAAAACTGTAGCGAAATTTGGGCCCCCTGTCAAAGTGTCATTCGTTTAAGGAAGTGACTGAACCGACTCATTTTAAAAATAAGTGTCTCTAAGTGTAACAGAAGTGTTATTAAGTTAACAAATTGACAAACAGTTGCATGTTGATGGAAGAGGTTGTCGCTAAGATAGAAACAAGAAAAGACGAGATTTTCAAACGACAAAATTACATGTACACTAGTTGAATGTATCAGATTCAGTGACGTCATTTGAACAGCGTGACTATTTCATCATAGATTTTAATCAGGAAACAAAGCCAGGAACCCCGCCGTTATAAAATATACACTCGCGTTTCAAATGCAAAAATTCTGTCGCTATTTATATTGGGCATAGAAATGTCTCTGTGCGTTACGTAAAACGTCGAGTGAAACTTTGTTTTAACAGTTCAAATGTACTGTGACAGATTACGTGGATAAATAGACTGACAACCAGTCGAATTTCCCATCAGAAATCATAGTAAAATGTACAAGTTGCATTTAAAATAAATTACAAAGAAATTATGAACGCTGTGAGTGATGTATTACAAACGTGGCTCGTCGTAATTGACATTTGTCACCTGATTTTGGTTTAGATGTCGTAAAGTACTGTTAATTTGCTCAGTTAGTCTTAAAAGTAACCTAACATTCTGTTAATATATGTGCAGGCCTAATTATCTACAGAGAAACCGTTTACAGGAATACAACCCAGTAAATCCTGACACTTTATAAATGATTTCTGTTGTTTGAATGAAGAGTGACATTATTTTAGAAACTTATTTCCTCTAGATCGTATCCTAAATCGTTACTGCTGATTATAAAGTAAAAATTAGACTCGCGATATTGAAAATATCATGCATACAGGATGTTCAGGAAATGTGCCGAGCTAGGGGACACATCAATTATATTAGTTTATAAAGCTAAATAAATTTATTATTTTAAGGAAACTAATGCAACACAACCAGACATTTTTATATTTAGCAAACATCTTAAGAGTCTGTTTCTCTACTCATATTCCATGTCAGCGAAATAAAAACTGACAAACCACGTGGTACATAATGGAAAAGTTTCCATACTTAAGACACGTTCAATAAATAATATATCTTCTAATGCAAAGTCTAAAAAATTGTGGCTATTCTAAGTAAATTTGTATGCAGACATAGAACATTGTTTATACAAATCTTGAAATATATTTTACATCAAAGGTTTGATGAGTTTGGAAAGGAATAAAAGAAGACATACGATAAATATACACGTATTTTGAAATCTAATATAAAATAACACAGATTTTTAAGGTAAAAAACTATATAGCACTTCGACAATGCGATGGAATGTTTGATTAACATTTGTATTACAAATGTGTTTAAAAAAGAGAGAAGTACTGACTAGAAGTCAAATGATATAGTTGTAAAGTGCAAATAGTGTGTGTTGTGAGCGATTTTATAAAGTGAAATGGACCTCATAATGGAAGTCTACAGGGTGTCTTCTCGAGTGAGGTAAGCGAAAGCAGTGGTGAATATACACGCTGATATTTGTAGATCACGAATTAAAACGTCAGAAAATGAGTCTGATGTAATTGTTGTCGGTAAATTTTATTTTAATTTTAAAACAAGGATGCTTGGCACATCCTGTATTTTCATAAGGTCGTAAAATGACGTGCTTAAATTGCATGACTGTCGCTTAGTTTCCGCTGTGGGATGAATCCAGCATCCTGTCCAGGGGATAAATTTTGAAAATGGACGACATGTACATTTTTTTTTTTGGGGGGGGGGGGAGAACTGATTTATAATTTTAGTATAAATAATTTTGTGCCATTTAGAAAAAAAAACGCGTTGTACATAATATTCTTGTAAACAGACGATGGGAATGTTTCGGTCATGCATTTTGGTAGGTTAGTCTTCGGTTTTATGAGAAAAAAAATTGCAAGAATGAAAAACGTGGGTGTTAAATAATATTTTTCAATAGTTACAAGCATTTATATGTGTTATTCGGTTAATGGTTTCCGTTATTTTGTTAGCCTATAAATCATTAAGTATCTGTGTCAAATTCCTCAACTGGGATCACGGGCGTCACAACATAGTGGCCAGTGTTGTAACCATTGCAAAGGTGAAGAAAGTGTTCGGAGGTTTCCTGCGCTCCTTTCCAATATAAATGGACGGAGGGACGGACAAGTGAGTCACTGCAGCTCTTAACCGTCGTGTTCCCGAAGGTACTGGCTTTCTGTCGCATTTGATATCGATCTACAAAGATTTCTGTGGTGGAGTTAATGGAAGTGGCTTGCAAATGAGATTAAAAGAGATATCGAATATTGGTTTTCGTTATGGCTTTAATGGTTTTGGCTTTAATTTTTAATATTATTTTCAAAGCGTTTTATCGAGTGATACACCACCTCACGCGCTTTGAAGTTCCTTCGACTGTTTATTTAACTCTGGATGAATATTTCCATTTGCAACCTTATAACTGCTGTTATGAACCAGTGACGTATTTACGTCTGTGGTTCTCTGGTCGTAATCGGTCTTCGTATAAACGATCTGTACGAATTAGATCATCGATGGGATGAGAGGAGGATTGGTTGGACAAATAGCTGGAGAGAAGGGTAGATAGTGGGGTAGATGGGTGACTGGGTTACTTTTTGAATACGATGATGTATTTAATCCTGGTTTGTTGAATCTCGATTTATCAATAGCTTTTATATGTAGTATCGAATGGTACTGGTAGCCGTGAGAACCTGAAATCTCACATTCTTATTATTTGTGAGTAAAAAAGGAACGGGGCGCGCTGTCAAGAAAAGCAGTTTGCGAGGGGCTCGCCTGGATACGTAAGAAGAGACATGTTTTAATTTTCAGACCTGAAGATGAAGTTTGTTCCTCCGAAACGTTGGTATCTGCGTAGATGTCCACATGGCGTTACAACCCAGAAGACCAATATCAATAGCTTCACCGCCGTTCGGACATCAAGTCAAATACATTTTTATTTTATTCGTAAAGAAATCGGGGTGAGATGAAGTTAATATTATTAAAAAGTAACTGTATCAACTTCTCTGCATTTCACTGCTACGTATGGTTCAATGAAAGTACTCAGGTTCGTTAACGTAACTGCAGCTTTTCATGGAGTGTTTAACGATGCTTCTGAACACGACAAGCGAAACATTTTGTTGTAAGTTCACAAAGTAGCATGGGCCCTTTGTGTGGATTGAGGAGCTAGGGGACTGTGGCACGATACGGCCACCGCACTTGTGTGTTGATGTTTCTAGGGTCGTCTAATTACCATTGTAATGCGGCCTACTACTGACACACTCCACGTTTCTGTTTAGCTTTGACGCAGACTTTTACAAAACGTGGAGAAGATACTAAAAAAAAGTTAGACTTCTGGAAACTAACTCAGTGCGGGTTTTTCCTTGTTCATAAAAGAAAAAAAAAGTCTCTACTACTCTCTTCCCATTTCTAGGGGAGGTGGAAGACATATTTCTAAAAATAAGATAAGGAGAGACGAGAAGAGAGCTTTTTGCAACCGAAGTTTCACGGTGGACGTATAATGTTATTAATAAAGAATGAACATGGCACGAAGTTTAGATAGGAAGATGGCTGTCTCCTGGGTTGAAGCGGCGTGCGTGTGGTCTGATGGATGTTCAGAGAATTTTCAGAGGTCCTTTCTGCCACATCGCCCCGATGACGGAGGTGACAAGGGCCGCCGAAACTTTATTAAAATTCTAACAGGCTGCACGGCGCTGCAAACTCGAAGACAGACAGGACTTGTTTTCGAAAAGTAGCCAGATAAGAATTTCGTTATTTATTGTATTTGTCGTGTTTTACTTTTGGTTTCTCGGACGAACTTCATAATTTCACGGTATTTAACTCATATGTGTCGCGTATAAACTTATTCTGTCTTTGAGATGATTTGTAGGATCTATGTCCAAATTTGTTTCGTTGCTTAAAGACTGTAATTGATACAGAAAATGTCTGAAGTTACATCCGGTCGCACTTATTCTTTTTTTTTTTTAGGAGGGAGGAGTCACTGAGGAAAAGTTTGTATATTAGATTATTAATATTGTAAATAAAGTAAACAACTTAATTATTTAGGTACATGATTATCTTCTGACTTGTTGCGCCGTGTAGTATTCTGTAACGATGCCAACGTTTCTTAGGGACATATGACCTTTTCATGTATCTTCAGGAGAATGGTGCTGGCATCCAGATTATAAGGCCGAGTAGCTCATAAGAACAGCGTCTGTGTCCACACCGCCTTGAAAACATCAAATCCTTTTTCATTCCAACTTATTTTAAGAAAAACCTGAGCCATGAACCGTCCTTCCGCCATATTGATTTCGGGGTCATGATACGCCGTATATACAGGGTGATTCAGAGTTCTGTTGCAATGCTTAAGAAATTTTTTTTAAAAGATAACTTGGGGCAGGAATTGTGGATTCACCACAGTCTTTAAGTCATGACATTTTATTTTATTATCGTGGTTGTGACTGTACTGGTACCACAGGGAGTATATCTTGTTTCGCATTGTGTTATGTCAGCTGTTTAAATTCGTAAAATACGGAACAAGAGCGCTTACGTAACACCATTGTAGCGGGTAATTCATCACAGCACTTCCTTGTATGTTCAAATGGATGCTCTGTACGAGAAGTGATACTCAATGTTTTAACCATTTAAAGTACAGCGGTAATCGTGTCTACTATCTGTTTTAACGTTCAGTGACTGTTTTTATTCGCGGAGAATTTGTTTATGGGTTTTGTGTGACCGCTGAAATAAACAGGGATTATTTTCCTAAACATTGTTAACCAATTAATCTTTATAATGAATACCTTTTACATTCTTTTAGTTATGAACTGCATTTTAAAATTATACCTCACTCAATCTACTTCAACCAAACTCCTAATAGCGACAGGAGTTTTCTAGTTTTGCCTAGGACAAACTAGTTTACACGGATTTCGGTATCCCCCCCCCCCCCCAGATAACATATATAGGTTGTCCCAAAAAGGTGTATACACATTTTAATATGGAATATTAGATTTGTGTGTATATATATTTTTAGGGCACTCCAAAAGTCTCGTGCCCCTCCTCACATAGATACATCATACCTCTCCCTCCTCTTGTGTCCCACACCCAGAATTAATCTTACGATTTAAAATCAGCTCAACTCCTTACTTCGTGAACCATTTCACTCATAGTATGTGATACATACAGTGTGTTCGTTTAATTTGTATGTGGGCGCTGTAGAACCGACAGTTTTCCTGCAGAGTGGCGGGCTATTGTCGAGATGTTAGGTCGGCCCAGTCGTAAAATGATCACCCGGTATTATTATTATTATTATCTGACAGAATGCACCAATAGGAAAGTTGTCGATGACCCTAACATCTGAACTTGACAATTGTAAAAATTCTAATGTATATCAATAAAATGGTTTCTCTAGTTATGTGAGAAAACTCTTAAATAATGTAATTATTTGTAAGAGACGTTGATGATGATAGATACGCGATATTGCTTTGTCTTTGTAAGTGAATATGCTAGCTCATAACTACGTGCAATCTAGACGTGCTTGTTTAGTAAACGAGGAGGATTCTGGTTGCCATGACATCACTTCTGTTGTTAATTACATGCAAACAGCTTCTCTAATCAAACCCGCCTATATTTTGCAACAATATAACTATGATTCAATGTCGTGAACATATTCCACATGTGATTCACACGCAGATTATATTATGCTGTTCAAACAGACGTGTAAATTAAGGTTGTTTGATACTGACCTAAATGGCGCACAAAAATTTGGTTCATGTCTCCAAGGAAATATTGTTTCATTTGAGAACACCCGATACTCGTAATTTTATAAATTTCCTAATATTAACTTAATGCTGTTTTAATCTTATATTAAATTAATTTTGTATTGAATGCGATTTCAAATAACCAACTCCAGAGGACTGAATCTTGATATTAAGACAGTAAGGGGTGACTTGCTTTTGTGAACGTAGAATATTAATGACTGTGTTTACAGGAGCCCGCCACTGCTTCGTGTCCTGTGATATTTGAATTCCTCACAGTTTATCCAAGTTTCACTTTAATATTATCCTCCGATATATGAGTGGTCTCTTCATGTTTTCTGACCAAACTTCTATGTATATATATTTTTATTTTCCCCGCGTGTGTTACATGCTCCATAAATTTAATTATTTTTCATTGTTTAACGCTGATAAATCAAAGAATATCCTGTTTCGCACTTACAGAGCGCTCCAACACTGTATTAGTAAGGTCACTGTAGAGACCTTTAAGGTTTGAGTGAAGTGGTTCTAACAGTCTGCTACTAAAGGCCGACTTTAATCCGCCAGTTAAAATGATCAGAGGCTTTGTAAAATGAGCACAAAGAATTGTTGACTGAACACCTTATCTCAGCTGTTAGCTCATCTGACACACATCGAGCCGGCACTACGCTCAGATTCCGCGAACCATGTCTCTTGTCTGTCTGTCTGTCTGTCTATAAGTATTCGTCTCCATGGAAATGCGTATAATTTAAAAACTGGTTTCTGTTTGCGTCATTTCTTGTGGCTTCTTAAAGACAGGGGACTGGATGTCTGTTAGGTTAGCGTGACACGTTCTGCGCATGCTCTGATCAACACTGCTTTTAAAAATAACGTTTCTCTGTTGTACGCACTGTATCAGTGTCAACGAGCAACAATATAGCAAATACTGAATGTTGTTTTAAGGGCGAATACTTGCTGTGCCGTCCCGTTGCCTAACCAGACCGTCACGAGCCGAGCCAAAATCATTATTAAGGAATACAGAGGCCAGGTAAAGTGACGCGGACAATAAGTATATCAACAGTGAAGCCTCCAGAGCACGTTATGAGTGTTGGCTCGCGTCCAAAATCAGAGCAACCGTGGAAACGTACCGAAATGAGCTTTTTCCTAGTTATCCACATCCCTAGACCCTTAACGTGGGTTTTTGCAGGTGCATAATGGTTGTTTCAAAGCCAACCATACAACAGATGCATTGTATAAGAGTCGTAAACTATTTTTTTTTGCTTTGCTGTGTAATCTGGTATAATTACACCGACGTTTCAGAGATACTTGCTGTCTCAGTCATCACGGTTGTGTGTAAAATGTGTTTAATAAAGTAATTCACATTTTCGTATTCTCACTTTGTACTGAATTTTTTCGAAGTTTCTAGGGGGATGTACTGTCTGCATTAGTTTGTATTTTATATTTGGGGGGGGGGGTCCCTCACAAACGTTTAAGCCCTTAGGCTGCGCCCTCTATATATGATATCACTGTCTTTAAAAGAAATGCCTTCAGCCCTGTATATCTGTACATTATGAAGAAAACACAGAATCTGAGGAAAGTCAGTTTCTCTGTGTATTGGAGGAAGTTGTTATGAAGATCACTGAGTTGGTATGTTTGTTGCTGGGTTGTTATCTGTGTTTCTTAACTTTCCTCTCTGCGTTCTGTGTTTGAAATCTTTACATTCCTAAAGTTTCAGCAGAGGTTTTCTTCAATTAATTGAAACAGATAAGGAAACAAAATATTTATTTGCTCTGTTTTAGAATTTTAATGTCAAAGAATCTTCTTCTGCAAGTGAAATAGTTTTACATTAATCCAGTAAGGTTTTTTTTGTTCATTCTGTGCATTATAACTTATTTTCCGTGCATTTTGTTAAATGTATTTATCTGTGAATCGTTTAACGACGCTACCAGTAGCATAAACCATACGGCGTCAGATGATAGAACGATTAATGAATTGGAGAGTATATGGAAGGAAGTGGCCGTGGTCTGATTTAAGATACTCTGACATTATTTAAGATTTATTTTAATATTATCCTGCCACCTAAGAACCAAATACAATTTTACCTGCCGATTTTAGATCATACTGCCGATACCAAATGTTACAGAATTAGATTCAGTAATTTTGGCGATGAAAAATACGCACGGACACGAATTTGTTTTGTGAAAATAACCCATATGTTTTATCAAGCTTTATTTACTGTAAATTCAACTGAAATCAACTGGAAAATTTCCTGATGCAAGTTTTGAATAATTTGTATTGATATGTTATTGAACATGAAGAGTTATTACGTCACGGCTATTTGCTACGTCATTTTCGCGTCACTTCACAACTGAAATGGCATTATCGAATCAGATTCGTATCTTCTGTTCGACTCCCTCGCTATTTCTGTTCTGAGAGCACAGCTCTTCAATTAGCAGGGAATTCAATTACTTAAATTAATGAAATTTTATTATCTTCATGTCTGGCGTTAAGTTATAAAATCTGCGTCTCGCTAATCATTAGCTCATTTTAAATATTTTATATAAAAATTAACCGTGTAATTTTGGAAGGGAATACTGAGGGAGTGTGGCAATCAGAGACGAGGAATGAGGAGGAAACATCTGAGCCAATATGGCGTCTATCTATGGGTCAACACGGCACCAAAATTCAAAAAAGAACAATATTTGTTATTTACTAAAAATTGAGGACACGTGTGTCGCTAAGAACTGCAGAATATTTCAGCAATCAGGATCTGTGTTGGTGGAAATTGTGCTCAGAAAATAATTAAATATGCAGATATTAATTTACGGCTTCTCAGTATATATATACATACATATTTTAGTGTTCTGTCTGACGACAGGTCCATATGAACAGGAACCTTCCATCCTTCTCTCGGACTGGGACCTGTTCATATACGTTCTTGGCAGATGATCCAGAAGTGCTTTGCCATTGGGTTGTGCTGTCCTGGAGAATTTGAATCGTTTTCATCGGATGGTCGTGGGTATGTCCTCGAGAAGTGCTGGGGGATCCTGGAGAATTCCAGGACGATTTCTGGAGAAATCCTGGAAAAGTCCTAGAGTAGTGTTGGAGAAGTCCTGGAGACGTAATTCGGAATTTTGTGCCATGGAGTATTGGTGCAGAAATCCTGGAGAATTCCTAGAGAAATGCTGGAGTAGTCCTGGAAAGTTATTTAGATATCCTTAAGCGGTGGTGGGTTTGATGCTATGCGGGTCGGCTATTTTGAATTCATTTAAGTTTGATTGGTATAACTGACTTTGGATAGGTTGCGTTTTGTGTTAGGTTAGGTTAGGTTAGGTTAGGATAGGATAGGTTGGGTTAGGTTAGGTTAGGTTAGGTTAGGTTCGGTTTAGTTAAGCCAGTTAAGGTGAATGGAATAATTGTTGGGATGCCACGGAGAAACCGGAGAAGCCCCCGGAGGAGAACTCCGTGTTGCGTAGTCCACGGCCTTTCCCAACACAAGTTATAAATTCGAGCACCGCCGGGAATCGAATCCGAGACCCCAGGATTACAAGGCCAGCGTTCTAACCGCTAGACCACCGTGGCCTCTCAGTAGGCATTAGTGGTTGAGAGGTTATTAACAATTTCCTGTCACGTAATTTAGACGAGAACTTAAATATTTAACCTTATCACGAGAAAATCATGACTAAAAAATGAACAGCAGCTACGTAGTGACTTATCCTTGGTTAAGCGACGTGGTCACGCCGTCCACCGCGTCCAGGGTGTCGAGTGAGATCGACAGTCCCTTCACCGACGCATGTGTAAGGTCGGCACTGCTCTAAACACAGGGATGTGCTGCGGGCAGCATCTCCGGGCGCGAGTGTGTGGGGCGTCTTTAATCCCTGACGTTCGACGCCGTATAAACAAATGGCGTCGTCTGGCACAGGAAAAGTGGCGTTAGAGGTTGCAGACGTGTTAGTTCGGACGTGTTTGAAAATAGTCTCATCAACATACAGTCTCTCCCACCGATCATTCACTCAACCTCTGACGCTTTCATTCATATATTTATTCATCAATTGGTCACTGAGTCTCTTACGAAAAGTGCCTCTATAACGCTTTGTTGGAGCAAATTCCGGGAGTATACCTCAAAATAGGCCACGACCGATTCTTTCCATATTCTGTTAAGTCGTTGTTTATCGTGCCATCCGACGCTATATGGACTCAGCACAGACAGCGTTGTTAAATAAACACGTATTAGATAAATAATATCAAACTGTGGAAAAAAACTCTTATTTCGGTATACCAATAGAAAACTGCGTTGTCGTGTACTCATGTGGGGTGCAACAAGCCACTTTTGAGACTCTAGAATAAATGTGTGATTCGTTGAATTAAAAATGTCTCCTTCCGTTCATAGAATATTCCTATTTTAATGATTAAATTATCCTCTTTTTTGATTACGTAATGCCCTCTTGGACTTATTCTGTGAAATTTATTTGTTGTCTGTACTGTGGTCGTACCACTTTCATTTACTTTGTTACGTTTATCGAGAATATTTTACATTCATTATCATCGATAATTTTATTTGTATATTTTGTCTTCTATGGGAGAGGGGATTACTATACTTTAACATTTTCTAGATGCCAGATTTTCACGTACGAAATTGTTTTGAAAATATTTAACCCAAATATATAAAAAAAAAAATCAGCGATCAGTGTGTTATGTGCAAAATGTACGTTCGCATGCTGAATATATCGAAAACAATTGCCGACTGAGCAAATGCCTTACATAGCTGGAAAACTGAAGAGGTTAGTTTGCATTTCAATTGTTTTTAAATTCCGCGGATTACAGTGTATTACCAGTCATTAGCCAGTCCCATTTTAGTGTCCGTGTGAACTGCATGGGAAGTTTATTTATTTAAAAAAATGTGATAGAATTTCGGATGTAATTAATACAACGTTTTAGTTTGTTTGTTGTAAGCGATTGTATTGACCAATCAGCAAACAGCATATGCACTCATATTAGTTTGATTGGCTGATCATGTTGGCTTGTTGAATTTATCGAGTGACAAAATAATGACGAAAGTGGACGGCTTTTTGGTAATAAAATTCTATTTATAAATCCATTTAGACCTATATTTATTTATATTTTGTTTGTGTTGCACTTATACTTTATTTAGACATTTTAATAATTATATAAAGGATTTGTACGAAACCTAAATTTTGAGGGGAATTTTACCTAGGGTCATATAGCTTAATTATAATTATTTGTTGCTTTATAAGAAAATATTTTTTCGTATTTTTCGATTTTTTTTAAAGTGCGAGAATTTGACAATAATAGATTTGTTTTGTCGATATATTTTCTTCGCTTTATAACGTCGCACGATAACCATACGAAATATATGTTCCAACAACTAATGATCAGTAAAGGCACAAAACAAAAGATGAACTGTGCAAGAGATGAAGACAAGAAGGAAATTACCCGTTGAATTTCAACGGGTTTTTTTCCCCTCCGATGGTAATATATGAAAGTGTCGGGGATCGAGGTGAAATTGTAGCCGTGTCCAAAGTTGTCAGAAACACAGGCGTTCTTTTCTGACCGTCGCGACGCCTTGCAGTAGTTAATAAGAACGGAGTCTGGATCGGTCCATCTGCTTGGAGGGAGAAAGAAGGGAAGATAAAGAGACAGACGCGATGGCTGGGAGCTTGGGGTCGAGTGTCGTGCTTGGTCGAAGGGAAGAATTTAACAAGATTTCTCCTACAGACTGCGTTCAAAAGTTCTGAGTTCTGGTATGCTCCAGCCCCTCAGACTATTCATGCTGTGGCGCAGACATGAAGTGGTCTTGCAGGAGGATGGAGTTCCAGGAGAAATAGTTCCGACTGGCGGCTTTGTTTGTGATGAATTACAAACCCGTCAGCCACTCCCATTCGGATTGAGTCGTTTTGCATAGGTTCTCACGGCGGTAAAGACTTCGATTATGATCGTACTGGGTGATGTGAGTTTGTAGGTGGTTACCAGCTTTTTAGGGGAACGTATTGTCACCCTGAAGATGGAGGCGATATTTTCCTCCGAAACATCTATATTATATCACAGCACAAAAGAACTCAGACGACAAAAATTTCCTGTCTATTGTGGAGTCTGAATGTTCATTACCGTTTTCACACGAGCCTGTGTCTATTCGTGTCACAACGTCAATCAGTTTATTGATAGCAGTGACACAAGGTTATAATAATTTTAGAGCGACATGCTTCGGTTCGATGGGACCATCATCAAGATTTTTACAAGTATAAGTACACGAAAACTGAGAATTATTATTTTGTTAGAAAATATTTCATGGCGTGTTGTTTCATTAGAACAGCAGGCAGCATCCCTTATAGCACATCGCAGTGGGTAGAATTTGACTACCGTCACTTAGGACTGTGTAGCACTCATGTCAATTTCGTTACTGTTAAATTATTAACAAATTAAATGTCACACAGTTTCTGAGTGAACACTGCTTTTAACTGCTTACCACAAGTTACTCATTGCTAATTAATGCATGTTTCATCACTGTTCCAACCCTAAATACACCACACACTGTAGTTCTGTGCTTGCAGAATGCATACTCAGACAAATGTTGTGGGTTTATGTAGGCACACCAATTTAAACTCGTACGTTAACCCCTTTCTACGGAAAACTTTATTTAACAGGATTATTTGTTTGCAGTAACCGTGGTAATTTTGAAATGACTACCGTTGATGAATCGCCACAAACCATTTTAATTAAGAAAGGAAAGACAGACGGGAATGCTTTCATTAACTTTGTTAAGCAGAAAACTTTTCAGAGCAGATTTTAAAAATTCCGCCCCTAACATAAAGGGTTAAAGGCAATGTAAAAAGAAGTTATTGGTTTACAAAGGGGAGAAATGTGTTTATGGTGTGGTGTAGACCATGTTTTCATTCCCACCGAAAAGCTTATGTAGAACACATATCGACCGAGTTCCGTGAAACCCAGTGTGGTAGTTACCGGCCAGGGATTTAAACGTTTTATATCACAATTATGACTGACAAGTACCACCTGTAACTCAGAATTTTACCCATACAGCGTATTGTCATCTCACTTAATTCGGAATCCATGGAATATAATTTTGCACGCACGCATGTATGTCTGTGCATCTGTGTAATTCTTAAATTGTATTTGGATGACCTTCGGCTTCAGAGTGTTGGACTTTACATTTAAGCAACATAGCAAAATTACGTGTAGAATTTTAAAAATTACCCTAATTATAGTTCTTTGCTTAAGTGCCTATGTTACTCGCATTTTGTTATTTTCCATGCTAATTGTCTCGAGCTCACGTGTTCCCCAGTAGAGAAATACCGTGGAATCTTTTATTTGGGATGGTGAGGCTCCTGTGTAGTGAAGCTGGCCAATCCGCTACTCACTCCGTGGTATCCCAACAATTACTCCATTCACACACAGAAGAAGGCAATGGCAAACCACTTCTGGATCATCTACCAAGAATGTATATGAACAGGTCCCAGTCCGAGAAAAGGATGGAAGGATCCTGTTCATATGGACCTGTCGTCAGACAGAACACTAAATAATAATAAGATGAGGTGGTCTAGCGATTAGAACGCTGGCCTTGTAATCCTGGGGGTCTCGGGTTCGATTCCCGGCGGTGCCCGAATTTATAACTTGTGTTGGGCAAGGCCGTGGTCTAGGCAACACGGAGTTTTCCTCCGGGGGCTTCCCCGGTTTCTCCGTGGCATCCCATTCACACACAGAAGAAGGCAATGGCAAACCACTTCTGGATCATCTGCCAAGAACGTATATGAACAGGTCCCAGTCCGAGAAAAGGATGGAAGGATCCTGTTCATAATATATGGACCTGTCGTCAGACAGAACACTAAATAATAATAAGATGAGGTGGTCTAGCGGTTAGAACGCTGGCCTTGTAATCCTGGGGTCTCGGGTTCGATTCCCGGCGGTGCCCGAAATTATAACTTGTGTTGGGCAAGGCCGTGGTCTAGGCAACACGGAGTTTTCCTCCGGGGGCTTCCCCGGTTTCTCCGTGGCATCCCATTCACACACAGAAGAAGGCAATGGCAAACCACTTCTGGATCATCTGCCAAGAACGTATATGAACAGGTCCCAGTCCGAGAAAAGGATGGAAGGATCCTGTTTATATGGACCTGTCGTCAGACAGAACACTAAATAATAATAAGATGAGGTGGTCTAGCGGTTAGAACGCTGGCCTTGTAATCCTGGGGTCTCGGGTTCGATTCCCGGCGGTTGGGCAAGGCCGTGGTCTAGGCAACACGGAGTTTTCCTCCGTGGCATCCCAACAATTACTCCATTCACACACAGAAGAAGGCAATGGCAAACCACTTCTGGATCATCTGCCAAGAACGTATATGAACAGGTCCCAGTCCGAGAAAAGGATGGAAGGATCCTGTTCATATGGACCTGTCGTCAGACAGAACACTAAATAATAACCTCCACTCCCCATACGTCTTCATTGCAGTAGGGGCAGTTTTACATTCAGATTTCGTTCATGTGTGCAGGGCACAAAGAGTCTTAACCCCGCGCACGTTCTAACATTCATGGCGTGGTCCTTAGTCTTCGTATGAAATAAAAATGTCGGTAAAAGTACCAACATGGCAACTGTACGAATCATTGTTCTGTTTCGCAGGTCGTTTTGCGAGATGTTATTGAGGTCACGAGCAATGGAGCAGGAAGCTGGGGTCGTCATGATACTGTCACATCACAACGAAATTGGAAGAGAAAAATGTGGCGTCATTGGGACTTCGCTCTACTTCCTGAATGTCTCATATTTTGTTCTAAAAAACGCTCATTTCGTTTTTACTCCGAACAAGCGGGAGTATTTTTTTTTTTACCATGGGCCAGTATTTTAACTCTCATCTGCAGGCATAGCTCAGCGGTAAAAGGCTATAACATAACACGAAATTACCGGAGGGAGGGGGGGGGAAACAAAAACACGACAAGCGGTAGAATTGATAACTTACATACCATGAGTTAAGAAGAAATATTTATCTGAGCTTCTCACGGCTGTCTTCCGTGATTTTGCACCGTCAAGCCCGGTAGACACTGACCGGCGTTTCAGAGATCCTTGCTGCTTCCATCTTCAGGGCGGTGTCATTGAAATCTGTTCAGAATTTCGGCAGGTGAACGGCGGGCAGGTAGACTGACAGATATCTCCCCATTTCGCGTTCATTTTACGTAGAGACCTGTCTTAATTCCCAGTAATTGCGGAGTGCCCGGTCGCTGCTCCACGTGCTGTAATCAATACTGCCAAACCCCCCACTCCGTCCCGCGCGCAGTGTGCCCTCCCCTCCCCTCCCCTTCCCCGTCACCCTAATATTTTGCTGATGGATGTTCAATAGGCTTTGGCATTTTCCTCAATTAAATGTAAACAACGAACACCCTGTGCGGGGGGAGGGGGTGATGTCGCGTGTTTGGGAGGGACAACCTCTTCTGTGTGGGTTGGTTACGTTACACTGTGAACTAGGGCGCTGCATGCACGCATGCACTGATGTTCAATTGATCGATTTATTATGGGTTAATGAATGGGCCGATGGATAGGCGTATGAATTGATGTTTGACTGAATAGGTTAATTGATTTGTTCATTGAATGGAAGGATAGATCGAATGAGAGGACCGTCGGAGGGGGCATAGATTGATTTATCCATTGATCGATTAATCGATCGATCGATGGATCGATCGCATGTTTTCAGCTTATTTGAGTTTGACAGGAAGTATTTTATTCAGCGTGTTTACCGATGTATTTCGGATTATTTATCTTGATGATATCGTTGAGGGTGAAAGTAAGATATTATTAAAATGGAGGATGAAAATTGATCCGAAGTGAACGTGACGTCATCTTTGATCATGTTGCTCAATTTGAACTAATTGTAATGTAATAAATGTTTGTTGAAGCTAACAAGATCGCTTTATACCACTTTTTTTTTTTCGTATTTGAGACAGGTTCTGAAAAGTATTTATGTTTTTACATAAAACTGTCTTAAAAATTGTCCGTTTTAAACGGTTTGATAATTTTTTTCACAAAACTTCCCAGTATAATATCCAATAAAAATTCTTTTATCTGTTGTACAGTAATTCTGGCGGAAGATGATCGCGCTTTGCGTCATATGAACTGAACAAGAGCACACTTTATTTGTCTTCAATACCGCTCATATTACAACTGGCTCAATTATCCCATCTTCCAGTTTACATATGGCTTTAACGCAGACTCCCAGTGGAAAATTACAACTCCAGGTTTTCCTATTGAAAATGTCACGTGTCTTCTAAAGAACCATTAAATAAAAATTACCGACATATTTTTATATTCATTATAACAGCCTTCGGGTTTTACGCAAATCACACGGAGACTCGAAATATTCAGCGTTATTAGACTTCTTTTTAATAGAATCCTGAAATTGATTGGTTTGACAAAACTCTCTGATGCTAGAGGAGCTAATGACATAGGTCACAGGATGAAATGCCAATTCGTAATACATAAAACGGACGAGGAGACTTATGTAAGGTTGAATGTGTTGACTGAGTTTCTGTGTTTGCAATTTCATACATACCGAATTGAATCTAATAGACTTTTGTGACTTACTTCCTTCTTCTACGAAATGTTTATCGTCTTCACACTCCCCCCCCCCCCCCCCCCCCTCAAATCTCAGCTTCTCAGTTCCCTCACAGATTAACAATAACTAATTAAACAATATTGACATAACTTACAATGCTACTATACGTCTATAATCTTTGTAATTCAATTAATTTATTAGTGTGCATGTCAACAGCCAAACGAGGCCAATTACAGTCAGGCACAAAAACAGCGTTCAATAACTATGGTACAATACATAGATGATGTATAAGATAAAATATTAATACTAAGTGAAAACAAACAATAAGAAACCAGAAAAGAAAACTTACAAAAATTGAATAGCACAAAATATATTTTAATAATCTTAGCTTAGATTTTCTATTATTCAATGAGGTGGGGAATATGACAACAGGACAATAAATTGAGAGTCATTATAATGATCTGGAATGAGGTCGTGGCCTATTTCAGCGTAAGGTCACTAGGTGAACTTGGACAGATCATCACGTGTGTGATCAGGATAACCAGTGATTTTACCCGGGTACGGACTGATACTTTTTAAATATAATTTTAAAATCTTATTTCTACAACAACTTGCTCGATCAAGAAGAAGAATACGTATAGTAACAGGCAGCAGCTTATGGCGTGTGATAGTTGTATTAACACGCATTTGTTATAGTAAACTAAAAAGGAAAAAGTTTAACATTGAACACTGTAAATGTAATCTGTAACTGTGTGAGGGTGTGTTTGATTGAGCACGAATTGCCTTCGAAACAGCAAGCAGAGGGCGGAACTGACAATAACAAAGACGACTCGTCTGGCGTCATTGCAACAAGATTGGGAGAGGGACGGAATTTCTGCTCTATCGACTGTTGATCGTCGCGTTAACGCGTCACAATTACGACGCAAATCTTTTGTCTGTGTGTGGCGTGTCTTACGTACATCGCATCGCTGTCGTCTTGTCTTCTGTAGCGCAGTGGATTCTGACATCTTCCGCCTGCTTAACATTCTGAGACACTGCATTTTACCCACGAAGTGGTTTTCAATGGGTTTCGTATCATTCTCATAATAAATAACGATTATTTCCTGAAACAGCGTTAACCAGCTGATCGTTATCATGGAGACGTGTTATGTTTTGTTTGAGAAAAGAAATTCATTTTTAAATGTTGTTTAAATTATCAACGTCTGCAGAAGATCGTCGTAATGGTGATCGGTGGGGGGGGGTGTGTGTGTGTTAATTTTAAAAAGTCACCTCGTCAATAGAAAAAGGTCATGGATATATTCTTCCCATGATCTTCCACCCCCCCCCCCGCCCAAAATTGGGCAGTATGTGGCAGTAAGGATAAATTCGTGCCCCTCCTGGGAATCGAATGTAAGCCACCAGTAAGTAAGTAATTTTATTGAATAAACTGTTCTAGTAAATAAGTACTACATATACCCTGCGTTCTTCAAAAATTGAAGAAGAAAAATGTACGCTTGCAATTTGCTTACTTGGGATTAGAAAATATTGCAGAGTTTATGTCTTGTACTGTAGGTCACGGTGGTGTAGCGGTTAGAACGCTGGCCTTGTAATCCTGGGGTCTCGGGTTCGATTCCCGGCGGTGCCCGAATTTATAACTTGTGTTGGGCAAGGCCGTGGTCTAGGCAACACGGAGTTTTCCTCCGTGGCATCCCAACAATTACTCCATTCACACACAGAAGAAGGCAATGGCAAACCACTTCTGGATCATCTGCCAAGAACGTATATGAACAGGTCCCAGTCCGAGAAAAGGATGGAAGGATCCTGTTCATATGGACCTGTCGTCAGACAGAACACTAAATAAAAACACCTTTAGGTTTCTCGCCGTTTCACTACGTATTTCATTTTTGAACAATGGCCTCAGTTCTATATAACCCAATACGAGGTTGTAGAAATGCAAATGACAGCCATCTTGAATGTCGGGATAGAGAAACTGTGGCATTTTAACTGCGCGGCTTAGCATCAAACTCATCACCGGAGAATTTCTCTGTTTATTCAGATGTTCGTATTTACGTCTCGTGGAGATTATAATGCGCGTTCTTATAGGAATAAGACGAAGGGAGCAAAAGCGTCTTATGGGCACATCACTTTCTTTCGGGTTTTAATACCACCGATGCACTTTGCAGTTTTTTCATTGCTAATGTATTCATTGCCCTATAAAGTTGAGAATTTTAGCATTCCTGTTGAATTTCGTGGCGCGTAGTTTTGTCTTAACAGTCGAAAACATTTGGGAATTTTTTTTCTCTCTCTCTCTCTCTGGAAGTGCACGTTCGATTCACGTCTGATGTGTGGTCCAGTGACGTCTCAAAATGAAACAAGAATAGATTGATTCCAATTTCGAGACAAAGCTTTCGCGACACGCATACATGAATCTCAGATACGAAGATATCCGTCTTCTGGGTTATTGCGCTGTGTAGTCTGGTCGATGTTAACAACGTTTCAGAGGTCATACTGCCTCCGTCATCAGGGCGATCATCGCCCTGATGACGTTGGTTAACATCGACCAGTCTACACAGCGCAACAACCCAGAAGACAGAAATCTTCATACTCACCGCTGTGAAAACCTCAAGTCTTACATAATCTCAGATACATTAGCACCACACAAACAGCACGTGAAAATTTCTAAAAGACTCCATGTTGCCTACGTCACTGATAAGACACACTCAGCTTAACATCAAGAAACATTCTGCAGTTTACGTCTTCCAAACATAAATAATATCCACAATGTTCCTCACGGATAAGTTTACTAAGCACCAATAATGTTAAATGTTCGCACAGATGTCCCATAGTTTCGACCGAAAGTTAATGGAGAAGATTCCTCCGGAAGTCAACACACCTCCACGACAAAATCAATACTGACCGAACTTCCCTGACAGCACACGAAATTGATCGCAACGAGTTGTATTCGGACGTCGTAAGTTTGGTTCAATACTCCTCCGGTACATTGCGTCTATGATTAAAGTCTTCACGTCCACAAGGACGTCATATTTAAAACATTGCCCTGCAGAGAATACCGATCATCATGTTGTGATGGTGACGAAATTCTACGAATTGATAGGTCTTTATTGTTGGAATGTGCGTTCACATGGGAACTCGCGATGCAGCTGGAACATATCAGATCTAAAACTTCTTGACGATGGTGAAGAGTCAATTGAATAAAAATTTTCTTGGATATTATCCATCGTCTAGTAAATATAAAACGTAAAACGACGTTTCGGAGATGGGACTCTGTCTCCGTCTTCAGGTTCCTACACAGTTGGGCCCACTAGATAGAGCTAATCCCTATCTCCGGATCTCTTGGATATTATCCATCGTCTAGTAAATATAAAACGTAAAAACGACGTTTCGGAGATGGGACTCTATCTCCGTCTTCAGGTTCCTACACAGTTGGGCCCACTAGATAGAGCTAATCCCTATCTCCGGACCTCTTGGATATTATCCATCGTCTAGTAAATATAAAACGTAAAAACGACGTTTCGGAGATGGGACTCTATCTCCGTCTTCAGGTTCCTACACAGTTGGGCCCACTAGATAGAGCTAATCCCTATCTCCGGACCTCTTGGATATTATCCATCGTCTAGTAAATATAAAACGTAAAACGACGTTTCGGAGATGGGACTCTATCTCCGTCTTCAGGTTCCTACACAGTTGGGCCCACGTTTTATATTTACTAGACGATGGATAATATCCAAGAAAATTTTTATTCAATTCAGCTGGAACATACTTAAAATAATCCTATGATGGCAGGCGGGTAGGCTTGGAACAGGGGCAGGCTTTGACGTCACCGCCCTTTGGTTGTTCCGTTCGTGAAGATGCAAAACGGACCATCGGTTCAGTCTGTCCTATTCCAACAGATGTAATTAAAGGCTTGTTCCATTGAAGATGCAATCGGATGAGACCTCGTTAGTTTCAGCCTTTCATTTTCAATTATACTGAATCTCCATTAATGGTTACATGCACAGTAGTTGTGAATAGGGGCCATAAATCATATCCAAATTACAGGCCACGTGTAGCTACAGGCTAGTCGATCCGTTAATTAGAAGGTATATGCCATAAACACATTTTAAATGGTTCATCCCGTTGAACAAGCCATTACGAAAAGAACACGCGAAATTAGTCCTTTTCGTTTTGTTTAAAACTCAAAAAGAGTTTCATTAACAGTAATTTTGTGAAGATAAAGTGTTGCGAGTTATTTACCGTAAGAACTGAATTTTTAAATGTGATTTAGATGAACGTCGTGCTTCAAAGGATTAATTCCTAGACTGTCCTTTGTACTTGACAAGTATGAATGTAGTGAATGTGTAAGTGAAAGGTGGCAGTTCACAAAGAGATGAAAAGGGATTTGTTCCTCGGGTTGTTAGATTGTCAGGTTCAGAGCCCCGTTTCGTATTGTCTGAACAACTCCGGTGTCTGAAGGCTGCCAGATGTCTCTTTTCCGCTCACTCCAGTTATTAATTTGCTGCGAGATGAAAGCCACTTCACTTGTGTTCTGTTTGTGTCTCTTTCTGATTATTAGTTTATTTAAAAAAACGCTGACATACGCAGTGGTCAGATGACGCTGGGATCTGTTGACATTGATTTAATTTATGCAAACTAACAAGAAGTGAGATCTACAAGGCATGTAGTACGCATGGGGAAAGGAGAACACGTACAACATTTTAGTCGGAGTACCCGAAGAGGACCCAACACTTGGTAGAGTATAAGAATTCATCTTAGAGAAATTGATTTTAAATTGCCTCAAGGAACAACCTACTGAGTGGATTTACTTAATTCCGTTTAACAATTATTTATTTTAATCCGTCTTATCACAACATTTAAAATTTCTTATAATTAAGATAATGAAATATCATTCATGTTCCATATCGATTGATCGATTTACATTCCTTCCTTCGCCCAAAAATGGAAAAACAAACGTAATGAAACATCACCAAAAAAAACTACAGAAATCGTAATTGAGTTTTAAGTTCTTAGATATATTTTACACCGATGATGGTTTTATAAAAACCGAAACATGTTGTGTAAATGTTCCGAAATGTAAATCGATCAATCGATATGGAACATCAATGATATTTTATTATCTTAATTATAAGAAATTTTAAATGTTGTGATAAGACGGATTAAAATAAATAATTGTTATAATATTCACAATATGACGAAATTTCACTATCTTAATTCCGTTTGAGGTATTTCTGTTAAGTCTTCGTTGCTGCATTATTAATATTTTATTCGGGCACTCCGTCGATTTCATCTCTTGCTTAAAGACCCATTTCATTAGGGCAGTGAATGGACTCGGGGTCTCTCGACGTTCTATTTGGGCTGACTTAGTTTTCAATTGTCACGTGAGATGCGCCTTCTCCTGCCGGAGCTCCTGTTCACAAGTTCTTTTACACTTGATTCTAGCCGTACTCGGATATTGATATTTATATGGAACACTCTACAGGTTGCCATGGCAACAGACTAGGTTGTTCTTCAGTAATACCTTTGAGGTTAGTGGGGTTTTTTTTTTCAGGAAGAAACTTACGTGGAGTGAACGGTGAGCCGAAACAAACTCCTTTCGTTTATTCATTTGTTTACCCGATAATTAATTCTTGAAAATGTTGACGTTAAATTCCTCTTCACGTCTCATGCAATGTCATTTATTAAAGTATCTCCTTTATTTTGATGATATTTCATTATAATCTTTGGTACATTATTCCTTCAGCAACAGATTAAGATATGTTTTCTGGTCTTAGTTCGGTTTTCGACTCGATGAGCTTTGTTAGAATTGATGTTTTGTTCCTGCTGTTATAACGCATCTTTGAGCACAATACGGTCGCTTGGTTGGGGAACAGCATTTATACTGGATGGCAGCGTATGTCTCAATTCCTGAGGGGGAAGTCTGAAAACTAGTCTCATCTTCGTGCCTGAAGGAAAATGTGGAAAAGAAGTGTTGATATTTGCGGTTTATATTGTGTTCTGGTGGTTTGAAAAGAGGAGGAATCTGTTGACTTATTTGACAGGGTAGAAGCCTTTCTGTCCTGAAAATTACAACCTAAAAATAACACACGATTTATTAATGCCCCAAAGTTTAGGGTTGAAGGCACGTGCAAGATTGTTAACCAACAAAACGACTAATTAATTTTATGGTAAGGAATTTTCCTTCGACAAAAGATACGTTCGAAAAATTCATTGTTTCTGATTTTAGAACTGCGACACCATGCTCAGAAAAGCCTACTTTGTAATAATATTTGCTATCGGTTAATTTCATACTTTTGAGCAAGAATATTTTAATAATTTCTTCCCGTTGTGTCTTAATGTTAATTGTTAACGTATAGGTCTAAATCTGAACCATTTACTTAATTAATGATCTATCTTTAAATAAATTAATTATTTTTGTTCTTAACAGTAAATTTATTGCACCGAAATTATACTGGGCATTGTCCACTGTGACAAACCATCATTACCAGAAATTAAAATTTCGTAAAATCTGCATAACCCAAATACTAAAGACATGCCGTATATTAGAAAGTTATTGAACAGCGGGAAAAGAGAATGACATATTCTAATGAACCTAGCGTGGCTTTATCCAAGCACAGTTATCTTAAGAAATCATTAGTCTTATCTCCCGATTGTTTGTTGCGTTTCTATGGATAACAAATTTAATATCACCCCAAAATAGATGCGCATTGCACCGCTGCTTAAAAGGGGCTTTTAGACGGGGTGGTTTTGAGTTTCCACTTACATGATTCTCCGGTAGCCGCAGTTAACGAGCTGAGAGAGGCAAATATTTAAAGGAAGTTTCAAGATTAATTTCTCGCGTTTTAATCTCGATTCACCAAGGATTTATGGCGCTGAATTTCCCTCCTGACGTTTAATTACGGCTGGCTGTAAATCGTCTGGATGTACCTGCTTCTGTGAATCTCTGTTTCTTTTCGTATGCTCCTCAAAGTTATGGTGAAAGCCATCCTCTATTATCGCATCAGCGGGTTTCTTTATCTTTTCTTAGAAGAAATACGAATTCTCTGCATGGATCTTCCAGTTAAGATCTGGCCCTTTTTGGAATAAATCAAGGAATGATGTTTAGGTGCAAAGTAAAGGTGTGGAAATTGTTTAAAATTTCCTGCATTCATATTCTTCGCTTTTCTTTTCTTTTCTTCTCATTTATATATTTCTTAATTCATGTTTACTTTTCTGTTGTTTTTCTCGTCTTCTTCAGTCATCTCAGTTTCTTTGTCTTAGAAAAGGAACATTAAAATTTGTAACATGGAGGGGACCCTGTGTGTTCGAGTAATACGTTATTGAAACTCATGGGCACAGTTCCTTGCGATTTGGATATCTTATTGACATCTGTATTCACGTATTAGATATATAAATTATTATTGCTGATAAAAAGTCACTGTTTTAAATTTAATCGTATTACAAATGTCACCCTCTGACTACTCTCAAATGTTATTTATCCTTGAACAAAATATACATCTTTCAAACTAAAGCCTTCAAGATTTCAGGAGATATAATTTTCGCGTTATGTACCAGATATATATATATAAGATGGAGCATATGTGGAAAATAAAATTATGAATTTAAATAATTTGTATTACTTCGATACGATATAAAATTAAGTTATTGCCACAGGTTACAATATAGACTCTAACACCGAATTTAATCAAAATTCGTTCAGTAGTATCGGGGAAAAAATCGTGCTTACAGACACTCACTGCCCATCCAATAAGCACGCATCTGTAGACAGAGGTCTCTGGCCATGATTTCACAGTTACTCTTACACGAGGCAGTGCACACTGGATGGGAACTGCATTAGTCACCACTTGCAGAGGTCAAATGTCTGCGGGGTTCTAAACAACAGACTGCATGTCATCATTCTGGTCAGTGAATTTATAAAACTTTATGATACCTCGAGGCAATCCCGTCAGCGATTATGCTATTGATTTATACAGAGTGATTCAAAAAAGCCCATTGCAACTGTGAGAACACATGTGAACGGTCGGTTGAAGGAAGGTAGTGGTTAAGGTCACGTAGGCCACGTGACCCACAGGTCACATGCGCTGCCTGAGGCATGCGTGTATGTGTGAGCACCGGGTCTTTTGAATCACTTTCCACTTTGCACAGGAACTTTTGAATCACCCTGTATTATCCTCCTTCATATTGGAAATAGCGGTTGAATTTATGGAATTATACCGGCAGCTTCCTAGGAGGACTGAGGAAAACCGCGAGAAAGGATGTTATGTTTCCGGGCAGGGGTTTGAAGCCGGTACACGTCGAGCACAAAATAGGGTTGCTAACCAGTCAGCCGTGACGTTTGGGAAATGATTTTCTATGCCGTAAGATATGGGGCTGTATTTTAATATGTCGACTCATGAAAACGCTAGAGAAATACTGTATTAATCTGTGGAAGAGAATGTGGGGACAAAAAAGTGGAATTTGGTCCCCGGGAATCTGCGGGGTGTACAGACAGATAATTACGTTAACAAAGCCAGTGGATTGCAGCTGTATCAGAGATACAGGACGCAATGTTGACAAAAAATACATAAAGGAACATTCCCATCATTTTATAGCCGTGTGAATCTTCATGAAACAGAAATGCTCTGGTTCTCTGCTAACACATTTATCATCTGAAGATGACGTCGCAAACCTTAAAATGCATCCACTTGTCCTGCCTCTGCGAAATTACATTTTAATTAAATTTTTTTACGGTTTTAATAAAGAGAAGAGACTGAATATAGTCACATATTAAAATGTGGAGTAATTGGTTTCTACTTGATATTTAATACTGGAATTTTAATTAATAAACAGTCGCGGATGGCAGACAAGGGGTGGCCCTCCAGCTTGTTGGTTTTGTGTAGGATTAATCGCTTATGGCAAACGACTAGAATGAACAAGTGTAATATTATTGTGGTGATTAAATCGAATACAGTGTGATGGGCGGGACATGTAACACGGATGTGGTTCAGAAGTTTTTCAACTTGTGGTCGTATGTGTCTAATAGCCTATGTTCCCTTGCTGTTTGCGTCAAGGGTCAATATTTTTGTGCAGCACAGTTTACCGTGTAGCAGTTACTTTTTTTGTTTCGCACAGTACAGGGAAAATCCATTAAGTTTCTGTTCAGTGTTGGAAAAACAATAATTTCCATGGAGCTAAGCCCTTCTTGAGGTCACAATCGTTCATCCAGTCAATTCACCGTCTTTTATGGAAACGACTCTACCACCATGTTTACCATAACTTGCCATTGAGCAAATTCTGAGCCAGAGTAATCCAATCCACATATTAATATTTTATTTGAGATACGTTTTAATACTGTCCTCCCATCTATGTGAAGAACTCATAATTTTTTTTCTATTTCCCTTGTATTATCAGTTTCAAATGCTTTATGTAATGCGTTCTACGTGCCCTGCCGATCTCGTTCTTCGCGGTTAGATCATCCTAATGATGTCTGGTGGACAGTACAAATTAAGAATGTTTTCATGTTAGGTAGTAGAGCGAATGTTACAGGATATGGACGCAGTCGATATTTCTGTTTTAGACGGTAATGTCTGTCAGACGTGTGTGACGTGTACGCCATCAGTTCCATGAAACAGAGCAAATTATAATAGACTAGAGAGCACCGCAAGTCAGGAACTAGGATCCGGGAACTTCCCTCGAGAAATCTGTTACAGCTGTTCACCACCACGTGTCCGAAATGTTGAGAATTGTAGTTTAGCGAGTGGTTCGTATTACTGATTAATCATCACTAATACGTATTTATTTACGCCTTGAACAGCGAAGATCATATATGTAATACTTAAAATCCCATTAAACTTCGGTAAACTTCTCATTAGACCACGCGGCCCCGACGTCTTTGAAGACATTTTTCATGCATAAAACGTCAGTTCCTACCGATAAAACAGCACACTATAAATTACCTGTGTTATGAATATCATTCGGTATACGATGACAAAAGTTGCTTCGTGTTGCAACATGAAAATGAAATTAATAAAATTAATGTGGGAAATGCCGAATAATTTTATATTAAAATAGATGGTACCTCTGTAAGGGGTGATAACAACGAAAGATTTAAGCATCACGTGAGCCTGACGCTAGACGCCAATATAGTTTAGATCATATCTGTTTCAGAGTTGCTTATAGCGTCCATAATTAGGGCGATAAGAGACAGCAAGTATTCCTGAAACGTCGATAAACTCGTATCAGGTTACACGTCCCAGCATCCCAGAAGAAAATCACAAACAATCAATCATCATCTTATTTTCCTCTAGCGTTTCTCAGACTTGCCAGCTTTCTCGAACTCTGTTGAACACATAAGAACGTATGAGAAAGCCTGTGTCTTGATTAGGTCGTCATGCTTTGTGTAAACTTCAGTTTTTCAAGCAGTCCCTTCCCAGAGTGTTTTAAACCAACATCTCTGTGTAATTATTTGAACTCGTACGACAAGTATCAACTTCTTGTGTTTTAAACCATCTTTTTCAATTCTCGGCGAGAAGTACAGATCGTTATTCTGTGAATAAAGATTTCCATTCTTCCTGTCCCATCACTGACGATATTATTTTAAGATGAAAGTCATTAGGGAGACGTTATTTATGAAGTGACGCTTTTGCGACAGAAGACAGTTTCGGAGATAGCGTAAAGAGAAAGAATGTCCTCCATCTCATTTTCCCCACACTGTCTCCTCATGCATATCGTCACATTTCTCTTTTTACCTTTCTGCTTATAATTTGTCTAATCCTTATTCTTGGTTTTACTCACTTTCTCCCTTCCCTCCTCCTCTTATTACTCCTTACACAGTGTCCTGAACTGCACAGTCCTAATTATATACTGGGTCTGAAAGGGATTTTAGTTATTACACATTTGATGATCTGACCGAAGTAACCTTCGTAGTTCACACAGCGTCGTTGAATAACTTAAGATTTCAATTTTTCCTTTTGATTTGGAGTTCCTCCTCACTCTTTTTAAATATCCTTGCCAATCACATTTGCAGACGTCACAGGGTTTGTCGTTTGCTTCAATATTCAAGTACATATTATTTTTGAAAGGTTTCTCATCTCTTTGTTTAATTTGCTGGTTACTCTGGTGTCACTAGGTTTATGAGAACCGTGGGTTGACATATTACGGTCTCACTTTATTGCACAAAGCTTTAGAGAAGCGAAGTACAGCCAACTCATGATGAACTACTGTACTTGGTTTATGCTCCATAAAATACGGCAACTTCTCCGTCATCCGTGCGTGGCGGGCTGCTATCGCGTAGGGGAACTCTATGCACCGAAATCCAAACAGGAAAGTGAATATGATTTTCGCCCATAGGTTTTTATGCACACATTTAAAACAGCACAAAATGTTAAGAAACGTAAAGTTGGCAATGCTGTTTCGTGGTTGGAGATGCGCTACATTTCCCTGAGCTTAAATTATTGAACGTCCGCCGAGCACAAATATATTTTCTTAGAGACTTTTATTTAATTTTTTATGACAGGATTTCTTAAATGCTTGCTGAAGCTCGGTAGAAATATTTTATCTTAAATTATACTTTCTTATAACCTATAGATTAAAATATATTGAAGTAAAATTTTGTTAGTTGTTTTGTGTGGGGTGGGGAAACTTAACACGAATTCAAGGCGATTCAAAATAATGTATTGTGGTTAATTTGAGGCTTCGGACTGAACATAAAAGGAGAATAAAAAAATACACAATTATGAACTTCATAATTTTGTGGTAATTAAGCAAAGGACGAAGAGATGAAAAAACTTAAACAATTTTGGTTTAGAGAACCGATTTTAGAACAATGGGGTTTGAGGATTTGGGCTGCATTCAAGTGACTCGGGATAGGTTCTGGTAGCATAATCTTCTGATCACAGTAGTGAACATTTTGATTCCATAAAAGGGGGGGGGATTTCTTGATTACGTCACCGAAATACTTTGTCTGCTCCTGTAACTTTATGAAATCGTCAAACAAATACTTCATAAGTCAGAGTATTGAGTTGGTATAAAATATACGGTTTTCCATAGCCCTTATCCTAGCTCCAGACCACGCGGACGAATAGGGAACTGGAGGTATAGCACCAGACATTTTGACCTTGGCACTAGACTGAGTAGTGGTCTTGAGCCAGGACCGGGAATAATAACCCCAGCCTACACGTTGGTGTGCAAACACAGTATTCCTCATGTTATGAGAGCCTGTGTGGAAATTGCATACACGTCAGGCGACCGTGGAATTGCAGCGGGTTCTGGACGCGAGGGACCACTGCGTCAAGGCGGCTTGCAAGCAAGAGCTACACATAGCTCAGTTATGAGACAGGACGGTGAAGGTGATGTTTGTAATGCGTCTCCGCGCCCTACATACGCCTCCGTGGCCATCTTTGTGTGGTTTACCCCTTTAATAATTTTTAAACCTAATTTTAAGTTTTTAATTCCTTGCTCTCAGGATCACATACACGGCGTCTGTACGAACTTTAAAATGAAAGCGACGCGTAGTGCAGTGTTCTGCCGTAAAATTTTGTGGGTCAGAATATTTTTTTTATTACTATGGTACAATAAAGTGTATCCGCTTAAGGGCGGGAGAAGCATACAGAAAATTTATTTGCTACATTTCCTGTATTTATTCTCTGGGGTACTGTCGTTCCCCAGAAATGTACCTGCTCCTCGTCACTTTTCCTGAAAGAGTTCACACAATTAAACGATGTTACTATATATGTTGAACTGTTTACATGGAGCCGTATCAGGGATCATAGGTCAACTGTGATGTATGAGTGCGAACCGCACATCAAGCAGGTTAGCCTAGCGGTAAGACTCCAGATGGAGAAGCTGTATCCTCTTCGAATCTCCGTCGGGTTATCTTTTGTCTTATATTTTATCGATGTCTTTAAGAAAACGCTGATTCGCCACACACAAGCATCCTCCTTTCAAATAATTTCCTCCTTATTTTTAATTATGTTCGTCTCATTTGTTCGGCGGTGTTTCGAATAGCGTCTGTGGTTGAAGTAACGTTGTTAAATAACCCAAGGCAGCAGGGTATGTGCAACAGAATTACGGTGTATTTTGAACGTCCGTGAAGTGATGTGTCACTAATGCGCTAAGCTAGGTCGCACCCAGAGACTTTACGCTCTCATTTCCGCCGAGCGTTAGTCATTTGTTGACCGGCTTACCCAGAATGCTCCTCTGGAGGATGTGAATTGCTGTGTTCTGTTATCGCTTACAGTGTAACCGCGCTCGGGTGTCAGCTGGAATGCCCATCACGACACCCGACTGCAGTTCAAAGAGACAAGTGCTAATCCGTGGGTCAGACGAAAATGGCCTAGGGGTCTCCACCTGCTCGGGTTCAAGACTGTACCCTCTCCTGCCTGTCCCATTCCCTAGTTCTTCGTGTTCCTGTGTCTGGCACTGATGATGTAAGTTCATGGTGCTTCGTTACGAATAATATTGAACACGTAAACGCCAAAATTCCATTATTCGACGTTTTTGTACATCAGACTGAACACGAAACGTCTTCTCGCGTCACCCCCACTCCTCTCCGTTAGGCAGACACGTGAACAGAAAGAAATGCCCTCAAATCAGTAGGTTATAGCTCCACGCGTTCTTATCCTCGACTATTGATGGAGGTGAGTTGTTATTCATTCATTAGTAATCGTACTGTTTGTCGCTAATCCGAGCTGCAGGCAGCGTCGTTGAATAAACCACAGATGAATAAATAAATAAATAAATCCAAATTAGTCTGTTCTATAGTTTGTTTCGTTTTATTGATTCGTCTTCCTGATTCCATTACGTTTTCAGGGTTTCAAGCCCAAATGAAGTCGTGTGTTCTCTTATTCAGCTTACAGTTTCCCCGTGCGCCACAGTACAGTAGCTTCTTCTTCTTCTTCTTTTTCCCTTTCTTTTTGGTACAGACTGGACATCAAACAGTGGGTGACGCCCAGAACTCAAACACTGAAGCACGTGTCTGGGCATTGTTTGTGCTTGTGACACTTTGCAAACAACCCCAGGCGCACCGCTGTCCCGCAACGCAGCTGTTAAGCAGACGCCTCCTTCCCCAACTTGTAATCCGCATTTATCATTTTTAGAGAGCCTGTTCGTTCGCACGCACTCGAGAGATCTGATTGATGCTCCACTCAAGACAAGTCCATTTCCTGTCTTCATTAATTCTGTTCAGATTCTGTGAATTTTCACTTCCTCATCTTCAAAACGCGTTTTGGTTCGGATTATGAAGTTAGATCAGGATTGTGGACGTGACTTGGAGAGTGATGTAATTCAGCTCGAGCGATATTTGTATGACAGTCCACTGCTACCAGGTGAATCAAACATATAACACAAAATTTGAAATTCAGTAACTCGAACCTGACTGTTATTGACGTGTACTCAGGGCACGTGGTCTCTCCCTGTGTCGTGGTTATACAGGGTGATCGCAGAGTCGCGTTCAGCGATGGACTTATTAATTATTTTCCTCATGTTTGATGCTACCCCCGTGAAGGGTTTCTCCACTGACGGCAGCGATTCACCAGGCGAAATGTTATCGATTTGTTCAGCTCAGGAGAATCGGGAAACGAATCTCTAAATTCATTCTGGCAAGTTAAGTGAGAACGAGTTGCCAGAGAAAGACAAATGACGGGGTGGCGCTCGACACTTTTATAGCGGTTCTTGCCGGTAACGGGTAAGTGACATCTACGTTCAACTTTATCAGTGGACGTACCGTATATTGGAAAATAGGCTGGTGCATGAATAATCCTTCTTGCTGATGGGGGGGTTACAACCTTCTCCACCACCTATGGCTGGAAGGCGAGACATTGGTGGGAATAATAAGCCTTCTGTGAGAATCACTTGTTCTTCAACGGGAACATGGGCCAGGCACACAGCAACTTCTGTTGGCCTCCAGCCAAGGAACTTGTCGTAAGCGCGGTTCACAGGATGTTTGCTTCTTACGGCAGGCAATACATCGTTAAAGTAACAGTTATGCTCACAGTGATTATTTAAGCACTTCAGTGTCTGATGGGCTATAATTGGTGGTTAGTCGTAAAAAACGGCTTTAGTAAATAGGAATTGCTTGATACGTCTGTGGACTGAGCTTTCCGACTGTCGTTTCCAGTGCCTTGCCTCTACGAAGATTTAGTGTTTCCTTCCAATTATCTTTATGGGCAAGCATTATAAGAATGTTGAACTGTGTTATTATTCGTATTCTCGTGGATCCGTGGATATATATTCTATACGATGTCAGAATTAAAATAAGGACAATATAATAAAGTTATGGCACGACTTCGTCATTAGCAAGGTTCTTGCTGACATCAAACATGGTTAAAGGCGAGAAAGTTTGTGACCTGTGTCTCAGAGATTAATAGTTTCTACGCTGGGGGCAGGAAAGGGAGTCGCCTTGAGGGACCTCTGAAATCGACTCGACGTATCACAACTTTACAGCCACTGTGTGGGTGGGTATGTCTGCAGACTTCGTCTTATGGACCTCTCTGTAACTTATTGTCGCAAAAGAAAATACGGACCGAAAACAAAAATAATAAAAGTAGAGGAAGGAATAAAATAAGGGTTAAAAAGTCCCAAGAGAGCGTACAGGAGAAAGAATTCAGCATGGTTTCCGGATCCGTATACCCAGTTCTAAAACGCTCGTTCCACTGAGTTGCGTTGTTGTATTTTATTTTTTGGGGGCATTATATACGGTACCAAATCGATAGTAAGAATGGTATAAACTCAGCAATATTTTAATGATTTTGTTTCTGCTTCGTAGTATTTGTGTGTGACTGTCGTACTCAAGTAAGCCGGTCGCATGCGACGTTATTTAACAAGACACTAAAATCCCAGAAGTGTTCTTCACGCTACATTACGTGGTTCGTTCTTGTACTAATGTGATCCGGTTTACTGTTGCTTTGTAGGGAATTTTTGAATTAATATTATTTTATTTATTTAGTGTTCTGTCTGAGGACAGGTCCATATGAACAGGATCCTTCCATCCTTTTCTCGGACTGGGACCTGTTCATATACGTTCTTGGCAGATGATCCAGAAGTGGTTTGCCATTGCCTTCTTCTGTGTGTGAATGGAGTAATTGTTGGGATGGCACGGAGGAAAACTCCGTGTTGCCTAGACCACGGCCTTGCCCAACACAAGTTATAAATTCGGGCACCACCGGGAATCGAACCCGATACCCCATGATTACAAGGCCAGCGTTCAAACCGCTGGACCACCGTGGCGGTGAATTAATATTATACAAGGTTTTTGTTTCGTCTTTGACAATCCTTGGACTAATGTGAGCCGACATAATTTTTTATAAAATAGTGGCTTTAGGCGATGATATTATATCGGATCGTAAGATTGCGCCTGAGAAAATGTGCATACTTATTCCACTTACGTTTCAGTGCGGATTCTTGGCTGCCTTGGAAGAACGTGTCGTTCTCATGACAACGACACGCAATTTGAAGGTTTCGTTAAGTGGTCGGGGGGTCAACACGTGACTTATTCCATCGTCTATCACAAAGTCTATCGGAATCATGTGACGTAAAGTGCATCTGTCGGGACATGTGTCCAGAAATAGGTCAACTCAGAGAAAGGGTGTGTTGCGGAGTTAAAGGGGACATTCTCATTAGTAAGAACTATAATTCTAGTTGAATGATTCAGGGTCTTTCTTTAAAATTCGACTAACCACAAAGTTTCTTGCGTTTGGACCAGGAAGGTCCATATCGTGCTCGTATTTGACGTAATAAGCTTGAATAGATACGCAAAACTACGCAAGCCACTTGTCGAATCAGTGGTAAAACACGTTTCTGAGCTGTGGACAAGATGCCAGAGAGAGAGACAAGAATTTTAAAATTCTTGGCTGAATATACACGTTTAGATTAAACGATAAATTCTTTCACGAAGCAGAGTCCTGCTTCAGAAGCTGATAGTCGCTCAAGTACTCAGCTACCGGTGGCCCTATCCAGAGTCAGTTGAATCCACTCCAGCAGTCTGTGAGTGTGGTCAGTGGTTCTGAAACCGCTTCAGATTATGCATTTGGCGGGACATACTTTGACCAGCTGAGCAACCGTCTGTTTTCGAGTAAGGACTTACCTACTGTAGCGGTAGAATGGTTAGTAATCTTGTTTCGTATATTAGAGGTCCCGGGTTCGGACCTTGTCCCGGAGACCCGCTATCCTGATTGAGGTTATCCGTTGTTTCATCTCATGTCGATGTGGTGGTTTAAATTAGGCCATATCCGCTTCCTTCCTCATCCTTTCCAATTCATCGCTATGTAGTCTCAGCTACTGACAGCGTCGTTAAATAAACCACAAACAAAATAAATGCAAGCAAAGAGATTGCTTCATGGAGTTAGTTTTTTTAGGTCGCTGATTTTTAGGATAACGTACGTCTGACTGCGAGTTTCAAAGGCAGTTTATCAGAGTCACACAGGTAGATGAATTCTGTTCAATATCAGTCAACATCTTTATATATGTGTCACTTGTCTGGGAACACACATTACAGCATCTCAGTAGTGGTCCATAAATATCTCGATGAATAAATTTCCACTTTGTTACCAAGGTCTGTTCTACCCCTCTGTCAGTCTGTTCATACTCCGTTTGCTAGTAAAGTGTATGGAAATCGCATTCTTCGGAATAATCTAGAGTCTAGATTCTAGACGTCACACAGCAGCTAGAAGGCACGTGGTCTGAAGTATATACTATTCGGATCCTGATTTAAAATCCCATTCGTGTATGTGATTTAGACACTTATACGCGTTTGTGTCGTATGTCCTGTGTCCGTGGATACCTTGTGATTGGCTGATCCCCGATCTAAGGAACAGTTTAACTGAAGATATCCGTCTTCTGGGTTATTGCGCTGTGTAGTCTGGTCGATGTTAACCAACGTTTCGGAGGTCATACTGCCTCCATTATCAGGGCGATGAATATAAAGATTTCTGTCTTCTGGGTTGTTGCGCTGTGTAGTCTGGTCGATGTTAACCAACGTTTCGGAGGTCATACTGCCTCCATTATCAGGGCGATGAATATAAAGATTTCTGTCTTCTGGGTTGTTGCGCTGTGTAGTCTGGTCGATGTTAACCAACGTTTCGGAGGTCATACTGCCTCCATCATCAGGGCGATGAATATAAAGATTTCTGTCTTCTGGGTTGTTGCGCTGTGTAGTCTGGTCGATGTTAACCAACGTTTCGGAGGTCATACTGCCTCCATTATCAGGGCGATGAATATAAAGATTTCTGTCTTCTGGGTTGTTGCGCTGTGTAGTCTGGTCGATGTTAACCAACGTTTCAGAGGTCATACTGCCTCCATCATCAGGGCGATGAATATGAAGATTTCTGTCTTCTGGGTTGTTGCGCTGTGTAGTCTGGTCGATGTTTACCAACGTTTCAGAGGTCATACTGCCTCCGTCATCAGAGTATGAAGATTTCTGTCTTCTGGGTTGTTGCGCTGTGTAGTCTGGTCGATGTTAACCAACGTTTCAGAGGTCATACTGCCTCCGTCATCAGAGTATGAAGATTTCTGTCTTCTGGGTTGTTGCGCTGTGTAGTCTGGTCGATGTTAACCAACGTTTCAGAGGTCATACTGCCTCCGTCATCGCCCTGATGACGGAGGCAGTATGACCTCTGAAACGTTGGTTAACATCGACCAGACTACACAGCGCAACAACCCAGAAGACAGAAATCTTTATATTCATCGCCCTGATAATGGAGGCAGTATGACCTCTGAAACGTTGGTTAACATCGACCAGACTACACAGCGCAACAACCCAGAAGACAGAAATCTTCATATTCATCGCCCTGATGATGGAGGCAGTATGACCTCCGAAACGTTGGTTAACATCGACCAGACTACACAGCGCAACAACCCAGAAGACGGATATCTTCATACTCACCGCTGTGAGAACCTCAAGTCTTAAACAGTTTAACTCTTAGCGGCCCGATGTCCAGCTGGAACTGATAGCACCCGGTTTTGAGAAAAAGACAATTCCAACCAGAAGGGTTAACTTAACTTTCTGACAGCCCCTAGTATGCATTATCTGGAGCTACTAGATTTATCTGCACCGAATTTTGTAAATTCCCAGTCATTGATTGTAGGAAACGTAGAGCAAGACCATAATGCCTCTCTCTTGCTGCCGTGTAATTTTAGCTACGTCATCATATTTTTCTTGCCCTCGCTCTTGCAAATACGAGGGGTAAAGATGAAGAATGGTTTTCGCTGCAAGCTATTCGTTTGTTGAGGAGTGTCTCATTAACGCTGCGCCGGTTAAAAAACGCGCATTTAAACCCTCGATCTCTGTGTCCTACGTTCAAGTTCGCGACTTTTAAGGAGCGGTTAAATAAGGAAGGATTTTAGGTAGCGATAAATCCTCTTTCCACTTCCTTCCTCATCGTCAGCCATAAAGAAATTACAAATTAACTGCCCCAGAGATTTACAGCGCTTCAAAATGTTGGGGGTGGGAGGGGGGGGGTTCAACTTCCGTCTCGTTCTGAACCCAGCCAGACACGGAGCACAGGACTGTCGAGGGACCCGCGTTCTGTCTTGACTTGGGATCGATTACAGGCATATAAACTTGGTCCGCGGTCAAAGATTGGCTCGCGGTGTAGTACCTTGGCTTCCATAACGCCGTATTCTGTTCGAGTCTCTGCTGGTACCTTTCTCTCACTACCCTCTCCGTGTTTTGCAAGTCTTCTCTTTGTTTTAAAGTGTCGAGAGGTGTCACTGCCTTGAAAGGAACGTGGTCTTCCTCCGGTCCATTATATTTTACATCTGCAGTTTGGGTGAAGGTAAGCGGTCAGCCCTACACTCCAGCATCTTTGCCCCCGTGGAAATAGCATACGCGATGCGCAGTAGATGAGATGATGCTGGAAGTTCCATAAAGGCAGTGTGTGTGTGGGGGATAAATCTTTGCACCTGCCGGAAATTGAACTCAGTTATTATTATTGAGTGTTCTGTCTTACGACAGGTCCGTTGCTCTGCCCAAAAAGAGCTCTCCAGTTGTCCCTATTCTCGGCTTCTCGTTTTAATTCCTGGAACGTCATCTTCTTTCCTTGTTTAAGGTCGTCGGTTAGCTGTATCAATCTTCTTCCCAGTCCTCTCTTTCCTTCAACCTGGCCTTCGGTGATATCACTCATTAATCCATTCCTTCTCATAATATGTCCCAGCCAGTTAGCTTTCCTTCGTGCAATCGCCTGCAGAATGTTTCTTTGCTCGTTGACTCTCCTCAATACTTCTTCGTTGGTCACTCGATCCGTCCACCTGATCTTCTGTATTCTTCTCCAACACCACATTTCAAAACTCTCCAGGTATTTCTGTTCCTTCTTCCTGAGTGTCCAAGTCTCTGCTCCATACGTAACACTTCACTAGTCTCTTCTTCATCTCCAAGCCCAACAGCCGACAAAATCTATCACTATTCTGCTCCATCCTTAAGAAATGTGTGTTGTCATTCTTAGACTGTCCCGCGTACAAGAGAATCTTCTCGTGAAGATTAAACTACGTATAATATATGTTCAGGGAAATTGTCAGGTCAGTTTACACTTTATTTTATCGTGTTGACGATTATGAAACGTCCGTTCACCTTTCTTATCATCATCTGTGTTAGATTTAATTCGTCCAATTAGAGGCTGCAGACAAACAAAGAATGATCTTTCCTGTGTAAGACGTACGTATCTACACCTAACCTTTCTGGATTTCTGTTCGCTGGTCACAAGTTTCTAACTTTCTGGGAATTGGTACGTCCGATTCTCATCGGATTCCGTTGTGTAATAAATCCTGAATAAAAATAGAAAGTCTCAGCACTCAGGAACTGAACGTTCATTCTTGGAAATACAATACGTTATTGGAGAAAGGAGCTTTACTGGATGCTGGAGAATCTGTGCGGGAAAAGAGCTTTAGACCTAGACTCGGGCGGCTCTGCTCAGTGGATAATACAGCGTTAAGCGATGTTTAAGAAGACTGCATTGCACCGACATTAAGAAGAAAGTGTATAAAGAAAGATAATAAAGCAAGGAGTAAATTTACATTCTTGATATTTTTGGAAAGAAAAACTGCGAATAATAAAACCACGATGTGCGAAGTTAAGGCCTTATAGAAAGCACAGGGTTATTGGAGCCAGTCACAAGAAACATAATAATAATAATGTATATAATTAATGATTAATAAACGTGAAAATATCGGTGTTCGTGGCTGTAAGTTCTCAGGGTGATAAGACACAAGGAAAGACAATCAATTATAAAAATTTCGAAAAGTACAGTCGAAGTACACTCGATGTAGGATTATAGCTTCTTGATGCGATGGAGGCGGCAAGGACCTCCGAAACGTCGGTTAACTTCTACAAGACTACACGGCGCAACACCCCAGAAGACAGTCAACTTCCTGCGTTACTACCAATTTAAGTATAGTTATAATTCTGGAGCAGGAACACAGTATTTATTTATTTATTTCTGATATTTCTTATTGTGATTTAATTTTTTAATATTATATTCTTTTGATGCTCGACAAGAAGAGCTTAAGGAAATGTAAACTGTTTACTTAAGCCCTTCTTAATGGATACCAGAAGTACAGCGTCAAATGTCACAATTATAAATGAAAATTTAAGCGAAAAATATGTGTAAGGAAACGGTCGTGACCTAATTTAAGTGAATCTCCCGATATGTACCCGTAGAGACTGAGTAAAACCACAAATAACCTCAGATAGGATAGAGCGGCCGTGGACTGATATTTGAACCACGAATCTCCTGAACAGGAAGCAGGGATGCTAATGATCACATTATTTGGTGAATGGGTATAGAATATTTTATTTAGTGTTCTGTCTGACGACAGGTCCATATGAACAGGATCCTTCCATCCTTTTCTCGGACTGGGACCTGTTCATATACGTTCTTGGCAGATGATCCAGAAGTGGTTTGCCATTGCCTTCTTCTGTGTGTGAATGGAGTAATTGTTGGCATGCCACGGAGGAAAACTCCGTGTTGCCTAGACCACGGCCTTGCTCAACACAAGTTATAAATTCGGGCACCGCCGGGAATCGAACCCGAGACCCCAGGATTACAAGGCCAGCGTTCTAACCGCTAGACCACCGTATAGAATAAGGATGATAAAACGGAGGAGGGAGACAGGACAAAGACAAAGCAGGAGGAGAAGAGGAAATATGAGTATAATTTTTAAGTTATTCACATCTAAAACTTTGTGTATGTTCCACGAAAGTGTTACTCCTTTGAGACTAACTTGTTCTTGACGGTTCTGTTTACGGAGAGTAGAAATGTCAGGCTGTGAGGAAAGAGGTAGGTTGCATCAAGGGTTCTGATGGTTCCTTATATCTTGGTTTTGCTGAGCGAAATGTCGTAATCCTTGTATCTTACTGGTAATAAAAACTGGGACTTGCTTAAATATCAGCTGTATATAAGGAGATATGACACACTGAGAAGATAAATATTGGAAGGCTTGGAGCTTCTATACTGTTACCGCGTTTGCTGTTCCTACGGCGTAACCCCCCAGAGGGACCTGACAGTCCCCGAGATGGGAAAAAACGTCACGCTGCAGGCAAGGAAAGTGTAACGAAGTTGAAGAGCTCCCGAGACATAACTTGTCAATTCTATTAGTGTCCTGAGTAAGAAGAAGAAATATTAGTGTTGTCAGTGTGGCCGTACACTCAACCTAAAAATCTTGCGAACGATTACACAGGCTTTGATAAATCCTCAATCATCAATGTCACTGGAGTCTCAAAACTATTTCTGTACAACGAACTTTATTTTCTTATTCTCTTCATTATTTCATTCTGTTTTTGTTTCTTGTTCCCTTTATTGATTTCCGTCTTCTCTGTGCACCTGAGATCCGTCTTAATGTTATCACCAATCTTTTTTTTTCCCCGCTCTCAATTAATCGCTGTATAAGAGGCTTAAGATGGAAGGATCCTGTTCATATGGACCTGTCGTCAGACAGAACACTAAATAATGATAAGATCAGGTGGTCTAGCGGTTAGAACGCTGGCCTTGTAATCCTGGGGGTCTCGGGTTCGATTCCCGGCGGTGCCCGAATTTATAACTAGTGTTGGGCAAGGCCGTGGTCTAGGCAACACGGAGTTTTCCTCCGTGGCATCCCAACAATTACGCCATTCACACACAGAAGAAGGCAATGGCAAACCACTTCTGGATCATCTGCCAAGAACGTATATGAACAGGTCCCAGTCCGAGAAAAGGATGGAAGGATCCTGTTCTTATGGACCTGTCGTCAGACAGAACACTAAATAAATAAATAAGAGGCTTCCCACGAAAATTTTGCTCACATTTCTATTCTCCCCATCTGCGCTTTATGAACTCCCTACATTCATTATTTGTGATACTACTAGAATAGCTGTGTAAACCTCGAAAGTAAGAATGACAAAGCAATCGGGACATGCCATACAATAGGCTACAGTTAAGCTACATTAAATATAACCAACCACAAATGAAGCATCTTGCTATTTATAGCGATCATATTTGCGTCTGAATCGTAAAGAACGCCTATAAACAGACGCTCGCTTTTTGTTTGTAGCGACTGGTTACGGCATTGTTATGACTTACAGCGACGTCGCTACATTAACCCTGTAAAGCACAGTGGTTATTATATGTACCACCTTATTTAAAGTTCGGTAACTGTACATTTTTGCCCGCACAGTGTACCTGTGTGATTTTCCTACGATTCTCAGAATAAACAGAGATTGTTTCCGTAAACCACTTAAATGTTTATAAAGGAGAAACGTTCTGTTTTCTTTGAGGTTGAAATTTAATGATTAAACGTCAGATGAACCTAGGGCTTCATGCGGTAAATATTATACCTATTTTCTATTCTATTTTTTAAATATGTTATTATTTCTTTTTATAAATATGCATATTTACTTTCTTTCGCCTTGATGTATCCAGAGTTTTATTTCGTGTTCCTTCAGTTCTGTCTCTGTTGACTCGCAATTTGCTCACATCTGATACGTTTTAAGACGTTTCCAGCCGCCATGCATGGCCGAATGTCTTCCCGGGTTCTTGCCTCGCGACTCATACACCTGAGCGCGCAAAGCCGTTTATCTGAGCACCGCCACTCTCGAGGGATTTCCCCCGTCTCAGAGTGTTAAGCTCGCAGCGTGAATTGGTCTCCACCTAACAGCCAAGAATCAAATTATATTATTCCATGTTTATTTACTTTGTCTCCAGCATCGCCACTTAGTCTTTACAAAATAAATATTGAACTTACAGAAATTTCATCATTGAAATTTTTGTGTTGACAGTACGAGCTTCATTGGGTTTCGAGGGGTTACAATTTATAAAATTCATCGCCTTGATGATGGAGGCGGAAAGCACCTCTGAAACGTCGGTAAACTTCTACCGGACGACACAGCGCTATAACCCAGAAGACATCCATGTTTTTTTTACATTTCCAATTTTGAAACTCGATGTACTGTGGTCTTTTTACTATCTCTTGTTTTTGTTGGTGATACCAGCATGAAAGACGGTGACCGATTTTGGTGAAATTTCGTATGAACATCACGACATTGAGAAACGTAATAACTGAGTAGTTCTTTACTCCATTTGATCAATAATAGCATGGCGGTAGTACGACGTGTTCTTAGAAGAGTTTAAAGTTCATCTACTCAAGAAATTCTGGGCCCCTTCTGTAAAACGAAGGTCCATTATTTCGTTTACAAATGCCGGGGTTTGGACCTTATTCTGAGGTGCTTTAATCTCTTTCTCTTATTTATGTATTTATTTCATCCTACCGTGTTCTATCTTGTCATTTTATTGTCTTTCTCCTATTTCTGCTCGAGACAGGAACTCGCTAACACCCACATATGAAGAACTGTTTTTACAACATTTTTATTTTACCTTTCCTGTCCTATTCTGTCACTTTCTTTCCCACCATTTACCTCTCTGCTTCGAGCTTATCGCCTTTGTCTCTTTCATCCGACCTCTGTCTGCCACGACATATTTAGAAATGTCTTTCCTCTGTCTCCTTCTAGGATTTCTGATCTCACCCCGACCTCTGTCCTCCACAAGTTCCTCTCTTTTATCGCAATTTATCCCTTCGTCCCAGCACAGAGACCGCTTCCATATCAAAAACACACTCAGATCGAACACGATCAATCAGCTTTCTTTAGAAATTTCAATTTAGATCGACAACGATGAGAAAATCACGCGGTCAACCATGACGCTGAAAGACGGCAGGTGCGACGTTTGTGTTGCTAGTGGCAACTGTTGGACACTTCTAATAATCAGGTGTTTAGTCCTTTTGTATTTAATTTTTTTTTTTATATACAGTGTGTTCTCATTTGCAATGTGATCGAGTGCGGTAGAGAGGACGGCACTGCTAGTGGTTACGCGGCATGTAAGCAGTCCGCTGCACGGTACTCAGCCTCCCCACAAAAAACGAACGCCCTGTATATCTTCGTGATTTCACGCTGAGCCACTGCTTTTTGACTGACAGCTGATTCTCTTTCTGTTACAGGATCATTGGGCGGGTCTCGGGGTAATCTCGTCCCAAAAGATATCTCATCGGCCTCGGCGCTACATCAGGTGGATGTCTCCACGCAGGTTAGTAACCCGATCATTATTTAATGTATCTGTTTCAGGACAGGTTTCTTTGCAGAATGTTCGGACTCACAAGACGCAAAGTGATCCACAAAATCCGTCCTTGGTCCTGCATCTTCCGTAAAAGTGCTAACCCATTAAGTCCTCGTATGGCCTTACCGTGGCGTCACCCCTCAGGCATAACCCGCTTCTATAGCCTCGTTATCTGAAGCTCAACAACCACTCCTTGGAAGCTATTAAGTCACACCACCACACTGTGTTTATCCAGCCCCATTTATTGAGGCGTAGAAGGAAAATTGGTATGGCAGTGACATTTAAAAGTGACTTATGCCATGTGTATAGTCTTCATAAAAAAATTTCTCTGTATTTTCCTACGAGATGAAGTGAGATTATAAAGTAAAGTAAAGTAAAGTTTGTCCCACTTTACGCCATGTAGGCGTTTGGGGTGAGAGGAGGTATAGCTCCTCTCTTCCTTGACCTCGGCACTAGATGGGGGTGAGTGGTCAGCATCACGCCCCGGCCGGCTTTACCCCCGGGAAAGGACCCCGGTACCCATTGTAGAGGAGGCTGGGTGGGCCCCAGAGCCGATCTGGACGCAGAGGCTAGAGGAAAAATCCTCTGCCCCCGTCGGGGATCGAACCCCGGTCGCCCAGCCCGTAGCTAGTCACTATACTGACTGAGCTATCTTACGCATGATTGTTACTAAAGCGATTGGTCTGAAATTAGCCTTCATCTTGGGTGTGGCAAAATATATGCGTAATTATTATTTAATATTGTAGAACAGTCCTTGGCACTAGTGATTTTCATGACGTCTTATTTTTAAAAAAAAATAACCTAAACTAACCTCTGCGCCACTGAGTGTCGTAACGCCACTAAGGGTCGTGCCTTATTGCGTGTTTCTTTAGGAAAGGGAATTGCTTAGGGCGTGGTAGATAGACGTCGAGGCATTCCGTCAAGAAGCACTGATGCATTAATAATGGATGGACCTGTACTCCGTTTCAAGAAACGCGCTCCCCTGAGAGCCGCAGACAAGAGTAGGATAGTGTACGTTGTTACTTAACGCACGTCTCCTTATTCAGTGGGTTTTATAAATTAATTACATATTTAATTAACGTATTTAAATTTCCGTTTATTGATATCAAAAAATCTACCTTTTGTATATTTCACTAGTTTTATTATTTTAATTTGTTTGAATTTACTTAATTATCTGTATTTATTTTATTTTATTCTTTATTAATATATACTTCCTTAATCACTTAATTTATGTATTTATTTAATTTATAAAAAAGTTTCTTTGTTTATTTGTATTATTTAATTTGTTTATTCTTTAGTGTTTTGGTACTGAAGATGGATTTTAAATGTCTTGAATAATTATCATATACAATCTTGTCAACTGCTTTATAGGATCCTCCAGTTGAAACAGTGTCGGTAAATGACGTGGGAATTTAGCTCGTATTGTTTGGTCTTAGGACACACTGTTTCAGAGTAGTCATCGTAAAATATGCAAAGAAATGTTCCCTTTTCACCACAGCCTGTCAAACCGACGTACATGTCTGGCCAATGGTAACTTATTTAAATTTACTATTCTAGCAGGTGGCCCGACAACCACTCATTTCATCTCTCGTAAGTCCATGTATTTTTCTAAGCGTCTTATTTTTGAGCACCCGCAATTTGGGGGTTTCCCCTAGCAGCAAGAGATCACGTTATAAATTTATATAAAATTCGAGCAAAATTATTGTTCTTTAATATATTGTTCTTAATATTTTCGGAAGTTCAAGGGACAGTAACAATACTTGGGGAGATTAATAAACATTTCTTTAATTTATTTTATCCCTAATTTAATCGTGGACCTCACCTGTACCTAATAGTTTTTCTGAGCAGAATCTGTAACGCTGGATTTTTAAATACGACTTTAACGTGGCCAATATCACGTAATTCTGACCACGTGCCTCCCCCTTTTGTACAAAGAGGAACATTTTCACACGTGCGATGGTTAAATGTGACAGGTACGAGTAACATATCTCTCTCTCGGCCACGTGATACTCTGTACTTACAGAGCCACGGGGTTTCGAAATTTTTACAAAGCACTTAACTGCCTCGAAGTCCTGACGTTTATAATTTTTAGACGTTGCATCCCCTTGATTAAGTGGGAGGGGCACTTTGTCTGCTTAACTCTATTGAAGTCTTTCTTTTGGGGATTGGCTTTGTGAGGCGCTAGTGTAGCAGGCAGTAAGACACTTCTGTCAAGTCTGCGTGTCTACTTTTTTCCCCTATATTTCTCAGCGTCTTGGAAACAACAGCTCTGTTAACGTAAGAACTAGTCCTATAGTAAACAGCCGGATAGGGGCCTATCGTTTATAATTTGTGTCTGCATTAACAAAATATCATCCATTTTTCTGACGAATATTGTTTATTTTTCGCATTATCTTTCGAGTCTCCCTATGGTACGTATTTTCTTTTTCTCTCTTCATTTTTCTTTATTTCCTTTCTTACTTTCTCTACTAAAATTATCTTCAGATTCTTCGTTTCTTTATTACTTCGTATGTGTAACTAATTCTACTCTTCGTTAATTTCATTCCTCAAGTTTCTTCCTTCATAATTCCTTTCTCCCTGATATCTTTGTCATGTCTATTATATTTTATACTGTTTTCCTTACTATTCTTTGGAAGACTGCCTATGGGTTCCCAATGATGGAGGTTAGCTCTGAGCTGAATAGTTCCTCCCTGCTTTTTCATCTGGTTACGATAGACAAAACCCAGTAATACTTACTTACTCACTCACTCCCTTTCTGTCTTGCTCTCTCTCTCTATTCGACTCCTCCATTTTTTTGTCATCTGGTTTATTAATTCTATCGATATCAATAGATCGTGTCTCTAGTCTGCACGCCACTGAACATCGCCCGCCACTGCCGCAGAAATGAGACGCAGATTTGAGGGGCTTGCGGAGTGAATACCAATCTCCTCTCCGCTGGTCTCCATGGCAGCGCGGTTCGCTGCTCTCTTTTTTTCCCGCGATCCATAAATTGCCTCCAGCTACTTTGTTGTTCCACTACGAAATTCGAATTTCAAAAGAATGAAACAGCTGAAGTTGTTATTTTGTTTTCTGTGCTGATCTGATGTAGCTACGTGCCTCGTTAGTTCGTTCCACAACCGTTTGGTGTCTCCATTATTCTGATGAATTCAATGCACCCAACTGAGTGTTATGTGGAGCTGTTTGAGTCATTTATGTGCTAACAGAAATTGAGAAGATTTCATGTGGACACTCTGTATACCGCAGGCCTGAAGTTCCCAGTAAAGTATTTCATAGGTTCTCGCATGAGTTTGCGAATCAATTTGAACGAGATTAGGTAATTAATTAGCTTCGTGGTTCAGGGTTCCATATTTGCAGACAGAAGGTACTGCACTGCTCAAAAGAATTCGACGAGTCCGCACCACTGGATTTACATCTCGGTATCCGGATAAATCTCTCTGCATGCAGTTTCCTAACCAAATATTAATTTGAATTTGTCATTTACTGTGTAAGCAGCCAATGAAGTAATCGGGCGGTCAGTAAATCAAATATATAATTTATTTCATTAAATATATTTCAGATAGACCAAAAATATATAACTTTTTTATAATTTATCTTGTCTGACTTCGTATATTACCTCCTCTGCTACTCTAACCGCTTGGACGTCCAAATGAAGTGAAGTGAAATCTTCACCTTCACGTAGTGCCACGTCTCAGAAATTTAATTAACATTAATTTACATTTTTCTTCAAATCACTTGCACATATTGAAGTATGGCACACATCATTCTAATTAATGGAATGCAGAGGAAATCAACACGAGGACAAAATAGAAGGAGATTACAATTAATTGGATTTGACAAGATGTTAATCGCTCACTCGATTTTTGTTACACGGAGTGTACATACCGAGAGAGTATTTTAAAATGGTTAGTACCGCATTTACGCACACCGTTCTGTCGCCGTTACATTCGAAAAAGGCACTTGGAAAAAGGTCGTGAAATGAATCAAAAATCATTAAATCGTTTTTCCCCCATCCACTTCTATGTGCCGGTATTTGAAATTTGATTTATACAAACTCAAGCAGAATCCTAAATTACCGGTTGAATTAGACGTAATGTTTTCTTGGTATTAAAAATATATTAAAATTGGCCGTCAATCACAATATAAGATAATTAAAAGATTAAAATATCATTTTACGTTCCGTATCGAGTACTCGATTTACATGTGGAACATTTTACGACATGTTTCGGCTATATATAGCCATCATCAGGTGTTATGTTATAAACTTTTTAACTGAATTACTGATTTTTACTGAAAATCTTAAAAATCAGTAAAAATCAGTAATTCAGTTAAAAAGTTTATAACATAACACCTGATGATGGCTATATATAGCCGAAACATGTCGTAAAATGTTCCACATGCAAATCGAGTACTCGATACGGAACGTAAAATGATATTTTAATCTTTTAATTATCTTATATTGTGATTGACGGCCAATTTTAATATATTTTTAATATTATTTAAATAAATCACAATATGACGCACATACAATATCTTAGTAATGTTTTCTGTATAAAGTGGCGTCGTATTGTGGCAGTCAGACACCACTAATACAGTTTTGCCATCTAATAGCAGTACAATATATTGTTAAACGTAACATGGTAAACACTAAATGTGTTTTGACAACGAATTGTGATGGTTTCAGATGTAACAATTATTAGGACTTGTGACTCACTGTGTTCATGTGCTTCAGATATATCAGCTAGGTCTCGCTTCCAGGAACGTATCCAATTAGTCTTATCGTAATGCATTGCAATTAGGGTACATCATGATATTACCGACTGAACTTAGTTGCATGGTATCTCACTACAAGCTGCTGAAATCGCTTTTATGCAAGAACTGAAAGGCGTGGAGTTCTTTTATGTCGACCATTTTAGTTGTAAATCGTTAGAAAGTTTAGTTTGTTTTTGTAGTGATTATTTTCTGAACAGGATTGAAGCAGATACAATATTAAAGGCAAAAATTGTGTTCGATTTTTGTGTTCATCTTTTTCGTCCACACTTTTAGCTTTATTGTCGTCTCGTTCTTTTGATTCTTCCAATTTTGTTCTTGAAATCTGTTGACTTTTCCCCCCCTCAAAACATTGGCCGTCGTATTTGTAACTTCAGAATCTAAAATTTTTAAATGTAAAATCACGGGATCTACTATTGAAGAATGTTGAATCTTCACTCAAAGGAGACGACATATAGATTCTAAACTGATGTTTACCGAACTTAGTAATCGTTGTGGGTGTGTGTGCTCACATCTTGCAAAATGTGTGTAATTTTTCGTGTTTGTACAGGCGTGTAAACTTACGCAGACATAACTCGATAATTTTGCGGTGTTAGTGCTGAAAGTAATAATAATAAAGTGGTGAACGGGTATGTGTGTTTGTTCGAAGCAATGTCATAAAACATAAAAATACTTTTAGGAAAAAGAAAACCCAGGCGAATGAACCAAAGAGATGCCTGCGTATTTTTTATTTAGTGTTCTGTCTGACGACAGGTCCATATGAACAGGATCCTTCCATCCTTTTCTCGGACTGGGACCTGTTCATATACGTTCTTGGCAGATGATCCAGAAGTGGTTTGCCATTGCCTTCTTCTGTGTGTGAATGGAGTAATTGTTGGAATGCCACGGAGAAACCGGGGAAGCCCCCGGAGGAAAACTCCGTGTTGCCTAGACCACGGCCTTGCCCAACACAAGTTATAAATTCGGGCTTCAGATTCCAGTGGGTATCATGTGAACTCTTAACCTTCCTTAAGACTCAGTAACACCGAAATTTGTTAACAGAATGTGTTAATGGTTCCCTTGTGATTCTCATAACAAGCAGTGACTTTTACATCAACCAATTAATCTTTGAAACGAAAAAGCGTTCAGTTCTCTTTGATGTCAGAACCGAATCTTTATACAAAAAGTTTGAAGTTAGAACTTGAACCCAGACTTTTTAAATTCAGAATTCAGTGTATTTCTTTCGAATACAAAGCGATAAGAAGTCCTATGAACCCAGAAGTCCCTAAGTTTCTTGCACACTGCATGGAGGTCGGGATCGATACGACGCCCAGGAACTGGGGTGCTCCCCCCCTCGAAATTTAGTCCTCTTATCGCGGGAGCACGTATGTAGATCCAGGATGAGAAATCGTGCGATAAACGCAAGATAAAGACGACCAAGTGTCTCTGAATATTAGAGCTGGCTGCTGTAACCCAGCCAGTATAGTGACTGGCTACGGTCTGGACGACCGGGCTTCCATCCCCCGACGGGGGCAGCGGATTTTTCCTCTAGCCTCTGCGTCCAGACCGGCTCTGGGGCCCACCCAATCTCCTATCCAATGTGTACCGGGGTCCTTTCCCGGGGGTTAAGCGCTCACCTCCATCTAGTTCCGAGCGCAGACAGAAGACAAATAATTGGTCACTGTTTGCGATCGAAGTCCGGTCGTCAGACACTTTCTGTTTTAACCACTGCTGCGCTCTCTATCTGCAGGGTCGGGTGGGAGGTGAACTTTCAGACAGAACATACGCCACTTTTACATTAATCTTGTGTTGATTGAGTTTATTAATTTAAACGAATGATCAGATTACGTCTGATGGCTTCGTTCTTCATAATGAAGCAGGTTCTCAGGCAATGTAAATCACTTTGGCCATTAGCTGATTAAACATTGTGATCTACATGCAGAATAACTGTAATTAATTTTGTTAATTTTCTGAGAAACACGATCGTAGAACAAAGATTGCGTTCAGCCGTATCCATACTAAATTATCTATTGGAAAGTTCTTATTTTTTTGTAACTATAATTATATAAATAATTATTTATAACCGTAATAGGTTGTTAAGAAAACATCGCTGAGGAAACTCTTGTATTGTGTATCGCTTGTGCTCTTTTGGGTCGTGAACGCCTTGCAGGTGGTTAGCATCGTTTCACAGGAGATTTAATAAAATAAATCGTACAATACAAAATCCCACAAAAACTACAGTCGATATCTTCATCGACTGACAGCCTCAGAGCTCGGATTTTGTCTTGAAATTTGGAAATAGTTGTTGATTTTTGCAAAATTAACTCTATAATGAAACCCAAAGTTTCGTCAAAATATCTCGTCACTGGACACTGTATAACCTTTCTATTATACTATAATATCATCTTCGTCCGTTGTTGTGTGGGGCAGTGAACAGAAACTTTGTGTACATTTCTTGTTTCCTGAAGAATATAAATGTATGTCTTCTGTCTGTCACAGCTTTTTCTATTTGATGAAAAGGAGTCTACACAGTGAATCTAATTTTGTTTTAATCCTCCCCCATTTAATTAATTAATATGAGCTGTTAATGGTATCCTCAGTGTATGATTATTAAGATTTTTTTTTTTTTAAATTTTGAAACTCAAATTTACTCGCGTGTCACATGCAGCACTCAGTCCACAGATTAACAACCTGTTAGAATGCACATCGCATGTGATATGCATAGTTACACAGATCAGACTCCTGTGATCGCTAACGACTTTATATGGCCGCGAGGCGCGTGCTACTGTCTGGCAGTTAACGTATTTCTGCCTGTAACGCGGAATAGATACAATTTAAACGTAAACAAAGAGATCCCCGTGGGGGGAAAAATAGGACAAAAACGGCTAAATTGGTTTCCAGCACAGCCTGACCACACGCGTAGCAATGTCCCCAAAACTTCATTTCGCTCGGGATGTCTGAAAGGGTCGATACACACAAATTCTGCAGTTGTGATAAAATGATGGACTCCTATTGGCTCTCAGAGATGTATTTGCAGTGTACACCCATCACGTGATGTCTCTGTTGTTTCAATCAACACGCAGAAAGTTGCTAAATTAATACACAGTTGTCCTTGTTTTTTTTATTCGTTTATAACTTTATTTGCACTAACGTGATTTCGTAATATGGTTTATTGAGAACTGTTTAAGAAATTAAAATTAATTATTTTGGTTTTCCGTCAAATCACAATGTATTTAAAATAAGATAATTAAAATATCATTCTGTGTTCCATATCGAATAATCGATTTACAATTGGAACATTTACAACATGTTTCGGTTTTATTAAACCATCATCAGGTGTAAAATTATATTAATAAATTTAAAACTCAATTACAATTTTTTACAATTTTTCGTAGTGTAGTTTTTTTGGAGGTCGTGTCCAGATATTTTCATATAATGGATCAACTTTATTGTTTGAAGTGATGCTTTTGATGTTTACATCGGTCAAACAATACATCGAAAAGTGACGTAATCTGAATTAACAAAATTTGTACATAAGAAGATTTATGCGTTACATCATGTACTAACAGCGCTGTGCGTGGTGGACTATTTTTAGAAGAAATTTATGAAGATTGATTTGAGCGTTATGTAAAGTAGGTATTTTTAAGACCGACGCGAACAAAAATTAGCCTCGATCATTATTTAATGTAGTCTCATCAGTACCAAGTTTTCATTAAAATTCTTGCATGGTTTCGGAAATGTAACACGGTTTCTTAAACGTAAGAACTTAACCTCACTTTCAGACCTTCAGCTCCATCCGGTTCCTGAGAAGAAACAGTAATGTATTATTAAAAAAAATATATAAGTAGCCATAGCAACGAAACTGATTGTAGAGCCGACAAAATTTCCATTTAACAGTTGGCAACACAGAAAATGAATCCCATTTACCTATTGCTTCATACAATTGAATAAGTTGGTTACAGGCTTTTCCAGCTGAATTTCAAAACAAATTAAAAGTTTGGAACGCGTCTGTTTGGGGGTGGGGGGTGGATTCCTACACAGGTCCTATTGATTTCGCATCGGAAGGGGGCGATCCCCTGGAGAGGCGACCTGCCAGGGACCACAGAACGGTCCCTGGCAGAGTTATAATCAGACCACGTTGGCACAAAGCCGGAATGGGGTTTTCTACGCACCTGCGTGCCTTGTCTAGACATGCACACGCACTTCGTAGTAGCTGTTTAAATGGCAAGTTTGTGATTAATGTGCCACACTTTGGCGACGGAAGGTTACTGGCACTGAGCTCACGTATCCAACTTCTCCACGCCCCGTACAAGCCTCCTTTATGGAACGTAAAATAAATACAAGGAAGAATAGATAAAGAGGAAAAGTATGTAGAAGAATGTGTACAAAGAGGAGAATTAGATAAAGGATAAGACACAGATTAAGATAAAATACAAATGCGAAGAATAATTTTCTGCCGAATTTATTCCTAAATTATGGAAGTTGTATTCTGTGATACTGCGTATTGTAGTTTGGTAGAAGTTTACCGACGATGAAGGCAGCAAGCACATCTGAAACGTCGATTATTTTTTTACCACATTACACTCCGCAGCATCCTAGAAGACAGACATATTCGTACTCTCCGCCTTGAGAACCTGAAATGTGTACCTGGTATAACAATAGCTGCTCTGTGTAGGACAGAGGACCCACGACTGCCCGATTCCTCACGCAAGGAGCCCTACAAAATGTCGGTTTCAAAAGACATTTGGTAGGAACCTTGAATGGGGGATAAGCCCACGTTAGGCTCTCGCCCGCATGCAATAACATATACAAATATTTGCTTATGTGCCCCAAACAAGATTTGAACCCGCGATATTGTTGTTTGAGCTATCGAAACCTTGCACCGGAATAATAGTATTAGTATAATAGTATGTAGCCGTCATCAGACTGCATGATTTAAGGCCACCTCCATTAACGCGAGGTTCTAAGTCACCACTACAGCGGGGCTAGCTTTGCTGTGCTGCGAATTCTGAGCTGTCTTCACTCACCTGGGCTGTATTATCCGTGTTACAACGTTGTTAAATTTTGATGCGACATTGAAACTTACAATTTGGTGACTAGTGCCATCGTGCTGTGGAATGTTACTCGGAATTTCGGTGAAAATGGCGTCTCTCTGTTGGAGGCAAATTAATAAATGTGTAGCTGTGGGACTGAGCGCCCCATTTGACTGTTACAGGCGGACATAGTTCCAGACCTCGCGCCCTGCTACGAATCTGAGGATGAGACGATGGGGCGACGAAACAAAGTGGCAAGTGATCTGCACCTCCAGCGCAACAAGAGAGGAACCCCACTGTACTCCAAGGAGGACATCCGAGAACAATACTGCATCACTAGCAAGCAGCTGGACGTGCTGGAACGGGAAAGGGGATCCGGGCTCTTCGGCTGTCTCTCAAACTACCACGTGAGTTTCTTGTCTGCACGCCACTGTGAATACAGAAGCGTTATCCTGAAGATGGAGGCAGAATATTACCCCGAAACGTTAATAACCACCTACGAGGTAACTACCTGGATACGTCAGCTGTTTAGCCGTTGAAGGAACGTGCGGAAATTTTCTGCGAGGAAGTTGTTGGCACTTTAGCGTAATGATGCAATTATAACCCGATTTGACAAAAACATTCCGATTTTGACCACATAATTACGGCACGCATTACATTGGATATGTTCCATAACTATGATTTTCCCTTAGTATAAAACAGAGAAATGAATTAGAATTTTATAATACTGTACATTCACCAATAAAGTTCACTTCTGCCGTCCAGGTAGACACTAATGTAGTATAGCAAAATGTATTTTAATGCTCATACGCATTTATCTACTATCCATGCGTGCTACATGCCCCGTCCATGTCGCCGTACTTGATGTAATCATCATAATAGTACTTGGCGAAGGGTACAATTTGTAGAACTCCTCATTTTGCAAGTTTCTGCAGCCCCCGTGTAGTTTCATCCATCTCAGGTCAAAATATTCTCCTCGGTAAACAGTTCTTAGACACCGTCAATAATTCAAACCCAAAACTTAAACCTACGCAATTGATGGCGATTATTGCGCTGAGTTCCGTCATCACGAGAACTCATGTCGTTGCAGGAGAGTACCTGCCGGTCGCGGAACTCCCTGCTGTCCGTCTGTGTGAGGCGAAAGGTTCCTAGCGACGAGAACCTGCACGAACTATGTCGCCGTCCTGCCGCAGTCTACGCGCCGCTCCCTCGTTGGCCCCGTTACCCGCCTCCAGCACCGCCGCCCCCAGAACTCTGTCTCTATGACGACGACCTGGAGTATTCCTACTTCCGGCGCCGTCCCAGAGCACTGTGCAACGCCGTCGCAGACCCCAAGACGTACACGTGGATGACTGAGGACGAGGAATCCACCCGGATGGTGAGTGGCTCGCCTCCTGTTGTCGGTGTTCTGTCAATAAAGGAATTGTCTGAGGACCTCCCAGCAGTCTGGACGTCGACGTTGGTCCTTTGGGTTGTAACATCGTGTAGACTTTTGGTCACCGTAACATCGTGTAGACTTTTGGTTACCGTAACATCGTGTAGACTTTTGGTCACCGTAACATCGTGTAGACTTTTGGTCACTGTAACATCGTGTAGACTTTTGGTCACCGTAACATTGTGTAGATTTTTGGTCACTGTAACATCGTATAGACTTTTGGTCACCGTAACATCTTGTAGACTTTTGGTCACCGTAACATCGTGTAGACTTTTGGTCACTGTAAATCTTGGAATTAGTTGAGGAACGAGTGGAGAGGACCACTTGATCGTACAGAGTGTCCCAAAAATATGTGTTTATTGCGAGACCATTACGAGTGACACGCCTTTTAGAGTTTAAGAAAAGAATGGATCTCGTGCCTCCTAAATTAGAGGCTTGATGCGGTGATTCGACGATGTTTATCATCTCCTACCTTGACCCGTATTGATTTCGTTGTATCCAGGTATAACAGAGGGATTAATTATTTATTTTTAATTACATTTTGATAACACAGTATGTGACAAACCACAGAATAGAGCGTATGAACTGTTGATAAAGGTCGGGGCCTTTTATGTGTAGCCCCCCTTAAATTATTGGGCGGTAAAACACAAAAGAGCCCGCTAAAATACGATCGTGGGATAACGAATCGTGTGGTTTACAGCCGGAAGGCTAAATCTCGGTACTGAACGCGGCTCAACCAGATTCATATTAGCGAAACATATTTCCTGAATATACATTTTCCTGAGCTCAGAGGATCAGAATAAATTTCCCTGACTTTCGTAAGCTTTTAGGTTCTCAAGGCGGTGAAGTTATGTCTGTCTACTTGGTTCTTGTGTCGTGTAATTTTAGCGACGTTTTAGAGGTACTTGTAACTCATGGCCCTGATGATGGAGGAAGCTAACATCTCTGAAACGTCGGTAAACTTCTACAAGACTACACGACGCCAACAACCCAGAAGACAGACATAACTTTAATGTTTTTTTGTTCAGAAATTACCGTTTTTGAATCTTCTCCAGGAAATCGACTATCCTTGATTTTTCAGCGTCTTTTCATGCAAATATCCCATTATTTTTCTGTCCGTTGTTTACTTTGGATGATAGTTGATACGAATCAAACCGCATTAATTGGTGCCCTGAGGTTTATTTGGTTTTCCTCTGACTCTCCCTGCAGTTAAGTAACGTGCGATCCATTGAAATGACTGAAAGCTCATAAGATGACGTTTGTGGTCTAAGAGCTGGCCACTTATACTTCTTCTGAGCGCCGAATTTAAAAATACGTGGAGCTGTACATTGACTCCCCCCCCCCATGCGTCTTCATGGCGTAATGATTAATTAAGCACAGGGACAAATTTTACCTTTCCGTTACCCTGTAATATTTGTTCCGGATTATTTAGTAAATATGTGGCTTTACTAAATTTTTGGATACTTTGAAATAAATTGTAAAATACGTTCTGATAATTCTGTACCTGGTCTCAGTACAGCTGCACCGCGCGATGCTTTTATTAACACTTTGGTTACTGACGTCATTTTATATACAATTTCCGCTAATCTTGTCTCTGCTCGGGCAAACTCCGACTGCGTGAAGAGAGTTTAAGGAAATTAAGTCCACGAAGGGGCGAAAAGGGACGGAATTACGTCTGGAAGTGATGAGATGCGAGTAACTCACATTAGAACCTCGATTTTATGCAGGAGGTCAATCGACAGAGCGCCGTTGGGAGGGGTTTGGACCCCAGTTGAGGCACAAAGTTTCCATTGGGTCTTGCACAAGAACGGCAGAGTGTTCAATGTGTTGTTCCCTTGAAGCCGAAGCTCTGATTACCTCAAAGAAAACATGACGTTCCTCAGTTACAAAGATTAACTTTGCAAAGGAAAAGAATACGTGACCTCCCCAATTTGCGTTAATTTAGTGCAATTAGTACAAGTAATAAATAACAATTACCGATAATCTAAAAAATTGTGTAAATAGATTTATATTCATGAAAAATTTTATTACGATAGACACTGCTTATTGTCTGAGAAAAGATACACAACATGTCTGGAGTTTGTCCGCCCCAGGTCATTGGTTGTTATTATAATCAGGCCGGGCGTCTATTTTCTAATGTCGCTCACAATGCCATCCCAATGGTTTGAGTCACATTCCTGGTACTTGTAATGGCGTCCCGACGCTCGGCGCCGGTGTTCCAGATTTGTCTCCAGTGTCAACTGGAGACTTGTCTGGGGTAAATTTAGCCGGCGTCGCGCAAGCGTTCCGCTTCGGCGATTATCTGTCTACTATGTGTACAGGAAAGGCCTCGCCCGATTCTTGACGGAGAATATGATGGGATTCTCCATTATCCGCGCCGCCCTGGGTCGTGTCTGGCCCGCTATCCTGCCCACAGTCACTACCTGAGCTACAGCACTGAGTTCCTGGCAGGTCCATGTCCCGCGCATCCTGACCTGCCGCCTCCGCCTCCACCGCCCCCAGCCCTGCCCCACCACCACGAGGCAGCGCCCCCACATCGGACGAAACATGTCAGCTTCGGCCGCTCGTATACTCTAACCTCGTTTGACGACGCCGTGAGCAGTAAGCCCGTGGTACTCGCCCGCAGCCAGGAGAGACTCATCGACGGGAAGAAGAGCCTGGGCGAACAGCAGCTGGGCGGTTCGGCGGTGGGCGAGTCGCCCAAAGTCGTCGTTATGGGTGAGTGAACTCAGCTGACTTCCTGCGCAGTTCAGGAACTTGAAACAGTTTATTATAGCTCTTAATCTGGTCAGGGTGTTCCGGAACCAGGATGTTCATCACCGTGTCCACAAAAGCCCACAAGTGGACTCCGTCCTGGACCAATGAATTCTAAATTCTAAATCACCAGTAGTTTAAGGTGGGTTCTATGCTTGCATTAGAGCAAATCACAGTTGTCCTTTCTCGTAGAAAAAGTCAAACGAGCGCTCATGAAGACGGAGGCGACACAGACGGAGGTGTGTTTGGGGCGCAAACCACTTGCACCGACCTACCTGTCACTGAGCCCCCGAACCATCCATAGGGTCCGCATGGTGTCACAAGGGGCGCAGACCAACGGAAACAACACGGGGCGACGCCTGATGAAGAGCTATTCGGAAGCTGGAGAAAGGTTTGGCGTCTCGACGTCTGTCGGCGCCGGCTACCCCTACCACTACCCCATGGACGGGTATGAAGACGTAAGGAGAGGGTCAGAACACGAGCCGTTACACCGGACTCAATCCGAAGAGCCCCCGAGATCTCCGTTCCTCGTGACGACGCCACCTGAGAGTCTGAGCAACCTGTCTGAGCCCCAGGGTGCCAGAACCACGGGACCTCCCTCCACCACAGAGACGCTGCATACCCCAGCGCAGCAGACGGAGTCTGCCAAGAAGAAATCCTCTAAGACCTACAAAGAAATCTTCATCGACTTCGAACCGCAGAGGGCAGAGCGACGTGGAAAGAAACGAGTGTTACAAAAGACTTTGTCCGAAGGTGAGCGTCAGTTAGCGTTGCGCTTGAAAATGGTAGAGCGACCGATGATTTGACTTATCGACTCTTAGGATTGTTTATTTCATCTTTAAAGGTTATTTTAACGTCGGATGACATGGAAAGATGAATGGTCAGGCGGAAATAATTATGAAAGGGGCAGTCTTCGGTTGTTTTAAGGCGCTACCCCGAAGTCCTGCTATTCAGACAGAAAAACGCCGAGACAGAAAGTTGCTAGGCCTTTTCGATTCGATCCGGATACCTCTCAAATACGAATCACTACACCACGGCTTTCGATAGGATCTGAAACAAAGTGATCTTTATCTGTTTGACGCAGTCGCCTGGAGAATCTGAGGAAGACCTTGAGGAGCGTTGTCAGGATTCGAGTCTTGCACCTCCAAAATACAAGTTCAGGCTTACAGTCTAACATCCAGCTAGCTCAGTTTCTCTCCTCTTTTAATTTAGGTGATAGACGATAGTAATCGATTTTTTGCTTAGGATCGATTGATCGATTTAAATCGTAGTCTTGTTGCTTGCAAAGTGATGATTGGTTCGTAGCCGTAAGTGACGGAAATATGTTCATGAGATTACTGTAATGAATAAATTATCGGTTTATTTTTAATAAAGTTCCCGGTGAATGACTTGCGCAAAGTATCATAACAATAAAGTAAGCTCTCGTTTCAGACTTAATTAATTTTCCGGAGTCTTTTGTTTCGTGTACATCGTAACAATGAAGTTGATTTAAGTAATCTTTCCGTACATGGAAAGGGTTTATAATTAATTTTATTCTCATTCTTAGTATCGTAACGTGAAATTATTTAGAATTCTTGGAATTAATTTCTTCGTAGAAATTTAATATTTGACAACGCGAAATGAACTGCTATGAGTAGAATATTTTGCGTTTTACCGGTTGCTAATTGCTTCGGCGCGAAACTTGCCTTAAGCGTTTGGCCCTCACGACACAAAAATTAGTTTTGGGTTGTTCACGTGAAACCACCAGCTTGACTGCGTTTCTGGTTAGCAGTCCTGAGAGACAAGTGACCAGTTTCCTCTGCAGGTGAGATCCTGGTAGAACGTCGTCGTAGCAGCGCGTTTAACAGCACCGCGGACGCTGACCTGTTGGCGGATGACGGCCCAGACGGACTTGAGGGCGAGGCGGATGTACAAGAGGACAGCGACTACGGGTCGTGCTACCCTGGCCATCTGGAAGATCACGACGGCTATTTGGAGCCCCTTGAAAAGAGGCCCGCCTCACTCTTCTCGTCAACACCAGACGACCTGGAGGCGGGGGGGACCAGTCCTCCGCTCACGGAGGACCAGCAGGTATCTCGGATGGCTCCAGTGTTCTTAATTAACTAACTAGACGGCTTAAGGAACCGAAAAGGTTCATCACCGAATTAACCAAAGCCCTCCACCGGACCCTGTCCTGCCTTCAACTCCTGCCTCTTATTAACCGCGAAAATTGCAGTTTTCGTACTGCAGTAAAACGCATCCGAGTTCACGACTTACGGGAAATCTGCGATGAATTTCTGTCTGTTTACGATACATAAACAGACTCGGGTAAAATAATGCGTCATAAAACTACAAATAGAAAAAAAAATGTTCCTCTGCGAGTGGTAAACCCAGGACAATTTTTTTTAAGATAAACAAATGGATGTCCGTGAACCTTAGTGCGTCGTATAAAACATATTAAACGACATTTTTGACATTATGAAGAATTTCATTTGAAACCGTCGAAGATCGCGCGTTGTACGAAAAAAAATTGTTGTCTTGTAGGATTTGAGGTGAGTCAAAAGATGGATCTCTTCTGGGTTGTTGCGCCGAGTTTACCGACGTTTCAGAGGCACTTGCTGCTTCCATCATAATTCGCCTTGATGATGGAGGCAGCAGGGACCGCAACTCGACGCAACAGAAGACAGCTGTCTCCAAAAAAAAAAAAACTTTATCGTTCCGCCTTGAATTTTAACGGGTATTGGTAGTACTGAAAACCAGAGAAAGCAGATAGTGAGTGTCGAAGATTGGCGGATTTTGCTATCCCTGAACCTGCGTCGTGTGTGAATTTTGGAATAATTAAGCAGCGAATTAATCGGTTGGTTAATTAGTAAATTAAACGCAGTCTAGCGCAGAGAGGGGGGCGGTCTGAATCCGGAGGTTTGTCGACAGGAGGACGAGTTTCACGAGAACCTCATCTATGGCGGCCTGTTTCGTAAGCGAAGTGTGTCCTTGGAAGACGCGGCGATGTCGTCCACCGCCAGCGACCCGGACATCGCCGTGTTCCAACAGCAGCAGCAGCAGGAACCCGATGACGAGGTGTCCGAGGCGCGGTCGGCCCCTCCCGGGGTGCATCAAGATCGAGAGGAAATTAGCGAGGAGGAGGAGGAGGAGGTCGACGTCCTGGAGCGGGAAGAGGAACAGACGGTCCCACAGGTGGTAAATGTTATTTGACGGCGTTGCATCAATTGTAGGGGATGTTTGGTGTTGTTATCAGCTACGGGGAGTGAGCGGCCGTTGTGAAGAATAATATTTTATTTTTAATTGCTTTCTCATGTGGCGTTAATTGTTAGCTTAATGTATTTTTATATTCGTCGGAGTATTTCACGATGATTTTCCTGCCAAATGTTTGTTCGTTTGTTGAAGTTATTTTACAGATTTATTTATTTCGAATTTATTAGGTGGCTGGCTACACGTAATTTTGGTATTGTTGTTGTTGTTGTTGTTGTTGTTGTTGTCGTCATTGTTTTGTTGTTATAATTACCACTTCATCACTGCTTCTTTCATTACATTTCCGTAATTTTACTTAAATATTCAGTAGGAACAATTATTAAGGAACGAACACGATCATCAAGACATGAACACTATTTGGTCCCTTAAATCGAGAATGGGGGCTGAAATTACGTTTCTGGAAACAGGGCTACCAAGATTACACACGAAGTGCCGTGTTTTAGTAACGTACGTCTGCGGGCTGTTCTTTCTGGAAATGGAATGTGTTTCGTGACAAAATTTGGTTACGAAAATAGAGATTTTGTGATAGGTTCATGCCAACAAGACAGCTGATTTTAAACATCGGCTTCACTCTCCCAAAAAAACAAAAACAAAATTAAACCTAAGATACGCTGCTTATCCAAAATTGTGTCTTATATTTTCATTTGGATTGAATTGATGATCAAAAATCACGTCTCTGAATCCAAAAGTTTAAGAAATAAAAAAAGGGGGGGGGAATTATATGTGTGGGGAATCTTTTAGACAAAGAATAATTTTTTCTTCTCTTCAGACTTTACAGGAGAGAAATTTTTTGGAGACATGTTCATTCTGGACCCAACAAAAGGGAGCAATTTGTAACTCTTTGCTTCGAGGGAAAAGGGAAAGATTACAGCGTACAATAACTAAAATCATGGAAAATGATTTATTTCGAAGATGTACATACACCATATTATCAAAAACTGTGAGATACTTCGGGACATGAGACATGCAGACGAGCATATACATAACCTTACCACGTTCCATTCATTTTACGCATTTTTGTTGTTTTAAAGAATACATTAGCGTTATAAGAACCATGTTCCTAAAATCACCACAAAAAATGTTGAAGTCCCACTGAGCGGTATTGCACGTATTGTGTAATGTTTGCAGAAGAAGGATGAGGTTGACGTGAGTCCTCCTCAGTCACAGGAGAAAACACGCAAGGACGCAGAGCTGCTGCCATCTACGACGCCATTGACACAGCCATCTTCTCTGTTCGCCTCGAGCGACTCTCTGGCAAATGACTTGCGCGATCATAGTGACGGAATCTGGAACGAATCGCAGGCCACGGTGAGCTGAAAGCTTTCTTGAAGAAATTGTGATCCGCGTCTGACAATTCCAGATGGTTCTCGAGGACGTGTTAAATTTAATAAAGAAGAACACGGACGCAACTCGGAGCCTATTGGGGGGGGGGGGGGTAGGTAGGAAGAGCATTTAAAATGTAACCACAGAAGTTCTGTCTGTTTTCTTCGGATATTGTGTATTGTCACGATTAAATTATATTCCTCCAGGAAATTTTATCTACAAGTTTCAGTCCACGATCAATTAATCCAACATTTCTTTGGCCGCAGACATTTTGTCGTATATTCTTCTTGGAGACAAAGACAGAACCAGTTTCCAAAATATTACAAAAATTTTATGTACATGTTGAATTACGTGCAAAGATTGAAAATATTAGAGCTACATGAAAATTAATTTGAACCTGGGTCTACAATATTTGCCAGTTAATTTGGCAAGAAATTTTGAATAGCGGCCAATGACTCTGATGAATTTGTTCTGAAAGAAGTTTCTCGTGGTTTTCCCCAGTCTTTTCAGGTACCATAGAATAGACCACATCTTATATCCAGCTCATTTTTTCAAAAATTCTGTTACCAGTGCATTGTCAAATAACAAAAGACTGAATCAAGAAGCATAAACCAAAGAAGATAATTGTTGAAGCCACGAAATAAATAATGTTGATGATTAATGATAACAATGACAAATATAATGATGACAACAACAGTGATAATAATAATAATAATAATAATAATATTAATTATTATAATAATACGAGAAATGAAATATTGAAACATAAAGCAAACACTGTCTAATATAAACATAATTCTTTATTTATGTAAATATAAAACCAAATCTTAACCTTTATCGTCCTTACATCGCTTCTTAAGCGCAGTCCATTACTAAACCATCGGCAATGCCGAGCCATCGATGTTTCGATTGCATTTCTCTGCAAGATAATATATAAATATAGCCCATTTCCATTTTAATTCCTTTTATATATCGCATGTAATACTTTTCCTAGGTTAGAGCAGTGAGAAAGATAAATTTCGATGATTTTCGTGTTTGTTTCTTGTTTCGTCACGTGCTTGACGTGTTATTAACCTTTCCATCTTGATTTAATCACTAAATATGTAAGGCGAATAGTATGAAATGTATATAATTATCTTTATATTTCTTTATTACATAATTTCAGATTGAATATTTTTAATTTTTTTTTTTTTTTCAAAATGTCATCGCCTCATGCAGGTGCTGCAGGTAGCCGACGCCGACGTAAATGCCTTGAGCGGGGCCGAACTCAGTTCCCTGTCGGCTGCAGGATCCGTCGCTCTTATGGCCCTCACGCCTTCATCGAGACGCAAACAACTCCTACTTCTGCAGCACCAGCAACGCAGCTCAATGGACACCGAGGCGCTGGACGAGGAACTGGAAGGGGAGTTCGATGCTCAGGTACAGACACCTCGTGATTTGGTCATTCAGTTTTTTTTTTATTGTGTGAAATTTTGGTAATCATCAACAACGCCACAAGAAAACTAGGGAGTTTAAAAATTAACAATTTCAAAAGCAATCATAAATTAAAGAAAGTTTGAAAATAATTGCTGAGAAAATTTTTTTGGACCTAGGAGAGATAAACTAATAAAAGTGGTGAAGGAAATTATGAAAATAAACTTCATAAATTATGTCTTGGGGGAAAGAGAAATGGTATACAAAATTTTGAATCTAAAATCGAAAGGTCAAATATCACTTGCGAGAACTTTGGTACAGATGTGATTATATTACTAAAATTGATTGGTGACTTTTAGATTGAATTCAGCTGGCTCAGGGAAAGAGTCAAGTAATTACGATCTTGTGACCTTTGGGTTCATAAAATCAGTGCCAGTTAAACGACACTAATTTCGAAGAAATTATATGTTGACGACGACGATTATGGTGGAGATCATCATTTCATCACCTTTTTTTTTGAGTTTTGGGTGAAACTCATTTGATTTTCCAGGTCTCACAGGCCCCTCCTTCACCCAGGATATGCATCGAAACCACGGCGTCCCTGAAACCAAGTCCATCGGCAGCGCCAACACCTAACCAGGAAGTCCCGCAGATACAGGAGACTGTAATAGGCATCAGAAGATGGCCTCCTTCTCCTGACAGGTGGAGAGTTTGTTATTCATCATCTCTGCTTTAATCCCACTATTATGACGTCTTTAATACGTACGCAGAACATCGCGTAAATATTTAACGTAAAATGCTGTCCGGGAATGGACGCTTGTCGTATCCGATGATGACAGGTCTTTTGTGTGTTATTTAATTTTACTGACATCAGATCGGACTCAGTACGTTTTCGATACCTCTAGACCACTGTTAACCAAAAATAGTCCCATCATCCATCTGTCAAGTAATTTCACGTCTGTTTTTCCAGTCTGGAGCAGGGAGTTAGTCTGTCGCCACGAGACAAAGTTACGTCTCCTAGCACCAGTCACCCGCGAAGAGAGTTGAGATATAGAAAGAGTCCAATATCAGGTGCTCGCACCCCGGACTCAGGGCACGAGTCCGCACAGCAGCAGTCGTCGTCTCTCGAGTCGACGGAAAGCATGACACGTGGTAAGAACTGTAGTCAGCGTCTGTCTCGCTGTTCAGGGTAAAAAAAAATTGGAATAAAAGTTGCCGTGTTTTAATTTGCGCATTTTGAAAATGTTTGGGCGATGAAAGGATGAATATCGATACAGGTTTTGGACCGTCAGTACCAGATCTTCTGGTGCTAGCTCGAACTGACTCGGGTGGCAAGACCGGAACTGACCTATCAGAGACCTCTACGTGCACCACGGAAGATTACGTCACTGCCAACGACACGAATAATTCGGGGACAGACACCAGCTCGCGGCGCAGTCTGGCCCATGCCGCAGGTGTACCGGCTATCGGTGGTACCGGAGGAAGTATCGGAGCCGGAGACGGAAGTTCCTTTGAGAGCGCATCTTCGATCTACAGTCTCGCGAGAGAAATTAACAACGACGACTTTATACAGGTTATAAAACATTTATTTCGTTATATATTTTGATGCGCAGCAATTTTAAGACTTGCCCACATTAAAGTTGCAGTTCGTCCATTGGATTTGAGATGTTTGTCTAGTTTACGTCGTTCAAGATTCATTTTAATATTATCTATGTCTAAGTTTCCCACAAAGACTTCTTATAAGATAACTTTATTATAGTATTTTGTGACGTAGATTTCATGTTCACCGCCACCCATCCAAGAAGAGAGCGATTTACCCACTACACCGCAGGTGGAGAGCGAGGATAACCAAACGAGTACAACCCCACGTGTCAGTGTCGATATGACAGGAGCCCAGCAGCAACTGAGGTCGTCGTCAGGGCAAAAAGATGGCGCCACGTCACCAAGTGGCGAGAGCAGCAGTAGTTCTGGCAGGTGAGGACGTCGATTTCTCGAAAAGATGCGCGAACGTTCAAAGTTTCTCGAATACGCGACGGATTTAGTAACGAGGCGTCGCGATATATGAATAGTTACAGTGTCGAGGGGAGTGGCGACGAAGCGGAGGCCAAGGAAGTGACGTCGCCACCGCATTCACCGATGCAGAAGTCAGCGAAGGCGTCGTATGGCTCAGACGATGAGCAGAGTGCCCAGTGTTGTAGTTCCGGGTACTACGAATCACCGCCTGATAAAGAAGAAGGCTACGGATCAGCTGGGAGCAGAGCGGCGAGTGGAGAGAGGCGCGAGTGGACTGAGGAAGAGAAGCGTCGCCGTAAGAAAGGCTTCAAGCTGGATTTCTCTCCGATGATGGAGCAGGAAGGTGCAGAGTCCCCGTCTCCTGCAGGTATTAAAATATTACATCGTGCGAATACGAAAAAACAACAACAATTTATTAGTAAGAACACGTAAAATTCGACATGATTTTTCTTAACAGGAAAGCTCAAGGAAGGTGATGGTTGGAGTCGGCGATCGTCAGGTAAGAGCGAGAGATCTGGCAAGGAGGAAAGTAAGAGGCTGGGCGAGAAGAAAACTACACCCCCGGGATCTGAGAACAAGGAAAGGGAGCGGTCTGCGCCTGGAAGAAGGACCAAGTCCAGAAGCCGAAGTCCCGTACAGCATCACAGACGCGCGCCTGCAGTTCTTCCGGGAACCATCCAGGTCAGACAAATGCGTGTTTATTGAAATATACCATGAAGATGAAGTTTTTCCCTTTAAGAGACGTAAATAACGGATGTTAAATATTAATCTACAGTGATTATTTTTAAAATGAGAGTGTAATTAGTGATGTATGAATTAATAACAAAAAAAAAAAATTTTAAACAAGACAATATTTTATTTCAGTAAATGTAAGTCAAGTTTTAATGTTAATATCTGAAAATTAAAGTTAAGTCTTTTGGATAGTAATAATTTTTTTTTTTACAAAACTCGACGTATCAAAGTAAAAAAAAATATTTTTTTTTCCTATTTCCAGGGCAATTATATTTACTTTTGCCCTCAACAGTACGTAATTGTGAAATAATGTACGTAATTCCCTATTACACTTCATAGCCGAGCAACAAGAAAGTCCATCGGGATAAAACTGAGAAAGACGCGATCACACCGGGGATGGTAAGGAGCCCGGCCATGCACGAGGGGTTCCGGACTGAAGACTGGGGGACGCTGCAGAGGACCACAACCCCAGCGCACACACCAGAGGACGGCACCCTGCTCGGTAATGAAGTCGGAACACCTGCTGCAAACGGCGGAGGAGGAGGCACGTCAGACGACTCGAGCTGTGGCGTTCACGCGTCGGAGGCAGGCAACGGCACGCCCTCACAGCAGCAGCAGCAGTCACCTCGCAGACACAGGCGTGTGAGAGAATCTCCTCGCAGGAAAGCTGCACCGGGGGGCGGTCGCAGCCCCACCGCCACGCAGCAGAGGTGAATATTTTCCCACTCTGAAGCCCTTTTCGATATTATTTCACTCGAAAAAAAATTTTCTCTGCATTTATGGTTTCATTTCTGAAGGATTTTGGATGTTCGTCTTTTCGATATTATTTCACTCGAAAAAATTTTCTCTGCATTTATGGTTTCATTTCTGAAGGATTTTGGATGTTCGTCTTTTCGATATTATTTCACTCGAAAAAAATTTCTCTGCATTTATGGTTTCATTTCTGAAGGATTTTGGATGTTCATCTTTTCGATATTATTTCACTCGAAAAAATTTTCTCTGCATTTATGGTTTCATTTCTGAAGGATTTTGGATGTACGTCTTTTCGATATTATTTCACTCGGAAAAATTTTCTCTGCATTTATGGTTTCATTTCTGAAGGATTTTGGATGTTCGTGTCTTTTAATCGGTGGTTTATTTTTCTGTGGAAATGTTCTTATCACTTACGTGGACTTCGCGAACCCGTAAAATCAGATTGAGGCGTCGGAGCGGTAGCGGAGAGGAGAAGGGACTTAGCTCGACCGCCGCCCTGACACGACGACGCTCGTCCATCCCGGCTAAGTCCCCACTCACACAGCAAGCGCCGGCGAGTGGACCGGACAGTGAGGATACGTTACGCAGTAGCCACCTCAGTCCACATCGGTACTCCAGGAGTCCAGGCGGTTCCCCCAGTCGTAGCAAACATCGATCGCGGGGTTCGCCCAAGCAGATGGCTGCCTCCGGTGAGACTCCGGCTATTAAGGTAAACCCAAGACAGAATCTGAGTTAAAGAACGTGATAACAGCGTTACTGATAAGATGAGACGTGTTATAACAAAGTTTGTTACATTTGTATTTTTAATATTCTCATCTAGTGTCTAAGTAACTGAGTGTGTTAAGTTGTGGGCTTAGTTTTCTAAAAGCAAAGTTAAATGCTTCTAAATTTGGCTGCAACTTCATTTAGGTTTTCAGACACGAAGACGCTCCATCCGTCTCCGTCTCCGTCTTCCGATAGCTCCTCCCCATTTCCTTACTTGTTGGTCCATATTTTTTCTTGTTCTGCATTTTCAGTTCATTCGTGTTCAAAATATTTTTGGGGTCCTCTCTTCATCGATTCTACAGCACATTTTTTGGGGGGGATAATTCATTTTCATTGACTAAGAGTAGCTTTTTAGGTGCTGATGCACTTAAACGTCAACACGACAAAGACGTGTTTCAGGTTATTAACAGAGAAACGCGGAGTAAAGCAGATAATGGATTAAAATGTTTCCAAACCACGTGACCCAGCTTTAAAAAAAATAAAAAAAAAATAATTTTTATAATTTTTGTAGAATGTCTAATTAATTGGAATTTTAACTTTGGAATGATGCAGAACTCAAAACAGACTTTGCAGCATTAAACATGGTAATTAATTGTAGGTGAAGAACCACGAATAAAAATAAATACAGAGAAGTTTGAACGAAACACGGAGACTAATACGACAGTTGGATCTCCATGTTTAGTTTTCGTGAGCCCGATGTTTTTTTAGGAAAACTGTAGTGAACACAAATTAAATTATTTAATAAATTATCGCTTCAAATGAGGAAACTGGAAAGAAAATGCATCATTTTGATATAAATGTTATTATGAAATTTATAATAAAAATGCAGAGACGCGAGTATGAATCTGGGACACCCACGAACAAAGCAAGTCTGAGCAGGACGAATCTTTTTAATTGTAAGCCTCGAGTCTGGCGAACATGTCAGATGCAAAATGTGTGTGTCGCAGGCTCAGGGCGCAATGAGTCCCGAGTCGAGTCGCCTCAAGGCTTTGAGCGCCGAGTCACTGCGCTCTGTTAGCCCAGGGAGCGACAGCGTGTTCTACAGCGAGGGGGCAGACCACAGCAGCAATACGACAACTTTGTGCCACCACTGCGGACGCGAAGTGGACAAGAGCAGTACCCTCGCTGGCCTTGAGGTGTGTGGTTCAACGACGCACTGGCCCATGTCACGTGTTTCACAGTTTTCTTCAGTTCTGGAAGTAGGCGTAGTCATATAAACACTCGACCCGTTCTTCAAGTTCCTGAGCACTTTTCGTTGGCTTTGATCTATAGACAATCGGTAGGACTCCTTGGACGAGGGATCAGCCCCGTCGCAAGGCCTCTACCTTTACACAGGACAGCACAACACAGGAAAACGTGGACAAACATCCATGGCATGGGATTCGAACCCACGGCCGGCTTAACCCCCGGGAAAGGACCCCGGTACCTTTGGATAGGAGGTTGGGTGGACCCCAGAGCCAGTCTGGACGCAAAGGCTAGAGAAAAAAAAAATATCCTCCGCCCCCGTCGGGGATCGAACCCCGGCCGTCAGGCCCGTAGGTAGTCACTATACCGACTGAGCTATCCCGGCTCATATATAAGAATAATAGCAATATGAAATCCTTTAAGATGAATTTTTCATCGTTAGTTGAGGTTATGTTAAAATAAACATTACTAATTAAATGTTTGTTCGCAGAATTATGCGATTATTTGAAAATATCCAGTGATGATCTCTGTTCACGAGAATTTTTAATTTTCCAAAATTGGATTAGTTAGTTTCTTTTGTCGGTATGTTAAATGACGATGTGAAATTTAAACTGTTGTGAATCCAGCATAATTTTATTTGTTGATTGATAGGTGGGTGGGATTAATTTTCAAAATTCTAGTAGAAGGATTAATATTTATAAACAATGTATATCGTGCATGATGTGTATTGTTAATAATCAGCTTCGGAAGCCGTCAGAAAAATATGATTTACGCTTGATTGTTTAATGACGGATCAGCACAGGAAAATAAAAAAACTCTAGAGATTTATAAATGCTATTTATTAAAAGAGTTTGCATATTTTGATACCTGAATGTTTAATTAAGTGTTCGGTGTGTTTGATGTGACGTTGTTTTGTTTTCACGAAGCAAGTACTTTCTACGTGTTCATTGCATGAAATGTGCGTATAATTAGAGCTTGTGTCTTGTCTCCAAAATTCTTGCATGGATTTTAATGAAATTGGAATTAAACTCAAATTCGTGAATCAAATTTAATATCGATTAATATTGAACCCTACATTATGCAATTAAACATCCAGTTTTCTGCAGTTTTGAAGTTCCATTTTTTAAATTCGTATATTCGTATGAAATTATTGTGAAGTAATTAACTTTTATGGACAAAGTTCAGATTACGAAAACTTGCAGTCACTGGAATTTATATGACTTTCTAGGAATATGTGATTGGTCGCATGTTGCATTGGCAAAACTGCGAGGTTCCAGTTTAATGTTGGCATGAATACGTGTTTATGTGTGTACGACGTTTCGGTCCAAGTTTCAGTGTCACATCCTGCGAAGAATGAGAATGTTTTAACTGTATTCAGGCGAAGTAATTCTGAGGTGTATGTGTCCCGATACAGGACGGAGAACCCGGGAAGGGTGAGACGACAGAACACGAGCCACCTGACATCGTTCAGCCCCCCGCAGGCTTTGCGGATTCCCCAGAGGGATCCCGCAACAAAGCAACGTCTAGCGGGCGGCTCTACAAGAAGTTAGAGAAGCGATTCAGGTCTGAGGAACGCGGAGGACACGGCGAGAGACGCCATCATAGTCGCTACCGCTGCGACGGCACACGTGCGAAGTCTGAGGAACGAGGTCGTGAGGACCGAGTTAAGCTCAGGTGCCATCTCATATGACATTCACATTTCGAGTCACAAGATGCATGAAGATCTTGCAGGCCTGACAAGTTAAAGGTTTGTTTTAATGCCTTCAGGCCACTTGCGCGGTCGACAGACGCAAGCATGGAGATGCTGAGGGCCGCGGACTCGAGCCCCAACGTGACGGTGCACGACACCAGCACGTCGAACCTGGCCGCGGGCGAGGGCGACGAGGAGGACTCCGGCGTGTATGCGGAATCATACAAGAACGGCACGTGGATCTACATCGGCGACTCCGAAGAGATGCACGTGTGGCAGAAACCTGAGACCAAGGCAGAAGGCAGAGGTTAGAAAAATATTTGTTCTTTGAGATTTCTGTGGCATTTTCAAGGGCTTCCGGCTAGTTATTACATGTCATGTCATTCCTACTCAAATTTAGCGGAGGAACGAAGCGGTGAGTGGGGGGAGGAGGAGTTGCCTCAAGCCGGGAGCACGAGGAGGGACTCCGCTGAATCGACGGGCTCCGAGAAGGACTTCCGGCGCAAGTATCAGGCGATCACTCATCGCATGGTTCACCGGAAGTCGAGCGTGGAAATGTACAAGCGCCTGGCTTCAAAGTCGTTCGGTGAGTCTGTCTGTCTGCATGACCCTCTTTTGGCATGGAATGTTTAACGGCGTGCTTATTCTGTGATTCATACAGGCTTTCTATTTACGACGCACCAAAGGTAAGTTTTTTATATCGCAAATATTACGTATTGCATTTCGAAGTCGTCAAATGTTATTCATAAGCTACGTACAGATATAAAAACTGTTGAGAGCAGGAAAAATCAACTGTGCCGTGACATTTTGAATGCCAGCGCTGTCTAGGTCAGAGGTCAACGTAACCAGACGATGATGGAAGCAGAGTCAAGCTTTCGGAATATCGTAGTTTTATATTATTTAGTCGATCGACGTAGCCCGAAAGAACAGTTTAACCTAATTTATCTACGTGGCAGACGTTTTAATGGGCCTCGTTTCCTTGATTTATTATTTATTATTAACTGCAAATGGGTGTTTATCCGGTGGCAGTGGTCCTACAATGAGACAGAACAAAACAATAAGACAGAAACAATGAGACAACAAAACAATAAGACAAAAACAATGAGACAACAAAACAATGAGACAAAAACAATGAGACAACAAAACAATAAGACAAAAACAATAAGACAACGAAACAATGAGACAGAACAAAACAATAAGACAAAACAATGAGACAACGAAACAATAACACAACGAAACAATGAGACAAAAACAATGAGACAACGAAACAATAAGACAAAAACAATGAGACAACAAAACAATGAGACAAAAACAATGAGACAACAAAACAATAAGACAACGAAACAATGAGACAGAACAAAACAATAAGACAAAAACAATGAGACAACAAAACAATAAGACAAAAACATGAGACAACAAAACAATGAGACAACGAAACAATAAGACAAAAACAATGAGACAACGAAACAATATCCGGCCGAACGATGCGTTAATATTTCAGGAAAATGATGTAACTGTTTTGAGTTTCGGAGTTCATATCGCGGGCGCGATGGTTACTCGTTGAGGGAAATTTCTGGCGTAGTTACAGCATTACGTCAAGAAGAAACGTAAATAGCTCACCAGGAATATCGAGCAAGGTCGCGCATGGCAAGAGTTTTCTGCTGCTACTGCGGAAACCAGGCGAACAATCAGAAATCGAACGTGGACCGTGAGCTACGACACGGGTTTTGCACGCTGTAGGTTACTCCTACTCTGTCGAAAGCCCACAGTATGGTTTGCGGTACGTACAAACTTTTTGTTGTCGCTAACATTTGAAGTAACAAAAACTAACGCTTGCTTGGTTTGGTGCAGTCGAAGGGATGATTTTTTAATGACGTTTCCGAACAGACTGAAGCACTAACAGCATTCTAACTAACGCCCTCTTTCGAACTAACTCTGACGAGGTGGTTTAAGCGACAGAAATGTAATTAGGAAGGAAACGGAGACGATCTTGAAATACAAGGGCCTTCTCATTGAAATGCAACGAGTGTGGCAAGGAAAAGCAAAATTTATTTCAATAATTATAGGAGCAACTGGAACTGTCTCCAAGTCACTCGAAAAATATTTGGCCAACATCCCGGGCGAACACGACATGAGGGGAACTTCAGAAAACCGCAATTCTAAGAACATCATATATTATTCGAAAGACGCTGACGTAAAACATTTAATAATGCATTACGCCTTTCAAAGAAGAATCCTGTTTTTCGTGTCACTGCCAATAATTTTATTTCTCTCGGCATCTAAATACTCTTTAATAACACTTCCTATTAAATTTTTTGTGAATCCACAATTTACATTTTTAAGGCTTACGGAGCTACGTACACGTTGTCATAAATATGTAATCAATTCTCGCAAATTCTACTCTCGTATTTAGGGTTAGGCCTGTAGCTTATGTTGAGATTTTCTTTTTTTTTTAAAATGCTTATTTTTTATATCGAATTTAACTGCCGTCTCTGATTCTTCTAATTTCTAAGCAGTGTGATTATATGGATCTCTTATTTTAATGAGTGTTTCTTCTTCATCTTCAATATAATCCCACAATTCTTACCTTGAAATACGTAGAAGTGGACATAAAATACACTCTGAAGATGCTTATTTTACATTCTGAAGGACGCATTGCCCTCAGGTTACTTCCCTCGTTTGTAGGTCTTCAGCGAATAATCACCTCTCACTTCTGTGATAACAACTGTTTCTCCATATCTGTTGCTTCGCTTCAAATGTTAACACTTTCAACCAGTCTGTAAGAATTTGTGATTCTAATTTATTTAAAGAAACACGATAAATTCTTAAGTCGCAGCAAAGTTCTACCACGCATCTGTTTCGACTGCTCAGATCTGCATGAAATTTAAGCGGGGAGATTTACAAGTTACTCATCACACAAGTGTTTGCTTCTGCCAGCAGATACGCATGTCCGCGGGTCCCTCCGACAGTCTCTCGAGGATTTACTGAAACTGATGCTGAATGTGTGGTGTAAGGAGGCGCTGGCTGTTAAGGTAGTCTCTGCCAAACCTAATGGTAAGCTCCTCACTTCACTGTGAATCACAATGCCAAGGCGTCATCCGCCTTCATTTTGGCAAATATCATTCGTCACGCCGGAAGAGTCTCTGAGACATTTCACTGTGTTACGACTCTGTGGAATGAGTATCGATATTTTTAACTGTGGGGTTTGTTGTTTGTGCAGTCTACGTTATGATTCATATTTGACGCTATTTTATATTGTGATGTTGGTACGAGCTATAGCTATTGGTATTAGTGACACGATATTTTGTACGTGATCTCCAGGCATTTCAGCACTTTTGACACTTTCAAGGACAGGTTTTCCCAGTTTTAAAATAGGAGATTTTTAGTGATCACACGTTGCAATTTATGCCCACCATTTTTAAATGTAATATATTCTATACTTACGTGGACATTACATCGTGTTATTATTTGCATACTCTGCTCAGTTTTAGTCGATAGATTTCATACACTTTGATGTTTCATCTTGTAAGCAAGACTGAAGTTTGTACTATAGAATGGCATCTCCATAAGTCTTGAACACTGGCGATGTTCCATAATCAACAAATAGAGGGCCTTCATTCAAGTCCACGGTTACCACACAAACACGCTGTGTTTTAAATGCTCTAAAGATGTGAGCTACAGTGATATCAGAATTTGGGGCCCCCAAACCCCATAATTTTGCCTTACCTCTGTAAGCTCTTTGGTAAGTATATGACCATCTGCTGTAATGTAGAATTATTTGAAATTTCATGCACGGAATGTCTTCACAGGTTTCTTCGTGTCCCTTGATCTTCGAAGACAAATGAAAGGCCGGTACTTTAAAATATACAGTGACTTGCTTCATACATATCCTTCACAGGTCATCATGCGCAATCGGCATGTCGTCAAGTGTAATATAATCTATGCAGTTGATAAAACATCTTTAAATAAATCAAGACAGAAACCACAGTTTTTAGTTTCAGCAGTTCCGGATTTGATTCCGAGCCAGTTCTTACAGGATGTGACCTCATTTCCAGCTGACAGTCTCGTAGGAAACAACGCCGCAATAACACTTTTGTGCTTAACGTCATTGTGTTCAGTAAAAAAAATACAGAAAGTTACTGGTATTGCAGAGTGCGACAAAACAGTGGTGGTGAGGCGAGACTCGGGAGAGTTTGGGTTCCGGATACACGGTTCTCGCCCCGTCGTCGTGTCTGCCATCGAACCCGACACTCCAGCCGAGACATCCGGACTTGAGGTCGGGGACATTATCATCAGCATCAACAGCGTCAATGTCCTAGAAGCATCCCACTCCGAAGTTGTCAAGATAGCACATGCAGGTACTGGCTGTCTAGTAACAGTGTTGTACAGCCACACTCACAAGTTAAACCCACTTTTCTTTAAAGCGTTCCACCTGCAAATTAAGTCTGCTATTAACGCTCATAATATCAACAAGCCACATTCTCAACATGTTTATTTACATACAGCGTTTTGTCGTAATTATTTTCCGCATGTCGTCGGTGGCAGTTGTTGCTATAAAACTGTGTGACGGTGTCAGCAGGGTCAGACACTCTGGAGTTGGAGGTCGCTCGGACATGCAATGTGTTGACGCCCGTGGTGAGGGAGCCCGGTGCTGGCAGTCCCCTATACTCGGGGTACCTGTGGAAACTGGGTGGACTGAACAATGGGTCCAAGTGGGTGCAGCGATGGTTCTGTCTCAAAAGAGACAACTGTCTCTATTACTACAAGAACGATGCGGTACGTGGAAATATTCCGTTATTTGGCGCAGTCATGTTTCCTGCTATAATTTACAGTTAACATTTACAGTTCAGTAATTGCTGGACTAGAGTAGACTTATTTTGTGACTTAGGAAAGCCAGCCACTTGGAGCTCTGATGCTGTTGAACTACAGTGTGTCACGCACGCCCGACAGTGGACGGCTCTACAGTTTCCTCCTAGATAAGACCGGTGCTTCAGGACTCCATCTGGCTGCCGACGATGAGGAATCAGTTATGCGGTGGGTTGCGGTAATCAGCCACTCCATAGAACGAAATGCTCAGGTGAGATCGTAAATTGGCATTTCATGATACTTTGTACAGGGTCATGTCTTCATTCTTTCAGGATGTTATTGTATTTTGGTGAGCTGGATTTCCAGTGTTTTGGACTCACTGTAGCCACCATCTTCAGGTTTAAGTGACTGACAGTTTAATCGATGCTCATATTAGTAGTGGATGGTGATAAAGCTTGATGATGTCCAGAGAAAATGACCGTCTTCTGGGACGTTGTGTTGCAGAAATTGACCAAAATTTCAAATGTGTTTACTGCATACAGTTACCCTGAAAATGGAGGCACTAAGCACCCCTGATAGGTCGGTAGATTTCTATGAGACTACGTGGCACGACATCACAGAAGGTAGTCATCTTTGCAAAACCATGAGAACCTGAAATTTCACAATGTTTTGAAAAATTAGCTGTGTCTACTTTCATCTTAAATGACTGACAGTAGACTTTAGTCTCGTACTTAGAGCACAGAATCATGGGGCAATAAGAAATTATATTTACGTTGATTTTCAATGTTAGTAACGGAATTAATTACTGCATGTGGTGAAGTATTGATCCGCTGGCAGCAATATGTTGTATCTGCAATATAAAAACATTAGAATTACTGAAGGGTACGAAGTCACAAACAAAGGTTCCCCTCCCCCCCTCCCAAACTGGCGTGCATCTTTACAGTCTTCTTAGGTGCTTGAATGAAAGTTTCAGAAGTCGTGCTTGATTTTCATATATTATACTCTCAGGTGGACCAGTGGTTGGACATTAGCAATAGGAACTTGAAGTTGGCAGCCAGCGCCGTGCAGCAGCCGGACTGTTTCGGCTACGTCATGAAGTTAGGCCACAAGTGGAAGGCATGGAAACGGCGCTACTGTGTGCTTAAGGATGCGTGTCTTTATTTCTACCAGGACGGCAGCTCGGATGCAGCCCTAGGTACATTTTATTCACGATTTTTTGAGTACAAAACTTGTCATGATGAATGCTATATCACATCGAGTGACAATATAATTTTTGTATAGTTACTAATTTATTATGTACCGATCGGAGATATAAGAAGTAAACTCAAATCCACGACAGAACGCTTACGTGTAGACTGTTCGATTCGAGAGTTATATTTCATGTTGCTAGGTATGGTATGCCTGCATGGCTACCGAGTGCAGAACTCTACTGTAGGAGGGAAGCGATTCGCATTTGAGATCCTGCCTCCTGAACCTCGCCAAAGACACTACTACTTTCATACAGACACAGAGATGGACAAGAAAAGGTAATAAAGTCTGACAAATTACATTTTAAAAAATAAAAAAAATAATATATTCATGTCTAAATCCTGAAATAATATTGAGATCATATCTAATTTAATCATGTTATATGAAGCGTAGAGGTTAAATTTTACTAACTGAAAGGAGATAATTGTAGAGTACTTGTTGCTTGGTTTGTAAAGTGTCTCATGTTTTATTTTGCCTTATATCGATTCTTTGCAGTAGTTTCAACGTGGTAATCCATTAGCATAGAAATTTGTTATGTTTTTTCATATTAAATTTAAATTCTCTTCCATGAAATGTTCTGTATATAATGTTCATATATTAGAAACTCGTGATCTGACATGGTTAAAATAAGAAATTTCACAAAAGATTCTGATTTGAACCAGTTCCATCCATTTTACACTCTCAAAACCATTTTGTTTAAATGATCAGCCATGTTGTTCTCTCTCGTGTTCATAGGTGGTTGGCAGCACTCGAGTACTCCATCGACCGCTGGATCAAAGTGGGCTGACGCAAGTGCCTCGGATGTTGGAAGCAACAGACTATCAAGGAAACCAACAATTATCACTCAAACATTTTGGGCTATGCCTTAGTTTCCACATTCTCATAGACTGAGCGCGACAGATAACCTGTTTCAGTTGCTTCACAAGTATTCAGGCCACACTGGACACGTGGTTAACTGAAATATTAAACCTAGCTCGCAAAAAAACCACGTGAAAATACGAAACCGATAATGACAGTCGACGGCAAAGTGACGGCCAGGTATTGATAACAGATATTATAAGTTTAGTCTAGTGGGAGTGTCAAAAGTAGACAGGAGTTCAGCATGGGGGCATTTAGATTAACGCGCAAGTCGAACAACCGTTTTGTTTGAAATTTTCCATACAGAAAGACAGAATGTTACTGGTAATTGCAAGACGCACAAAGCGACATGTCAGTTGGTCAAAGTGGGATACCATGTGATATGATGGTTCAGGCAACTGATCGCTGTTCGTGTTGTATGTTTTAGTGAAGAAGATTCTTTTCTGATAAACAGGGAAAATTAAGCATCAGTTAAAGAAATTAAAGGTTACTGCTACATTTGTTACGTCAACTCCAGCATGCTGGCGTTAGCAGAACGGGGTAGTTTTCCTGCAAAAATTTGTATTTGTTAAATGATATGTTCTGCATCTTTAGCATTAACTTGAGAAAGGATTTAAATGAAAGCATATATAATTGTTATAATTGTTTAAAAAACAATGAAACTATTAAATTAATACAGATACTGTATAGATTTTAAACAAAGATTTTAAAACCATACCAAAGAGCTTCCTTCAGATGAAAGAAGTTAATTAAAATGGAATGTCATAATTTGTGCAGTTAGTGTGTAAATCTTTTGTTGCATGGCCTGAGATGTGCCAGGTTGTCCTCTGCATACGACCTTTAATAGACGAGCATCGGACATACCAAGTCATTCATGTTCAACCCCCACAAAAATGACTCCCTAATCCTTACTGCCAAATTTTTAAGACATGTATTTTTTTAAGTGGTGCATTTGAGGCTTTAGTTTAGTTACCCTAGAGCGTTCAGCCCAGTTGAGGCCTAGCTTGAGCAGAGACGTACCTGGTACTTGTCAGGACCTGTGAATGCAGTTCTAGAGTGAATGAAAACTGATAACATTTGAATGTAACAAAAAATATATTTATAGTTTTTGTTTAGGATGAACTTTAATAATTTCTAAAAAAAACAAAACAAGCTCAAATAATTTAAAAACACAAGACTTGAGATAATAATGCGGGTTGAAATAAAATTTAAAAGATAACTAAATAAAAAAACTACCTTACCAAGGAATTTCCAATGTTTCATTCCTTGTATCCACAAGTTTCTGTTGTGTCGACGGAAAGTGGCATGTACCAGCTTTCGGTGTTTCTTTACTTGCTTCCTGCATGAATGATATTTTCTTTTTCTTCCAGGGGTACACCCGATATATCCTTTCCAGAATGTGGATCCTGTATGTTGTCGCTTTTGTTGGTGTGTGTACATCTGTGTGTAGAATGCATGCCTGCATCTTAAGGTATGCCCCCTTTCCATTCTGATTTAGATCTAAATATTTTAAAAAGGCTCTTAATATAATGCATGGACCAATTTTATTGTAAGATATTAAAGCAGAGTTAATCATATAAGAGAAAAATGGCAACAAGGCCATAAAACAACACACACACACACACGTATATGGTAAAACTCTGCTTCTTCATGCTGGACCACACATCTCATCTAAAATGGTGCTGTGTGTCGATTAGTGTAGACTAGTTACGTAGCACCTAATGTATCCACGACTGGTCTGCAGGCTTCACTAATGGGATTCTGGTTTTATAGTAAAACTTATTTACATTCACGAAGGATAATTTAATTTATATCCTTAGATACGGTTAAAATAACAATTTTAGTACTTCAGCTGTTTTTATGGTACCACATAAACCAGAATCAGTTAGATGCAATCTGCATATCAATCCAAACAGTTTTGGATGGAATTGTTTTTCTATAATACTTGCCCTTTTGGAATCATGGCCTACATAATGAAATGGACCCTGTTTTATTATGAGAACATTTTAGTAATTGACTCAGTGAAGTATTTGAAAGGAAATGCAATAAATGACATGTGAATTATACCGAGTGGTAATTATTGGCAGAACAGTGTGATTCTCAGCATGAAAGAAAGGGCTGTCTCCACTGTCATGTTTATCCTATATTGGCACAGTATAGTGTTTCATGATGTTTTGAGCCACAGGCAGGGTAGGACTCCAAAAGTTTTGTAGCGAAACTTTGATTTTGCATTTTCAGCTTATTTATTTATTTTTTTAGGTTTTTTAAATCTTTTCTGTCACAGCAAATAATAGTTCATGAAAACAATATAACATTTTATTCAGTTTTATGTTTCACATATCTGACTTTGTGAAATTATGTTCCAATGTCCAGTGTTCATAAAAATGATGGATTTTTGCATTTCTGCGCACAACGTGTGTGACAAGTTTCAGAAATCAATGCAGAACTTGATATTCATCTTTTGTATGTCTTGTATTGTGCCCCTTATGTAAATTGTATACACTTTTGGAGAAATTTGGCACCACTGCAAATGGTTCACCTACAGCTTTAATAGCTATTATTAGCAGAAATTAGCATGGTGTTCAATCCTGGCAGATGTAGTTTTTTTTTAATTGGCCTTTTCCTTCTTTTGTAAACACTTAGAACACAATATCCTCCTTCCAAAATTCAGCTGAAGACACTCTCTGGTGACCATAGCAACATATGTATTATCAGTAATTAGTGAAGCTAGAAACAGATGGCTCATGGTGTGTTTATGTATCCCCTTTAATGACTGTAAGTGGGTTAAAGTCTATACAATTAACGATTCAGTAAAAAGAAAGGCATTCAATTAGTGATAAAAATGTCTCCAATATTAAAACTTATTACATGATTTAATCAGGCCCATATGTGTAACTCTGAAGTAAGTGGTCCTAACCTCAAAGAGAAGGTGCTACATCTTGCAGACAGCAGATAATCTTACTGCTTCCATCAGCTGGATAACATAACATAACCTGTAGGATTGTATCTGGAGAAAGAAAAAGCATAAACCTGGAAATAGTGGCTTTATGGAAATCAGGATGGCTGTGTGTGAACCACAATGCACGGGAAACATGAATTATTCCTAATCTACCACCCAATAAAGTGCCTGCTGTGAGTGGTAGATTTTGTCATGGCAGCAGAAAACGGAAAAATGGAACTACAGGTCTTGATGGGTCAGACAAGTTAACACTCCTGATTGTAGGGAAATACCCAGTTTCTGTTGTTTTAAAATTGTCTGATGATACCATCTTGAACCGTTTAAGAATCCTAGATGCAAACGTACATAAACAATGAGAAAATAACGCTCTTTCATAGATCAATGTTCTCTTCATCCAAGAGAGATATCTGTTATAAAAAATAGCAATCTTTCCAGTAATGTGTGCAGGCCACTTCCAACACCTAGCCATAAGCATTATAATTTTTTTCAAGTACTTTTATCAGAAATGCCTAGTGAGGAAGGTAGTATCAGTGATAAATGAAGGACTGCTTCGAGTAGCTTCATGTAGTCTGATAGCAGTTTACCAACATTTTAGAGGTCCACGCTGCCTCTATCATCAGGACGATGGTATTTCTCATTGCCCTGATGATGGAGGCAGCAATGATCTGTTGAAGTACTATATAATTAATAAAAAATAGACAAATTTTATCACCTTATCTTTTAAGGAGAGCTCTTGACTATCCAAAAATATACACTGTAAATTATCATGTAAAAATAGACATGATCTGAAAAATTACAGAAAAAGATTGACAAAGGACTAAAATAAAGGTAAGTCACATTTTGATCATTATTTCTAGGGAGTATGTTAATGTGTTAAAAGTCTGATTGACTCAACTGAAGCTCTGGTTATATGTTACTAAAAATTAGCTAATGGTTATATTTTGTATTTACTGAATCTGCTGTCGAATGGTTGTCGAAGACGACTCTCTTCTAGGATGTTGCACGATATAGTCTTGTAGAAATAGACTGACGTTTCAGAGGTCCTTACTGCACTGATCATGTTTCAGATATTGGAGGCAATAAGGTCTTCTGAAAAGTTTATTTATGTTTGCGAGACTTACACTGCATAACATCACAGAAGACATCTTCTTCAAACTATCCGCCGTGAGTTCCTGAAATGGATATGGAAATTTTCGTGCCATCTTGTGGAAAATAACTAGCATCAACATCATCACGGCATTCTACAACAGGCAACCGAGGACTTGGGGCTGCAGTAATTTGCTATTATTCTATGCTGTAGTACGTATCAAAGGTATTCATCTGTGGTAGCAAGAAGTAAATTCCGCTTTTATCAACTTCCGTTTTCATAAACTGTAGATTTTAAATGTCGGAAAATTCAGAACTATACCCTTCATTTACGTTCATTAAATATGGTATTGTGTTGATAAACCAATAATATTGATGTATGTTGATATTCTGTTAACGAATAATAGGATTCAATCACAATGTCGTATCTAGATTCGCAGTTTGAGGAATTTTTGAAAGAGGTTAGTATACACACAAGTATTTGAAATATCAGTTGTTGCTATTCGTAAAGTTTGCAGGGTTTCAGAATTAATAAAATGGTTGTGTCACATAATGGGTCTATGGATTTATACGAAAAATTATCTTCTGTTTGTGTTTAAAGCCTTTGTCTGGCGAGTCTGCTGACACCAGTTCCAGTACCAAACATGAAACAAATATGGAAGAATTGTCCCCAGCACCTAGGAACTTTTGGTGGATGAAAGAGAGACCTCAGGCAGAAAAATTGCGTGTAGAAACTGGAGTTTCCAGTGATAGTTCTCAGATGGAGAGGGGACAAGCTTCTGTATCAGCAACCATGAAGAATATTGATGTAGCAAAGACACATGTTACTGTATCCCCTAACCTGTCATCTTCAATGGCAGAATTTCTTGAGAAGGAGAAATTATGCAATGTTAGTATGAGAATATAGTGTTGATATCTTATGCTACACAATGCTTGCTATTCTGTACCAGTAAATATAGTTTTATAATTAAACGAAATGCTAACATGAACTCATAGGGCATGTCAGGCTATGCTCTGGTCTGAACTTAACCTGTAAGAACTGTTTTATAACAGTGTTTCATGAGTTGAATGTCATCATACATACAGTGGATGCAAAATAACTGCAAGGAAGAGCAGGATGGCAAGGAATCTGTCCGAGCATGTATAGTGTAACTGAAAGAATATTTTTCCCCTTTTTAATCTACAAAATATTTTACATTTTCATGTACTGACTACACACTAGAATATATTTTGCGAACCAAAGGAATTATAAAACACAAGCAATGCAGGCACATGTCTTAATTCAGCACGTGCTACTTCTGCAGCCTAAATGTAATTTCATGTCTGATAGTATACAAAAAAGGTTTGTGTTATATCTCCATACATGCTGTTGCTTTGTGGTCTTTCACTCTCTCCCATGGTCATCGGAGCTTGGATTTAAGTTGTGGCCACTGTAATTTATGTTAGGAAGGATTTATCCTTTAATAGTATGGAACCTTTATTATCTTGGTGACAAATTCAGTGCTATATGGGTTTATCACAAATATATTTGTTTTCTTTGGAATGAAATCCAAGCAGAATTAGCTCAGTCAGAAAGAACTGTGGATTTGGGAGGAAAAGGATGTGATAAAATGGTGATGACGCTATATAGTTTTGTGTTGTTTTGAAAGGAACTAAGGAGCAGTGTTTCGGAAGCAGACAGCCCTGCAGTAGGTTTTGAATTCCAAGGTGATGATGTTACTGATGATGACATTGGTAGTATTATGGAGCAACTCAGCCAATTGGCTGGCAGTGCAGGTAATTTTTTTCCCCCCACATTTGTGTGTGTATGTTTTTTTTCCAGTTTTTCTCACTTGTGAAATATGCAACACTGGATAAGACATTTTACAGTGAAATGTACTGTGGAGGAAGCGGTCTTGGCTTATTTTAACATATACGTGCCACATATGTTAAAACATTGCTTGTAAAAATAATTTAAATAAAAAATGCAAATATAATAAATGTAATTACAGAAAATTAAAATATGGAATATATAAAAATGAATGGGTAAAATAATATACATATTTAAATGTGCAAACCTTCAGCAGTGTTTTCTGGTTCGTTTGTTTCAGATGACAGTGCAACTGATAAGAGTGTGGAGGAAATCTTAAAAGAGGCAGAGGATCTCGTACGAGAAACATCTTACAGTTTCTCAGGGCTGTCGGACAGTAGCAACTTGCTTGACCTGCCAATAACACGACGCCTCGATAGGAGTACAGCTGTCGGTCTAACGCCCGAGTCCAAAACTTCTAAAAAAACAGATAAACGTTTCATTACTGAAGAAAAGGGCAAAAAAGCCCAAAGTAGCTTAAATAGAGCAAGTGCTGTCTCAGCATCATATAGGAAAATGGAAGTTAAATCTGCAAATTTAAAAATGAGGGACAAAGGTGAACGGCTTAGGGGCATGAGCCCTAGGAGGACAGGTAGTGAATCTGGCATGGAGGAGTTCAATGGTGACAATAAGTTTGGTGATTCTAGAGAACTCGCTTATTCAAACACACATGACGATATTGGTGCAAGGTTAAGTGAAATAAAAGTAGGTAGTGTCATATCAGACTCAAAATCTGGGAAGCATTTAGGAAACGTTTCAGGTAGTACAAGGAAAGAAAGAGATTCGTCGAAGAAGGACAGGACTGTAACATTTGAAGATGGTCTTCATTTGTTTCCAAAACCAACAGATACCATTAGTAAGAAACATGAAGATACAGTAGAAACTTCTAGAAAAAAATTACAGCAGGTGGAAAGTATTTCCAATATAAAATCAGGTGAAATATCTAGCGAAAATGATGCCTTGTTTGCGTTGGGAAGTTCTGCCGTGCAACAGAGCACTCGAGACGCTTCGTCCGCAACGGATGATAAACGCGTGGACCGAGTCACCAAAGAGGTGTCGGTTTCTGCTCCATTGATACAACACGGTGATATGGTTACCACTCCAGAGGCGATCTTCTGCCTTATTGACGGTGAAGCGAGAAATGAGGTAGTTCCAGCACTGCAAGAATCAGAGAAAAATTATAGTCAGGACTCTGACCATTCGTCACTGAACATAGAGAAAGAAATGGAAAATATATTTGGTCGTGACGATAGTGCCGGGAATACGATGGTAGATTTGCGGGGTGATGTTGGTACTTTGTTTCATAAAAGGGATCAGTCAGCTGTAGTGGAAGATTCCAACGTATCAGAGCCCGCGTTACACGTGGACAAGTTGAAGGACGCTAGTACGATGACCAGTTTAGAAGAGCTTCTTCAGGAACAAAGCACTTCATCGCAACTTAAAGGTAAGTTTTGTAATACTGATACTTGATAACTAAAGTTTATCGTGACTGCCATCGTTAAAGCCTGACATGATCATGAGTAATTTCTATCTACTTCCCCTCCACGTAATCCATTTCCTTAATTATTGTCTTATTCTCTTACCTCTCAGTTTCCCAAGGTGCTGTTTTCCATGAGAGTTCTCCACAAAAATTATTCCTGCATTTCTTGTCTCTTTGCTTTCCTTAGTGATAATGCTCAGTCAGTCTCCTAAGTTTTACACAAAATTCCTCATTATAAAATCTCCTGAATTGCATCCTTCATCCTTCTTTGGTCCAAACGTGTTCCTGAGCTCTTTGTTTTCAAACACTTGTAATTTATATTCTTCTCTTAAGCTAAGATGACGTTTCACTTAAGCAAAACGATAGGTAAAGAAAAGTCTACAGTTAGTCAATGAAGGTATTTTCAGCTTCTATACGATCTGATGGTTTATTATCATGTTCAGAAAAGCCCAGTGAGTTATCTTTTTCCATTGAGGTTTTCTGACCAAATCTCTCTTATCATTTTCTTATCCAATGCATGTTACAGGTGTTGCATTACTTTTGTTTTCACTTGACTTTGATGCAACATCACAGCAACACATTTTTGTTTCTTTGAAAAAAATGTGCAAAGGGAGAGAAAATATGAGTGACTACTGGATTATGAATTTTTTGTTTTGTTTTAAGCTAAGCTTGAATCTGAGGAGCAGGGACACAAAAGGCAGCTGGACGCATTGAAGTGCAAACACGAAGAAGAGATGTTCGCTCTGAAGAGGGATATTTACATTCTGAATGCAAAGGTAATTTTTTTTTCGTTCCATTTTTTGTTCTCTTTCCGCAGATATGATTATTAGCTTTTTTGTACCCCTGTGTCTCTTTTAATATTCTTATCAAAATATATTTTTTATAAATAAATAAATATATTGGTTATCTGTACTAAAAGAACCACAGTGGCATTTCTTTTATCTTTTCAGTCATTCAGAGGAGGAGGAGGAGGTGGTTAAAAGTTATTTTTGAAATGCGTGTTCAAATATTTGTCAGGTTACATGTAAGATTCCTAATAATGTGTTAAGGAAAATACACTTTATAAATTTCTTTGATATAATATTTAATTTTGCAGAAATAACAAACAAAATTTAAAATAAGGAAGATAATTAAGATTTTCTGGAGAATTCCAGTGGCACTTACATGAGACAAAGCTGGTTTGTGTTGTGCAATAAATATTTTATTCTTATCCATTTTGTTATCTACAATAATTTTCAGGTGATCTTACATACTAGACAATATTATGGATCTTTAAGTAGTGACTAGAGAAAAACTTTTATTACTTTGTTTCTGATAATACATTTTTATGTTGACTGAATTGTTCACTGCTTTATATAAATATGTGTTTACTTATGGTGTATTGTGATGTGAGTTGCTGCATAGCCTATGATATACCACAGATTGCTGATTTCGAGAAACAACGTGAGAGTCCCTTAGTTCAGAAAGGAGATGGTAATCGCCTCATTAAAGATGTCGCTGCCAAGGAACATAGAATCGCCCTTCTGGAGACAGAGTTGCAACAACACGAACAGCTGATGCTGGGCTACCAACGCGAGAATATTAAGTTATGTCAGGATATGAAGAAGCTCAAGGTATGTCTCGCATTCGTATTCTTGTCGCCTCGTCTCATGGCGTGATATCATGGGACACGTGCATCTGTGAAGTGCCTTGTGATGGCCTTAACTGCAGCCCATGTTTCTTGTCCCACCGGTTCGATCTCGTGGGCCGGCAGCACGAAGCCGTGGCTACCCGTGTCAGGGAGCTCAATGGTGTATGAGTACTTGATTCCTGCCACTCCCTTTGCCCAGTCATCAGAGGCACCTGTTGGAAAGATACATTTATTTTTTTCATTACCTAAAATGTAACTGATGATCAGCCCTTTAGATGGAAACAGTACGTTTCTCCAAAGTGTTGTCTACCGACAGGTCCACGTGTTGTTTTTACCCAGAAGATCAACATTGACGTCTTCACTGTTGTGAGAACCTCAGATGTTACCATAGTGACTGGTAAGTGGTGTTCAGAATATTGTTCCCTCATCTAGAACCAGGCTTTCCTATTATACGAGGCTCGTCCTCAAAGTAAGTTTCCCTGGGGCCGTTTACAGAAACAAAACACAATTTCATGGAAATATTTATTGCAACAGATACAGCAAGTGTCCAGCTATTTTTCAACATATTCGCCACCGGAATTGAGACATTTGTCATACCGTGGGACCAACTTTTGAATACCTGTGTCGTAGAAGTCTGCCGCCTGGGATTGGAACCACTGTGTGACAACCATCTCCGCCTCTCTGTCATTCTCAAAACGCTGACGCTGACCGGATAGGAATTTCTTGAGGTGTAGGAAAAGATGGAAATCACTGGGAGCGAGGTCCGGGCTGTAGGGTGGATGATTAAACACCTCCCAGCTGAACTCCTGCAGGAGACTTGCTGTCCGCGAGCCGTGTGCGGCTTAGCGTTATCACTGACCGCACTTCACAGTCGGCGGGAGCTGGAATAAGAACCTCCATCTTCAACAGCTGCAACGATGCTACTGTGAGAACGCGGGAAGTGCCGTTAGTGCATGCGCCATGCTACGTCATTGCTCTATCACGTACGCACAGTCGCTTCGCGCAATATAAGGTTTGCTAGCTGTGGGACGAGTGGGAAACTTACTTTGTGGACGCGTCTCGTACCAACAACATCTGTGTTAATGTTGGTCTTCTGGGTTATAATGTGGCGTGGACTAATAGGTAGATAACCGAAAGGCCAACACTGACATCGTCCCTGCCATGAGGACCTCAGATCTCCCATTTGTGTGTATATCCACTCTGTAGGTATCATGAATTATGAAGTATAGTAATCCTTGTGTGAGTTGTAAAGCGGATGAAACAGTTTTTAAAGCTTACCTGAAGCAGTGTAGAGGAGTTCGGCAGCTGTCCCAAGTAGGTAGTCGGTTCCGCGTACAGCCTCCAGGGCTTCCACTCCCTTCTCTGCCAGTATGTACATGTCATAGTAATCTTTGGGCTTATCATTTTTGTATCCCCACGGTACCAACCACATTTGTGAGTATGAGTGCAGTGTCAGGTAAATCTTGATCTGATCCTTCCGAGTAAGGATGAAATCGGCCATGGCCTTTGTCTCAGGCTCTGAGAATGCCTTTGGTCCTCTGAAATCATCTGTGCAAGCGTCAGAGCTCGAGGAACGATCTTCACCCCAGTGGAAGTCCCAGTTTCTGTTGGGATCAACCCCATAGCATGTCCTCTTGCCCCATCGTTTATTTGCCTTCGCACCAGAACGAGTCTTCCTCCAGAGGCGGTCGGTAGAATGAGAGTACTCATATCCGTCGGGGTTTGCCACTGGCATGATGTACCAGTCCACGGAGTCTATGAGCTCCGGGTGCAAATCCCGAAATTCCACCAGCTGGAGCATTATATACGTGACTGTCGCAGGGGAGATCCACTCTCTTGCATGGAGACCTGCAGCAAAGAAACTTGAGGTTCAGGTGAATGCTTTATGCTTAGTGCTTACCAGCTTTTGCTTATCCATGGACTGGTAAAGTAGCGTTGTGTTGTTTGAGGAATGGTACCTTAAACATGTTGACTTACAGTACAGAAATTAAAAATGTTATATGTTATTATAAGTTGATGAATAAATAAACACATGTTGATGTTGGTCATCTGGGTAGTAATGCCGTGCAAACTTATAGGTAAAAGTAAAGCTGTCCCACTATACACCATGCAGGCGCTTGGGGGGGAGTGGAGGTATAGCTCCTCTTTCTTGACCTCGGCACTAGATGGGGGTGAGTGGTCAGCATCACGCCCCGGCCGGCTTTACCCCCGGGAAAGGACCCCAGTACCCATTGTAGAGGAGGCTGGGTGGGCCCCAGAGCCGGTCTGGACGCAGAAGCTAGAGGAAAAATCCTCTGCCCTCGTGGGGGGTCGAACCCTGGTCGCCCAGTCCGTAGCCAGTCACTATACTGACTGAGCTATCCCGGCTCATGAACTTGTAGGTAGATACCAGTATTTTTAGGAACTTGCTTCTTATACTACCTCCATCTTCAACCCTGAAGATTTGAAGATGGTTCCTCCAGCCCACCCTAAGGCCCTCAGTGTTGCAGCGATAAAATAAACATTGGCCATCTGTCATCCAGCTGACCTCCCGAAAGTAAATCATGACTTGGTGTGAAGGTAATGGGGCTTATCTGGCATGCAGATGTGTGAAGTGTTAATTCTTACCTCCGTCTATCCAGATAGCAGGTTTGTTACCGTCACCACCTGTAGACACTTTTAGCAACTTCAGATCTCGACCTTGGGATGATTTCCCTATTACCTCTGTTTGGCAGATATCAGGGTATGTTATGGCCAAGTACTCAATGTAGCTGTCAATATCTGCAGCAGAAACGCGTGTAATAGATTGGAGAATAATATTAAAATGGATCTTAACGGAAACAAGTTGTGAAGGTTTTGACTGAATTTATGTGATTTAGAACAGGGTCCAGAAATGAGTATTTGGGATCAATAAAGGGCAGGGAATTTATTGACTAGCTAAGGAACTGTTAGCTTCTTAAGAAGGGTTTCATGGAGTTAAGTTTCATATAAGCTGAAAACAGGCTGTTCATTGCATAAAGTGAAAGTGTGCGGCAGAAGTGTTCCATCTGTCTGAGACAGTGTACGGACAAACGTGCACTGAATTGTAGCAGCACTGACCCTTGTATCTGTGGTAGCGTCTCCAGGTTAGGCGATGACCACCCCTACTCTCCAGCTCATCATTCTCGGGGTCTATGGGGGGATTTTCACTTTGAATTGCCTCCTGGAAACAAAATGGTTCGTAAAAGTATTTTGGTTTGCTGTGATGGGGAGGGAATGCATGTAAATCTAAAAACTCTGAGCCCTCTATTTTCTAATGAGGTCACCACGTTCATAACCTCTGGACTAATTGTTGGTGAGTGGTCAGCTGACGTCCCAGCCATTTTACCCCCAGTGTCCATTGGGGGTTGGGTGATCCCCAGAGCCAGTCGTGATGTACCTAAAGTAAGAAGCTCTGCCCTTGCCAAGAATCGAACATAGACCATATCCTGGTCACTGTACTGAGTAAATGAAGTTCCCCCTATTTCTGTCATATACATTTTAATATTGTCATCGTCCCAGACATTTTACACATGCTATTGATAGATGCAAGCGTCGTAAGGATGATAGATTTCCAAGAGTGGATGGTTCTTTCTCTCACCTCGAGGTTGTGAATAAGGACGTCGTACGAAATCCCATTTGCATCCAACTGTTCCACCAGGTCTTCCAGTACCTGCGGGGCGCTGAGCAGGTCGGCGCTTTGCTCTGTCCGGTTGTTGGCAGAGGTCCTGCTCGCGAACAGTTGCTGCGACCATAAGGACACCAATCCTTCGTACCTTCTTCTCCTGACCAGGTCCATGAGCGTTCCCAACTGCTGCGCTGTGGAGGGATATACTCTCAGCAGTTGGTAGCCCTCGTAAGACACGACGCCGCCATCTTGAGCTGCTACCATTGTGAGCACGCAGAGGCTTACCGTATACAGCAACATCCTGAACCTTTGCTACACAGTGTCTTGCCAGATATATACGCACCCGCGGTAACCCTCATCTCGTGCCTTGCGACATTTAATGTTACGAAATAAACTGATTCCCTACTAAACCGCTTCTCCCTTGACAGTGAATTGTGATGTGTTATGAAGCGAGACGGACTCAAGGCTTATCAATTGTAGGGCATTGGAGTTTACGTAAGATTTCAGTCTATAAAGACTTTGTTTATTTAACAACGCTGTTTTAAATGAATAGGATATATAGGTGGAAGGGTAAAGATTTAAAAGGAGCGACGTGGATCCACGAATAAAGTACAGAAATGAACGCTAGGGGAATGTTCGATGTCAAAGTGACAGGTTCACAGCGAGGACTTTTCGTAAATTTGTACTATTCGCAGAAAGCGATGAAAACATTCAGGCTCTTGGGAGGTCCAGGGTTCAGATCTCGGCCCAGAGACCGTCTATCCTGGCTGAGATTTTTCGTGATTTTACTCACTTCTTCCACATCCTTTCCAATTCATTGCTCATTCTTGTCGTATCATCCGACGCTGTATAGTCTAAATGCTGAAGGCGTCGTTAAACTACAAGTAAATTGTTTTCGATATTGAATGTTTAGTCGTGCAGATGGGTTGACGTTATCCGTGTTAGCAAATTTCAATGCTAATTTTGCTAGACTGTGCCATTTCCCGAGGAGTGGGAAGAAACTTGCGTTAGAAGGGTTATTCGAAATTTATTTAGTGGTTTTACGGATTAAACATGCACGTACGACTGCCATATCAGGTGTTCATTTCGTGCAGACTGTGGTGCGAACGTTATGTGGAGCAATGTCGTAACCCGGGTTCTGCAGGCGGCCTCGAACCCTCATTCTGACTCTTCGGATGACCTCGTTTCCCGCCTGCTGCTGGCTTGATCACCTTGATCCTCGTGCCATCCCGTTCGGTGTCACAGGCAACTCCTGCGACTTTGCTGCACATGAGCAGATAACGTGTCATACCGCGGGGCTTAGTTCGTTGCCTGCCTGCATCAGTCCGGAGACCATTCGTAGGCTCTCCGGGGTCATCGGTGGGTGGGAGAGAGTCAAAGCAAAAGACACTTTTCCTCAAGCAGAATTATTCTTCCCTGTTCATATTTTATAAAATTAACTTATAATTGGAAGGCTCCGTCCCCATATTTTACCTTCGAACCAACTCGAACGGATTTTCAAGGTCATATGAGATTTGAATTCCCTCTTTCAGCCTTTTCACAGCGACCGCTTGGTCACTGGGACCTTGGGTTTGAATCCCACTCAAGGCATGGATGTCTGTCCGCGTTTTTCTGTGTTGTGCTGTCCTGTGTACAGGTAGAGGCCTTGCGACGGGCCGATCCCTCATCCAAGGAGTCCTACCGAATGTCTGTAGATCAAAGCCAACGAAAAGTTGGGACCCGCAGATGCTCAAGGCACTTGAAGAACGGGTCGCCTAAGTATTTCAGCCTTTAAGATGGAGGCAGTATGTTCTCCGAAACGTTGGTATCTACCTACAAGTCCGCACGGTGTCACAACCGAGAAAACCAACGCCGATTTTATTAACATTGTGTATTACGGGACTGGACAAAGTCTGTTCCTGTTACCATACTTATTTATTTAAGTATCATTAAATGTATTGGTATGTTTTGGGTTTGGAATGTGGTGGTTCTTTGATATAACACAGGGACAGGCCCATGGGGTTTCAGACTGTTACCTCCTTGACCCACGCCGTGTCACTGCACTTTTGATTTTTGAGTGATAGAACGTGTACTGGCCACGTGCCAGTCTGTATTAACCCAACGCCTACCCTGGAATGCCCTTCTGGTGAGGACGTTGAACCAGGAAGGGTTGTATCCCACCAAAGCACATATTAAAATGTACCACAGAAAACATCGTATAGAATTTTGATTGTATAATTAGCTGAGTGGTCCTGCACTGCATGGGGTTATCTGTGATTCATAGCTGCATACAAATGCGTGGTACAACCTGTCTTAAATACAAAATGTAGCCTGTGTGTTATTTCTTGTACATGTGAACAGGCATGCTCGCTGTTGGATTTATGATAGACCATTTAAAAGAACCATAGAACAGCTTAGTTCTGGTCGTTATCTGCCTTGTGACAGACTGTTCTGCCTTAAATCCAGCTAATGGGGACTTAATTGTCTTCGCCGGTAACGCTATCTCGTGTCATTATCGGTGGTAGACGGCCAAATGGCATGAGAAATGTTCCATCTTTTTGTCCCAAGGCACGGCCCCTCGTAATGGAATTAGGTGTCCTTGTTTTTCCACTGTTACAGCAAAATGTTAACAAAATTATTCGTCTCTCCACATTTCCCTTGTCTTCGTCCCAGTGATCGTGTTTGTTGAATAGATGATAATACGAGGCGCGTCCCAAAAGTAAGTTTCCCTGGGGCCGTTTACAGAAACGAAACATAATTTCATGGAAATATTTATTGCAACAGATACAGCAAGTGTCCAGCTATTTTTCAACATATTCGCCACCGGAATTGAGACATTTGTCATACCGTGGGACCAACTTTTGAATACCTGTGTCGTAGAAGTCTGCCGCCTGGGATTGGAACCACTGTGTGACAACCATCTCCGCCTCTCTGTCATTCTCAAAACGCTGACGCTGACCGGACAGGAATTTCTTGAGGTGTAGGAAAAGATGGAAATCACTGGGAGCGAGGTCCGGGCTGTAGGGTGGATGATTAAACACCTCCCAGCTGAACTCCTGCAGGAGACTTGCTGTCCGTCGAGCCGTGTGCGGCCTAGCGTTATCACTGACCGTACTTCACAGTCGGCGGGAGCTGGAATAAGAATCTCCATCTTCAACAGCTGCAACGATGCTACTGTGAGAACGCGGGAAGTGCCGTTAGTGCATGCGCCATGCTACGTCATTGCTCTATCACGTACGCACAGTCGCTTCGCGCAATATAAGGTTTGCTAGCTGTGGGACGAGTGGGAAACTTACTTTTGGGACGCGCCTCGTAGCTTGGAGAAGTAAGTTGAGACTATCGTTAACTTATATTTATTATCGTTTAATTTGGTTGAATTTTGATTCTAAAGGGGGGGGGAAAGGAACACGTTTAATCTCTGGTATAGTAAAACGTGTTTTTATCTCTTCGTAACGGGACACAGCCGGCTAGAGGAAATGTGATTGTACTTGTAGCTTCATTAGGGGAACCATTGATGCTGCATCTGTGTTCCATGCCCTGGGGACATGGCGGTCGCAGAGATCAAACCTCTTCTGCCAGGACGAGTTAGCCAGATGCTGGCGGAAATGTTGAGGTATCCAGTGCGAGGTTCCCAGAACCGGAGGTTATTGTCTGATCTAAATCGATAATCGCTAATTTTATTTTGGTTCAAGTGTTTTATTTACCCCAATCATCAGGATGGCTTAGTCATGAAAGGGAATGACTATCCTTCATGAATTTTTCGCGCGTAGTTTAAAGATCTGACGATGATAACACGTTCTGTTGGACTTAACCACCGTCTAAGTAATTTAATTGATCGACGTATCAGAGTTGCAGCACTCTAGAGCAGTGGTATTCAACCTTTTTTTGTTCGCGTACCCCCAGATATAATTTCTCTTCAACTTTGTACCCCCAAAATTGTTGGTGTATAATTCAAGTTATACGTAGTATATAATCTACGTCCAAAATAAATTAAATAAATTACATTACTGATTATTTAGTGTTTATCATAAAATAATATATATATTTTTTAAATTTCGCGTACCCCCGGGGGTACGCGTAACCCAGGTTGAATACCACTGCTCTAGATGACAGTCTTCTTCAAACTCGCCATCGTGAAAACCTGAAATTTCTCCTCATTTAATTTTGGTTAAATTTCTTTAACGTGCTGATATTCGCGAATCGCCGGTGAAGTTGAGTCAGTTTGAGACCCGCAAAACCAACCGAAAAATATTCTAGATTTATTATGGGACCCGAAGCGTCTCTCGTGTTGAGGCATTCGAAATGCCGAGAAGCGATAGGCGACTGAGCGTTGTTACGCTACCGCAAGACGAGGTGTGAGACGTTTCCTGGACGGAGCACTGACTGCAGAGGTCACGCATGGCGTCTATAAGAGACCCAACCGCGGAGACCACTCGTTCAGTCATGAAGTTGCTGCTACTGTTGTGCTTTGCGTTAGCACCCCTACGTGCTGATGACGGGGCGACCGCCCCCGAACCGGCAGACGAGGCTCGCATTTCGTACGAGGGAGCACAGCTGTTGAAAGTGACGGCTCCTTCAGAAGAAAAGGAAGTAGCCCTGCGGACGCTGCAAGATATGGAAGGTAAGGACCTTTAATTTTGTACTGGTCAGTACTTGGGGCCCTCCTCAGGTGAAAAAATTACCATTAACCTAAGTGGGTTTTAAGGTTTTCACAGCGGTGAGTCCGAAGATGGCTCTCTTCTGGGTTGTGGCACCTTGTAGTCTGGCAGAAGTTTACTAACGTTTCAGAGGTCTTTGCTGCCTCTGTCATCAGGGCGATAAGTAAACTTCTGCCAGACTACAAGGTGCCACAACCCGAAAGACAGACATCTTCTTACCATTAGCCTGTTTTATTTGGGACGATTGCAGACGTTTATCCCTGACCAAGCATCGATCTGTCATACCCTCATCTAAAATTGGGCTTTTACATCTTGGCTGATCTCAGACGTTAGGTAGTTTAGTGTCAGTGAGTTGGCTTGAGCTGTTGAGCTTCTGTACCTTTATAACTTGGTGAGGGTGTTTTAGTGTTTTCAGAAACTGGGGTCTGTATGCCCTCGGACCATCTCACATCTGGTGGGATTCCCCATTTGCCAACCAGGAAACATGTCCTCCAGAGGTTACAGCATCCTCCAGCAGAAAACACTGGCAATTTCCTTCTACTTGCTTGTAGAGCGATATTAGGTGCTCAAAAATTATTCCACGCGTCCTCTGCCCTCCAAAATTGCTATACCATGTTCAGTTATTATATTTATCATACCCATTGATGTAACAAAGTATATACAGTGTATCTTACGTGCTAAAAGGTTGTTTGGAACTGATAATTATCTTGCGTTACATTTATTCTGCATGTGTTATTCTCGTAAGAGAAATCTGCCAGATGAATGGTGTTATTAACGCTTAACTGTTCAACCTCAGGAGTTGATACATGGCTACGACTGGCCACTAATAGTTCAACAGTGGATGTAATGGTGAGACCTGAGAATGCGGACAAGGTAAAGGAGTTTCTTGATGGCAGCGGGCTTACTTTTGATGTCATCATAGACAACTTGCAGGCAGCTATTGATACGGAGAACCCTACAATGACTACAGACGAAATGGAGGAACTTGAGGGCAGGAAAGGTGAGTCATTAGGAAGAAAAGTGGACATATTCTGCTGTCCGCAGAGTTAAATTCTTGTTGCCACATCAGAGACCTCTGTAGAATAAATTTATGGAGCAGTGTTTCGCCGGTGCGTAAATATTGCACTATGAAGCTCCACGCAGTCTTATCTTCACACTAGATCAAGATCATTGTTTGTGATGCACAGAGGCAACTTTACCTTACCGTTAGTTATATGATCTTCAGTTAAATTTTCAACATTGCGCTTTACCAAATCCTGCTTTCGTTACCCTGATACTAATGCCCACATGACAATTAGTGATTATAAAATTTATCTGGAAGTGTATGTAAGTCTCATATGGATCGGTTGATTCAATGACATCATTTTTAATAAATTTCATTCTTGCAGAAGATTAAGTTGTGTTTGTATTCTTTTGAGTTTAGGTCACCGCATGACTTGGCAGTCATATCACCGACTAGCAGACATTTATGGCTATTTGGACTACCTAGCCCAGACCTACCCTCAGCTTGTGACCATCCAGACTATCGGTAATTCAATAGAAGGACGTCCACTCAAAGTGCTCAAGATATCCTCGGGACGTCCAGGCAGTCCCGCTATTTGGATTGATGGAGGTTAGTGACATTTCTGTGCGGTTCAGCAGAATACTACATAGCTCGTACGGCAGCGTTTTTGAAACATTTTATGATCTCTTAGTGCTTGCTGTGAAAAATAATATTAACGTAATGTTTATCAAGTTTTTTATTTATTGTACTTGAATTTCACAAGCCAGGATCCCAAAGCTGATACTTGTTGTCGTGTTACATTGTATGACTTTGCTGTGACCTTGAAGTATGCAATGTAGTGATGGCTTTTGTGGATTGTATCCAATGCTTACTGTAGTTCCTATTCACAGGCATTCATGCTCGAGAGTGGATCGCTCCAGCGTCTGTTACATACATCATAAATGAGCTGATTGAAAATCGTGATGCACACGGTGAATCCGTGAAGGATGTCGACTGGTACATCCTCCCCGTTGTGAACCCGGATGGATACGAATACTCTCACCGCATAGACAGATTGTGGCGTAAGAACCGGCGGGGTTCTGGGTACTGTGCGGGAATTGACTTGAACCGAAACTTTGGCTACAAGTGGGGTGGAGCAGGATCAAGTCGTGAACCTTGTAAGGAGATCTTTGCTGGCAGCAGTGCCTTCTCTGAGCCAGAGACAGCTGCTCTATCCAAGTTTGTTTCGAGTCACACAGGAACCTTGAAGGTATGATAATACAGTAAAACATGTTTATAATTGCTTTGTGATACTGATTACGAGAAGGAATTAAGCAATTGGGGCATCTATACAGCTGAAATAATAACGGTAATATTATATTTTCTTTGTACACAGGCATATGTAACATTTCACAGCTACGGTCAATACATCCTGCATCCATGGGGCTATACCGTAGGTTATCCACATGACCATGAGGATCTGAGTCGTGTCGGTCAGAAGATTGCTAGCGCCATGTATCAGGCGGGTGGGGCTAGTTACAAAGTTGGCGGAGCAGCAGCCACCCTATACCCAGCTTCAGGTAAGATTGTGCCAAAACAGTCCATATTAGTCGAAGTTTGAAGAAATTTTCATAATGTTTTACTGTTTTTGTTTGTTCTAATTAGTCTTCTGTATTATACAACATTTTTGATTATCCTGTCATCTGTCATTCCTGTTTAGACTGGATAATCATGACTCTTACTGTGTGTATATATATATATATATATATAGTAAGTAAAGTTTGTCCCACTATATGCCATGTAGGCGTTTGGGGGGAGCAGAGGTATAGCTCCTCTCTTCCTTGACCTAGGCACTAGATGGGGGTGAGTGGTCAGCATCACGCCCCGGCCGGCTTTACCCCCGGGAAAGGACCCCGGTACCCATTGTAGAGGAGGCTGGGTGGGCCCCAGAGCCGGTCTGGACGCAGAGGCTAGAGGAAAAATCCTCTGCCCCCGTCGGGGATCGAACCCCGGCCGTCCAGCCCGTAGCTAGTCACTATACTGACTGAGCTATCCCGGCTCATATATATATATATAAATTAATTATTTTACCATTTGTTCTGTATGATATGAAACATTTAAATAAAGACATAGAATTTCAGAATTGGTTAAAATGTCTGAATATGACAAGAATCTTAATCTGTCTGTTGTGTTATCACCCATCATTTACACAGTTGGAAGCGATCTTTTTCACTTGGCCAGCCATATGTAGAAGATTCTGGAAGCATGTGCTTTAAATTTAATTATGTTATTTTGTTTACATTTCTTTGCGTCTCACTTTGAATAGGCGGGTCAGATGACTGGGCGAAGGGAGCTGCGGGCATCAAATACTCGTATACCATCGAGCTGCGAGATCGTGGATACTTTGGATTTATTCTGCCCGTACAATACATCATTCCCACGGGCCGCGAGTCACTGGCCGCGGTTAAGGTCTTGGCCGATGAAATTGCTAATGGCAGATGATCGACCGCAGTTGGAAACTGCAATTTGTGTTCTGAGGAGCAGACTTGGTCGTCATCCGGTTGAACAGCAGTTTGTCGTATGCAAATTATATCTGAAGAAATTAATATAGAAAAATATGTATTTGTGAAATAAAATGTATGAAGTCGTCGCATTGTATTTTTACCCCACCTTATTTTTTCCTATGGTTCAGTAGCATTACCTTACATAGGATTATAGAATATTGTATGGTCTTTGGAAATATGTTGTACTGAGTGATTCTTGATTTGTAATTGGTAGAAAACTGTATGTTTGATGCACAGTGTGAGCAGTGCGTACTTGTAACGGTGTTGCATATGCTGCTGAGCAGAATTTATTTGACTAGGTAATACCTGGTTTGTATTCCTGTTGCATAAATGAAGTTTCTGTGGAGTACAGACGCCATATAATGTGACACAGATCATTCTAAATAGTGCTTATTCATGTGATGATTTTTATGAGATTTCGCTGTACTTTTATTTAACTTGTGTGTTGTAGCTTTTTAAATAATCAAATAGAACAGGCTCAGGAAAAAGTCTTAGTGGCGTAGTAATGAATCTTCAGGTTTCATGAAAGGTGGCAAATTGATTGACCTGTGTAACAAATATCAGCTTCTCAACTGAACTTTTATGCACTGGGCTATGATTTGACACTTACAGTATTTTTCATTTTGTACATATGCCAGTCCACATGCTTCCCAAGGCATCACTGATAATCACGATGTCATTTAGTACTAGGTAACTAAGAAAGCATCTTAAATAAACCAAAACACTACAAAAGAGTATAACTAACATCTGATTGGTTTTACAGGAAGAGCTGAAAGCAAAAGAACAGAGTTTTGCAACAGAGAGACGGCAGCTGTCGTTAGCAAGACGAGGACAGGAAGTAGAGAGACTTGCAGAGCAACTCAAAGACAAAGATGAAACTATAGTGCGGTTGCAGATTGAATTGCAGTCTCTTCAAGTAAGTCATTTTAATGTTTTGATGAAAACAGGCCTAAATGGGTTTTTCTGTTTCACATTGCACATCCAGCGAAGAGGCATAATAGGATGTGCTATGTGGAACAGTTTTGTTTAATGGTGATAAGTTTTAGAGCTTGGATTTCTTGGTGAGGAATGTGATTAAGTACAGGCTAAACAGATGGATTTGAATTCCTGGAGGAACTAGCGTCTGCCTCTTTGTCACCTCATCCGGATGACAAAGGCTCGCCGAGCCTTGTTTCTGATAGGTATGTGGTCTAGGGGCTCTCTCTTACTTTAGACTAGACCAACAAGCTTGCCACTCACCTATTTCTAGTGCTGAGGTCAAAAATTCATGAATATCCACATCCACTTTTCTAAACATCTTCACGGTATGGTATTTAGCAGGGTTACGGTCTTAAAACAAAAATGTTGGGGTGGCCTGGCATGCCGTTCCAGTTTGAATGTGTGGAACTGTATCTATACACACACGTATGTTCACCTTCATACGAGTATTTATTTATGCCTACTGCTGTAACGGACCACTATTCAACAAAAATATGATGAAGTTTTGAAACTAAGACCTGGCATAATTGTATTATATAAACTTTTGCTAAATGATTTAGCTCTTATTAATAGAAAAATGGTATAATGTTTAAAACTGTTGTCATGTTGTAATCCTGTTCTGGAGCAGATTAAATATTTCTGAGTGTTGTTATATCACCGTTTCCGACTACTGTTTGTTATCTTAATACAGGATAAGAATGGCAGTTTGGAACGAGATGCTGAAACACTAAAGTTATCCATCACAGCTTTGCAGGAAGAGGTAGAAAAGCATAAATGTGTTGCTAGCAAAGCAGTAGCACCACCACTGAAGGTGACCCCCAGGAATCAGGAACTGGATCAAGTCAAGAGCGAATTGGCCGATAAAGAAGCAGAATTGGAGAAGGTGCGCAAAGAGTTGCAGTCAACTCAGAAACAAATGGCAGAAGCTAAAGCAAAGGTGACTGATAGTCAGCTACAAGTAGGGGCCTTGGAGATGAAGGTGTCGGAGCTGCAGGCTGCACGTACCAAGCAAGTTGCGCAGATCCAGATGCATAACCTCAGAATTGAAGAAGATAAGAAGATGATTCAGGATCTCAACAGACAGGCAAGTATCCCTTGTTTCGGTCTACGTATTATGTTATTTTTTTTTTTATTTTAAGGACTCTAACAGTATTAGGTGAAAAAATACAGGTTATGAAGCTCCTTCTCATGTCCAGAACAAAAATTACGTAGGGCAAAATTAATGTGAGAAAATACAGGGAGTGTTTTATGAGAAATGTAGTATCTGTTATTCTGCGTTGTACCTCTTGCGATTGTAATTAATACTTTATATGCATTCATTGCACAAAGTGCATAAAATTAATCCACAATCCAGATTTTATGTTCATCCATGTGTTTCGTATCTGGAATGTTCACAATTATTTAGATTAAACTTAGTATTGGGTATTCACACTGAAAGTTGTCAGGATAAATTTATTTTGGTGCATAGTGATCAGATATAAGCCATACTTTACATGAAGCTCAAATTTAAGTTCTTCGGATTTTTTTGAATAACTCATGTTATGAAAAATGAGTACATTATATAAAATATAGATCACTGTTAAATATAGAACTGTTATTACACAGATTCTTAATGTCACGAATATTTAAATAAATATGAAGTAAAATAGTTTTTGAAACAATAGATTTGTTTATGCACTAAGTGAACACAGTGGCTAGTGAGTTGTGGAAAATAAAAAAAGAACATATTTGGAAAATATGTATATAACACTGAAGCGTATTTATCTTTTCGCCTTGTTTCATTTTAGGTGAAAGAAATGGAGCGTATCTTGAAACGGAACCACCCAAACTCCATCTCAGCTCTGATTTTGACAGCTAACAGCGAGGAAACAGATCTGCCACCTCGTTTCAGGTACCTTGAGAACAGAGTACAGCAACTGGAACAGGAACTAACCAGGAGTGAGACAGATGCACAAGCCAGCATCAGGGAGATCCAAGACAAGTTCCAGGCCATGAAGGTACTTCGTTGTTCTTGAGACTCCTTACATCTCATACATATGCATCCAATATTGAATGTATGTTTTTGTTAATATTTCAAGAACAGAGTTTGTTATGCCCTCTTGGGTCATGAGCCCAGATATAAGCAACCTGAGATGAAAATACTGTACCCACTTCACTTTATTCTTAAGTGGTTAACGCAAATTGTTCTCTGTATTTGTCCCATTCCCCTAAATGTAGTTTGTGTGTATTTGTCCCCACAGAAATACTTACTTTATTGCTGTAAATGCGTTGTACAAACAGACCGATGTCGGTTTTAGTTGAAGTATGAAGAACATACTTCAGATCTGGAGCTTCAGTTGGCAACTGCAAAGCATCAGGCACACATGTGGAGACAAACTGCAGAGAAGAATGAGGCAAGACTGGCAGCAGAAAAGAAGGCAGAAGAACAGCCAGTACGAGATGCAAGGCAAAGTAAAAAGATGGCGGCACACCCAGTTGTTATCAGTGTTGGGGCACCCTCAGCCAATGCGCTAGCTGTGCGTGAAGATGCACATCTGCTGGCAACAATACGAGGCCTCAAACTGGAGTTGGCAGCTAAGGACAAGGAACTGGTGAAGATCCGTAGAGACCTGGATGAATCTGCCAAGACAAACCGCAAATTGCAAAAGGAGCGAGAACGCCAGCTAGGGGTTATTACAGCCCCTCCCAGACAACCAGGAGTTAGGGGTAAGGTAGTTTCTTACTGTATATTTCTGTGCATTTGTTGCACAGAACGAATGAAATAAACACAACGGAGAAGTTGTTTCCAAGCGTACATTAAAGGTTGTCGGATTAATTTCGTCCTGCTCCGTATCGGTTCGTCACAACCCTGGCATTGCTGCCGTCAGCAGTAGCCACTTCTGAAACGTCATTAAACTTCTACATGACAACATCTCAGAAGACAGTTGTTTTTCTTTTATTTATTAGCTGTGAAAGCGTAAAATCTAAGATATTATGTATTGAAAATGTTAGTGTTATGTTTGTAATGTATGAGTGACAGTATTTTAATTTTGGGAGGTTTCTAAATGCAGATGAAAATAATTACCATTGGGGATACCAAAGACAAAGAGAGGAAAAATACACAAAAAAGAGTGGGAAAGGAGTTAATACATAGAAGATAAGTACTTATTTAGGTTGAAGAAAATTGAAAATAAACTTTCTCAAAGAATGATACACCATTGGATGATATGCATTTAAAATAGTGAAGTAAACTCTTGAATTACATGCAAATGTTCATAAACATTGACACTAAAGTTTTAAAGGTAATCACTTATTCACTTAATCGCTTATTCTTTCTCAGGGATGGAAAGATGCCTGCAACTCCTAGGAGCAGCTAAAATTTATAAGAGCCAGGCCGAAAGAAGTTGGACGTTAAGGTAAAGAATATATTCAGCTATGTTGCTCTTTTGATAGCAATCATGAAATTTTTGGTTGCCTGGTATCTTTCCATCCCTGTGCATTGTGTTCGTCTAAAAATTATATGCCTGACAGAAGTGCATGTAACTTGTTGTGGACGAATTTTTGTTGTTGTTGATTTTAAATGTTTCAACCATTGTCAGTGCTAGAAAAACCATCTGTGAAATGTTGCAGGAGTAGGAAAAGAGGAGGAGCTGAATGAAACTGGTCATCAGTCAGGCAGTAAGGTGTACGATCCAACATGGTTTGAGCCTTCGCCTGCTGATCCGCAAGAATGCGTAAAGAGACTTAGGCAAGAGAACAGCATGTTGCGCGAGGAACTGTTGCGTGTCGAGGAAGATTACCGAGGTCTGCAGACGAAACGTCTCCAGGATGTAAGTATAAGAAATCTTTTACATCAGCCTGCGCTACTAAATAGAGGAAGTATTGAGTTTTTTTTTTCTGTAACATACTAAACTTCAGACGAGTAGTCATGCGCATGCCTAGTATGTTCTCTGACACCTACCAAGTATGTTTTTGTTGTTGTAACATTTCAGATTTGTATCCAGGAGTCAGAAAGGTGGCCACTGACATCCATCTAGTGCCAAACTTGATCTTTCCTTTGACCTTGAACTGCACATCAATGTTCTTGTTGCAGTTGAACTTGCTGCAAGAGCACCATGAGGCAGAAATGGACCGTCTCATCGCAGATCATATGACTCGACATTCCAGTTCTCGCATTGCTGACCTCCAGGGCCAGCTTAGCACACAGCAGATTGTTATAAGTCACCTCAAGGATCAGTTGAAGCAGTAAGTTTACGGTTATAACTTCGGCATTCTTGAAAGCTGCCCCCCAGTTCTTCCGTGTCTCAGAGTCCAATGCGGTAGTAAGTATTCGAATGTAATAATATGATGGATGTATGGCTTCTGTGTTCGCAGGCTCAACGAATATCGGGACGAGATTGAAGTACTTAAAGCAGAAAGAGACCACTTGGAAAACAGCAATGTGGATCTGAGGAAGAAAGTGGCTAACCTTGAGTGCTTGCGGACTCCGGTGAGTATCGATAAGTATTGAGTTTTTAAGCGAGAATTTAGTAGCAAAACTTTTGCCCAGAGCCATGTTAATCAGACAAGGTAACGTATTATTTAGTTTTACCTTTTGTTTTGCGTGAATGTGAAACTTGGTCTCTCGTGTTAATTTGTGAGCACAGATTGAGGGCGCTGAGAATATTTACACTTAAGAGGGATGTAGTGACAGGAAGCTGGAGGCAGATGGGCAGTTTCAGTTTGTTACTGTTATGCAGGAGATGCTTCAGTACGAGGCACTGAGGGAGAAGTTATCTGAACTGGAGCACAGACATGAAACTCGTGAGCAGAAGCTTCGGGCAGTGGTGCGTGACCTTGTACGACGCAATGCAGAGCAGCGCGCGCTCGGCGAAGAGGACAGAAGTGCTGCCACTATGAGGGAGAAACTGATTGACAAGAACCGCCAGTTGTGCTCGTACCGAGCTGAGATAGACCGCATTCTTGAGGCACTTCGAGAGTTCGATAGGTACAAGAGACCTGGCAGCACAGTTGAACTCTTATCTGACTGACGGTGTATTATATGTTGTATGAGTCAAGTTCTCTATCGCTCTTTCTTTTTTGCTTTGTTCTTATCATCCCCTATTGAAGCAGGTCATTAGTTACGTAAACTTGTTGGATATGATTATAGTTTGGAGCATCAGAAATAGAAATATTAAAATGATAAAAGAAAAAGAACGTTGGCCGCTCATATTGGTATGAACCTACAAGCAGTGCAGATTATTAATTATGCAGACAATCATCAGTAAAGGGATACTATAATTATCCTTTATTTCCATGAGTTGTTGAATCTAAATAAGGGTGTAGACAAAAAGTGCCGTTGATTTGCTGCAAAGTTATTCTGGTGTTTGAAATACACTTGTTCAGATGTTGTTCTGCTTAATCGAAAGAGGTATATCGGGTAACTGATGACCTGCAGTGTTCCCGGACTATTCTGTGGGACCCTACTCTGTAAGCATTTTATGTAGAACTGTTCAGTAATTAGAATAGAAAACCTTGCAATAATCTCAAAAATGTAATTTATTTTAATGAATTTTTTAAACTCTTTAATTAATATTTTGTTTGTGTCCTTTATTCATGTTTTTTGGGGGGCTTTTCATGATGTAGTCTTGACTCCAAGGTTGTACAGTGTTGTAACATTTCTGTGTGTCCGGGTATCACCTTCGAAGAATGCCGCTCCCGGTTCTTTCTTCTTTAGTCGCTTACGGAGACATGTATGCTCTCACGTGCACTTATGAAGGAAGAGATTCTGTATTAATGTATGTATACTTTATGTCTGTTGTACCATTTTAAAAGCAGTTTAAACAAACTGGCATTTGTAGAGGATAAGTAAAATTATTTAGCAGATTAATGTGTTTACTCCGATATCCAACTCACACTGTGACGTGTATTTCCATATCCGACGTATGTCAGATTGCAACATGTGTGAACATTTCTCATTTAGGGAAAGGATTAATTGAAGTTAGTCAGTGTATCCATAGACGGCAGATCTGAGTGCTACTTAAACCTGCCGCTAACATCCCAGTAAGTATACAAGAAAGGATAACTGTGCTTCAGTGGTGTACTCATAATCTTTGCTTGATGGCCTGCTACGTCCTGAATCAAAGGTTAAGCTCTATCTTAGGACAGGTTATGATAAATGTTGCTTACATATGTCGTGGGGTGATGAGATAAAAAGGGGGAAAATGTCGGAGTGCTGATTAACAAGATAAAGCTGAATGATGTGATGAAAAAGCTGAACCATGCGCCATGAGTTTTTCTTGCAGCCGCTCAGGATTGAACCTGCGTCTCTAAGGCGAGAAGCCAATATCTAGCCACTATGCTGTGTCATGACTCTCTCTCTGCGAAAGAACATGTACATGTGTGTAGTAACAAGTGAATCCCAAATCTCTTAATTTTATCAACTTAGTTTCGTTGTTGTCATTCCCTAATGTAAAGAAACATGTTACCAGGTTTGAAAAGTTTAAAAAAATCATGTGATGGGCCTCTTGGCACATTTCACCCCTTTTTGCCACATTTCCTCATTTAGTAAAAGTAATTCAAATGTTTACTTTTGTGAGATTTTCTGTTAATTCTTGGTGTGTTTCCTTTGTCATTCAGTGGCTGAAATATGGTTCTTACATTTCTTTGTCTGACCTTTTCTTTGCTGTTATTACTGCTGCATGTGAAAATAATCATGCGAAGCCCACTGTTACGTGTTTGTAAAAGAATCATTTAGTCTTAATGCATTCAGAAATCCACCTTCCTGAACCACAACTTTTACATAAAAGACATTATGTGGGCACAAACTGTCTTTGTATAAGTAATCTTATTAATTTTTACATTGGTGTGCATTGTAATGTCCATCATTAGAAAATTCAATTTAGAGAAATCCAGTGTTCCATAGAACGATTTGGAAATGTAAAACAAAAGTGAACCATCAAGGACCACAGATACAAGGATTTGAGGTTAATAGGGTAGTGTGAATTAATATTGCCTTCCGAGTTACTGCAGTACATTTTCCTCTGTAAGAACAGATTAAATCATAAATTACTTTTTACTTCAGCCCTTCTCACCGAGCACGAAAGAAATAACATTATGAGTGGAAAACCATTGCTTCGTGGTTTAGTCGTTTGGCGTGACGATTAATCTGTGAGAAAGTAATCCTTGTCATAGAGGATGGAATGAGTGGTTGATAGTGATTTAGTCTGTGGAGACAGCAGTTGCCATTTTGTGACAAAGTGAAGTGCTTGTTTGTTTGAATCGGTAATTATTATGAAGTCTGTGCTTATTAAAACAATCCTAATAAGTTTGAGGACAGTGGACACACATTTTGCAGGTAAGGGAGAACGGAAATTTGATAAGTGAATTGCTAAGGGAATCAAATGTATGTTTATGAAACGGTTTTAAACAGCATTGGTAACGCATGTCGACTGTACACCAAACAGCACGACGTACTGTATCTATTCCTAATGTGAACATCATTCTAATCTAATAATTTCAGTGATCATGTTTCAGTAAACATAACTAAGCTATGGAAAATCCGACAGAATGTTGTATTTCAAAGTGTCGCAAGCAAAATTAAGTGTACGTGTTCGTAGTAAATAAGTTGCTGTGCAGTCTACAGTAGTGTGCCACCTGGTATGGTGATGATCCTTAACCTGAAGACGGTAGTCAGTATTCAGTATAATCCTGGCTAATTATCAGTTTCAGTAACTCAGATAATTATTTATATTTATAAGGACGCTGTTAGTAGCTCATAGTGTATAGTGATGGAATGGATAACAAGTTGAGAAAGACGGTCTCCGGCCGATATTTGAAACCGGAATCTCGCAGGTTTGAAGCAGGTGTGGTAGCCTTTCGGTAATCGGTTCGGTAGTGGGAAAGTGAGCAACCCATTTTGAATTAAAAATTAATTCTGAATCAGTCTTTTTAAGTATCTGTAGAACTTCGAGGTGAAGTAGATGTGAACGGGAAACTGACGAAAATAATGGAATATGAGAGAGGGTGTGGAGGAAAAGATGAAAAATAAGGATAAATATAACAAGTGTTTTGAGGTGAAAAAAGGAAGAAAAATGTAGATAGCCCTGGTGATGGAGAGGTTCTTCCGAAACGTTCATATCTACCTGTAAGTCAACTGGGCATTGCAATTCTGATTAGCTTGGGGCCAGAAACGGACAGACTTACTTACGTGAGATGTGGTTTTTTTAATCATTGTTGGCAGACCAGTCTGTCTGTAAGACAGGGCAAAGAAGAAAAAGCCAATGAAATACATTATTGGAGGTTGGTTCTGAAGTGCAATGAGGGTGGGAGACAGCGTCTCCCTGCCGGAAGCACTTGGTACTAGCGAACATTCAATTAATCAGCCTCGTCGGCCTCGAGGGCTCTTCAGGCGTCCTAAGTTGTAGAGAAAGTTGCCCTTGAGCTATTACAGTACCGATTCGATGTGTTGATGTAAACAATGGTCGGACTGTAAACAGTGTTGTTTACACAATGTGTATGAAATATGCGCTTGACGGGGTCATCATGTTTTTTTGCACCCGATCTCCGAAAGTGATTGACGGATTTCGATGAAATTTGATAGTAAGACTTCACTTTGTTGATGTGCGATTTTAAACTCGGTTTTATGAGATGTGGTGTTTTCGTTTCAATACAATGATCATGCCGTCTCTTTTATTCAGATTCAGAATTAATCGTGATAAAGTGAGTACTTTAGATATTTTGGGGAATTATTTCCGATCGTAATTAACATTAACACACTTTGTGGGCATACTTTACAGTTATTGGATGTTAAAGTAGGTGATACATGTGGTCGCCGATTTGCTTTGAAGGATTAAAATTACGACTAACTCATCTCGGGACGAGATACCAAGTTTTGCACCCGTATGGAACAATAAGTACAATTTTTGATTTGTGCATTTTAGGCTTTAGTTTTTCTGGACTTTGTCCATCGTATGACATTCAGCTACACGCAACATTTCGGAAAATGGTTCTGTTTCGGTCATCAGGTAAAATGAAGAGGCTAATCTCGATCACAGATCCAGTTTCCGAAACTGTGTGTTTTTAATATTTAGTGTTTCAGAGAGGAGACAGGAAGGGAAGAGATTTAGATCTGGATGACATGAAACATTACAAAGTTTATTATTTTTCCTCAGCGACGCGTGCAATTATACACGGTGCTACAAACAGAAATAAAACAAGGCGACTTTTCAAAAAGGGTTTATAGTAATGTTTGATTGATAACTGCCTTATTTCGGGCCTGCGTTTTAAGTGAGTCTCAGGGTAATAAATGTCACCCATGTAAAGAAGCTCGCAGAAAATATTGAAATCATTTCTTAGTTGCGAGTTGTTGGTCTTAATACGTCGAAAAGATAAGACGGATAGACGAGGCAGGGGCGCTTGAATGACTTGCTGAATGACTTAGGTAGTGAAGGTCTTACCAATCTGAATGACCGATTGAATAAATGTGTAATTACTAAACGACTGACTGGCTAAATGCGTGATCGAGTAACTGACCACGTGACTTATTGATTAAATGATTTACTACTGATTTGCTGAATGACTGATTATTTAACCGTCTTACGCTTTAAGATGCTTGCTGAATAACTTGACAGTCATCTTATTCAATAACTAAGTAAATGATTTAATAACATATACATAATTGTGTGGCTGAATGATTAACTGAATAAACAGGTAATTTATAGTTGATTGTGGTCTTCTGGGTTGTGACAAAGTGTAGTCTTTTGGTGATTACAGACGTTTCGGAGGAAAATATCCCCTCCACGTTGACGATAAAGTGAATCAAGATGGGGGGTGTAAAGGGCGCGGAAGACGGCCAAAGGGAATAGAAATAAAAGTGACAGGAAGAAGGTGGTGTGAAGCCATGAAAAGTTAAACTCCACCGCAGACCCTAATAAGGATCGATTTGCTCCGTGGGCACTGAGAGCACGTGCGACCTCAAACACAGAAAACAGTCCCCCCGCCATATGACGCTTCACATCCCAAATTTGACTCATTTCGTCCTGAAGATGGAGGCGATTTTCTCCTTCGAAACGTTGATAATGACACCTACACATGTGTACGACCTCGCACCCAGAACAACACACCAACTTTTCCGAGTTGATAACTTCAAATCTCATGCAACAGATTGCGTAACGAAGTGAATTACTAAATGACGAAGGAACTAAGTAGACTGATTGATAAGTTATCTAACTGCTGTTTCAGCTGTAGAAAGTTAAAATAATTGGAGATATCCGTCTTCTGGATTGTTGCGCTGTGTAGTCTGGTCGATGTTAACCAACGTTTCAGAGGTCATACTGCCTCCGTCATCAGAGTATGAAGATTTCTGTCTTCTGGGTTGTTGCGCTGTGTAGTCTGGTAGATGTTTACCAACGTTTCAGAGGTCATACTGCCTCCGTCATCAGAGTATGAAGATTTCTGTCTTCTGGGTTGTTGCGCTGTGTAGTCTGGTTGATGTTAACCAACGTTTCAGAGGTCATACTGCCTCCGCCCTGATGACGGAGGCAGTCTGACCTCTGAAACGTTGGTTAACATCGACCAGACTACACAGCGCAACAACCCAGAAGACAGAAATCTTCATACTCATCGCCCTGATGATGGAGGCAGTATGACCTCTGAAACGTTGGTTAACATCGACCAGACTACACAGCGCAACAACCCAGAAGACAGAAATCTTCATCGCCCTGATGACGGAGGCAGTATGACCTCTGAAACGTTGGTTAACATCGACCAGACTACACAGCGCAATAACCCAGAAGACGGATATCTTCATACTCACCGCTGTGAGAACCTCAAGTCTTACTTAAAATAATTGATTTGTTTGGAACGTGATTGTTATTAGAGAGGGAGAAACTGCTATATGTTTTAAAATACAAAATCATAATTACATTGGAGACAGGAAAATCACGCAAGGGATCGGTCAGGATATCCGGTTAACCGTCGGCGATCCGAACCAGCTCTGTGCTCGCTTGTTGCAGTATTAGCGCTGGAGCAGTGGGGGTCATCCCACTAATGTACATATTCCGGATGACAGAAGTACCTATGAAATATATTTATCGGCAGTTGAGACTTAATGGATCGTTGCTATCAGAACAGAAACAGCGCAGGAAAGGAAATTAAAGTTAAAAGCAATAAAGTACGTTTACAGACCACGAGCTGATTACCTAAAATGTACCAGAACTGAAACAGACGATCATCCACCCTCAACAGATCCAGAGAAAGTTCTAGGAAAGGTTCATGGCGCGTGTGTCTGGTTCAAGACGCTATTATACCTCAAAGGAAGATTGATAATCTATTTATATATTAATAATAAAACAAGTTCCAGGTTACATTTGCAGTTTTAAAGAACTCCATCTTTCTGTCTGCGCGAGGTCAGATGAGATATTGATACGAAATTACGTCTCGAAAGATCTGAAAGAAAGAAGACATAGAATTAAACGCAGAATACATTCAGATGTCTTAAATTCAGTGTGGAATGGATTTAGGTGGCTCAAGATAAGTTCCAGTAGCGGACGTTCCTGAACACGATAGTGGTAGGGACATTCGGCCGATTGTTTTGTTCTGTCTCTGTGTTGATGTATCTCATTGTTTATTGTGTCTTATTGTTTTTGTTGTGTCCTTTTGTTTATTGTTTTGTTCTGTCTCATTGTGTTGATGTATCTCATTGTTTGTGTGTCATATTGTTTTTGTTGTGTCCTTTTTTTATTGTTTTGTTCTGTCTCTGTGTTGATGTATCTCATTGTTTATTGTGTCTTATTGTTTTTGTTGTGTCCTTTTGTTTATTGTTTTGTTCTGTCTCATTGTGTTGATGTATCTCATTGTTTGTGTGTCATATTGTTTTTGTTGTGTCCTTTTTTTATTGTTTTGTTCTGTCTCTGTGTTGATGTATCTCATTGTTTATTGTGTCTTATTGTTTTTGTTGTGTCCTTTTTTATTGTTTTGTTCTGTCTCTGTGTTGTATCTCATTGTTTATTGTGTCTTATTGTTTTTGTTGTGTCCTTTTGTTTATTGTTTTGTTCTGTCTCTGTGTTGATGTATCTCATTGTTTATTGTGTCTTATTGTTTTTGTTGTGTCCTTTTGTTTATTGTTTTGTTCTGTCTCATTGTGTTGATGTATCTCATTGTTTGTGTGTCATATTGTTTTTGTTGTGTCCTTTTGTTTATTGTTTTGTTCTGTCTCATTGTTTTGTATGTTATTGTAGGACACTGCCACCGGGTATAAACCCATTTGCAGTCAATAATAAATAATAATAATAATAAATATTCACTACCACGTCCAGACCGCCTCTGGGGATCGCCTACCCCGCCATTGAGTGGGTACCGGAGGAGATCTCTTCCCCCCCCCACTCCCGAGGGTAAGAATGCATGGAGCCTTAACTCCGTTTCCTTATACGTCTTCATGGCGTAGAGCTCTTCAGCACAGAGACAGGTTTATTTTTTTTTAAAAAAAAATCGGTAAAGTCATGTTACTCTCGAATGGAGTTGCTTCTTATGGGATGAAATTCGCGGGCGAAGGTTGGGCTGTGTTTAATGCACGCATCCCTAATCGCGTTATGACGGTTAAAATCTCGTCGTCTGCGCAGATGATGCAATTATGGGTTAGAAGGCGAAGCAGCGCCTGGTTGGTAGGCAACCGCCGCAGGTCGGCTGTGTCCGATCTGTCCTAGTGGTTTTTGTACTTTAACCTCGCACACAATTGGCGACTTATCGTCTTTCTCTCTCGACTCTTCACGTTTCTTTCTTTCTTCAGATTTTACATTTTTTCTTCTGATTTTGTTCGTGTCTTCTGTATCCAGGATTTATCAGGTCTCATTTAACCAGTCGATCTTTGTAATGGTGAAGTGTAGTGTTTTCTTCGCGGTTCGGACTGAGTTCTTACGTAATATTTATACGAGCTTCGGCTTCAAAGGGTTAATTCCTGTGATAACGTGGCTGAATATGGTTGCCATTGTGATGGTCAGAATGCGATAATTTTATACGAATTTTTTTAAAATACAAAAAGAAAATAGAATAAAGCGGACACAGAATTAATATTACGAATTTTAATGGGGGTGTTTATTTGTACATTATGTAAACTGAAGTTACTCCAGAATTCACGCTTTGTTTTAAATGGTGATTTCTTATGAGCACTAAAATAAAATTACATTTCTGATTGTTTCTGTTTGAGTCTGTATATTTGCCGCGTATTAAATCAGTAATATGAAAATATGTAGTTTGAACGCCGGGCATCAAACCTGTTATGTAAGTTTCATGACTCTAGTCTCCCAACTGCTACGTGATTAAATATAAACTTGAGGGTGTCTGTCTTCTGGGTTGTTGCTACGTGTAGTCTGGTACAAGTTTACCGACGTTTCAGAAGTCCTTGCTGCCTCCATCATCAGGGCGATATAAACTTATTTGGGAGCTATCATTATGGGAAAATTATCCCTCGTGGATAACGATGTATATTCTTTCAAATTCATCTTCAACACACACAATTACGATCAAGTAAGTACAGTGTTTTGGAAACACGTAGGCAGGAATTGCGCTATTAAAATTTTTTTTTTGTATATAATTAACCAAATGACAAACTGATTAAATAATTGTTTACCCTGAAGATGGCAGCTGCAGTCTTTACCGAAACGTTGGAAAACTTTCAACATTCGGAGCGGATCATCCTCTGACGCCGAAGTTGTACTTTGCTCGGGAGAGAGAGAGAGAGAGAGAGAGAGAGGAGGCCTACAGATGCTATTGACCTTTTTTCTGTAATTGGCAGTTTCGAATTTTGGAGTCGGTTCAGTGCATCCAGCACAGCTAATTAACAGTTATTGGAAAAAGCCAATAGTTTGCTTTCGCATCTCGTGCAGTCTTCGACTTTTTTTTTAAAACTTTTTACTAGCCTTGGAATATTGGCACTTCTGTAGTTGATTATACACGGATGAGTTTGACGGCGCATGAAATATTTCAGGGTAGTTAGATAACTTTCTCCAGGGACAAATACGACGAAACGTGAGAACAGCTTTATCGACGCATCGTTACACTTATGTATCGTTTTTTAATATGTACCTGTTTTTGTGAAGAACTGTTAAAAAAAACTGCGAATGAAATCCTAGGTAACAAGTATTTAATGACGTAAATAATTAACTTATGGGCTAACTAACTTAATAGGTAGTTAACCAAGTAATTAAAAACTTTATTAATCAAATAGCTAACAAGCTACTTAGCCAGTTAATTAGTTTACATATTTAACAAGCTAAATAAATAACTAACAAACTAACTAGGACTCTAACTAATCAAGTATGTTAATTATCTAATCTTTGGGTTCTTCTGTGGGCATTCTTTACTTATTTATCATTTATCTTCATTCGTCTGTGCATCGTTCTATTTTCGAATTTACACTGTCATCACCTCCTATGTTATTCACCGATTCATTCATTCATTCATTTCACTACCTGTGCTAGGCAGCACATCTCAGTTAAACTAGCAAATGAAAATATTTCGGTCTAAAGGGATAATTGGAGCTGCCACTTAAATTGAAAACCTTAATAACCTTTATCTACTCAATTATTCTTGAAATAAGAAACGTTATACGTGGGCGAATTGTACTGCAGTCTTTAATGACGTGCATTTTACGCTGTGCGAATCCCGTTTCTGTTCCTGAGCAGTCTTCATTAAAGGCGACATTTAAAGAATGAATCTTGAGTGTTAAAAGTTGAAGCCGTGTTTCTGTACGTTGAAGCTGGCCTGTGGCGAAATGAGCAAAAATGTAATCTCGGGGTTATTAAAACTTTTTTGAAATATGTGTCACTGCAGACTAGAGGCTCGTGAAATTACACGAGGCAGATAATTTAAAATTGTTATGTTTTAAACACGTGGAATAATTAAAATTCTTCTCCCGAAACACGACATGCCTCGAATATGACTGTCGGGTTGTAGCTCGACGCTCGTCCTGATGATGGGGGCACCAAGGACCCCCTGAAACGATGGTAAACTTCTACCAGACCACACTGCACTACAACCCAGAACAGCCATATTCGTACTTACTGCATTGAGAACCTCAAATTCTACATAATATACTTTGCCCACACGCTCAGTTTAAGGCTTTGCCCGGGATGTTCTTTTGTTAAATCTTATGTGGTACCGCCTGATTCGACTTCTAATGGTTAAGTGAAGTGTTTTCTTCGCGGTACGGTCTGGATTCGTAAATATTATGAAGACGAGCTTCGGCTTCAAAGGGTTAACCAGCTGATTTTCGTAATGGTGAGGTGTAGTGTTTTCTTCGCGGTACGGACTGAATTCATAAATAATATTCAGACGATCTTCGGCTTCAAAGGGTTAAGTCGGATCTTGACATGGTGGTATAACGTGTTTCACTCGAGTTTGGCGGCCATCGTTTGGATTCCGGATAATGATATAAAGTTACCGTGGCCGCCATTTTGTTAGTTTACATCATACTAAAATATTACGTAAATAAATATATTTTTATGTTATTTGTTGAACGATGTAGCTATTAAAATTAACGCAGCGTAAGGAAATTGTGTTTTAGTGCGGTTGTCATATGACCGTGACTGTACTTTATCACGTGTTTAGATTGAATTTCATGTTGGGATACAGGAACAATTGCAAAGTGATGGATGAAATAAATCTGAGATTTAATCGGTTCAGTGCAGTCTCTAAATTAAACTTAAATCTATGTATCAGATTTTAATAAGAATTTCAGGACATAGAATTTAGATCTTATGAAGAAGAAAATGTATTTTAGAAGACACGAGACTAATTGAAAAATCAACACAGTCCGAACAGATGTGGCTAGATCGCGTTGTCATCGGGTGAGACTCTGTCTCTGTGGAATTGTATTTTGAACGGGCGCCTTCCTTATCCCTAGGATGATACATGAGTGAATATGAAGTAACATTGGAATGGTAGTGACAGAGGAAAACCGAAGGACGTGGAGAGGAACCTGTCCCAGTCCCACTTTGCACGATAACCTTCCAATAGCATAAAGTCCATACCAAGTTTCATGAACGTCATACGATTTAATTCTCTCATAAGCATTTACATATATAGAAAACAACCAAATATTCATGTTCCTTGCCGTATCGAACCCGCGACCTACAGAGTCCAGTCCTGAAATCTCCACCCCTTTAAGGGCCGATCCCATCCCGGCTGCAGGTTACGCTCACAGACGCAAGAATCACGTTGCCTAGCGACCGTTTATGAAAGCTGGAAAAAAAGGTTTTGTATGTGTTTTGCTGGAATTTGCTTCACGTAGGTTCAGAGGACCTAAATAGTTTGTTACTGTAAGATTCTGAGGGTAAACTGCTAAGGAAAATATTTTAGAGCCGAAAAAATGAGGACGGAGAAACACGATTATATCTTTTCTATTTTTATTTGTTTAGTGTTCTGTCTGACGACAGGTCCATATGAACAGGATCCTCCCATCCTTTTCTCGGACTGGGACCTGTTCATATACGTTCTTGGCAGATGATCCAGAAGTGGTTTGCCATTGCCTTCTTCTGTGTGTGAATGGAGTAATTGTTGGGATGCCACGGAGAAACCGGGGAAGAAGCCCCCGGAGGAAAACTCCGTGTAATTTGTAGGCTTAGTGTGGCTGTTTCTGGAATAATGTATGCGCATGTAATGTAAATGAATATCAGGGGTCAGCGAAATATAGTTCTTTGTAGCAAGAGTTCTTGTGGAGAATCTTGTATTTACTCAGGTACTCTTTAAATTTACCGCCTTTTTTTCAAACCCGACGGCAATGAAATGTTGCTCTTATGGGTTGTGACGCCGTGTCGATTTCAAACTTTCGGATAAATTTCGTATTTCCATCTTCAGGGCTGAAATATTGTACCTTTTTCAGGAGATCCCGCCGCTGGACTCTTTATCCAAATCCAGTTTAATTCAGTCCAGAGCCCCCATATATCATTCTGTCAAATAAATCTTAATATTTTCTCTGCCATATACTTATAAACTTCCGCCGTGTTCTCTCCTCGAATAGGACGAATTGTTTATAAATTTCTCGTATCCCACACGCGTTCTCCAAACATGTTCCACCCACATCATACTTCACGGAACACAGTCCGACTGGAGGGAATAATATTAAAATGTGTAGGCGCATTCCAGTTTTGCTCACAATCCGACGACAGTCAGTATAGCGTCTGACTGCCTACAGACTCCACGATCGTGGTTCTATCCCCGGCGGGGGTAACAGATGTTTCTTCTATCCTCTGCTTCAAAACCATCTCTTGGGCACACCCAGCATCCTGTTCAGTGGATACCGGGGGGAGGGGGTGTCCTTTCCTGGGGTTAAAGCTCCGCATGGGTGTGACGCTGACCCCATCTAGTGCTGAGGTCAAGAATGAGTGGGGGTTGTGCCTCCTCCTTCCCTCCTCCAGGTGACTCCAGGTCGCGTTGCCTGACAGATTTCCTCCGAAGACCACCTACGCGCGTTTCTGCCTTTCGAAGTGGGCGGGTGGGAGGGTTCTCGCCCATTCTTGAAGGTAAAACGTCGAATTGTGACGCACGTTAAAAAATTGCGTATATATCCTAACTTGTTCTAGTCGTATGAACAAGTGTTTTGTTGTTTTCGTGTGTTGGTTGTTAAGTTACGGGTAAGTACAGTTACATGACCGTCATTAAAGTATAATTTAATGCGGTAGACAGAGGGGCCATAATGACAGCAGGCCTTCACTGCCGAGTTATATTCGGTATTGACACGGTTAACCCGTTAAAACCGAGTGGTAACTATATGTACCTCCTGCATTTACCATCGTTAATTCTTAGTTTTGTTATCTATGGGTTTCGTATGAGTCTCATCGTAAACAGCGATTATTTCCTTAAACAGCGTTAACCAGTTAATCTTTGTAATGGTGAAGTGTCGTGTTTTTTTCGCGGTACGGTCTGAATTCTTAAATGTAATTTAGACGAACTATGATTCTCACTGTAAACAGCGATTATTTCCTTAAACAGCGTTAACCAGTTGATCTTTGTAATGGTGAAGTGTGGTGTTTTCTTCGCGGTACGGACTGAATTTTTAAATATTGTTTAGACGAGCTTCGGGTTTAAAGGGGCGGAGCGAGGCGCTGGTCGGAGAGGGGGGGGGGGGGGGGTCCGCCGACGGCCGGCGTCGCAGCTGGGACGATGGTACAGCAGTTGCCCGCCAACCTCAGCCTCGCACGGCGACACGGATCGACAGATCACCTCGGAATTATTACACGTGGACCGTACTAGGGTAAGTACCCTACTGATGCTTGTGTTGTACGTCCTCAGGAGATTATCATCTTCGTTTCAGAACTTCTTAAGGGCATCGTCTCTAAGGTAAATACTGTAAGCTGAACACTTGTGTTGTGTTTGTGAATGGACTTGGAGATTTATCTAACTTCCCAAGCGTAAAGTACCCACTGAAAGCTGCTGATGTTGTTGATACCTGTTGCTGAACTCGTGGGGTATCACTACCATAAATACCCTCACCCGAGACATGTTAGTGATCTTCGCTAATACCGCGCTACTCACCCGCAGTGGACTGTTAGCACCGATTGTTCTGGGTTGATTTGCTCAGAATACTGGTGATATGAATATGCTAATCAGCTTCTGGGCTATTCTTACGTGTTGGTCTCTCAGATTTTAGGCAGTTTAACAGCGTAACAAAAATGGAAACTTCCTAGTACGTTCTCGCTGTAATGCTAATAACATTAAACATATTTTTCGTTATATTTGCAGTATTTTTGAAGATGAAATGTTGGGACTCACAGGATTATTAATTTCGTACACTGTGTGAAAAAAGTGAAAAGAAACATGGGTAGTTTTTCTTGCGGTGAGATCTTTCTTAGACTTTGTTTTTTACATATTACAGCTGTCGCTTTGACATACTTTGGTAATAACACACTAATACGAACGTTTTATAATTTTAGACCATGTTAAGCGGGTTATTGTTTCAGAAAATATTTGGACAGAAGAATGACGAAGTGACAGGAGGGCGCAGAAAATTATATAATGAGGTACTCCATAATGTGTGCGCTTCAACATATGTTATTGGGATGATAAAATGAAGACGGGTTAAATTGGAGGGGGACAAAATAAATGCGCACAGAATTTTGATTCTAAAGCGAGAAGGGAAGAGGAGGGGGTGTCATAAATTCGTCTCAGAACTTCTTGTCTTGGGACATTAAAATTTAATTATCGTAGTTAAGTACGAGGATGCCTGTCTTCTGGATTGTAGCGCCGTGTACCCTCGTAGAAGTTTACGGACGTCTCACAGGTCTCTGCCGTCTCCATCGTCAAGGCCATGAAGCGACAGTAAACTTCTACCAGACTTCACGGCTTTATAACGCAGAGGACAGCCACTTCGTACTCACCGCCGTGAGAACCTGAAATCCTACAACGTAGTTAAGTAATCTGACTTACCGACTAAACAGAAAAAAATTAAGAAACAGGGTGAGGGGCGAATAGGGAGAGAAACAAGCAAATGAGAAAGGAGGAAATAAGGAAGAAGATAAAAGGAAGGCAAGAATGAAAGGGATAAAGAAGGAAATAAATAAATCAGCTTAACACTGAAAACATCCACGAGACACCTACAATTTAGCTGCGGAGGTGTTAGGGAGGAATCTGGGGGGGGGGTTAACCTACAAGACAAGGGGTCTCCCACTCTGGCTTGGCGGGGTGCCGACCTTTCTCAAGTCACTGCAAATTAAACAGTGGCAGATGATAAGTGGAGACAAACGCGTGTGGCATTTCAAAGCTCTTATACTCCAGAGGGGTCTTCAGCCTTGTGTGGGTTGTGTTACAGGAGGAAGTACTTGAAAGAACTTCAGCACATACTTTCCTTTGACCCTTTGAAGCCGAAGCTCGTCTAAGTAATATTTAAAGAATCCAGTCCGTACCGCAGAGAAAACACAACACTTCACCGTTACAAAGATCAGCTGGTTAATGCACTCTGCAATTTTTTTTTGGGGGGGGGTGACTAAGGTCTAGTTTATAGTGGATGTTAAAAGACGTTATATTCTTACTACGTGCTATTTCCGTCTTGTTTGGTTATTCGCAATTTTTCTGCAATATTTCCACTTCGCATTTTATCTCTCCGTGTCACTCCACGAAAGTCTCATGCGTGGCTTGAAAGTGTTGTATACTTTCCATTCGCAGTTCTCCGAAAATTCCTTCAAAATTTACATTTAATTAATTTAATTTTGCTGTATTTTTATTCTGAATCAAAATTTCGTTGTAATGTTTGGTGTCTCGCGTCACGTATAAAGTGACTGACTCTACAGTAAGCAGTTTTTAAATTTAAAATGGCTCTTTTCCTGTTCAGAAAATTTCGACGTTTTAAAGACACCGACATGTTTAGTATCGTTGGACAGTCCACAACTTCACGCGTCCTGTTACTTCAAGACACATTTTAATAATTTTTATACATCTTCGTCTAGGTATCTAAGTTTGTCTCATCTCGAGTTTTCCGACATATTTATAACCGCCACGCGTCTGAAAACAAATGCATTTCCGTGTACCTTAGACCTATGTCCTTCTTATTCCAAAATTTTAAACCTGCGATCTTCCGTCCGCGAAGTTCTAAAAGTTGACAGAAACTTTGTGGTAGGATCTGTCGTTTCCTCCCTGTTGAGAGACTTCACTTTTCTGCTCCGCTTCAAAAGTTAATGCTATTACCATAATTTTTATGACTGCCAGCCGTTTTCATGTAGGATGTCTGCTACCTAAACTTTGCAGGTGGTTCAACTTAAAACAATTTCTAGTTTGTCTTCAGACTCGGGTTGAAGATTCCGTGAAATTAAACGACGCCTTTCGCGTCGAAGACGTCAGTAGTGTCATGACGCTGAATAGCGCTTGTTGCTTTGGCATGATCGGGCCCCTGGCTTCCTCTTCTGTTGTCCGTGTGCAAGATCATTCTTAATCTTAATTAGACTGAGATGAATACAGCTTCACGCTCCAGCCACTTCACCCCCGGTAGGCACAGGAGTGAAGGGATGCTCGACGGTCCCGGAAGTCTACTCAGGTCGCTCCGAGGTCGTCCAGTACTGCCCGATCCATCCTTAGATCTGTGGAGGTGTCTGTCTATCTTCTGGATTTCTTATCTTCGTCTTTCTTCCCTCTTCTTTATTGCCTCATTTCTTCGCCCCTTATTTTTCTTACCCTAATTTATAACTTGTGTTGGGCAAGGCCGTGGTCTAGGCAACACGGAGTTTTCCTCCGTGGCATCCCAACAATTACTCCATTCACACACAGAAGAAGGCAATGGCAAACCACTTCTGGATCATCTGCCAAGAACGTATATGAACAGGTCCCAGTCCGAGAAAAGGATGGAAGGATCCTGTTCATATGGACCTGTCCTCAGACAGAACACTAAATAAAATAAATAAAATTTCATTTCCCTAATTCCTTCCATTCTTTCTTTCTTTCTTTATGTCTATTTGCATGTTCGTCTTTTTCCTTTCCCCGTTATTTATTATCTTTTTTACCTTTTCCCTTCTTCCTTTCTTTGCTCTCGTTCTCTTTTCTCTCTCTCTCTCTTTCCCTATTCTCCTCCAAGTCTCTAATGTTCGTTCCTTTCATTAGTGAACTCATCTTTTATGTCGTGCTGTCTTACCGACGTTGTGGTATGTTTATATGACTTCTGCAGCTGAAACGGGATCGTTAAATACGGCAAGGCTGGGTCAACCGTTAGCTGAACTTTCAAATTCTCCGTCGTGTGCTGCTGACATTGAAAAGGAGCGATTCACGATGTCTTATTTTAAGAAAACGGGCCACATTTTATAGTCCTCAGTGTATGATCACAAATATATCTGGTGAGCTATATGGGGCACAGTCAGGGGGGTGGGGGGGGGCACTGCGGGAGGTTTACATTTATTTTTCATTGCATGAATTTCCATAAATAGCAATTTGCAAGGTGTAACGCCTCCGTGAGTCCGAGGCAGCTTTTTTTATATTGTATTTTCGTTAGAAGAATGATGAGGAGCTATGATGTGGTATAGGATGTTTACGATTAAATGAAAACTTTGCATAATTGTCATATTGTAACGTCTGGAGTAACGTGGTTCATCCCATGTTCTTATGAGGGGGAAGGGACCACTTGGGAGAACTAGAAGTAGAGAGAATGAAAGGTTCCAGTAGATGGTAATGAACTGTTTTGAACTTTAAAGTGTGGGTTCCCATTTATTTTCGGTATTCTGGTCCCCGTGGACAAAGAAGTGAATGAATGAATAAATAATGGAGAAATTTTACAACATAAATTAAAAGTTCAGTCCTTGGAGAGTAGTTTTGTTCTATTTAGGCGTTAAACAATTAAAAGCAGTCTGAAAACAGACTTAAAAGCAAATAAATTTACGTTATGAAAGGCTTTTTGCAAGGGGAAAAGACGCTAATCCTGTAAAGGGCTGGTAGGAGCTCAGGCAGGCTCCGAGTTGGAATATTAACAGCGCAGTGGACTGGAAACAAACTTACATCTAAGGCACTCTCATAATGATTGAGTGGTCGTTTTTTTCAGATCGCTGTATCAGTTGATGGGTTCATGTAGTTTCGTATGAGACAGTGTTGGTCAAGACTGGTTTACCACCTCGACTCCGAATGGCGTCACTGAGTGTTTCCCGATCTCTCCCTCGTACACAATCTTCTTCTTATTCTTCTTCCTCCTCCAACACCTAAGACGTTTTCACTTGATGTGACTCGCCTGACAGCTAAATCTCAGGATCCAACTCTGTCGTCCCACAGCTCATCTTCAGTTTATTCTCATTTCCTTTGTTCCTTCTGTGCGTGTGACATTATTCCTAACCTGTTGTTTCCATTTCAATCTTGGTCTTCCTGTTGGGCGTTTTCCTTTTATTTTTATGCTTAGAAGTTTATTTGGGATTCATTCACTCTTAAAATGGAAGTTGTCAGATTTTAATTTCTTATTCTTTCTCTCTTGTTTTTTTCTGTCTATATGCATCAAAAGTCTCAACTCTGCTCCCATCTGTCTGATAAATTTGTAATAACTATTGCAAAGGTAAATAAATTTGAGGTCTAAACAAGAGGCAGGCGATTTTATGTTTTAATAAATTAGTTTTCCTCATTCCATTAGGATATCCAATTAGGCATGTTAATAGCTAGAACACTATACTTTTTGCTAACGTTTTATACAAGTAAGCCTCATTTAATTACTACCCCAAAACACAAAACTTATAACGTGTGTGTTACAGCCTTAAACTGCGTAATTAAACATCAACGTGCCTGCCTTCCTAACTAGTTAGCGAGATAACTGGGATAGGAATAAATTACGTAAATGTCTGTCAAACTATATTTTTAATTAACTATCTGACAAACAGAAGATCTAATGTCTGATTAACTAATTAGCTAGGTAGCAGTCTGTAAAACTGAATTGGCTGATTAATTAGTAAACTAGTAAAATAAGCAGTTCAAGCAAACCAAGATGTAAGTGCCTCCGGCCGGTTTGGGTTGTCGGATCAACGTGTTTAATGTATTTCGAAATGTTTCCGTCCGTGTTGCATAATCCGCTTGCTGATTATAAGTACCAAGGGTATTAAACCCGTTCATGTGATTCAGGGTTATTAAACACAAACAGGAGGACAGACGAAACACCGTATCTAAAACGTAGGTTAGCGATGTCGTCACTCGTTCGGTACTTTCATTAAAAGGCAGATTCGAACCTCAGACCCTCCGGACGGAAAGGATTCCCGCGGAGTGATACTGCTCCCAGGCACAGAGCAGCCCAATTGGCCGCACAACTCACTTTTGTAAACGTCACGCCATTTACGGATAACAGGAAATGCTGTCGAGTGGAAAATGAGCCCTCCACAACTTTATAATTGAAAAATGAAGCAGGAGTCTGTTCTAGACAAGTAGGTCTGATCTTTGGCCCTGGGAGTAATGTGCCAATATTTCTCTGTGACTTGATAGTTTAAAGTGGTCACTTCAAAACTTAACAAGTGCTATCACAGGGTGTTCAAGATGCGTCGTCCACAGTAATCGCGCAAGACGCCATTAGGACTGATCTTCTGTCATATTTCCTCGGAAAATCGAGGTAAAATCGACGAATGTACGGCAAAGTTTGGTTAATCAGTGCTGAAAGTTCGTGATAAATATTATTCCTGGTCTTATATCTCACTTTTCATATAGTTTCTCTATCAGACAAATCGTTATATGTACGCAAAAATGTACCACGTGCATGACATGTAAATATCCAAACAACGAAAGTATCACTTACAACATATAAAGCAGTCTGTAAGTTACGTAACACAGCAACGTAGGTTATTTGAAGACATGAAGAGATCATTCTCTTTCAGTGAATCTGAGTTTGCCAGTGATCCTTCTCAGATGGCGAAATAACCTTGTCTGCACTCTTCCACCCTATTTCTTGAAATTCCATTTTAATATTATCCTCCTGTATACGCATTGGTCTTCCAAGTGATCTCTTAAGTTCAGATTTCTGCATGAATTTATCGTCTTTTTCAAGCGTGCTTCATCTCGCAACTTCTCACCGTCTTTGAGGTACAGCATCTGGACCAAAGACAATTCAGCGTAAATTAACTTTTAATTCACACAAATTCTCCAAATTATACATGTCAAAATTGTGTCCAATATTGGACTTTGCGTTAGATTTATTAAATGTTCGGGATCCACTACAAAAGTAGCTCAGTTTTCCTTATGTTTTATCCAAAATGTTTTCGTGTCATTAAATTCACTGAATACAGAAAACATTACCTTAAAAATGGGCCGCTGTATCAAGCTGGGATTCGATCCAGAGCGCTAGGGGTTTAAAACCAAACGCGTTGACGCGTTGAACAATGAAGTGACGTTGACGGGAGTCAGGCGTCGTGTTAAAGCATTTGCTGTAACAACAGACTATCACAATGTACACCTCAATCAATCTAACGGTTCACTATTCAACTGGTGACATCTGCATACGGCCCGTGGAACTGGGACAACAGTAAAATAGAGGGAGTGTACGTGATTGGATGAAAATGGGGAGGGGGGGGATTGTTATCAGCGAGGAAATAAATATGTGAAACAGAAGACAAGGATGAATGGGACAGAATGAAAGAGTGAAGGATATTGAGATTGGTGGGACGTGTAGCGCGAAGGGACAGACATGAAATTTGAACTTTCATTTTATTGAATATCTCGTTTGTAAATACGAAACTTGAGGGACTGAATAATACTAAAAGGTGATTAATATTGAAATGAGTCTTAGGTGTTTTGTGGCACCCTGTGACAGAATGGTCCAACTTAACGTATGTGATTACTATGTACGATGTGTGAGCTTTAGTGTCGTGTTTAAAAAATAAAGTTTTATTCTGGAGTTTTAACAAGTGAAATGTATAGTTGATTGATTGGGTCGGGATCATTTTAAGTCACTTCAGTACTAAGAGACAAAGTGGGTACATGTGGTAAAGATTATCTCGAGAAGGTAAGATGACTTATTGTCACACCATGATAAAAACTTTCAGCTCAAAGATTGAATTTGAAGATGGCTGTTTTCTGGGTTGTTTCGCCGTGTAGTCTGGTAGAAGTTTCCCGACGTTTCATAGGTCCTTCCTGCCTCCATCTTCAGGGCCGCGGAAACCTCGAATCCTACATCTTCCAAGTTACTTTGTTAGTTTGCTGTTCAGACAGCGAAACATTTGGCCGGCTATTTTGTTAGTTATACATTTAACTGGATATTTAGTTACTGGACACTCGAGTACTTTTGTCAAGCATCAGAAGTCGTTTTTGTGAGCCCAGTCGAACCAGGTCGGTGTCCTTTTACCGTCACTGAAATAACAAAGAGGACGGTAGTGCCAATATAAAACTGTGGCCCGGGCACGTGTATTGCGGGTAGCGGCGCGGAGGGATAAAGACGCAACAAGTTGCCATGGCTACAGCTGCCCCCGCCCAGAACAAAGGTCAAATCGCGCTTCCCGCGCTCACAGGAGCTCGTTGGTTCGCTTCCAAGGATTTTCTTTTGAACGCCTGACGTCGTGACGGAAATCAAAATAACGAAGTGTGTGGGAGTCGCTTTAGGATGCAATGAAGCATGTCTGCGTATGTCAGATCATTTTCCATTAATGATAATTGGGGAAGGCAACAGCGCAAAGAGGTTAATTATAAACATTTTACTGTATCCTTATTCTTAGGAACGCTGTTATTCGTCAGTTTGTTTCTCGATCTATCCTTTAATCAGGTTATTCATTTATACGTCACTGCATTAATTTATTGATGTGTTTTCAGAAATTATTACGTATTCTTTTGTTCCGTGCTATTATTTATTCAATAAATGTTTAATGTTTTTCTTGTGTTCTTGTTTCACTGTTTCTCTAATAACACCTCAGAAATATGCTTTGCTAATCTAATTAGTTATCATTTTTCCCCTCTTTCTCTCTTGAGTTACATCACGGAATCGTATTTGATTAATATTCGGAATTATTTTATTTAAAGTTATTTTCGTGTTACCATATAAGTGTCAAACCTCTATGTATAATTAATTATTTATCTCAGCTCTGCAAACGCGACCTACCTCTATAGAACGAAACAGTTCTGGTGAAGCTGATAGTCATTTGGCTGGTCAAGATATTCATCGCCTTTTATGGAACCCCGAGATTCATTATAGTCATCCACTGGATTCTTTCGTGAGTCACATGAATAAATTGTTTATATTGACGTTATTTCTTTAAGATACATTTTAATGTTATTCTTAAATCTACAGCTACGTAGCGAAAAATACAAATTGTAACGCTCGTCATTTCTCTTGCTTACTCTCTCTGTTGGGTTCAGACATTGTCCTCAGTGCCCTGTTATCAGACGCCCTCGATCAATTAGTTCCATCGTTAGCTGTCTTTAGCGTCTTATTACCAGCGTTCGCCCTTATTTTCTTAATATTCTCTCATTCTTTGTCTACATCATTCTCTCCATATTGTCCTTAATTTTCTCCGTCTTCTCCGTCTTTATCTTCCCCCATTCTTTCTCATAGAGAAACATCAGTACCTTGTAGGATTTGAGTTTCTCAAGCGGCGAGTCTGAAGATGGCGGTCTTCTCGGTTGTGGCGCCGTGTACCGACGTTTCAGAAGTCCTTGTTGCCTTTATCATCAGCGACATGATCGTCCTGATGACAGTCATCTTCATCAGTATCTTGAACAGGGTTATAATCGGCTGTTCTAATGTTTAGCCACTCTAAGACTCAGATGCAAAGAACAGGGGTTGTCGTGTTTTCTAATTAAGACGTGGCCTACCAGTATTTGTCCACCCCTGCGGCACTCATGCTTCATCGCTTCAGCGCTGCCAGTAACTGAAGTATTTTTAACCACGACATTGAAATTCGGTTTAATTCTGTGCGATAATGCTCCCATTATCTCGAGCTCGAATGACACGCCACAATTCAATCTGTCGGTGTCCAACTAATAATCTTTAACAGCCCCAGCAATTGTGATGTTATATTTTAATTTTTTTTTATTCTAACTGAACGTCAGAGACTGAGTACAAATCACTGCGTGTTGTAATTATTCAATAGACAGTGAAATTAATCATCCGAACAGCTAAAATCAGATTCACTATAATCCTTGAGGTGAATTATTTTGTTGTTATGTGAGGATAGGATCCTGGATCCTGCTACCTAGGATCTCAATCCTAATAACGCAGAAGATACTTAAATTCGAAGATTTCTGTCTTCTGGGTTATTGCGCTGTGTAGTCTGGTCGATGTTAACCAACGTTTCAGAGGTCATACTGCCTCCGTCATCAGGGCGATGAATATTCATCGCCCTGATGACGGAGGCAGTATGACCTCTGAAACGTTGGTTAACATCGACCAGACTACACAGCGCAATAACCCAGAAGACAGAAATCTTCATATTCACCGCTGTGAGAACCTCAAGTCTTACATACTTAAATTCGGCTGTCAGAAAGTTGGAAAAAAAAAAATTGTTAGGTTTGAGAAAGTCACGAGTGACAAGTGTACATAAAGATGAAGTTTTATTACGTCACTTCAATTGTTCTAGTTAAATAAATGAACCGAGGTGTAAAACGTGTGTTCCAGACTCGGAAAATACGCAGAATAGCTGTTAATTTATTCAACCGACTGCATTTCTGTCTAAGACATGAAATGTGAACGATTGAAATTCCACATAAAACAAAGACGCGAATATTCCCTTCCAGCTGTCAAAAGTACTAGCAAATTTTTAGATGTTTGTTATTAGATTTAAAATTATTCTATGTAGATACTGCCCTAACACTAAAGATGAAGGCATATTAAACAATTCCTTTACGTCTTTTTTGTGTGAAACATTGTCTCTTTCGGTGAACGAGAGAAACGAGCAGTTTTAAGGTAAATATTCGGACTTCACGAGAAAAGAAATAAAAGATGGATGGAGACAGTCATATAATGAGATCTTGTTTTTGTTTTCGTCGCGAAATATCCTTAGGGAGATAAAACCAAGGGGCGAGGGACGTTTAGTATCTAGTCGCCTGAACTACGGGTCTTAACACGTGTTGCATTAAACACATCATCACCACGTAGAGGTCATTCACGTGCGAGTGATGTTAATTCAGTTGATGACTTCCATCGTAATTAGATTCCCCCATAGTTTTCCTCGTGGCGGCATCAGCGGCTTGTACCAGATTTCAGGTCAGTTAGTTTAGAAACTTTCATACTTGCTACTCAGTGTCCGTAAATTATTCCATCACCGTCTCCACCTACGTGTTCTGTATGTATCCGGCTCCAACTTTGACTGGGTTACCCACTGTTGGCGATCATTTGCCGGATAAATTAGTTACACTGCGTCACATTTATTCATGTATTTACATTATTCAGAGATAAACAGATCCCGCTACATCGCTGACACCTACTTTATGTATGCGCAGTTTAGCAGCCATGACAAAAAAGTTGAACTGTATCGCGAACCGACATGTGCTTTAAAAGTTTAGTATTTCTCGTCGAAAGGGAACCATGTTTTTAACATCCTGTCGGACAGACTTGACAGACGTCTTAATGCTGGATCATCGTACACATCGACAGTTCCTTATAAACACTTCTTATACAAATAAACTGATGCCGTTTCAAATGTGCAGTGTGGAAGATACAAATGTATGATTCATGTGGCGAGATATAACAAATTATTCTTGAGTCACATGACAAAACCTACGCCTACACGGAGCGATGCGTCAGTTTTGTCACCCGCGTATTTTAAAACAACCTATTGGAAATCGAAATGTTCAAAATATAGGCTTGTGTGGATTTTTAATGCTCCGGTAGACCATCGCATTCAGGATAACATAAGAAAATAATGAAATACAGCAGCTTAACTATCTTATCGCTGGTGAGAGAGAGGCTTATTTTGTTCCTTTAAAGTTTATTCCATCTCATCATTGTGTAATTTTCTGTATGTTACATCCTGTCACGTGTATCCGCGTATTCTACTCAGCGCCGTGGTTAGCCTGAAATTAAATTATTTAATCCCCTGAAATATTTACCAACTTAGAATTCCCATAAACTCTGTCGTCGTTGCTATAATGTAATCCCTTGTCTCAGGATGTAAATCTCTTGTCCCTGGTTCGACCCTTATAAACACTGGAACGCTCGTGTCTCGTTTCCACTAACCAGCACACTTATCGTCAGACAGTCCTTTATTTCTATACGTATATAAGTTAGAGTAACATAATACGAGCTAATTATATAGAAAAGTTGCTTGGGGCATCACATTGCGTCGCTTGCGTCTTTCAAAGTATTGTTTCGGAACGTAATCATGCTGTCATTTTTCATTAAGGGGAAAATGCTAAGTAGAATTATGGAAGAAGGAGTTTCTGAGTTAGAACTTAGGAAACTGTTCTCTTTTAAACAAAGTTAAGATTGACAGACGGGTGGCGTTGTCAAGGCGACCGGAAACAGTTGGTATTTATTTTTCTTCTCAGTATCAGCCACTGGAGATTCGAGGACAATTGACAGTTGACACGTGACGCCGTGCGTTCTTTTCCTGTCAGAATCCTAACAGCGAGCCGCGTGTCCGCCCCTCTGTCCCCAACTCATACGCCGGACAGTTGAATTCTCTATACTTAAATATTTAAAGCACAGTGGTAATTATATGTACCGCCTAATTTAACATTCAGTTACTGCTGATTTTGTCCACAAATTGTATTTATGAGTTTCTACTGACAAAAGACTTGAACAGGAAGTAATTAGAGAAGGAAACACCTTAAACATATTTCACTATTTCTGGTGTTTGGCGAATTGGGGCGGAAGTGTTCACTTAAGATTTCCTGCTGTTTTATACAGAATCTTAAACAGACTGCGAAATACATCGGTCATTATTATTTATTTAGTGTTCTGTCTGAGGACAGGTCAGGTCCATATGAACAGGATCCTTCCATCCTTTTCTCGGACTGGGACCTGTTCATATACGTTCTTGGCAGATGATCCAGAAGTGGTTTGCCATTGCCTTCTTCTGTGTGTGAATGGAGTAATTGTTGGGATGCCACGGAGGAAAACTCCGTGTTGCCTAGACCACGGCCTTGCCCAACACAAGTTATAAATTCGGGCACCGCCGGGAATCGAACCCGAGACCCCAGGATTACAAGGCCAGCGTTCTAACCGCTAGACCACCGTGGCTGTACATCAGTCATGGTAAAAGTAAAGTTTGTCCCACTATACGCCATGTAGGCGTTTGGGGGGAGTGGAGGTATAGCTCCTCTCTTCCTTGACCTCGGCACTAGATGGGGGGTGAGTGGTCAGCATCACGCCCCGGCCGGCTTTACCCCCGGGAAAGGACCCCGGTACCCACTGGACAGGAGGCTGGGTGGGCCCCAGAGCCGGTCTGGACGCAGAGGCTAGAGGAAAAATCCTCTGCCCCCGTCGGGGATCGAACCCCGGTCTTCCAGTCACTATACTTACCGAGCTATCCCGGCTCATCATCAGTCATGGTAATGGAAATATTTAACTGATAGAAGAGTCGAATGGGGACCTCTTGAATGGAAGTTGGGTGGAAATGTACAAATTATCATGGGATATTTTATGATAGTCGTCTTATAATAGTGTTTGTACATGTTTGATGGTTGAAGAAGGCGGACATTTTAGTGATCGATTTAAGTTCTGGAGTTGACATTGATTACTGTTGCTGGCGTAAATATCGCAGGATATTAAAAAGACATTAATGCTCCAAAATGTAGAAGAGGCTTTGTGTCGCTAGTTTCGTCGTTTTGTCATTACTGTCGGGTTTCGAAGCGTCCGGAATAATTGGCATCTGAATAATGCCAGCGTGCAGATAGCAGTAATCAACGCTTGATTTAAGGACGGACAGCGCAGAAAATCCACCTAAAAACAATAAAAGTCGCGAATTTTTTCCACGGCGCTGTAAAAGTGTCACAGAATGGCGATGGCTGTGATTTTACCAACGAGTGAGACCGGAATGTCAGACGCGACGGTTCAATGGGATCGACTCTTGCACCGGACCCAGGTTCTGTCGTCGACTGTCCCCAAACTAGACAGCTGTGAGTTATTAATTCTTTTTAGACGTAGAATGTTGGCAGCACTGTTACCGTGAGAAATATTCATGAATCGCGGATGTTCATTCGTCCACTTATTCCTTTTTTTATTAATTTTATTCTTCTGTTTGTATCTTTAAATTTACCCTTTCTTCCTTTGTTTCATTCGTCTTATGTTTCACCCTCTTAATTGTATCTCTCCTTGTTCTTTTGTCTCTTCCGTAATTTAGATTTCTTTAAATATTTCTCTGTTTGTTTCTTTTACTCTAAGTTTTTCAATCGCATCGGAAGGTGTAGTAACAAAATACAAAATTTACCTGTACAGAGTAAAAACTGTTATTCTTTCAGTCGCCAATTTTTTTTTTTTGGAAGGGGATGGGGAAGTTAAAAAGAAACTCGAGCAATTGAGTGAGGAGGTACTCGGTTTGAATCTCGGCCAGATATGTATGAAACTGAAATTCTTTATAAGCTTCCAGATATGAAAATTAAAAAAAAAAATGTAGTCATCGGTTTAATCGAAATTTCTTCCGCTGCAAAATGAAATAATATTTCCACTCCTCATATAATTCTAAAGTTGATACAGCATTGTTAAATTACCAGAAAATCAGCTATTGCATCTCATTAATCATATTCTGACACATTTAGAGAGACATTTACAGATTTTTTTTTTTTTTTTTGAGTTTTAAGAATTAAATTATTTTATTCCGTTCGTAATTACAGTCTATGAAATGTAATTTAGTTTTCCCCCATTAAAACGATTCGTGTATCACAAGCGGTTAATTCTCTTACACGTAAGGAATCTCTCAGATGTATTTTCCTGAAGTGCGACTGATGTTAATGAATAAGAAATTTGCTGTGAAATTGGCCGTTGTCTGGGTTGTGACGCTTTGTACACGGTTAACAAGCGCTTCTGAGGAACGCGTCGCCCTCATCTCCAGGCGTTTCTGGTATGGTTGGTTTTACGATAATAGATTTGTGTCATCGACAAATTAACATAAGTCTAATGAGGTGTGATTAATGAGGCAAATTACACGCCTTTACAGTACCAAGAAGAGTAATATGCTTTTGTTAGAGTTCATTTCTACGACAAAGCAACTCAAGGCATGGACCGCCTCTGAATCTTTCTGGTTCTATTTTTAGACTCCATTCGTGATTCAGTCTTCTGTCAATTGCTACACCCACTTCTACCTAACCTAACCTGTCAGCTGAATTTACTCAGCTTCCGCTTAAAACTCTTCCCTCCGCCCTCTGTTCTCTTTGTAACAATTTAATTCCATTCCTCTACTTGATTTGTTTTACAATGTTCATTTCACAGATGTTTTGACTTCAGATACAGTGTGAGCCATAAAATAGATGCTCGGTCCTGCGAGACGATATTTATCACTCAAATTAGCTGCAGAGAGAAACGAAATTTGGACAGGATCCTGACACGCCTTATTCTTATCTGAAGGACATTTGAAGTACTTGTATGTTCAGACGCTTAATCTGTTGTCTTTAGGACATTACCAGGGAGGTTCAACATAAACCCGCCAGAGGGCGATTTCACGAGAGCGAAATCTGATACAAACCATTCTGCTGAATCCACATAATTCCGGTGAGATTTCAGGTTCTTCCAGCGACGAATGTTATTGCACTGCATGGTCCTTTAGATATTTAACGACGTTTCGGAGGAACTTATTGCCTCCATCATCAGGACGATGTGTGATTATGTACGTCCTCATGTATCTAGTACCTCAGGATCATGTTACCGTGAGAGCAACGAGGGTGGAAGATACAATCCGGTTGCTTAATGACATTTTTTTTGTTCCGCTTCGAGAGAAGTGGTCAGTGCTGCAGAATTACTTATGAACATGGCTGTAGATGTCGCTTTTAGTAGGCGTTGGTGATTGGTGAAGTGAAATCTGAATTTCATGAGTACTAGCAACTTTTTATACAGTTACGTATCGATTTAAACCCCCCCCCCCCCAACCCAAATTCATTTGAATCCCGAAAACAAAAACTAAACATGAAGAGACTCGATAAATTAATTTTAAATTGAAGTTAAAAAAAAAAGATACCTTCTTTCAAGACCATCTGTAAAATAAATCGCTTCAATTATTATGGCTGTATTTCAATTGAAAGTTTTATTGTGTGTTGAGGGTGGGTTTGCTGGAGGTGACGTGATGGATGGACCTTCCCTCGACATGCGATCGGGGTCCTGATTGATGGCTTGGCGCGTTCTCTGTTCTTTGTCCTAATTTGTTCACTTCTCAGATGTCATGTTTTGTTTCGGGGGACCGTGGACTACGTTCGAAATCAGGTTAAATTGTATCAATCAGAGCTTCTGCGCCGAAGTTTACGTATACCAAGAACATTTAGGATGTTTGTGTGCGTTTTTGTTGTCTAGGATGGCGACTGTCCTATTTGGTGTCGCGCGGTGTAATCTCGTAACATTTTTATTTCCATTTCGGAAGCCTGACGGCTTCAGTTTTCCTTCAATTTAATTAATCTTGTGTGATAAAAAAAGAATGAACGCTCCCAGCGTGTAAAATCAGAACTCAGTTATCCTTAAAATATTTTCAGTCGTTAACGCACGAAGAAATACTGCAAATACCATCAAACCATTACTCCTGGTTTCTTCATACGCTCTCCCTATCAGACCTTCTTTGTGGAATTAAACAGATGGAGGGAGTTTTCCAGGTAAGAGTTGACGTCATGGCATTTCACCATGGAAACGCTGACGGGATGTGCGTCTCGCATTACTGTGTATTTATGTATAGTAGCGCTGACATAAAGCTGCTCTGATTATTTGCAGACTTTGATTAATCTTGAGTGCATCGTTCTGTTAATTCGGTTTGTGCTTTGCTCAGTCGGTAACGGCTTGATACAGTACACCGGATGTTCCTACGCCCACAGCTTTGGTGCGGTTCCGTTATTATCGGCAGCTCTGTCTTAAGTCTTAAGGTGGCGACTGACTTGTAACATTTACTCGTAATGTAACATTCGCGGCGAGCATGTTACATTACACCACAACTGGTGAGGCGCATCGAATGCTCGTTTTGAACGCTCGGCTCGACTGTGCTCATGTGTGCTCCATTCATTTCATTCAATATGTCGGACGTGGAGGTTGTGTTATCTTTGTTTCATTTAATACGCTACTCTTATCTAAAGAACTCGTGAATGCTCGTTACGACGCCGCTCGACTGACTGACTGACTTGTAATGTAACACTCAAAGGGATTCGCGAAAAAACCGACAACACGATGGAGCGCCCGCGAGCGTGAGCGGCTCGCATCGAGCGGCTCCGTTCGCTGTCTTCACTTGTGTAATGCTCGATTTGTAACACGTTACATTACAGGCAAATGTTACAAGTCAGTCGCCACCTTAAGAAGCAAACAGAGGAAGGGGTTAAAGTTAAAGATTAATGCATTAGTGAGAGACAGGATGGATGGATTAATGAAAAATATATAAAACGGAAGCAAAGAGTAGAGATAGCAAACAGGCTGTGATTTATTGACATATAAAAAGTCCCTGTTAATTTGTGGTAAACAGATGTGAGTTGTTAGATTCACGCTTCGACCGCCCTAACTCCAGTTACATGTTGGATAGGTGGCTGGCTTCATAAGCTGATGAAAATAACTCCCTTGTTCGAAATCGAACCCTGGATTTTCAGCTCGTAGTCAGTGTGAGACTGAACTGTCCAATATCGTTGCCCTTCTGTCTGGGAAATTAAAATATAACCAATAGTTTATTCAAATATGGCGGTTATTGTGTATGTTCTCTGCACTGTATTGAACCGCGCAGAAATACAGATCCAATAGGATAATGTAAATCCTGCAGGGTGATTTAGACTAATCCACCATGAAACGTTCAGTTTAATTATTTCCTCTTTTGTTTTAAAAATCATAGGCATGGGATATTGAAACATTATCAAATAGAACAAAGCCACAAGTTACATATGACGTATGCATTGGATTGTTGAAAAGGGCTTTTGGAGGCCAGATTCAACAGCAGAACGAAGTGTTGGATGGGTGGTCTCACTGGACTGTCTGGTCTAATAATGACTGCATTCTGAGGAATGTTTTTTGTATTTGGTACGTGCATAGCAGGAAGTAGACATTATCGCACCCGGATAAAGTTAAAGTGTCTCTGGTCCTTGCAACAATTTTGACGTAAATACGTCTATATTTTAGGGTCAGTGTCATTCGGCAAAAAGGGAAACGAAAAAGTGTAACTGCATTGTTATGTTACCTAGGAAACGTCATCTGTTTACTCGGCATTGTTGTTACCTATAAAACATTACATTAAATTTCATTACATTACTTTACATTACATTCAGCTACCACAGACCCATTTTAAGCGTAACTAATTCAAGTTGATTAAGCAATGTCTTAATCAAACTTATCTCAATTGTAAAGAATGTATAAAGGAAATATTTAGAATAAAGCCAATATATAAACTTCCTTTCCGTATAGACGTATTTACGTCAAATTCTCCGGAACCGTGGTTCCACTGACAACTTTTTTTTTAAAAGAAACAAATTTGTATCGTTCATTGTTCGTTATCTGTGTAACATTGACCCAGCGGAACAGAATAATAATTAGTATTACACGTAATTGTTGCCCTGTCGTGCTGAATTACATTTTTTGCGAACGACTTTTATACATATTTTTAATTGGCCGTTGCGATGAAGTCGCAAACAGCAACTTCTGTACTTTTATGCCCTGCCAACCTAACCTAACCTAAGCTAAGCTAACCTAACCTAACTGGGAATGACCACTGTTAAATTATTCTTTATTTTGTTTCGGTTTTGTGTGTTGTTGGCACCGTCATAAATAATTTGTACATCCTGTGTAGTGCATGTAACTGTATTTGCACTGTTTGATGTAACCAGCCACGCGTGAGTGGCTTGCAAATTAAGTTTGTGCTTTCACCGCGTTTGTTATTTCAACCTCCATTTTGCTGTAGAGAATTAGACCACGTGTATGATGTAATCAATTATGAAAATGGCTTTAACTATGACAAAATAACTTACCTTACGTACTATTTCTGAAAATTATAACATGATTTTAATAATATTATCATATACCGTGGCAAATAATAATAATAATAATAAGGAAATAGCTGCTGCTTTATTTACCTCAGGGGCAAGGTTTGTCTCGGGTACACAGAAGTAAATACTCTATAAAGTGGTGAATAGATGGAATGATAATAATTCAAAACATTTATTTTGTGTATCACAGCAGATAAATACGATCATAACAAAAATTAAAAAATTACAATATAAAATAAGTAATTAACAGACAAATTAATAAACTTAATAACAGACTGAACTGTGATTGATAGACTTTTCAGTTATTTCGGATTTTAAACACATGGAGCTTCAAGCCAAATCGATACATAAATTACGGCACTGAAGTAATGTAACACAAATTTTATTGTGATATTTTCTTCATAGCAAATATAATTATTTTAAACCATGTCTCGATCTTCTGGAATTTTCTCCGCGTCCAACGTAGATCTTGCCGAACTTTAAGTTTCGCCTTCGTTCGGGGTGGAAATTTTGGTAAGGAAAGCGACACTGAGGCATAACCACGTACTTTGATTTTGCATGATTATTAGGTCCACAGTGCTCCAAATTCATCTGTCATCGCTGCTAACGATATCAAAAGCTGGTCAGTAGGACCCTTTGGAGACGTAATATCAAAGGGCATTGTTCTAACTTACGCATACAACACAGCACGTAAGATATAATGATTTTACGTCCATGGTTCGTTAACCAGAGCCTCGCTTTTGAAGGCGAGACTTGCATTGAGACAGGATCTTACCCCGGTTTATCAAGAAATAGCAGATCTCAGCACGACTCACAGTCGGGCTTCTCAGAGTACAGAAGGTGTAGATAATTCTACGCTTCCAGCAGAGCGTAGACATCCAGCCGAGTCCCACCGAGTGCGTCGTTATCCCACACGCTGTGTACCTGCTGTTCCCTCCAAATCTTGCTATGCGTAATTAGCGAAATTAATTCCCCGCTCACAAAAACAAGAATATTCCTGGGGGCTGGATCAGTAACGCGCGACTCGAATATTTTCTTTCGACGATGTAAAAGGGCAGGTGTCAAGGTTGACGACATCTAGAACTTGGCCGAGTAGTTTTAGATTTGTGTAACGTATCGTAAGAGACAGCGCCCTGAAGATGGAGGTATCATGCTCCTACAAACCGATGGTATACAACCATAAATTTAGATGGCACAACAACCCAGAGGACCGTAATCCCTAAAATTGCTACTGTACCTAAATTCATGAGATAATTCGGTGCAGACAGTGATGGATGTACAGCTTGTCTCATCAAGAACAAAAGTTTATTTTGAATAAAATTTTTCTTGGATATTATCCATCGTCTAGTAAATATAAAACGTAAAACGACGTTTCGGAGATGGGACTCTATCTCCGTCTTCAGGTTCCTACAAAGTTGGGCCCACTAGATAGAGCTAATCCCTATCTCCGGACCTCTTGGATATTATCCATCGTCTAGTAAATATAAAACGTAAAACGACGTTTCGGAGATGGGACTCTATCTCCGTCTTCAGGTTCCTACACAGTTGGGCCCACTAGATAGAGCTAATCCCTATCTCCGGACCTCTTGGATATTATCCATCGTCTAGTAAATATAAAACGTAAAACGACGTTTCGGAGATGGGACTCTATCTCCGTCTTCAGGTTCCTACACAGTTGGGCCCACTAGCTAGAGCTAATCCAACTGAGTAGGAACCTGAAGACGGAGATAGAGCCCCATCTCCGAAACGTCGTTTTACGTTTTATATTTTATTTACTAGACGATGGATAATATCCAAGAAAAATTTTATTCAATTGACTCTTCACCATCGTCAAGAAGTTTTAGATTTGAAAAGTTTATTTTGATGACATTCAAATTGGAGAGTAGAATGAATGAGCTGCTAATAAAATAGATTTGGGAACGGATAGTTGGATGAATGAATAAAATAAATACATTACTGGAGGTATGAATGAATTTCTTGTATGAATGAACTGATATTTGTATGAATATGTGAATTCACGGACATATAAGTGGATGTACGTACCAGTGAATGACTGATTGGAAGAATGTATGGATGGATGAGTGGTTAGATGGAAAGTAAGGTGAATAGACATTTCACGTTGTACATTGAAAGAATTTCTCTTCCGATAGCTAAACTCAGAGTTTCTCATAATAAGATCACTGGATTGAAAAGGTAATCGCAGGAAAAAATATATGCAGTTTGAAATTTTTATACCTCGGTTGAGTCTTCATTATATCCGTCTGCTCCTCAGATCTCAAACTGCGTTTATTCAATTCTTCTCGTCTTCCTGTAGTACTCTGGAACTTGTAATTACGAGACCCACATATCGATTTGTGCTCGAATTACGCTACGCCAAGAAATGGTTTTCAGAATTCTGTAATCGTACGCAGAAGTCATAAGCAGCGGGCTACAAGACTACTTGCTGGGAATCCTCTTAGTTTGGATTCACCCTCTCAGTTCCAGGGTCCAGCTCTTCCGAGGGAGGAGACGGGGGCGAGGGGAAGTTTTGGCTAATTTCCTATTTTTAAATGAGATCCGCAGCTCGCGGTGTTGCGCATTAACATTCAGTCCGTACCGCAAAGAAAACGCAACATTTCACCATTACGAAGATCAACTTGTTAACGCCTTTTAAGGAAATAATCGCTGTTTGCACTGGGAATTATACGAAACACAAATAAAAAATGCAGTGTTACTGATTGTTAAAATAGCTGGTATATATAGTTACCACTGGTTTTTAGGGAATGTTTCATGTCTTCGGTCCCTCTTAGCAAATGCTACCTAGCGGGTAGGAGAATCGATGACGCCCCGAACTTTTACTTGTGGGGTATTCGTTTCGAAATTCGACCAGATTACCTTCAGTCCTGACCTAACACTTCCGCGATTTTCCTTTGCATATTATCACATTAAAATAGCGCTGGTGTCTAGAAAGAAGTGGATGATAACATAACTTTATAGAAGATTTATAGTAAAAAAAATTTATATAGTAGTTTATTTCAAGTTTTCGAATAGCCTCGTAAATTTATGTTTTAAGATTAATAAATATTTTAATCATAAGCATGTGTTAGAAATATAAATGTAAGCATACACTAATGTCCTATATGAGACATATTCTGAACATGATAATATGTAAATTTAACTGTATGATATCTTAATTATTTAATATCTCCCTTTTAATATCCGATATTATTTCCACGATTTATAGCCCCCTAAATTTTGAGGTGTTTACTGATGTAAAACATTCCTGACGCAGAAATATATCCCACTATAAAAATTAGATTTTAGTTAGATGTTTCTGCAGAACAATTCAGCTTCAATTGTGATAAAAATACTCATACAGGCTTAGGTAACCCTGTACATTTTATCATACCAAGCAGGATGGTTCCATAAACTGGGCATAAATTTGTGTCCAACATCTGCTTGGCTACACGAGTATTTTCAGGCTATCGCAATAAAGAATCAACATATACAGAACCATAGAATTCAAATATACATTTGCATTGGCCGTAAACCTAGTGTGCATGAAGCCAAAGTGTAGGATGATCGCGCAGCAAGGAAATACAAGTTAGTGCCTCAGACTGTGTAGAAAATTGCAATTACTTGCCTGTACAAAGCGGGACGCTTAAGTCATGAAGCTTATTATAATTTTGTATAACAAACGCCATCACTGTGATTAAACGCCACGTAATTAACCCTCTGATGCCCATTGGTAAATATATATACAATTTGATTTAAAAGTCAGTTTTTCTGAGTGGGTTTCTTATGATTCTAAGAATAAACAGCGATTATTTCGTCTGAAACGTTAAGCAATTGATTGTCGTTATGAAGAAACCTTGTGTTTTCTTAGAGGTAAGAAATGGGTTTTTGAAAGTTATTTAGAAAAGCTTCGACTTCAAAGAGTTAAACGTATGAAAGGGGTGGATTTGAAGCCACAGGTACCCTGAGACTGAAGTGAACGATTAGCTTAACACTGCGGAATCCTTGTCCTGAGGGAAAGGGTCCACGACACCTTCTGGATATGAGGCCGAGTGCTGACCGTCGTCGACCTGAACACGGTGTTGTCCAGAATCTAAATCCGGCGACAGTTTTATTGTCCAATCGCGGGCTGACTATGCGTTTGGTGTCTTTTCGCTTCGGGACGTCTGTCCGTGTGTGTACAAATCTCCGGAATTCATGTTTGGTGTCAGATTCTCAGTTCTGTGAAGTGAGTAAGTCTTGATCACACGCGTATAAACGTTGTACCTCCTCACTCGAAGCTGTGAACGAATTAGTAAAATAGTTAACATGATTATCACGCACATCCTGTGTTCGGAGTAGCAGTTTGCCCAATTTTCGCCTCGTAGTTGATAAGCGTCATACGAGAGGTTTTAACTGGCCCCCGACGTCATCACGGCTAATCAGTATGCATTGGCAATTTCGGCGCTGGTACGTCTTTCTGTTTCCTAAGTTGTTTAGATACGCGCGACGTCCTCTGTAGACCTGGGACTCTGTTACCTGCTTCCACAGACGCGTTGAGAAATTTTGCGGCGGAATTACATCTTCTGGGGAGAGGAACACGTGGAAATGCGTCTCGTTGAAGGAGCCAAGGATCCAGTCACGCTGTCGCGACGGGAATGAGTAAGAGAATGAGGATTAGGAAAAGGGGAAGAAAGGAGATGTGTAGAAAAATAAATAAAAAAGATTTAGTTAAAGGAAGAATGTGAATTAAAAGACAAAGGAAAAGTGACGCAGAGAAACAGAGGAAAGAAGGAATTAGAGAGCTGATTAATTAATGCGTGCAGATGTTAAACGTAGATCATCCACTCTGAATTACTGAAATCAGCGCCAGCTTCGGTCACGCGTCGTTCGCAGGTCCGCCTGCGGCCGGGCGGCCGGCAACTTCTTCGACACGTCTGTCGTGCTTATAGTCTAAACGAAGTACTGCAGGCGGGAGTCGTTTCGCGAGAATTGCTTTCGGAGCATATTGGTCTGTGCCGGACGGACTCTTGGTCGCTGTTGCCATATCAAGGGGGCATACAGCAGATACGAAAGAAGTCATTATTTAACTTGTTTCGACTTTTGATTCTTGTCCTCTGATGAAAATAATTTTTATATTTCTGAATGGATTTCTGATTGGATGCTTGACCACAGAAAGTATTTCTCTCCGATCGACTTCGTTTTGTAGGGGATTTTGGGGGTCATGCTTTATACAAGAATTTTAATTTGTTTGAACATAGGCTTGTTTCATACGCTGTAATGCATTGTATAATTTTAAGATATAAATTGAAATATATTAACTGGAGTCTTTTGGATTAGACTTTTATTCTGCAGGTCACTGTGAAAATGTAGGATACTGGCTATTAAATTTCAGTACAGAAGGGAACATTTGCGAACACTGCGCCGGAGATAAGGTAGTCATAATGGATGTGTGCTTACGTTGTTAAAACACACACACACACACATAAAGAGAGAGAGAGAGAGAACGTGCGTGCAGATCTGATGTTGCACATTTCAAAAGAAGTACGCACAGTACATTTATGGACGCAGCCGTGGGTTACATATGAGCAAAGCGACGGGAATTTCTTGAAGCTGTAAACATTGCCCTTTTATTTAAACTGAGTAGTCACGGATTATTATCTCTTGAGATATTCTGACAACGCTCCGCGCTTTTCTTATACAAAGAAGTTCGATCTCAATAAGCGAAATAAATGACCTTGTTACACTTAAGAGTTCCAAACAGCAGCAGTAAAATTATGCTTTATGTTATATCCTTCGATACATAAAACAAATGTAAAACTTGATTAATATCTTTTGTTCACATTGACCTCCTGAATACAGTTGTTTAGAATCAAAAATAGCTCGTCTATTGCAGCCAGACGAAACAAAAGCAAAAAAGACTTAAGGTCATTCTCAGTATATTCTTCGCCTAGAGATGACGTACGTAAGGAATAATAACAATAATATATTGGCAGAATCTGCAATTTACGTTGTTAGGTTTGTTATTTCAAGAAAAATGAAATTGTTAGGGCATGTAACACACATTCGTAATAATAAATGCATATTAGTACGAGAATCATCAAAGGTAGAAACGACATGAGAAATTCTTATACGTTAGTATATTATTAAAACGTATACTAAAGAATTCTGTCCAAAACTTGTACTGGATTAAATTAATTACGGTTTTGGAAGTTTTGTGAATGCAGTGGCGAGACTTTGGGTACCATAAATATAAATCGATTCTTGACTAGCTGCATAAATATCAACCGAACCGCATAATGTCCTAAATCCCCGTTTATATTTTCCTCCCTTGCCCAGATATTCTTAGTTCCGCGTCTCTTTTGTCTTCCAGAGAAGAAGATTTGGCTTGTGCAACCGCTCAAATCAAAACTTAAAATTACAACATTGTGTATTTTTTTATTTAGCGTTTTTGGAAGCGGCTTTCGGCTATACGAACGTAACTGCATCGTCTAACATATGTCGATAACCCATTTTAAATCTTCTTATCACACAAGGTCATGTGTCCTTTGTTTTACAGCGGTACACTTCTTTGAATAAACCAAAAATGACGAACGAAGCACAGAATAAGTCAGTGACTCTGCATTGCCCAATGTAAGACGACTTTCAGTTGTTACTTATTTATCACGGGGAACGGGTGGGTCGTAACCCTTTCCCCGGGGGAAATCTGCCACAGGGTACCGACTTCTCTTACCTGCGGCGGCTATAAAATACGTGTCACTTTAGCATCATAATACCCGGAAACTGACTCTCGCCTTGTGAAATTGTAGTTGTTGGGCGACGTGTTCTGTCTGCGACTTCTGAACGAATCGGATGACTGGAAACAAGGTTAAATATGGTAGTGGTGTTGTGGTTAATACGCCTTGTGTTCGCTCTCAGAGACCGGCTGCCCTAATTACATTTCCTTGTGGTTTTCGTGGGTTCTTCTATGCTGTTGGCGGGACAGTGACTCTTCCATAATTTAAAATTACCCTTAGAAGAGAGTGCATACGTAAAGGAGAGAAGCAATTATGTTTATTGTGTAATGAGTGTAACAGACGGTAAACTTCACCTAATTGCTTGTTGTCCCTTATCATACTTCACATAAAGAAAACAGAAATTTAAGTAACACTGAAATTCATAAGATAAACTGTCCTTAAATAATGAATTTTGTTGTCGTTATAAGCTGTTCTCGTTGATTAGCGTTCGCTTGTATTTTGCCATTGAACCGCGTAGTGATCGCTGTATGCATTCGACAGATTTCCAAGAAATTAAAAAAAAAAGTTTACATAGTCCGCTTTTGCAGTACTCCGGCTGTTGTCGCGTAGGTGCAAGAGCGGGTGTGGACTCCGGATTAAATGAAATACTTTGTGTTCAGACCCTAGTTCACACTTGTCAGGTTGTTTGGAATTCAGTAGCTTCAATTCAACTTGCTGTTCAGAAGGCGAACATTTTCCTTGATGTCATCGAATGAGAAAGGCCATTTCGTGCTGGTGGCTGCGTCACTGTTGCCTTATTAGCCCTTCAGATCCGACACGCGTCTGAATAATAGTTAAGATTCCAGCCCGTACCGCAAAGAAAACACCACACTTCACCATTACTGAGATAAACTGGTTAACGCTGTTTAAGGGAATAATCGCTGTTTACAGTGAGAATCATAGTTCGTCTAAATTACATTTAAGAATTCAGTCCGTACCGCGAAGAAAACACAACACTTCACCATTACAAAGATCAACTGGTTAACGCTGTTTAAGGAAATAATCGCTGTTTACAGTGAGAATCATAGTTCGTCTAAATTACATTTAAGAATTCAGTCCGTACCGCGAAGAAAACACCACACTTCACCATTACAAAGATCAACTGGTTAACGCTGTTTAAGGAAATAATCGCTGTTTACATTGAGAATCATAGTTCGTCTAAATTACATTTAAGAATTCAGTCCGTACCGCGAAGAAAACACCACACTTCACCATTACAAAGATCAGCTGGTTAACGCTGTTTAAGGGAATAATCGCTGTTTAAAATGAGAATCGTACGAAACACATAAATACAAAATGTATAATTATTGATTGTTGAATCAGGTGGTACGTATAGTTACCACTGTACTTCGAAAGGTTAAGTGAATTATAAACTTTGCTGGAAGAAACAAGAAAGGATTATCTAATTGTGTGAGGAGGGGAATGAGGAAAAGAAATCACCTAGTGCACTTTTAAAAGGGTTGGCTTCAGGAGACAGAGAAGTAAGACAAATTATTGGGTTCGGTCGAAATCAGAGTACACAAAGCACTTACTTGGCTCAGGGAAGCAATATCATTGCGATTAGGACTTTTAAATCAGCTGAGTTGTCTTGGTAGAATGTTCAGTGAATGATAAATTTGGAAGAATGCCGAATGAAACTGTCGTGGCCTCATTTAAGGTCTGCTTCTAGGGACTGAGGAAAATCGCGAAGAATTTCAGTCAGAAAATGCTGCTCTACAGACCGAGATTTGAACCGGGGACCTTCCAAATACATGGAAGGATTCCCCGATCATTTGACTGTGGCACTCAGTTATTTGAATGTTTGTCATGTCTGTGCTAATTTTGGTGAGTAAGGTTATAAATATTTGTTTCAGATTCTTGTGGAATGAGTGATAAGAGGTACAAGGAATACACGACAGGCTAACCAATCTCTTTGGATTTCGTCAGCCGATATAAGAGGTATGTTTGCATTTCGCGAAAATTTTAGGTTATATTTCGCATGATTTTGTATAACTACGTTTTCATATTTGGATATTTATTTCATTTATTTATTATTTAGTGTTCTGTCTGACGACATGTCCATATGAACAGGATCCTTCCATCCTTTTCTCGGACTGGGACCTGTTCATATACGTTCTTGGCAGATGATCCAGAAGTGGTTTGCCATTGCCTTCTTCTGTGTGTGAATGGAGTAATTGTTGGGATGCCACGGAGGAAAACTCCGTGTTGCCTAGACCACGGCCTTGCCCAACACAAGTTATAAATTCGGGCACCGCCGGGAATCGAACCCGAGACCCCCAATTTGGATATTACCTGTAGTTAAGATAAGATGTACTCTTTCATCGTCAGTCACCTTCCGAAACGTCGAATATGTTTATTTCTAGACAGTGGAAAACCTCCAAAATTAAATTATCTTTTAACTGTAATAGATCATTGTAGCATCTATAAGTACTTACAGACTAACTAAAATTCCATGGTGCAGGATATTAATCGAGTAGTTTACAAAATGTTCGGTTAATTAAGATCATTCTTCCCTTTGTGGAGCCTAAATTTTTATATTATTTTGGTACGTTTTTTCGTCTTTGCATACCATACTCATGCAAAGGGAGAGAGAGTGTAATATATATAGGAGTTATTGAGGACCAAGCATTCGGGACTCGGTGACTCTTTATTATTACTATTCCGGAACATTCTTGTGCTGACAATTCCAAAATTATATCGCCACTTTATGCGTTCCGTAGTAACTTGTAGTGGAATCATATACATACCAAGTATCACTGCGTTAACACGTTGATGTAAGACAATTCTGGCCTGGAAAAGTGTACAGTCGATTGAAATTTCTCCATCTTCCTGCATAACGCCACTCGGGTGTCAGCTGCTGCAGAGGTTCGGAAGTAAAGTTGTGAGACGCAATATTAGCTTGCAGGCGTGATTCACAGTGACAGCTGTTAGCAGTTCGTTGCAACAGTGGCTTACAGGTCGACACGCAGAGGAAAGTTGCTTGGAATTCATGTTTCTAGATACAGACTTACATGGATTTTAACATGACATTAATAGGGTTGTTAAATGAAGTGGAACGTAATGACACGTCATGTAACACGCGTTCAGAAGCACAAAAAAATGCTTAAATATTCTCGTCTGAAATTGGTATACGAGGATTAATATTATCAGGCATCGCAGACAAGGATTTTGGTGTTAAGTTGTGAACTGCGTGAATTGAGTCGTGATATTGGTATTACGTGCTCAGGATACGGTCAGAAGGATGGCTTTTGTGAAAACGGTGATGAACCGTTCGATTTCGTGAAAGTGGGGAATTTTTCTGCCGGTCGAATAAATACAGACTTTTTAAGAGGTGATATTGTTGCGTCATATTGTGATGATTATAATTGTTTATTTTAACCGTCTAATCACAATAAAATGTTTTATTAAATATTAAAATATTATTACTATAATTAACATTTAATATTTAAAATATATTAAAATATATATTAAAATGATGCTCTTTCTATCGAAATGTTCGATGCTCTAATTGTAAATCGAACATTTCGATAGAAAGAGCATTATTTTAATATATATTTTAATATATTTTAAATGTTAATTATAGTAATAATTTAATATTTTAATATTTAATAAAAAGATTTTATTGTGATTAGACTTTTTAAGCGAGAGTTGACCGCGGAATTGGGCATGTTGGGCATTTTTAACGTTTGTAGTTAATAAAGTTATAATCGGAATTGGACAAGTACCTTCAAAATAGGAAGAAACGTACGTCATTCTGAACAGGTTCATGATTTAAGTTTGTGTGTCATTATTTCCCTTAATTTTGTTATTATCAGTGAACTATTATCGATTCCAGGTAGACGTTTTTCTCACATGTTTGTCTGCCATGTTTCTCTCTCTCTATCTCTCTCTCTGTGTCAAAGCTGTGCAGACGTATGGGGAAGTGTAGGTTCAATTCCATGCATTCTTAACCTGGGCTGTAGATATAGGAGAGTGGTTATCTTCACGCTTCGGTCGCTTTAACCCCCCGAGGCAAGAACCATGACTTCCGTTGGATAGGAGGCTGGGTAGTTGGCGATCCCTGGTGTAGGTTTGTGGCAACTACACAATGCAAATGCGGAACACACGCGGCTGGTATGAAGTGTTGTGACGATACGGCGTAAAAAATGCGTGTTCCTTGGGGTAATCGAGCTCTTTTTCCTTTGTGTCGGCGAGTGGATATGGGAGTAGAGCTAAGAACGAACTCGATTCAGCTTTTAGGATTAAAAAAGTTTGATTAACTTAAATTTTTATGTTCCAACTATATTCCTCTATGAACACCACCCATTCCTCAATTTTACCTCGTGAATATATCCCCTACCCATGAGTTCTATCGATTACCTCTCGATTTCCATAGCAACCCGGTTTAGAAGGCGAAACAATTGAAAAGCGCCCGCTGTGAAACCCTTCGTCCAAGGATCCTGTTTTTGTTTTTTTTGCTGAAATTCCATCGTGTCTCTCTTTATATAGCACAAATTAGACGTGTTTACTGTTAGTGTCATCGCCGAGATTCAGAAAATGTATCACTGAACTTGCTTTAAGCTTTGGAGCTTTTTTTTGAGAGAGGAGAAAACTTGTACCATTCACCATATGTCGTGGTTAGTAGTAAATGCTCCCATCTTCGTGTTTATGTGATCTTTGGTTCGACATTTGGCCCTGAGCCCGAATACCGTGGTATTCGCCAGTTCTTCTTAAAAGTTATTTTCAAAATACTGTACCTGTTCTTGCTCTGCAAGGCCTTTGGTCTTCAGTTCCGCCGTAGTTCGCCTTTTCGATTCTGCTGTATCGTAGGATGCAGTTGGGACGTGTCCAAGTTGGTTTGCGTGGTAAGTGGTAGAGGAATGGCAGGCAGCCAGAGGAGAGGAGTAAATAAATAAATGCATAAGGAAAATGAAATGAAAAGTAATGTAAATAAACCATTGCGGGACCCGGTAAATAAATTGTAAAGGAAATTAAACGGCAGGATAAAAGCGAATCGAATACAGGGTGTTATCGAATACAGGATGTTATCGAATACAGGGTGTTATCGAATAGAGAATGTTATCGAATACAGGGTGTTATCGAATAGAGAATGTTATTGAATACAGGGTGTTATCGAATAGAGAATGTTATCGAATACAGAGTGTTATCGAATAGAGAATGTTATCGAATGGAGAATGTTATCGAATACAGGGTGTTATCGTATAGAGAATGTTATTGAATACAGGGTGTTATCGAATAGAGAATGTTATCGAATAGAGAATGTTATCGAATAGAGAATGTTATTGAATACAGGGTGTTATTGAATAGAGAATGTTATCGAATACAGGGTGTTATCGAATATAGAATGTTATCGAATGGAGAATGTTATCGAATACAGGGTGTTATCGAATACAGAGTGTTATCGAATACAGGATGTTATCGAATAGAGAATGTTATAGAATACAGGTGTTATCGAATACAGAGTGTTATCGAATACAGAGTGTTATCGAATACAGGGTGTTATGTGAGGAGAATAGGAAGCAAAATGGAAGTGAATAAAAATGGAGAAGGAAAGGAATGGGTGAGCGAGGAAGGGACTGTGGTGAATAAATAGCGAGATAATAAAATGAAAGCAGAAGTTAATAAAGAAAAATTGACAAGGATAAGTAGAATCTGATTCGAAAGAAAGAGACATTGAGAAATAAGCGAAGAGGCCTCTGTCTCAATTGTGTCTAGTTTGATATTCAGACTGTGGCCGGGATGTTAGAGACCAGTGATGCACACAAAATTTTGATCGGGAAACTTCTTGGGGAATAAACCCACTTTTAAAACCGAGGAGATGTGAAGTCGATTAAATTTGCCGGGGGTCGTGCTCAGTGGTAGGTTTTCGTATCAGCGGTGTTGAAACTTTCGGTTCTGCTAGTTAAACATGTATAGGCTTAAATTCAGGGCAAAACTCTGTATTCTAAGTACGAAAACAAAGACGTCACAGGAGCGGCTTTAGGCTACCAAGTTTGCGAACAACTCAACTGACGCACTAGTGTATAAGGTTGTGAGGCGTGTGGTGTATTGGCCTGGTTTCGAACGCCACCACAGTATGGCGTCTTTATAAGCAGAGTTTGTGTTTACGTTGCCATGGTGATTCCCATGTGAGCTGGTAGAACAAGTTGTGGTGTGTCTAGCCACGCTGTTATTATTAAAGACGCCGACGACATATCACAGAATAACGTAGACGGCTCGTAACTGGTGTAAGTTAATAGTTTGGAAAATAAATTTAGGCTAGATAATAATGGAGGGAGATGATATCGTGGTAGTGTCTGAATTAAGCGAAATTAACAGTTTATATTTATTCGAATTTATGTTTTAATTAATTAACGCTGTTCGTATCTCAGAGTATTTAATGTTAAATGATAAGTTGATAGATGAATAATGAATTGGACGAGACATGGAAGGAAACGGCCACGGTCTAATTTGAAGTACCATCCCGACATTTTGATGGAGTGACTGAGGAAAGCCCTCAGTCAGGATAACCGTGATTTTGAGTGGGATGTTTTTTTGTTGTGTCTTATTGTTTTTGTTGTGTCATTTGTTGTTGTTTTGTTCTGTCTCTGTGTTGATGTATCTCATTGTTTGTTGTGTCTTATTGTTTTTGTTGTGTCATTTGTTGTTGTTGTTTTGTTCTGTCTCTGTGTTGATGTATCTCATTGTTCTGTTGTGTCTCATTGTTCTGTATCTTATTGTAGGTCACTGACACCGGGTATAAACCCATTTGCAGTTAATAATAAATATATATATTAGTTGCAGACTGCTTGCACCCTCCGCGCCCTCCGTACGAACGCGACTTCTGTTCAAGAAATAATTTTTCTTTCGTATCTGGTTTAATAAACCCCACACTTTCATCTCGACTTTGAGGTGGTTTCATTTTCATGGAGCTTCTTTGTTATGGATGCACAAACTTTAGTTTATTTGTTACGAAAGTGCTTTTGAAAAAACTACTCACGTACTTCAGCATATTAATGATCGGTCTTTGTCTTTTAGTATTACCGCGGAGGTGAGTAGAATAACGTGGACATTTTCCTTTCTTTGTATTTTTTTGTCTCGCAATAGAAGAGGGAAGGAAAAGCAAACAGAGAACACAATAACAAAAGAAGAAAGGGAAGAATGTGAGATGGCGAATGAAGGGCGATCGACTAGGGAGATTGATGGATGTGAAGGTATCAGGAGAGCTACATACAGGAACCATCAAGAAGGCAGTTTATTACAAACTTCACTTAGAAGCGCAGATTCGCCTGTTTGACATCAATTTCTATTAAGTGATGGGACGAAATTTGTTTCTAGTACAGCTATCATTTTGACGGAATTATTTTGATACGCGATCCGCTGTAAATCGGACGCGCCTACAAAGTTATATTTGCTCGGACAGCGCGTTGGCATACACCTTCTTTACACTGCAATAACATTAAGAGCAAGTCTCTTCCAAAGCCAACTTAATTTGAGACGTCTTGTCTTTTAGTCGACGTCCTCGGCCAGCTGGTTGAATTTTTTTTTTAGTGTTCTGTCTGACGACAGGTCCATATGAACAGGATCCTTGCATCCTTTTCTCGGACTGGGACCTGTTCATATACGTTCTTGGCAGATGATCCAGAAGTGGTTTGCCATTGCCTTCTTCTGTGTGTGAATGGAGTAATTGTTGGGATGCCACGGAGGAAAACTCCGTGTTGCCTAGACCACGGCCTTGCCCAACACAAGTTATAAATTCGGGCACCGCCGGGAATCGAACCCGAGACCCCCATGATTACAAGGCCCGCGTTCTAACCGCTAGACCACTTCATCTTATTATTATTTAGTGTTCTGTCTGACGACAGGTCCATATGAACAGGATCCTTCCATCCTTTTCTCGGACTGGGACCTGTTCATATACGTTCTTGGCAGATGATCCAGAAGTGGTTTGCCATTGCCTTCTTCTGTGTGTGAATGGAGTAATTGTTGGGATGCCACGGAGAAACCGGGGAAGCCCCCTAGTTGCCTAGACCACGGCCTTGCCCAACACAAGTTATAAATTCGGGCACCGCCGGGAATCGAATTCGAGACCCCCATGATTACAAGGCCCGCGTTCTAACCGCTAGACCACTTCATCTTATTATTATTTAGTGTTCTGTCTGACGACAGGTCCATATGAACAGGATCCTTCCATCCTTTTCTCGGACTGGGACCTGTTCATAGACGTTCTTGGCAGATGATCCAGAAGTGGTTTGCCATTGCCTTCTTCTGTGTGTGAATGGAGTAATTGTTGGGATGCCACGGAGGAAAACTCCGTGTTGCCTAGACCACGGCCTTGCCCAACACAAGTTATAAATTCGGGCACCGCCGGGAATCGAACTCGAGACCCCCAGGATTACAAGGCCAGCGTTCTAACCGCTAGACCACCGTGGCGGTATCTGGTTGAATTACACTCATTTAATATAACAAGCAAAGTAGGTTACAAGCTCAGATGGAAACAGTGGAACATAAACACGCGTAATTGTTCCTACTATAAATATTCCGCCAACGCGAAACGTCGAATGGACACTGACTTAAACGAACGGCAGTAAATCACTTGGGTTCGACGCTCGTTAAGTCTAGGCGAGTGTTGAGCCAACAGATGTAGTTGGCGTCTGCAGCCCTGACGTACACCTCCCTGTGTTTCAGATTTCCACCTGTGACGTCATCCACTCAGGGGGCACAAATACAGAGTTGTGACGCATGTAAATTAGTGTTCCGTTAACGCGAGTTTTTTGTGTATGTCGTAAGGTGTGTGCTCCTACATTTTGGTTAATTAGTTGTTTCACAGTGCAGGGCTGCGAGACTGTAATCTTGAGGCAGTGTCTGAACCACGGTCTTCGTCCCCTTTGCAAGAGACGTTTTCACAATTATTATAAGCCGTGATTTGTTTTGTTGTTTTTGACGCAACATTTATAATTCCGCTCTGTGTTTTGTACGGGTGCGAAACTTGGTCTAACATTCTTCGAGAATAAAGGTATTAATCTTTCTTATGGCACCGAAATAAAATCATGGATTTGCGAAAGCATCAGAAGATAACTCTTAGTTTATTTAGAGACACATTCTCTCACCTGTGCCGTTCGAAAGTCTTCCTGCAGCTAACAACAGAACCCTCGAGATGACGGATTGGAATTAACAGCGACGCTTGGTAGGAAGATAATAGCGGGACTGAGGCAAGTATAAATCAAGGATTATGAGATTGGCGGGGACTGTAGATCGCATGGATGAAGTAAATGAATCCAATAACCAATGGTTTTATTTTTTAACGACGATATTTGAACTCGGCTTCTTCGGAATACGAAGCAGGTGCTCCAGCCTAATCTGATACGTGTGGCCTAGATCATGTGTTGGCACATCGGTGATGGCAGAGACACGACCCACACGTGTTGTATGAATCACGCCCTGCCTGACGCGTGTCCCCCAGGTTAGTGCGGTCGGCGAGAGGCTATGTCCCGGGCCATTAGTCACGTGGTGTCCTGGAGCGGATAATACATACTAATGTTATGAGCAGAGGGGCGAGGAAGAATACAAGCCAGAGATCCAGCGTTCTGTGGACTCTGTTTTGTAGGGCAAAGGGACTAGAGCCTGAATTGATCCCTTGTGTTCAACTGGTAACTCGCTGATGGGTTGTTTAAATAACGATTTTTTAAATTTGTAGTAAAAAGAGGTAAGTGTTTTATACATTACCTCCTACATGAATTTACGTATTATTTTTATTCGGGTTTGGAACTTTTTCCCCCTCTACAAGACATTTATTAAATTGAAATGTGTTTGAATAATTTGTCCGTGTGACAGATACGTTTAAAGATGAATTTCGAAAGATAAATTAAGTTTTCAAATTTGAAAATTACGAACACTTGGCTCATATTATTACTCGCATGCCTATACACACATCTGAACGGACGCATCATTCCAATTGCATCGTTTAAAATCCTTACTCTCAGTAATTACGCAGGACCAAATTATCCGTGTGCTCTATGAGACACGTGGTTTCGATGCTTCATAGCTTTGTGACACCCCTGTAATTTGACTGACATTAATCCTGAAGCACACGAGAAGTGCCAAGGGCGGGCTTCTTTTAATCTCTGCGAAAGTGCGCTGCATGAACCAAATTAAACATAGTCCGTTCTTACACGGAAAAGTCTGCAGGCGTCGTGCCATGTCATTCGTCACCAGGTACACCCAGCAGACAGAACATTTCGACGCAGACAGAAAGCCAAACAAATGCGTGGAGGTGACGACGAGGGAACTTCTAGCGAGGTAAAAAAATATCCAAGCTCGCTTTGTTTCCTTGGGATTTAGTAGTTGACAAATTGTTTATTTAATCTGATCCAAAGGAATATTATAGACTAAGGGCGAGTAAAATTCTGAGGAGATTTCCTCTTTCAGTAGTTGGATATGTCTGTTGTGTCATGGAATTCTCTCAGTAAATTACTTAGCCTTTCAGTTGTTTGCCGGCCAGGAAGTCTGTCTGTTAACCGAAATGTCAATCTCTCAGCCTGTTAGCAAACCAGGAAGTCAGTCAGAATGTTGTATCCAGTGACAGCTTTCAAGAATTCATCTGAATAGTTTTCTTGCTTGCCCTGAAGAAATAGACTGCATTGGAGATTTTACTGATTGTAAACTCGTTAACTGAAATTGACCTTAATAAGTGTGTAATTTAAAGTAAAGTAAAAGTAAAGTAAAGTTTTTCCCCCTATACGCCATGTAGGCGTTTGGGGGGAGTGGAGGTATAGCTCCTCTCTTCCTTGACCTCGGCACTAGATGGGGGTGAGTGGTCAGCATTACGCCCCGGCCGGCTTTACCCCCGGGAAAGGACCCCGGTACCCATTGTAGAGGAGGCTGGGTGGGCCCCAGAGCCGGTCTGGACGCAGAGGCTAGAGGAAAAATCCTATACTGACTGAGCTATCCCGGCTCATAAGTGTGTAATTACTACTATTTTATTAATTGCGTCTAGACAGTACTTTGAAATTATCCTATATTTATGTATGTCTGTCTACAGTCGTACACTTAATTAAAATCGATACCAAGTAAACACGGCAATTCTTACGGGGCGGATGGCGATACAGATCCTAAGTTGAGCCAACGTTGCACGTTCTGATGTAAGAGTTCAAGACCGCATTTACCGCTTACTCAAGTTACAAGCAAGTTAAAGGTCGAGATTTGGTGTCACTCCCCGTCAAAGGAATTTGGCATTTATGTTGAGAAGTTCCCTTAATATCGTTAATTAGTTCAGGCGTATATTTTGTCGATACGTCACGCGGGCTGTCGCTTAGAATGTCCTTAATTTACTTTCATTTGTTCCCCCCCCCCAACGCGCTGGGTTGTGACAGATTTTAATGGTGTCTGTTCATTTTATGTTAAAAGCAGATGAAAGTAGCGACACATACAGGCGATTCTGCGCATGTGCAGTTAAAGCTTTGCTTATACAGGTGTGTGAGAGGAAATATAGCACGCGGGGTAGTGGGGTCTGTTAATTTACTTGGTATTTTGATACAGCCTGAATTATATTATGTGCTGGTTCAGTTGAAAATGATGCTTAATACAAAATAAGTACATAAAATATAAAATAATTTTTTAAAAAAAATTATGAATTTTCATATGACTGAGGAAAACCTAATAAAAATTAAATACCGAACTTCAAGTCGGAGTTTTTTTTCAGAATATGATACAGAAATATGAAAATAAGAGAATAAAATTGTTCTGAGCGTTGTAACAGTGTCCGCGTACTCCGGTTTTGAGAGTGGAGGCCGGACAGAGGATTTAACATGGTATCCCGAGAGAAAATGTCTCCTTCAATTCTGTTACTGGGAGCAGCAGGTGGGGGAAATCCGGTCGCCATTAGGAACACCTGCATAACAGGAATCCCCCAGAGCCAAGGTCTTAAAACTTCACACCGGACAGAAAAAAATAGTGGTTTCTGGAGGAATATTATCGAATTAAGAACTCCATTTGCACTGTAACAATAAATATTTTAGTGTTTTTTTTGCATTTCATTAAATTAGACTATAATGTAGTTTTTTGTATCATAAATGTTCTGGGAACATCTCCAGTTGGTCTCTCCGTCTTTTCCTTTGGCGTCCTAATTCACTTTTCCTTTGGATTTTATATTCGTTTCAGTTATTTTGTCCTCCATTCGTCCTATAGTCAAACCCGTTTTATAATTCGGACGTAATTACGTAAGTGCTGACTGACATCAGTGCCCCGAAACTTACACGCAGTGGAAACAAAACACCATGGTAACCATTTCATAATATCACATGTTTGATGTATTTCAATACGCGGAACGCAGAAGGAAAAGAAAGATATCCCACGTGCCAGTCAACCAGTCGGTGGGGAAACCTTGATGTTATTTGTGGTCGTCATGTCCCTCTGTAAGAGTTTTGCCTCGCAGATAAATAAATATTCGTTTTCACTTCGAAAACTAATTTACCGCGCTGAAGGAATAAACACAACCCTCCTCCTCCCCTGTACAATCAGCTGTAGACGTAAGGGTATTTATTTGTACGAGGAAACAGCTCATATTTGAGCGAACATTAATTTTATTCATGGTAGAAGAAACTTGCGGGGAGACAGAAAGGAAGAAAGATTACAGAATAAGTAAAGACTACACAGAAATTAAAGGTTCAATATAAAATACTGGAGTATTGTTTTAAATAATTGTGCTACAATATTTTTTAAAAAAAATGAATGTTGCAATACGGTATTATTATAATTAACTGTGATTTCTTCAGTTCTCTCTATAATTATTTATCTCTTCTATCTATATATTTTTAATATAATTCTTCGTTCCTTTCTCCTTCATTGGGAACACCCAACGCGAAATCGAACTCTGCTTAGTAGAGACTGAGTGTGACGTCCATGTGCACTTAACAAGTATTCACTTATAATTATTTTGTCCACTCCTGTTTTTGTTGTCCAGTGGCGGATTAGTATCCTACATTTGGTTGTTAGAGAGACCTGTTCCTCGCCTCTCTGTGCCATTTGCAGCAGCAACCACCTAGCGACCTTCAGAAGAAAACTCGAAGACTGGAAACTGAACATCTAGTAAACTGACGTGATGCATATTTCATAGTCTTATAGAATATTCCAAGTACTGGATCCTTTGATCCTCCGTAGGTCCACAATTTTTGTCTCAAGGCCCTTCCTCTGCAAAGTGTTCACGTCGAAACGAACTTCTTGTCCGGAAACTTACCTAAATTCTGTCTTTTAAAGACTTTGAGATGGCTGTCTTCTGGGTTGTAGCGCCGTGTAATCTGGTAGAAATTTACCGACGTTTTAGAGGTCCTTTCTGCCTCCATCGTCACGGCTATGAGTGTAAAGACTTATTTTACAACACTTTACCTTCTGCTCTTAATTATTCTCATGAATTGTGAGTTTTAAAATAATGATTTCTTAGTTTATGAAACAAAGTTTCATCAAATGCACATATTACTTAAGTCCGAGTGTGTATGATTACTTGGGGGGGGGGAAACGTGAAATAAAACGGCCATGATCTATTTAATGTACTATTTCATCGTTTACATAGACTGCCCGAGAACAACCACGAAAAGTCTTAGTCAAGACGGGCGGCTTCTATGCCTAGACTCAAACTCGGGACCTCCCGAATACGAGATTTAAAACCCTTAAAATAGACGGTAGTCAAATTTCTTCCTTCAGACTTTGATGTTTCGTTTCATAAGCAAATGGAGAGTTATATTTTGTATTCCACCTTGTTATTCAGTATTCTGTGAAAAGCAATACCCCGTGAGAATATTTTCCATAATCATTAAATAATTTGACATGTTTCATTATAATGGTTTTATTTTAAGGCAAGAAATGAAGGAGTTTAACAGCTGATAACATCAGGTCTTCAACAGGTTGGACCTTGTGCGTATTTTCGTGGTGTATGGAAAAGGTTTGAAGCATTCAACGAATTCGCTAACTGCAGCCAATTTATTATAAGTTTTCCGGTTCCCTAGGGACCTTTGTGGCTATCCAGGGTTTCTAGAGTCCGTAAGTAGCAGATGTAATTTGCTCCCAAGGGCAGTCCATTACTTTTTCCCCTCACGCGGAAAGAGAAAACGATGTTGGATTTGAAGGAAAATAAATTGGAATGTGGCAAGCAATTTCGTTACGGAATTGCAGGATATTTTACGTTTTATAATGTAGAATCGTCTTCGGATTTTAAAATCTGTTATTTATGCACTGTACTCGTCGGTGTGGGCGAAATGAGGCGATCCCACAAAATTTACGATCTCTCCATTGAATGTCAACCCTTACTTAAAATTATGCCTTGCAGAGATGGGACAAGTGTGTACATGTACAGCGAGAGTATCTCGAGAAAACTTGATAGCACGAAACAAATGAGATGATTTATTGACTCGCCACGATGGAAATTCCGGATCAAACCTGACCCAGCTAACTCATCCTCAGGACACGATATTCCGACTAGAATGTATGAGTTTATTCGCTTTAAGTTTCTAAATATGGATGCAGGGAAAGATACAAATTATTCATTGACATTTATACAAATTAACGCTGTACTTTTACTGATATAAATTTAAAATTACCGATAATTGGCTGATGAAACCGAAATGTTTCTGCACCGTGGCATTTTTGAATCAACGTTTCAAATAAAATTCGCAGATAAATTTATAAATTCATTCGTTTCTACTGTCACATCGAAAGCTAAATGTAACTTTCACGCGGTTTAACCATGTTTATAACTCGCAAAATACTGGCCTCAAATGAAGCTACATTCTGTTTGAAAATCTACCTTTACCCATAATGTCAGGGACAGTATTAAAATGCATTGCTCTCCCTTCCACCTTATACGTTCGCACTGTTCTGTAGTCTTTTTTTTAAAAAATATTTTACACGAAAGTGTTGCTGCCTTCAAGGTGTGATGTCATGACAGATGTCTTGGAAGTCCGCCAATTGGATGCAGACATATTTACATTAATAACATAACACCGTATTTCAGTATTTGTTTGAAATAAAGGACGGCAGATTGGAAACAGTCAGTTTATTTAGAAACTCTGATGGACATAATGGTTTTCTTTTTTGACATCTGAGGTTTTCACGGAGGTGAGGACGATGGTGTTCTGGGTATGGCGCCGTGTAGACCAACGATTCGGAGAAACATACTGTCTCCGTCTTCGGGGCTAAAGTGGCGATGATGGAGTAATTTATATAGAGTTTAAGGAAGAGAAGGCTGAGGGAGTGTGCCAATCTATGTAACTATGTAAATCCCTCCTCTTCCCACCACCACCATCGTTAATTCAGCCCTGATGATTGAGACAGAATGTTTCTGCGAAACGTTAGTTTCTACCGACGAGTCTACACGGCCCCGAGACCCAGAATAACGTAATCACAGTCGTATTTCGCTGGGACGATTGGTCCTTAAGTGGCGTGGGTGGGGTCTGAGAGACTCCGGGTTATTCAGACGCTCCGTAACCTTACAAAACGCAGGTAGAAGCAATTGGCGAGTGCAGTTTCCAGTAGAATTCGCAGGCCTTTAGAGCCGCAGAACACGATTTGGTCAGACTGATTTCGTCATTGTTATTTGGAACCGCTTAAAACAGGAGGTGGATCGTAATCTGTCCACTCATGCTTCAGAAATTTAATTGTTCCAGATATAATCAAAGCTACCGGCTGTTCTGCCTCTCTCTCTCTCTCCTTATAATAATGCCCGGATAGTACTTTCAAATAGCCCATAACAATCTCTTTGCTTATCCTTATTCTCAGCATACACGATTACCTTCGCGTCTTAATCAGCGTTGTGTAATTCTGCAAAGGTCACAGTTGACCTCAGAACGTGTCACAACCTATTGCTGTATGTGACACAACTTAGCGACTTAATTACATACAAATTATTCAGTCCCCGTGCCGATGCGGCCACTTCTCTGACACTGTTGTAATGCGTGTAGTCTGAGCTTGCAGGAGGAAATCCTGTTGAATTGTGATGGGACAGTGTATATAGCGACGTGAAGTGGGCGTACTATGGCTGAACCAACCTCGATGCCAGAACAAAAGACGTCTCGGTTTCCTGGGTAACGATAATGGTGGGGGGGGGGAGGCATTCTCTAGATCTGCAGACATAAAATGACATTAAAATTAATCCTGTAACTTCATTTTTGTAGAAAGAAAGTTTCCTGTACTTCGCGATCATAAAGCTAGATTCTGTTCCGGACACATCGACCTTTCATGACATCGAATCCACATCCTCTCTCTTCATTGTTCAGTGATTAAATAGTCCTGTAGTGTTCGGAGTTTTGTAAACCTTTTAAAGTGTAGAATGATAAATAACCACCTTATTACAGGAAATAATTTCACTTTCTGCCCTCATTTTGTCTTCAACTAATTGTATCATCTTCACGAAAATCCAAGTGAAATTTATTTGAATTGTAACCCAGACTCCGCAACGCGTAACACCCTTGTATTTTCGTACAAGTATTTGCCAGATCAAATATTTATAGTTCGAATTCAGAAAAAAATCACTATTTCGAATAAGATATGAGATTGCAGTCTGCAATAAACAGACCTCTATCCGAATATATTTAGGAAGTACCTTACATATAAATAAATTCGTGTGTTTTTTTAGCGTCCAGTACAGTTCTGTACACCTGATGCTGCATTCTATCATACGTACATTTTCGTGGTATATACGTCTGTGAGTTTAATTCCTATTAGAGAATAGAGAATTATAAAGTATTGCATCCTGTAGTCGGTTTATTCATGACAAATGAATAGCGCAAACTTCGGCCTATAAATTAAAGTTGATCCTTGCAACAGTGATATCAATTTCTGGTTTGAAATCGGAACTGTATTTAATCTCAGTAAATTATAATTTTCTGTTGACTAGTTTTAATCCTTCAGCTCGAGTCTGTCCAACCTTTGTTTTTTTTTACGGTGTAGATAAAACGTTACCTCATACACCAGGTACTAGAGATTAGCATTAACACATCGAAAATATTTTTATTCTGGGATTAAAAGCGGGTTAAATTCGAAGCCAGCTTCCTCTTATTAGGTTTTTAAATTAATATTTTCCTTTGTTTTTATATATTATTTATTTTAATCCGTCTTATCACAATATTTAAAATTTCTTATAATTAAGATAATAAAATATCATTGATGTTCCATATCGATTGATCGATTTACATTTTTGAACATCTTTTACACAACATGTTTCAGTTTTTATAAAACCATCTTCAGGTGTAAAATATTTACGAACTTAAAACTCAAATATGATTCCATTTGGTGATGTTTCATGCCATTTGTTTTTCAATTTTGGGCGAGGTGTTGTCTTTTCTTAAATTTTATCAGATGTACATATTGACCCACACCTATACGATGACAGTAGTACTTCTGGACATATCGGAACAATCACTCCTACATCTAAGACCGATATGTACATCTGATAAAATTTAAGAAAAGACAACACCTCGCCCAAAATTGAAAAACAAATGGCATGAAACATCACCAAATGGAATCATATTTGAGTTTTAAGTTCGTAAATATTTTACACCTGAAGATGGTTTTATAAAAACTGAAACATGTTGTGTAAAAGATGTTCCAAAATGTAAATCGATCAATCGATATGGAACATCAATGATATTTTATTATCTTAATTATAAGAAATTTTAAATATTGTGATAAGACGGATTAAAATAAATAATTGTTAGAATATTCACAATATGACGCAATTACACTATCTTATGAATGATTGTTTCTATATATTCTTCTAGAATTTAGTGTTATTAAACACACAAAACGTACCTTCGTGTCGTTTTATACATAGGTTTGTATGCATGTTTATGTGTTTGCTGCGAACGGAAATTGTATCATGCACTTAATACCTTTGTGCAATAAATAAGGATATGCGAGAAATTTTGCTTTAAATGTTACGGTGTGCAGTTTGAATTTCTTGGAAATACGTTGCAGTATTATTTCCGTTTCACTTCACACGTAAGCTCTGTAATTATCGGGGATTTTCCGAGTTTATTCGAGTGGCAGAGTGACCTGCCTCAAGTGCGAACGGAAATCATTGTCCAGTGGACGTTTCGAATGCACTGAGTTGGTAAGTCATTAAGGAGGCCGGCGTGGCGGGCCGAGACTGCACCCCAGGGAGCAGAACATCAAATTAATGTGGAGCGGGAACAGAGGTCAGGTGTAAAATTGGGTTTTGTTCGAGAAGGGACTTGATTTTTTTTTTTTTCAAAATGGTTCATATTTATTGTAGAATATCTTGGGACTCTCTTCACAGTATTAGAGAAAGTAATCGAGTTGAAGTGAATAGAAGAGACGGGCGCTGAATGGTTTCAGAACACTTTTAGGTTTTTCCTCATGACTTTACAAACTGTCCGACAAAATTTCGGGCTCTCAACGCTACTCGCCTGTCGGCCTAGTTTAGGCCATACGCTTCGCAACACCGCCGGAGAAGTTGCCTGCCCACACGGCGTGTGGATTTACGTCTCTTGTGGTGAGGAATAAACAGGGAGCTGGGGATGTCTCTAGGTGGATGCTGAAGCACGTACTGTAGACACGTGTACTCGTTCGGTCTTTCATTGAAGTTTTCCTGAACCGGAAATGTACGAGACTTTTAAGCATCGACTCAGTTTGGCTGTGAACATTTTAATAAATATTGCGTGGAATGAATATATCATAAAAATTATAGTTTATCTATTTTATGATGCTAAGGTGGAATGAAATGACAGGAGGATGGAGAAAATTGCTTAATGGAGTGTTCAGTAATTTGTTCTATTTAAAGATAATTTTAGGATTATCAATTAAGGAGATCGAGTTGTGTGGTGCACGATTTAGGTGAGAAATTCACACAAAATTTTTGTTTGAAAGCCTGACGGGAACAGATGACTTTACATAGGTGCAAGGATAATATTAAAATGGAGCTGAGGGAAATATTGGTGAGGGGGTGTGTACAAATTTATTCTGAACACATTGATTACTCCAAAATTTTCAGGAAAGATCTTGTGTTATGCACGACCGAAGAATTTTTGTGAAAGTTTCATGAGGTTTAGTAATTGGCATGTCCTTGTGCTCACCGGTTCAAAGTGGCTGTTATTTGCTTCATATATTTGCTGTGATAATGTTAGCACGTCATTCTATTGTTTTATTCTCAATATATTTAACGACTCTCCGTAACAACTACAAATTTTGTAAAGCGTGGAATTTTAAATAACATAAGGAATTATCCGCGATTTATCAGGAGGTTATGAGGTAAAACTTATCTGCAACGAGACTTTATACTTTCATGCAGAAATAATAGCCCAAGAACTATAGAGCATGAGTTCTAAAATATTATATCGGATGCCGCGTTGATTTGCCAATAGATTTATTTTAATTGTGGGTTTAATTATTTTTTAATGTTCAACGTTCTCGGTCAAGATTAAAATTGAACGTCCTGTATAGTCGTCATCGTGGAACTTGGTAATTAAATTAGCAATTGAATGGACGGAGAGCTGCTTGTGTATTAGTTTCCTCAGGAAACATTGGCGCCAGTGCTGCCAACTTGATTAATTACAATTCTCTGCGTCACATCCGTCCCACTTGCTAATTACGCTGATATTTAACACACAGCGTTGACAAGTAGCTTAAGGGTTTTTGGTCGTATTAGAAGCCTATGTTACTTTTCTGTGACACTCAACTTCTTTATTTGGCCATTTGACGTAAGAGCGACGTTTCGCGTCTCCTCTTTTAATGTATTCAGATGGACAGGTAATTGGGTAGACGGGTTAGGTAAATACAGACTCTTTACACATTACAAAAACAAACACTGCTCTGTACACACGTGTATGTGCTGTGGACCATTCGTGTGTACTTAACGTTATAAGTTCTGACGACCGCTCAGTGAAACGGGGTGCGAACAAAACCATTTTATTTGAATGCCTATAAGAACTGGCCCCAAAATAAATTTGATTTATTAAGGAAGGGTTTGATTCAGTGTGCCAAATTCCGGGAAGAAACAATCCCGATAAAAATAAACATTTAAAGAAGAATTTCAAGGCAAATTGTAAGTGGGATTTCGACGTCTGTTGTCAGGCATTCAGAACTGGACTTCAAGCAAAGCGACGAAAATCTCGCGTGCATTTCTTACTGATCGGTTAGGTCTGAGAGGAAGTCGTCGTGAAGATGGCAATGCTACGTAAGGCGTCACTTCCTGTATTCATCTTCCTTAATGCCAGTTGCAATTATTTTCCACATGAGAGACGCGAGGAGGTGTTCAGATTAAATCGTGCGGAATTCCGCGCCTTCTTACAATGGGCATCCATTCTGGCTGGAACACGTGAGATGTTTTTATAGATTTTTATCAAAATAAAATGACTCGCGTTTCCTCAAGACTGCATAAAGTCAATTTTATTCCATTTCTCGTGAATAATGTAATGGATTTGTATATCACTCTGCGCGAGGGGGGTCTGCTGCTGCGAGTGTAGTCTATGTGCAAGGCTACAGCGTCTTACTCTCGCCTCTTTGCACATCCACGACTGGAAATGTTCCGAACAAAGGAAACGGAGGTTAAAGATGGAAGAAGGAGTTGCACAGGAAGTCTGTCTCGGTGTAAGCCTTAGAGGCACTCTGGGGTGAGAGGACCTTTATCTCCTCACCCCAAACTCATTCTTGACCTCGGAACTTCTTGGTATCGAGTGGTCACCCTCACGCACCGGCCGCCCTCTACTCTCGACACCCATTGGGTGGACGGCTGCGTGAGCCCTAGAGCCTGTCTGGACAGAGAGGACAGAGGAAAAATCATTTGTCTCTGCATTATTTTGAATTCTAGCTCATAATTTCCAGATACCTCACCATTGTACTCTTATAACCTATGCAGTTGAATTAGTGTCAATAAATAACTCGCGAATATAACCAGATACCCCATCACCGCTTTCGGGAATGAAACATACGGACAAACGGAATGTCACATGCGACGAGGCCTAAGATGACTCGACGTTTCGGATATATTTACTGCCTCCATCACCAGGGCCATGAATGAGAAACTGAAATCTCACGACAGATGCGACACCCTCGTGCTCTTTTCCGTTTTGAGTTCACGATGAAAGCATAAAAATTCTAATATTTTCACTTCAAAATTCGATTCTCTATTGTTTAGATGGCTACCCTTAATCTCGTAAGGGTAATGTAGCGGACGAGGCGAACAAAGACCTTTGTAACCTGACAACCTACAAAACAACGCCCCCCCCCCCTCAAACCAGTTACTTATCTCGTCACAGATACGTCACTACCAGTTGCCAACTACGTCGTTCAGAACACATCATCTTAATAAAAAATGTGTGGGCAGGGATGAGAAAACCATTATCGAAGAAGAGCACTCAGGAAACTTGTTATTTCGGACCGACAGACTTTGAGACCGACCGACTCGTGTTCTGTCAGCTTTCAGAGTCGAATATAGGGGACACTTTTGTTATTGTTAATGAAGTGCACATGGACATCACGAAGAGAAAGTAGGAGGAAAATCGAGAAAATTACGTCGTAAGACATTCTCACGTTTTGTGCTTACCGTGTAATAAGCCGAGAAATTAGATTGGAAATTTAATTTAAAAAAAAAAGGTAACGTGGTGACCAAAATTTATGCATATCCTCTCTCACACATGCGTGCTACATTCCATCTCATACGCCCTGGTTTCACAAACCTTTCATATAAATCTTAATTTGACCTACGGGTTTTGAAAAAAGAACAATAAGAAGAATTGAATTTGAGTTGCAAGTAAAGTATAATTGGCCTGTACGGTTTCAATTCTTATTGTGAGGCATGTCGGTTTTACAGTGTTTCTATCACGCGGATATAAATCTTTATTTGTGAAGAGTTGTTTGTTTTAAACTATCTTCGTGTGTCTGTTGGCTGTCCTCTTAATCGGGGTACGAAGCCATGACAATGATGAGAACAAAGACATCTCTTGTGTCACGTGCAAAAACTAAAGGGGGAAGATTGTCTAAATGTCCAAGAGGAATGTTTCCATTTGTAGGATTTGAGGTTTTCGCTTCGGTGAGTATAAAGATGGCTGTCTTCTGGGTCATCGCCCTGATGATGGAGGCAGCAAGGACCTCTGAAACGTCGGTAAACTTCTACCAGACTACACTGCGCAACAACCGAGAAGAAACCATCTTAAGTGATTTTCGTTGCTGTAAAAGTGGTTTAAGTTCCACCAGCACAGAGGCTTTACACTATTCTGAATGTACGTATGCAATCAACCGGAAAGGGACGCAGCTCGGAATTTGTACGTGCTGTGAATGATTTCTGTGCCGGACTAACAAATACTGCTCTAGTCTGCATTGATCTTTCAGTCCTAAGTTTGTCCGGTGAATTTTCGGAAATAAGTAAGTTTGCGCATCAGGCAGTATTCTTTACACTGCCATCTATCGTTAGCTTTCGCTCATAGCTCTTACCGTCCCATCTGCGGTTTTTGCCAAAGATGACAGATCGAGAATTTAATGTATTTTATCCCATATTTTCGATAGAACGAAACGTTATGACTGATGGTGACTCATGATTCATGTCATAAACAAGATTCGAATTGAAACCTGCAAGAATGTTATCAATTGCTTCAGGCACGATCAATGAAGTATCATAAGTTGGAATTATATTTAATTTTAAGGGGGCCTCACTTGGCCACCATCAAGTATGAGATTATGTGTGCTAACTTTTGTAAGAGACTGTACTTATTTGAAAAACGTGCAGTTGCTCTACAAGAAGATGTGTGGGAATTGGTTTTAGATTGTGGCAGGTTTAGACAATTCACGTTTATTTAACGATGATTTATCAGCTCTAATGTCATTTAGCGTTGAATGGTTAGTTTGCAAGGATATTATACGAAGTGGTCTTTGCCTATTTCAATGTATAATATCGTAATTCTCCTCAGAGAATTTAGGAAACACGTCAGAATGACCAAGCCACGTTGCCACATTCCGAGTTTGACATCTGCATTATGCAGGTCGAGAGGTCGAGATAACCTGGACGGTTCATCGGCGATGCCTATCAGAAACGTGCAGAAGGTGGGACGCAGTTTATGGAAAGAAGACTGGGGTCGGACTGGATGTGGGTTTCCCCTCGAGGAACATTGTCAGAAACCGTGTAAAGAACACAGTCGGAAGATTGGCTCGGTTACACGGGGATACTGAACAGGACGGAATGAAGGAAAGTGTATAAAGTAGAAGAAAGCAGAAGATGGGACGTCCTTTTCAGTTCACCACAAATATTCATCTTACGTCACTCAACAGTAAATAGCTTATGCAGTTGATGCAATATAAATTACTTAAAGAAAATGAGAGAAATGTGATATGCAGGGTTTGAAGTGCTTGCAGTCGGATCATAAAGAATTTATAAGAGGAGGAGAGCGAGAGGAGAAAAGGATAAAATTAATAACGAAAAGAAGAACGTAAAAGAGAAATTAAGAGAAGCAAATAGACGGAAGTGTTAGAGAAATCTGAATGTGTGCGTGAGACGAAGACGTAAAGGCAGATAGACGAAACTGCAAGGAAGGAACAATGAAAGATGCATGTGAGAAATAGATAAAGACAGGAGAGAAGTAATGAGAAAATGAATGGGGAATAAGAGACTCCCCCAACCCTTCATGCCCACAAAGACCTGGCCCGGCTTTACCACACATTCGCGCTTTACAGATTTAACCGGATTTATTCGGTCCGCGGAGGACCGAAGTGATGATTTGCAGTGATATTTGCCTTTGTCTGTACCGCCAAACCTAACAAGTCATCACCGGTCCGGTGAGTTTCACATTGTCCTGGAACATCTATGGCGGGAATAATAAAAAACAATTCCATTCTTTTAATCCTTCTATTTTCATGCGCGTTCGTGTGCACATTAACCCTTTGAAGCCGAAGATCGTCTGAATATTATTTATGAATTCAGTCCGTACCGCGAAGAAAACACTACACCTCACCATTACGAAAATCAGCTGGTTAACCCCTTCGATAGCCGAAGCTCGTCTTCATAATATTTACGAATCCAGACCGTACCGCGAAGAAAACACTTCACTTAACCATTAGAAGTCGAATCAGGCGGTACCACATAAGATTTAACAAAAGAACATCCCGGGCAAAGCCTTAAAGGATTCTCCTATTTATCGTACGTTTTCTTCGCCTGTCGCTCGGACGTCGCCCGTCAGATTACAAATCAGAAACTTTACCTGTTTGCCAACGCCGATCATCTCCGTTGTCCGCAAGCCAATCAAACGAAGCGTGTTACTTTGTGTCCCAAGATTTACAGCACTGGAGCGTCTATAACGCAAGTTTACCGAAGTTGGCGGCGCTGTAACTCGGCCCGCATGACGCATGCCGTGGTGAATCCCCTGTACAACAATAAAACTATCCCTGGAACCACGCGTCCCTCGTAAAATAGACGAGATAATCCTCCAGCCTCTCCAGCCAGATTCTTTTATGTTTCGAAAATTCAAACGAAAACAGCAGAACTTGCGAGGAAAGATCAGGCAGACTGTGTTGATGATACTAGGCAAATCTGCATGAATAAATGAATGCGATTATCTAGACCATAAGACGTGAAGAGGTGGGGTGGAGTTGGTTACTAACATTGTCATATCCTGTGAAGTATAGCCGTGTGGTGTTTGTAGCTACGCGTTCTGCAGTCTGTATATGGCAATGTAAAGTATAGTGGGTGGCCTACGTATCTGGCGTATGCAGACAGATGTGTTGTTTGCAGTGTTTTGCGCTGCCTTGTCTTAAATATATGAATGTGTGAAATCACAGCACAGAATAAGGTCCACTTGTGGGCTTTTGTGAATACGGTAATGAACCTACGGCTTGTATAATGTGCGTGCTACATTCTCTGCTTATTTCATCCTTCCCCGGTTTCGTGAACCTGATATTTAGTGAAGCGTACAGATTATGAATATTATCAGTGTGTAATGGGCGTCTTTGTTTATTCCCCTTTATTAGTTGTAAATATTCATTTAATAGTTGATGTAAAATTCTGTTTTTCGTTGGTATTTGTTCTTATTTTTATTTATTTAGTGTTCTGTCTGACGACAGGTCCATATGAACAGGATCCTTCCATCCTTTTCTCGGACTGGGACCTGTTCATATACGTTCTTGGCAGATGATCCAGAAGTGGTTTGCCATTGCCTTCTTCTGTGTGTGATTGGAGTAATTGTTGGGATGCCACGGAGGAAAACTCCGTGTTGCCTAGACCACGGCCTTGCCCAATACAAGTTATAAATTCGGGCACCGCCGGGAATCGAACCCGAGACCCCAGGATTACAAGGCCAGCGTTCTAACCGCTATTTGTTCTTACGACTTATTAACTAAGTAAAACTCAAATAAACGGGAAAAAAATAAATAAACTGCGAAACATACAACAGAAGTCAGGTTTATTTGAAGAAATACAATTTTACTAGGTCGGTTAATTATCTGGAGAGTTACAGGAAATCGGCTTGACGTGGCTGTATTGCGCTTTGTAGAAACACTTTGGGTCGTAAACCTGGAGAAACAGACATAAAGATCTCTTGTTACTGTTCTTGGCCTAATATTGATCCTCGCTACCTGCGACATTACGACTTTCAACAGGGGTGTGAAATGTGTGGGCTATGAGGCCCATGTCACAGGAATGGAGGATATCTTCTACGCATAAACTACACGAATGGTGATGAACAATTTCGATTACCATCTACAAGACTACATGATGTCATTACTAAGGAGTACTCAATCTAAACTTTCACCGCTGTGATAACCTTACGTGTCTTAGTAAATTTTTGTGTTGCTCTACGCCTCGATTTAACGATACATGATTCAGCACAAGACGGCTTGGAAGGAAAAAGTGAAGAAACTGATTCGTAAATGGAATGAATAAAATCCAATACCACGGCAAAATGCAAATTGACAAATAATGCGTATATAAAATGTTCGCAGGGCTACGCACTTCGCCTGCATACAAGAGAATAAAAGGGCAATGGAGAAACCTAAGTTCGTTTGTAAAGGGACACGAATTTTGATCCGATCCAAACGTTTTATAAAGTCCCTGCTTATATATGAGAATCTGGACTCAGGTTTAGAGCGACAGAACATAAAATTGTCAGTTTTAATACAACTTCGAACCCGAAACCTTATATTAGAGATTTGATATCATCCGATCAATCAGGCTTCACATTTTGTAAGTTACGTACAGCAATTGCATGTGTACTGAGCTCCACGACTCCTATTTAAATGCAGAATTACAGTCTATGGACCGGCACTACACGTCACAAACATGTGACACTCTTGGCAGAAACACATGCGCACATGCACACAAATAGTCTCCAACATTTTGAAATCAATGACAGCCTTGTCTACAGAATTCCGCGTTCAGGATCTGAATGGATCAGATGCAGTTAAAAAATAATAATTTAAATGCGTTCTTTAGGGTGCGCATAACATGGTGAAAGTGTTCCTGAAAGAATCATTTTTCCGTAACAGAAATTAAGTTAAAGGCAAATTTTGGGAATTTACGTATAAATCTACTGAGAGAAATAATAAAGTCATATGTAATTTATACAGGAAATAAGTAACTTGAATAACTTAACCTGGGAAGGAAATATACGATTCATATTGAATACAGCGGATTGCGAACATCAGATTTAGATGGATCATGTTCTGAGTCCCTATAAATCGCCACCCGTTATCACTTTTCCATCTCATTCGTCACCTTATAGCGTCAGCAGTTGGAACATTATCGTTAAATAACTGGAGAATTAAATCAGTTCTTCGTATTCTTTACAGCTAAGTGGTTCTGAGACGCAATGGATCGCTAAAGTTTACGAAATCCGTTGGCAGCCTTTGAAAACGACCACCGGAAACGGATTCTGCGGTCTCAATTGAAGTTTTTCTTTTTCCCAGTAATCTCTACACGAGTAAAAGAGTGAAACCCAGATCTTCAGTCTATTCAGTTCTCAGATCTCCATTGATCTACCTTTCGGTCTTTTCTGTTCTCCTTCTGTCACAAAAGTCTTCCTCACAGCGTTATTTTTATCCATTCTCTAGGAGACGATGCCAGGACCCATCAATCCCGCCCACAGCCTCCTTTATTTTCAACTTTCGTCGCAACCCTCCTCACAGAGAACCCTCGTCCCCTCTTTACGAAACAAATTCTACAGCACATTTCAAATGTTGCATGTATGGATTGAACGAAATCATAACACGAAAATCATCTATTTCTTGCATTGTCATGTTTCGTATTGTAACTACTGAGTGGATTTCAGTATCGAGGGATTTATATTAAATTTTCGAGAAAAAAAATATTTTTCTTCGTGATAAACTAGTACACACTTAAGTGTGTCCGTTGTGACCACAGAATTTCTTATCCTTAATTTGCAGGTGAATTAGACGGGGTTGCTAATATATTGAACAATTATTCGCTGAGAACAAATAAGGGTTAGTTTTCTACGTTGGGGCAGTATTGAGCCTGTGTCAAAGAATTGGTTTTGTGCTTACATAATTTACTTAAGATGCAAGTACTTTATTATTACGTTTACTATGATGATTGACAATTACCCGGACTCAGTCAGAAGTAGGCAATGAATGTTTCATTCATTATATTAGACGAAGAAAGTCTAAATATTATTTAATATTTAAGAATTCAGTCTGTACCGCAAAGGAAATACAACACTTCACCATTACAAAGATCAACTGGTTAACGCTGTTTAAGGAAATAATCGCTGTTTACAGTGAGAATCATAGTTCGTCTAAATTACATTTAAGAATTCAGTCCGTACCGCGAAGAAAACACAACTCTTCACCATTAGAAATATCAACTGGTTAACGCTGTTTAAGGAAATAATCGCTGTTTATGCTGAAAATTATACGGAAAGACATTTTATGGGCAGAATGCATGGTTACTAAACATTATAGCTGGTGATATAAGATATTTTATGATGCGTGATCCTGGATCTGTCGTTACGTCGGTAAGTGAATGCTAATAATGGAAATTAATATTCAGGATTACGAACGTAGATAAAGTGAAATTGGTTCAGGAAATATTAGTTTCGTGACAGGATGCAAACGATTCGGTTTATCTGGCTATAGCGCGGCCGTGCCGAGTGTTTGTAACCTAGGGTTATTATTCAATTTGAACGAAGCGTAGTGACCAGGAATTTGTATTTATTGGAAGAAAACTAAGCTAAATCAGCAGTATTGTAACCGAGCGTTTGTGAACAACATGAAATGTCACATATTTATTGCAGGTTTCAACTACACGAAACTGATATCACAATTCAATTTCTGTCTCGTAACTTATTTAGTTTATGGATGAATTTAGACAATGCCAATGGATGCAAGCGGTGTACGTAAATGTAACTCGTATAAAAGCCTGCAAATATTATTTTGGATTCAAATGAAGAGTTTCGTCACTACAAATAAAGGAGATTTTATCGTAATTTGTACATATTTATTAGGCACTTCATCGTGTGGAATAGTAAAGTATTCCTTGTTGCCCCTTTATTTATCAATCTGTTTATCTCCGTAACACTATCATTGAATGTATTCTAATGCAGTGTTAGAACTTATTCTAAATTAGAATTTTGGCACGGAAATCGCCTACCAAAAACGGATTTTTTTTTTAAGTATCCAGGAAGATGATTCGATAGTATCATATTATTATTATTTATTATTGACTGCAAATGGGTTTATACCCGGTGGCAGTGTCCTACAATAACATACAAAACAATGAGACAGAACAAAACAATAAACAAAAGGACACAACAAAAACAATATGACACACAAACAATGAGATACATCAACACAATGAGACAGAACAAAACAATAAACAAAAGGACACAACAAAAACAATAAGACACAATAAACAATGAGATACATCAACACAGAGACAGAACAAAACAATAAACAAAAGGACACAACAAAAACAATAAGACACAATAAACAATGAGATACAACACAGAGACAGAACAAAACAATAAAAAAGGACACAACAAAAACAATAAGACACAATAAACAATGAGATACATCAACACAGAGACAGAACAAAACAATAAAAAAAGGACACAACAAAAACAATATGACACACAAACAATGAGATACATCAACACAATGAGACAGAACAAAACAATAAACAAAAGGACACAACAAAAACAATAAGACACAATAAACAATGAGATACATCAACACAGAGACAGAACAAAATAATAAAAAAAGGACACAACAAAAACAATATGACACACAAACAATGAGATACATCAACACAATGAGACAGAACAAAACAATAAACAAAAGGACACAACAAAAACAATAAGACACAATAAACAATGAGATACATCAACACAGAGACAGAACAAAACAATCGGCCGAATGTCCCTACCACTATCGTGTTCAGGAACGTCCGCTACTGGAACTTATCTTGAGCCACCTAAATCCATTCCACACTGAATTTAAGACATCTGAATGTATTCTGCGTTTAATTCTATGTCTTCTTTCTTTCAGATCTTTCGAGACGTAATTTCGTATCAATATCTCATCTGACCTCGCGCAGACAGAAAGATGGAGTTCTTTAAAACTGCAAATGTAACCTGGAACTTGTTTTATTATTAATATATAAATAGATTATCAATCTTCCTTTGAGGTATAATAGCGTCTTGAACCAGACACACGCGCCATGAACCTTTCCTAGAACTTTCTCTGGATCTGTTGAGGGTGGATGATCGTCTGTTTCAGTTCTGGTACATTTTAGGTAATCAGCTCGTGGTCTGTAAACGTACTTTATTGCTTTTAACTTTAATTTCCTTTCCTGCGCTGTTTCTGTTCTGATAGCAACGATCCATTAAGTCTCAACTGCCGATAAATATATTTCATAGGTACTTCTGTCATCCGGAATATGTACATTAGTGGGATGACCCCCACTGCTCCAGCGCTAATACTGCAACAAGCGAGCACAGAGCTGGTTCGGATCGCCGACGGTTAACCGGATATCCTGACCGATCCCTTGCGTGATTTTCCTGTCTCCAATGTAATTATGATTTTGTATTTTAAAACATATAGCAGTTTCTCCCTCTCTAATAACAATCACGTTCCAAACAAATCAATTATTTTAAGTAAGACTTGAGGTTCTCACAGCGGTGAGTATGAAGATATCCGTCTTCTGGGTTATTGCGCTGTGTAGTCTGGTCGATGTTAACCAACGTTTCAGAGGTCAGACTGCCTCCGTCATCAGGGCGGAGGCAGTATGACCTCTGAAACGTTGGTTAACATCAACCAGACTACACAGCGCAACAACCCAGAAGACAGAAATCTTCATACTCTGATGACGGAGGCAGTATGACCTCTGAAACGTTGGTAAACATCTACCAGACTACACAGCGCAACAACCCAGAAGACAGAAATCTTCATACTCTGATGACGGAGGCAGTATGACCGTTCAATTTTATTTTTTCATTTTAGGTTATATATTTAGGCTTCTCCTTGGTAATAAACTTAGCCGTTTGTGAAACTGACCATTCATCTTCGTTTGCTGACAAGATTTATAATGTGTAGGGTTTTACCTCTTCTGTAAACATGGGCATTCGTGGTACATACGTAGTCAGAAGGTCAACTTCGTCTTCCTAAATTACTTCTTTCAACTTGATTTAAGAGACGTCCATCGGTTTAACATTTTACGTATTTAATCACCTAGGTGCTTTAACAAGTTAGGAAATGAATGCACAGCGTAACAATCCTCGTCATTTGTTATATGTGGTTGAAAAGGAGTTTTGAGTCAGTAAAATTATGTTGACATACAAAATGTTTACGTCTACGTTTGAACGTATCTCACAATTTTCACAGGTTAGGTTAGGTTAGGTTAAATTTTATACAAATGAATGTCAGATTAAAATGAAGAAAGAAAGATGAATGGTAGAATAACGTGAGGCGTCGGTGCATGAAGTCTTTTAAAAGTGCCGACAGATGTAGCTGTAGTCGCGTCGATGAAATTTGAAAGGAAACGCCTTTGTTCCACTAACAGAATAAAGAAGCCGCACTTAAGATGGAGTTGCTTACAGCATTGAAAGCAAGGCAAACTCAATCACTAATTACATTACCAAACATTTCAGTTTCAATTGCAGAGTTGAAGGAAAATAAATTGTACCGCTATATGCACCCTGAGGCACTCCGTGCACTGATATTCAATGCCAAAACGACGGGTAGCGTATTTCGAAAATTTAAAATTTAAGGTTCGAATTTTACTTTTTTTTACTGAAGTATGCATCAGTTTACTTGTATCCCCACAGTCATACGGTCTGATTTGGCCTTATACAGGGTGATGCACTCTGCCGCGTAAATTAATAGGAGAATTGATGAGGTGATGGCTCCGGCCGTTTTGTCCCTCTACCGGAAATTTCGTGACAGGATTTTCCTCAGTCCGTCCAGGTAGAAGCTCGGACGTTTCGGTTCATGAGATCCCGGAACAAGCGACAGTGATTTCCATCAAAGCGAAATAATTCTCACCTATTTGCTTGTGCGATTTCATTGTGTTGAAGTATTGTTCTGTTTTCGTTTTGGTGTTTTCTATTAAAATAAACAGCACCTGTTCCATTATGTCTGAACTATTCACAACGAGGGAAATCGTCACCATCCACCCACACCACATTGAATTTCACTGGCTAATCCGTCTCCTGTTGTAGGGTCCCAATGAAACAGCCGCCCCCAAGGGACCCGCGGCCCTGACGCCGGGCGTCTCGCGATGGACGGTGAGAACCGGATCATCCTGAACGTGGGCGGGATCCGCTACGAGACGTACAAGGCGACGCTCAAGAAGATCCCAGCCACGCGTCTGTCGCGGCTGACAGAGGCTCTCGCCAATTACGACCCAATCCTCAACGAGTATTTCTTCGATCGCCACCCCGGCGTCTTCGCCCAAGTCCTCAACTACTACCGGTAAGCCTCTGTTCATTGCAGATGTTTTTCGAACCTTCGTATTTACAGTGAACTTGTCTAAACGGAAGAGAATCCAGCTGTTGCAAATCACGTGTTTCCAATATCAGATATTTCAAGTTACTCTTCGGGAATGATCCTGTAGGGGACTGAAGAAAACCGAGACCGGAGATATATATTTTTTATAATATTTGCAGTTCACACGTCTTCATTAAGTAACCGCTTCTTCAACACCTTTCTGATAAGCCATTCATAATCGTCGTGTCAATAAGCTTGCGTTGGACGTGAAACAATAGAAGGAGAAAAACAGCTGTGATAAGGAAACCATGCCAGAGGGAGAAAGCTCGACTAAGATGTATAGTTTCTGACTTAATTAAATATCTCGCGGATAGATGGTCCCCACAGCGACGTCGTGTTATTAATTGTTCTGCGGTGACATACACGCGTTTGGTGCACAAACCCTTCAGCATTCGGGTCTTGTAAAAACATTGATGGCAGCTTCCAAAGGAAAATGCACGCTTGTGTCAGTCTGTCACACGTAATTATTCTAGAGTCGCTGACAACTGACAGGGGGCGGTTCCTCAGCGCTGTGGCTCGGCAAAGTTCCTGACAGACAAAAGAAAGTAAGTAACGAAGTGTTGCGTGGGGCAGACCTCAGACTTGGTAGGCTCTTGTGAACAGGGTAATAACCTTTGGGCCACGTGGAAGGCTCTGACCGGGGCAAATGCGTGCGTCTCTTTACATTTTACTAGCAAGCTATTGACGTAGTAGGAAAAACGCACGCTTTGGCCCCGGCTACAGGTTTGTCTGATCCACGGCCTGTAGTAGTCGTAATGATGTGTTTCAGTACCGGGAAACTCCATTACCCGACAAACGTTTGCGGGCCGCTGTTTGAGGAGGAGCTGGAATTCTGGGGCCTCGACTCAAACCAAGTAGAGCCATGTTGCTGGAGTACATACAGCATTCACAGGGACACGCAGGTGGGTTGCTTGAACGTCAAATTTCTGGCTGTAGCCGATCTGCCTCTGTTTCAGATCTGAATAACAACGCACGTTTGTAGGTACCATTAACACTAGTTTAAGAGTTCACGAGGAAAACTGATCTTATTCGGGACCTAAATCATTGTTTTCTTGAACTTATTTGGTATCGTGTATTTATTTTATTTCTGTGTGTTCATTTTCTTTAGGTAGGTGTATTGCGACTTTTTTACCGCCACGGTGGTCTAGCGGTTAGAACGCTGGCCTTGTAATCCTGGGGTCTCGGGTTCGATTCCCGGCGGTGCCCGAATTTATAACTTGTGTTGGGCAAGGCCGTGGTCTAGGCAACACGGAGTTTTCCTCCGGGGGCTTCCCCGGTTTCTCAGTGGCATTCACACACAGAAGAAGGCAATGGCAAACCACTTCTGGATCATCTGCCAAGAACGTATATGAACAGGTCCCAGTCCGAGAAAAGGATGGAAGGATCCTGTTCATATGGACCTGTCGTCAGACAGAACACTATAATAATAATAAATTGCGACTTTAGGATTACGAGAATCATCGATTTACGTTTGTACGTTTTTATCATCCCCAGTCGACATTGGCCTCACAATTTTGGGTTTTAACCTTATTTTATTATAAACATTCCGCATCACACACAAACTTAATTTTTACAAAAAAATAAACACAAGAATTTAAAAATGTCGTGTTCTTAATTTTCTTCTGCACTCCTGTATTAGGCTACTTGTTTATGTATTTTATTAATTTTGTTTAGTAATTCTTTCGTAATACCGGCTGTTCCGCGTGCCATTGGCGGTGAGCGGACCACACTTTGTGAATTTTTCCCGAAACGTCGGCAAACTGTAGCCTGGTTTCCCTGACTTTCAGGCCACACTGGCGATCCTGGATAAACTGGACATTGACGCCGATAAGCCGAGCGACGAGGAGATTGCCAGGATTTTCGGCTATGAAGACGACTACCTTGCCGGCACCCTATCCCGCTGGCAGCGGCTCAAACCCCGTGTATGGTCCCTCTTTGACGAGCCATATTCGTCGACCGGCGCGAAGGTCGGTAAATCCCTGCCACTCTGTGTTCCTTTGTGTGTAAGACGTACGAGGTCTGGGTCTTGGCGCCGCGTGGACTCGTCGGTAGATGCCAGCGTTTCGGAGAAATATGCTGCCTCCATCTTCAGGGCGAAAGTGTCAGTGTTAACACTCTACTTTCAGCAGTAACTTATGGATATTTCTTTTGTTAAAATCTTTTAGTAGATGTGACGAGAGAGAAAATTTGCAAGGTGAGATTTAAGGTTCTGACGGCGTTGAATATAAAGATGGCTGCCTTGATGGAATCTCCAAACCAGATTTTTTTGTCTACCTGCTGTGTACAATCGCACGTGTCCTATCTATTTTCCACAGAGTCATATTCTGTATCTAGCGCAAGTCGTAACTGTGCAGAAGTTAATTCGTCAGATGGCTCTGGGGTGTGGCAAGCCCTGACAGCTGTACTCTACAATTCGTCATTATCACCTGAATTTGAATCATCGCAGATTTAAAAAAAACTGGATCGTCAGGTTACAGAAGTTTCCAGTAACTCGAAAAGTGGCGCTTCGATCGGTCTCGTTGTTGCAACGTATCGACTGTGCTCCTCTCTAGCGTGTAACTGATTAACTACTGAAACAACAAAACGCCAGAGAAGTTTAATTCTTTGCGATAATATTGGTCACTAGTAGAACGTAAATTGAGTTTCATCGCTAATTTCGTTCCCGGTTTGAATACCCCGATACATAGTTAATTCAATTGGCTTTTGTGAACTAGATATATGTCAGCGGTAATTGAACGTCGGGGCGAATGTGGTATGGGGAAGAACGATTTTGAACAATGCCTATGGTCGCTGAGTTAAGAGAACACTTTCGGGGTTTTGAGACTAAATCTTTCGTCTGTAGCATGCAGATAGAAGATCGAATGTGGCATGGCACCTCCACAGTCCTGATTACGTCTGAGTGGCTGACGTCAGAAGAACATTGAAGAATGCGGGATTTCGTAATGATTGATTCGTGACAGGGCCCCTCAAGGGATTACGTACTCTGATTTCTGAGTACGTTCTTCGTGTTGGATGATTCGACATTGGTCTGCCCTTCGTGCAGACAGATAACAGTGAGCGTCTGGAGACTGAAGCAGATCGGAAGAGAGAGGAATAAGAGAAAGGTGATAAGACAAGAAAGTATGTTATTTTGAAGCATCGCTATTGTTCTGAAACCCATTACTTTTCCGACAAAAAATTGACTTGTCCTCTTTGACGTCCGTCTGAAAGAGATATATTACTTCTAGGTCGGAGCACTTGGCAGACAGGAGACGGGCACAGAAAGCTTGTTATTGTTCCATTTGTTTGTTTGTTTAAAACGTTAATGCATCTGTTGATGTCTGGATACGTTGCACTGGTGAGAAGGGGGGTATAAACCCCTTGGCTACGTCTAATCGAACACAAACAGTGGTTAGTGTTTGGGACGTGTTCGGTTCGAATCTCGGCTGACTTGGTCCACCATGTTTGCCAACCGCAGGGTCACTACCGTGAAACACCCAATGACCGCTTCCTTTCCCATTCAACTTACATTGCAATTTTCTCGTCTAATACTGCATTAAATAGCCTTTGCAGTTCGTAGAATAATGTTTAAAAAGTACGAAACAATAGGATGATAAATATTTCCTAATTAGTTTTCAGACAGAAGGTAGGAGAGTTGTAATTGTATTATAAGTCTAAAACTTTCAGAAAAATCCCCCCCCAAAAAAAAATCATGGATCCGAGAGTGCAGACGTCTCCAGTAAACCCCGACATGTGGACGCGATCCAAGTTTGTCGGCGAAACAGAAATACTGCCATTAACCTAAGAATAATTGCGCTCCGTAACTGTCAACTGAGTTTAAATGAGCAACTCGGAACTGAAGAAATTAGTCATGGTTAGTCTTTGGAAGATTTTAACATGAGGACTTCGCAGTTCAGTTACCAAAAGAATGCACGAAATTAAATCTTTTAATAAATAATATTAACCCTTTGAAGCCGAAGCTCGTCTAAATTACATTTAAGAATTCAGTCCGTACCGCGAAGAAAACACGACACTTCACCATTACAAAGATCAACTGGTTAACGCTGTTTAAGGAAATAATCGCTGTTTACAGTGAGAATCATAGTTCGTCTAAATTACATTTAAGAATTCAGTCCGTACCGCGAAGAAAACACTACACTTCACCATTACAAAGATCAACTGGTTAACGCTGTTTAAGGAAATAATCGATGTCTGTACTATGAAAATCATACGAAATTCACAATGCAGAATTACTGATTATTAAGACAGGTGGTATATGGAGTTACCACCAGGCTTTAAAGTGTTAAATGAAATCACATGATACTTACTACCAACTTGGATAGCCTCTAATTGTGTGCTGCATAATGTTTTTAATTCTTTTCTTTTTCTCTTGTCACTGTTTCTCCTCCTTCCTCACGGTCGTGATCTACTCCTACCCGGCAGGTGGTGGCAGTAGTGTCCGTGTTCTTCATCTGCGTGTCGGTGCTCTCCTTCTGCCTGAAGACGCACCCCAACATGCGAGTTCCGGTAATCAGGAACGTGACGGTAAACGCGAGCCATGACGCCCGAGGCCGTCAGTTCGCCTGGACTCTCGACAAGGAGCGGACGGATCCCCACGAGGCGTTCTTCTACCTGGAGCTCGTCTGCAATGCGTGGTTCACATTCGAGCTGGCGGTGAGATCAGTGGTGAGTCACGATTCGTTCACACCTTCAGTTTGTTCGTAATTACGTCAGGGATTGCAAACACGTCGTTGCCAGATGACGTCGAGACGCCCTAAGGGATTAGACTGTTTCATGTGATGATATTAGAGTGGATTTTGAAGAAATGGGAACGTAAATGTGGACTGAATCCACATGGCTTTGAATACTGACCAGGGGCGGGCTTCTACCAAAATAATTACGAAGCTGAGGGAATGTTATTTCCTCAAAAATGACTCTTCTCCATGAAGTCATTCGATGAAATGGATTTTGTATTATTCCAGACGCCAGTTCCATTGACCTGACATCTGATGTTCATGAGTCGTCATTACAATATTTTACATTAGTTTAATTTTACTACAGATGGACTTAAGTTTTCGTATCTGGATATATTTGTCGTGTTACTAAATACTTCGTGTGTCACTTCTCCCTCGTCGATTAATTATATTTATCAAATCATTGATCCAGATCTATCCGATCTAAGAAGAAAAATGACAGTCGTGTCCTCCCCCGTTTAAAACGCGAACCTGAAGGAGGATCCGCTTTTCGAAACGTCGTAAAGGGCGAAGCCCTAGTTGTGATTTGTTGATGCGCCCGCAGCATCCGAGCTCCGTAGACCAAGAGATCAGTCACAGCGAGCGTTCTGTCCCCGGTTGTAGGTCAGCCCGAATTTGCTGCAGTTCGTCAAGTCCCCAGTGAACGTGATAGACTTCGTGGCTACTCTCAGCTTCTACACGGACATCCTCCTGCAGAGCAGCGTGGCGCACCGCATAGACAAGGCGGACATCCTCGAGTTCTTCTCCATAATCCGCATCCTGAGGCTGTTCAAACTGACCCGCCATTCGCCAGGCCTCAAGATCCTCATTCACACGTTCAAGGCGTCGGCCAAGGAGCTCACCCTCCTCGTATTCTTCCTGGTCCTTGGCATCGTCGTGTTTGCCAGCCTCGTGTACTACGCAGAGCGACTCCAGGTATTTCATTTTAAGCAAATTCTAGGATCCCTCTTTTTCTTTCTAGACGTCTTTAGTTTCGTTTTGTAAAGGTTAAAGGTGAAGTTGCCCCTCGTGAATTATGCACCACGCCGTGCAGGTGTATGGGAACATTGAGGTATAGCTCCACGCATTCTTAACGCATGCTTCACGCTCCGGCCGCTTTATACCCAAGGAAAGGGAAGGATATTGGTACCCACCCAGTGGATAGAATCCTGGGTGAGCCCTGTAGGAGGTCTGGAGATTGACATGGAGAAAAATTCTGCCTTGCCAGGAATCGAACAATGGTCATCCAGTCCATGACCTGGTCACTACATTGTTTCCTTCCAGTCATATTTTCTTTATTTCTTTACTTTTCTCTTTTTATTTTCCCTTTTCCTCTGCATTTGTTTCTGATTTTCTTTAATTTCTTCCTTTAACCGTGTCTTCCTTCTTAGCATTTTGATTCTTCGTCGTACATGAACTGTGATAATTTCCGTAGTGAGAACTTTGATAGGATTTTAATTAACAACGCGTGTGCGTTCAGAAACTCGAATTGCCTTGAAATATTTACAGTATCGCAACGCCATGTGGATTTTTCTTATAAAACATCGCGAATGACCTTGAGAATGTTACGAAAGCCTTAAAACGAAAAGGAATTGTGAGTAGGCGGATTTTCAGCCCAGAGAAACTTCCGCGTGGTGCAGAAGCTACAGACACGAGTGTACTTAAACCGTCAAGGGGGGTTCCAGTGACCCCCCCTTTACGATATTTATAACAGACCGAACTGCCATCTACTGAAGAGGCTTGGACAAGCCGAGAGGCAGGGCATCCGGGTGAACCGAATGTCTGCGACTGACCGTAGAAGACCAGAAATATTCGAGTCACACGCCACCGGAATCTCGTCGCTTCGAAACCGCAACGCCGAATCCAGGACCGGATTTGCGTTTGGAAGTAAATTTCTTTTGCGTACGCTGTTTAATTTTATTTGTTCATCCATCGTTTCTAATTTAGCTATTAATTTATTTAACGACGCCGTCTCATATGCACAAATAATTATTGTGGATGAGACGAGAGACGTGGGAATTTTTTATTGGGCTGTGGAGGTGAGAAACCTCGGAATATTTATTATCCTTTCCGATTAAAACGCCTGTTTTGCCCACTGACCCGCGGTGCTGGTAACAAAGTTTCGACCAGGGACACATGCGGACCCCATTACTTAAGTTTAATTATTTATATTTTTTAACCTATAGATATAATATCGAATCGGAATAAGTACATTTTTGAAATCAATTTCTTTCTTGTATCCAATTCATTCCGTGCACTTAAGTCGCTCTTTATTCAAATGTAAGCTAATATTCCGTTTATCACAATCTCTGCAGGGACTTAGATTTTGCTATGACCCACGTAGACCTTAATTTAATGCTTCGCTGGTTATTGTAGAGTGAACAGGCTTCAGAACCCTTGAAGCAAATTACCTGGCAATTAATTAGCTTTTAGACTTGGCGTCGTCTACTTAGCGATTCAGAATGAAATAGAAGCCTCGAAGTAACGAGAGGATATTCCAGTCAGATTCTCGAGTGGCTTAAGGTTTCAAAGCGACACATATGAGGGTCACTTCCTGAAAGACGTCCTTGTAACAACTGGACGAAACCACCTCAGAGGGGGAGCTGAATCTGCTGTGTCTACCTCACGTCAGACTGCGACCGGCGCCTAACATCGAGGATGTTACATTAGCTGCAGTTACGATGAATAATCTGTTTCACGATGCCATAAGAACCTGTTACAGTTGTAACATAGTGCGATCATAAATTTCAGACGTTCGTGTTGTAATAATTTGTTATCGGTATGAGAAATTACTGTAACAATGTAATTTTAACGTAATAATCCATTCTTCGATGTGACGAGTTTTTGTAACAATGAAATTTTAACGTAATAATCCATTCTTCGATGTGACGAGTTTTTGTAACAATGTAATTTTAACGTAATAATCCATTCTTCGATGTGACGAGTTTTTGTAACAATGAAATTTTAACGTAATAATCCATTCTTCGATGTGACGAGTTTTTGTAACAATGTAATTTTAACGTAATAATCCATTCTTCGATCTGACGAGTTTCTGTAACAATGTAATTTTAACGTAATAATCCATTCTTCGATGTGACGAGTTTTTGTAACAATGTAATTTTAACGTAATAATCCATTCTTCGATGTGACGAGTTTTTGTAACAATGTAATTTTAACGTAATAATCCATTCTTCGATGTGACGAGTTTTTGTAACAATGTAATTTTAACGTAATAATCCATTCTTTGACGTGACGAGTTTTTGTAACAATGAAATTTTAACGTAATAATCCATTCTTCGATGTGACGAGTTTTGTAACAATGTAATTTTAACGTAATAATCCATTCTTCGATGTGACGAGTTTTTGTAACAATGTAATTTTAACGTAATAATCCATTCTTCGATGTGACGAGTTTTTGTAACAATGTAATTTTAACGTAATAATCCATTCTTCGATGTGACGAGTTTTTGTAACAATGTAATTTTAACGTAATAATCCATTCTTCGATGTGACGAGTTTTTGTAACAATGTAATTTTAACGTAATAATCCATTCTTTGATGTGACGAGTTTTTGTAACAATGTAATTTTAACGTATTAATCCATTCTTCGATGTGACGAGTTTTTGTAACAATGTAATTTTAACGTAATAATCCATTCTTTGATGTGACGAGTTTTTGTAACAATGTAATTTTAACGTATTAATCCATTCTTCGATGTGACGAGTTTTTGTAACAATGTAATTTTAACGTAATAATCCATTCTTCGATGTGACGAGTTTTTGTAACAATGAAATTTTAACGTAATAATCCATTCTTCGATGTGACGAGTTTTTGTAACAATGTAATTTTAACGTAATAATCCATTCTTCGATGTGACGAGTTTTTGTAACAATGTAATTTTAACGTAATAATCCATTCTTCGATGTGACGAGTTTTTGTAACAATGTAATTTTAACGTAATAATACATTCTTCGATGTCACGAGTTTTTGTAACAATGTAATTTTAACGTAATAATCCATTCTTCGATGTGACGAGTTTTTGTAACAATGTAATTTTAACGTAACAATCCATTCTTCGATGTGACGAGTTTTTGTAACAATGTAATTTTAACGTAATAATACTTCCCATAATTTGTGAAGTTCCTCAAACTGTCTCATTGTCCATTTGGATGTAACTGTGACGTAATAATGAGCGACCGTTTTCCACCTACCGGCAGCCGAATCCGCACAACGACTTCAAGAGCATTCCTGAGGGCCTGTGGTGGGCCATTGTGACTATGACCACAGTGGGCTACGGGGACATGGTGCCCAAAACGTACCTCGGCATGTTCGTGGGAGCGCTCTGCGCCCTGGCAGGCGTTCTCACCATAGCACTTCCGGTTCCTGTCATCGTCTCCAACTTCTCTATGTTTTACTCTCATACGCAGGTAAGGACTTGAAGAAACACCGCAAATCCAGAAGCGAAGCGGCATTGCTATTCGTGTAATCTTATTTTTCGATTGCGTGTTTTATAGTTCCTGTGACCTAAGGGAGAGATGACTTTGGGAAATAAAAAAAAAAAAAATTCGTTCACGAAGAAATTGGGGGGAGATTAAATTTGTGGAGCGCTTGCTACCTTTCTGTACAAAGACCCGTCTGCTGTATTAAATGTAAAGATTAAAATATGCAAATTGTTTTGAATAGCCGTGAAGCTTGGTCTCTCTCGTCAAGGGATGGAAGGTAACGGTGGGCCCCTATTATTCTTCCTGTTGGGATGGGGTGAGACTGCGGCTGTCTGGAATAGACAAGAGGGTCGAAGCGACGCGACGCTGCAGAAAACTGTACAGCGAGGAGATTTATAATTTGCACTGTTCTCCAAATGTTATTATAATGGTCAAACAAAGAAGGATGAGATGAGATGAACGGGGCATGGGGAAATGAGAAATGCGTGCAAAACTTTGGTCATGAGGCCCTGAGGGAAATTTTTTTTGGAAAAAAACAGGCATAGACGGCAAGATAATATTAAAATGAATCTTGTGAAAATAGAGATGGAGGTGTGGATTGGATTCATCTGGCACGGGATAGGGACCTGTGGACAGAGTAATGAAAGGTCTTAATTTCTTGACTGACTGCACGCAGCCCACTGTTGGCCTACAGAGGATGACTCCGCTCCATGTAGTTAGGTAGTTCTCACCTTCCCGGGTGTAGGTTACGACCGGCCCGAGGTTGCCTCTTTGGGCCACGTATCTCTTACGACTCCGTGCATCTTCTTCTGGGTCTTCCTATACCTCTTCTTACACCAGGGTTATATTTAATACGTTGTAGGAGTTTGAGAATATCTTCCATTCTTTGTAAAAGTCTTTTTCAATTTTGTTTGTAATTTACATTTTTTTCCCCAGGAGAGAGCGAATACCCAGGTCTCTCTCTTTAATATAATTGTTCGACTGCAGTCCTTTATACTCGGTACGTGTTTCATATGGCCATTCTGTGTACTACAAACTCCTAAATGTATCCAGATTGAAACAATTTTATTGACAGTGTTGGACGAGGATCTTGCGAGACGCACTTCACCAAAATGTACGGAAGATTTCAAAAGCGCGAAGTTGAAGCGGACGTTTCAATGTGTGCCTGCAAAGCTTACGTCATGCATAAGCGAAAATAAACAGGAATTTCTCTGTAGCGTCACTAAAGACGCTTTGAGACGCAGCTCATAAAAAAATTCTACGCCGAGTTGTGACACATTTGCACATGAAAGCGCATATTAATTTTAAACCTGACGGCAAGATGTAATATATAATAATTTTTTTTAGAGTGACAGTCGTCGTGTGAGTAATATCCACATTCCCATTTAATATTCCACTTATTCTTAAGCAAGCCATTGCTCTTGAAACAAATAAGGAAGTTTAAAATTAAGTGGCTTGGGACTGAAAATTCTATTTATATCTTAGGTAACTTAAGTGTGGCTTCGCACATACGCACATGACGTTATTAACTTAAACACCTTGAGACTCGAGGTAAGAAAACAGAGGAGAGAGGGACACTACGTTTCACGCTGGGGGTGACAGATATTTTACTGGCCCTCAAGGTTCCCATGCTATGCCCACTCGTCCCTCTAGTTAATGTAGGTTACAGAGAAGTGTACGCGTTGCGAAATAGTCCATTCTGTGTTTCGTCAATATCACCTCTTTAAAATTGTTGCTTTTTATTGATGGAGTAACAGTTGTGAAGGGCGTTTACTGCAGTGATGTGTAAATTTGTCATTTAGATTGAAAGTGAATAATATTAAAAAATATTTTTTACATAAAATAAAAATAAAAAATTCCTAGTGATATTTACGGAATAATCTCTGTATACAGCAAGACTGATAGGAAATCCGTAAACACATTCTGTGGGCAAGATGTAGAAACCCGCGCCATTGGACTCTATCCTGAGCCAGTTGAATCCAGTCCATAAAATACCCCTGATATTGCCACACTGCAACCTGCTTTACGTCTCTTATTGTGTATCCATAAACATTAATGGAATATGGAGTCGTGTTTGCTAACAGCTCATTGAATATCACAGATGATTCTGTAATGTTATAACATGAAACGCTCCCTCTGGGGATATAAGTTATCAATATTTGCGTGTGGAGACTGCGGTAATTATATGTGCCGAACGAGTTACGTCTTTGATGGTAGGCATTAACATTTAACAGCTCGTGCAAATCTTGTTCGTATTTGTGGACCCGTAATGGTTTACTGTGGTTTATGTAGTTCACGCAAAGCCTAAAGGGTCGCGTAACCACGGCCTCCTCTACGTTTGTCTGCGTCTTTCGGGTGTGAGTGGAAGGTTTTATTACATTCGGTTACATGTTTTGGGTAAGACCTTGCTTATTTTGATGCGTAGGGTTCTTTAAATTCTTGTGTGGATGCAAAGAGTTTACGAGGTAATAATTTTACGATTTCCTGCTCTTCTGCGTACATTTCTTATAGTTTATATTTAAACACGTAGAATATTATAGGGCATTATCGGTTGGTCTGTTTTTTTAATTTTAATAGATAAAATTACAATAATAATTTTCCCTAATCCTATTCTGGATCAACATGAAATTCTTGATATTCAATTTTAGAGTCGTCGAAGTATGCGCATAAAAAGCTAAAACTTTCTTTTTTTTCACAAAAATCTTATAAGATGTAACTAGAGAAATTGTTCACTCCTGAAGATATATTCCTCAGAAATATCTGCTTTTACTTAAAAGTATCACGTCGACAGTTTCACATTCTGTTGGAGGTTTCGCCACTGACACACGCGGTATAATAACGCCGTTTCGGATACCCTGTTACATTTTGCGTAAGAGTTCCCAACACGTATTTAAATTTCACGGTTTTACAATTCAGAGCACGGCCGCTTCACCTGCTTCGTTTGTTTGAAACGGAACACTGCCCTCGCTTGTTTTTGCTTTACACCCATTAGCGAGAGAAATGTTGCCCGCTGTGATCAATGTTACATATGAAGATGGGTGTGGACAAATTGAAAACACTGCGACCTCTCTTAAATCCCATTTCATCTACGTAATTACCAATTTTTATGTAACTGCGCGCATACCAAGAACGGCCGATCGAAGCATGTGCTTAGAATTTATACTTCATATTTTATAAATCCCGGATTGAAGTCATAATACTCTACCCCCAGGCAAATACCAGGACAATGCCTTAAAGTAGGCCACGGTCGTTTCCTTTCGTGAATTCTAGTTTCATTCTTCCTGTCCATTGTTTCTTTTTTCTCTCTTTAAAATTCGAAGTTCACTTTCTGGAAATATTAATAATCTAATGATTGGAGAACGTTCCGTGGATATGTGGGTGACGTCACGTAAATGGTTTTGTCCCAGGCTCGTTCGAAGCTGCCTAAGAAAAGGAGAAGAGTACTTCCGGTGGAACAGCCACGCCGGAAGCGAGGTGAAGGCGTCATGACTCGGCGCACGAACGCCATTAAACATCACCATCCCGCCATCTTCAAGGACGCCTTTGGAGGTGCCAAGATTGGTAAGTAATCGTCGCCTGCCGTTTCTGCCCGTTCGTTTGTGTTCGCAAGAATTTGACCTGAATGGCCGAAGGATTCCCCGGCTTGGGGCTCCCTATATAACTTGGTGTTTCACAGCTTATAATACCAGAATGTATACCTTTTAAAACTTTGGTCAGGGACTCCTTTAAGGAATACGCACATTTAGATAAAAAAAATTAATTCAAACGAGATCTTACAAGAAATTGGATTCAGCTCTTTTCACGGTGGTCTAGCGGTTAGAACGCTGGCCTTGTAATCCTGGGGTCTCGGGTTCGATTCCCGGCGGTGCCCGAATTTATAACTTGTGTTGGGAAAGGCCGTGGTCTAGGCAACACGGAGTTTTCCTCCGTGGCATCCCAACAGTTACTCCATTCACACACAGAAGAAGGCAATGGCAAACCACTTCTGGATCATCTGCCAAGAACGTATATGAACAGGTCCCAGTCCGAGAAAAGGTTGGAAGGATCCTGTTCATATGGACCTGTCGTCAGACAGAACACTAAATATATATATATCTCGATCCACTTGGGTATGGATTTGTTATAATAATCCATCTCAGAGCGCTACAAATTTCTGTTGCGTCATTTTTGTTTTGTCGGAAGTATTCGCCCGCGTAATTTTTCAAAACGTACGTATTTTGAAGTGGAGGTCGTGTGCCCCAATTTTTTTTTATTTCGCCGCATTTCGTTAAAGCATCAGAGCTAATCCGTACAGAACGTATCCGGGATGAGACCCGGAGCTCTTCAAGAGGCTTGCAAATGTACCGGAGCTTCGCCGCCTCTCTTCGTGTGTAAAGAAATAATTAAGAGGAAAGTGTGGAAGGATGAGGTAGGATTTGGGATATAAAAGTTTCTTGTCAAGAGACGTTTTCTCAGTCCGGGAAATCCCCAAGGAGCCATAAGACGACAAAACTCTTGTACTTTAAAAATCCTCTGGCTCACACTTAGATGAGGACTGGACCTTCACTTCCACCAACTTCAGAAACACAGGGCATATTCTTTACGCTGTATCCGAATGACGCTTATGAGCTGGTACAGTTCTGTCAAACAAAAAAGCGGCCACGAATTTCAGAGGTGCTAGTTGTCTCTATCGCCCTGATGATGGAGGCAGCAGGGGCCTCTGAAACGTCAGTAAACGTCGACCAGACTACACGGCTCAACAACCCAGAAGACAGAAATCTTCATACTCATCGCCCTGATGATGGAGGCAGTATGACCTCTGAAACGTTGGTTAACATCGACCAGACTACACAGCGCAACAACCCAGAAGACAGAAATCTTCATACTCATCGCCCTGATGATGGAGGCAGTATGACCTCTGAAACGTTGGTTAACATCGACCAGACTACACAGCGCAACAACCCAGAAGACAGAAATCTTCATACTCATCGCCCTGATGATGGAGGCAGTATGACCTCTGAAACGTTGGTTAACATCGACCAGACTACACAGCGCAACAACCCAGAAGACAGAAATCTTCATACTCATCGCCCTGATGATGGAGGCAGTATGACCTCTGAAACGTTGGTTAACATCGACCAGACTACACAGCGCAACAACCCAGAAGACAGAAATCTTCATATTCATCGCCCTGATGATGGAGGCAGTATGACCTCTGAAACATTGGTTAACATCGACCAGACTACACAGCGCAACAACCCAGAAGACAGAAATCTTCATACTCTGATGACGGAGGCAGTATGACCTCTGAAACGTTGGTAAACATCGACCAGACTACACAGCGCAACAACCCAGAAGACAGAAATCTTCATACTCTGATGACGGAGGCAGTATGACCTCTGAAACGTTGGTTAACATCGACCAGACTACACAGCGCAACAACCCAGAAGACAGAAATCTTCATACTCTGATGACTGAGGCAGTATGACCTCTGAAACGTTGGTTAACATCGACCAGACTACACAGCGCAACAACCCAGAAGACAGAAATCTTCATACTCTGATGACGGAGGCAGTATGACCTCTGAAACGTTGGTTAACATCGACCAGACTACACAGTGCAACAACCCAGAAGACAGAAATCTTCATACTCTGATGACGGAGGCAGTATGACCTCTGAAACGTTGGTTAACATCGACCAGACTACACAGCGCAACAACCCAGAAGACAGAAATCTTCATACTCTGATGACGGAGGCAGTATGACCTCTGAAACGTTGGTAAACATCGACCAGACTACACAGCGCAACAACCCAGAAGACAGAAATCTTCATACTCATCGCCCTGATGATGGAGGCAGCAGGGGCCTCTGAAACGTCAGTAAACTTCGACCAGACTACACAGCGCAACAACCCAGAAGACAGAAATCTTCAAGGAATTTATTGATCAGCTTAGCAACTACAAACTTGTCATCATCATTGAGTCAGTGATTTAATTGGTCGGTCATGATATTAAACAATCGTTTGGGTATCTGAAACATTCTTTTGTTTTCTATTGAAAATCGCTCTAAAATTTATGATAACAGAGGAGAGGCGTTTGTTTCAGTGAAATGAAGATTAAAGTACCAAATTTCTCTTTACAGAACGTGGATTCACCATCATTTGAGATACGACCCTTTCCGGGTCTTGTTTTGGGGACATGAACAAAACTGGGAAACCCAAGGTCTTTCAGAAGCAGCTAGTCCAGTCCCTTTGATTTTTGTTTACGCTGTGTTCCTGTAGTTTTAAATATAATTTTACGTCTCATAATTTTATTGCGTAATTGTAACTGGTGTAATCAGTGATTTTATGTTAAAAGTTTACGACATTTTGTGGTGAAATATACGAACTAAAAATTCACATTTCTGCTGTACACGTGTTTGTGTTTGTGTAAATATCAAGAATGAATTTAAATTCCGAAGGTTTGAGAATTAACTGAGTACAATCATACTTCTGATCGTCGTATTTCGTTTAGAATTCGTCATTTTCGCATTTAAGTCATTGAAGCTCGTCTAAATTACATTTAAGAATTCAGTCCGTACCGCGAAGAAAACACCGCACTTCACCATTACAAAGATCAACTGGTTAACGCTGTTTAAGGAAGTAATCGCTGTTTACAGTGAGAATCATAGTTCGTCTAAATTACATTTAAGAATTCAGTCCGTACCTCGAAGAAAACACCACACTTCACCATTACAAAGATCGAATGGTTAACGCTGTTTAAGGAAATAAACGCTGTTTACACTGATGGCACGTGAATGTCTACATTACTTTTAGCTGTAAAGTTATAGTCACTTACATCGTTATTGAATAAACATGTACCATAAGCGTTTAATTACGTGCTGAAGTGTTATTTATTCTTGTTACAAATAATATGGCGTATGTTCCGAGTATGACACATGGTTGGGATGGGCCAGGGTGATTTAGCAGCCTAATAACGAAATTAACTCGAAACGTGACGACGTATGACCTCTTTACCTGGAAATAATTTCCATTGCAATTATATCTGTTCTGGTTAATATTTCATAAAGCTGGGAACACGGTCGATATTCTGAGGGTTCGGCACATGCGTGTCAATTGTTTGTACACGCACGTTGAGTCAGTCGATAACAGATGGCACCTAATCTTAGTTCCGTCATACAAACTTGTCCTCCTATGATATCCAGAATATCTTTTCGTTTTATCGAAGATCTAGAAGGTTGGTGGGGTAGTCACCCTCATTTGTTTTCTGAAGTTCCCGGTTTTATTTCGGCCTGTTTAGCAACTTTCTTAATGACATTTTCATGTCTTTGGGTGCCTGAGGAAAATCTGGGTGATCATCTTTATGCATATGAGGTTTGGGGTTTCCTCGGCGGTGAAGATGATGATGTTCTTTTGGGTTTTGGCGTCGTGTAGATATCAGCATTTCGGGGAACATACTGCCTCCATCTTCATGGCTTAATTCGATGTCACTTAAGCCCTGAAGATGGAGGCAGTATGTTTACTCGAAACTCTGACATCTACCGGCGAATCTACATGGTGCCATATCTCATACTTGAGTTCAAACAGAATCACGAAACAAGTTGTGACTGAATTAAGGATTGTATGCAGTGGTCATGACGATAAACATTATCGTTCTGCAAAGACGGGGAATTTTTTTTTAACTAAGCGACTCTCAGCTTCTTGTAAATAAATCTTACGCCATGTAGTTCGTCACTTATTTAATTCCATTTTCATGTGTAATTTAAGTAACAAATAAACATTGAAATTTCTTGGACATGAGTAACACCACTTTGGTGCAGTATGGGATTCAAACACCCGAGTGTTATAATGTGAACCAGAAATGTTGTCCTGTTTTTAGGTTTTTTTGTTTTCACTGAAAGAAATGTCACTGTAATGCACTTAAAAGAGACCATGACCATTTCCTTCCACATCCTACACAATCGTCGTTCTGCAGATTGCGTAACATAACGAACATGTTAGAGAAAACTTCATTAAACGAAAGCAAGACACAAGGTTCGCTTGCAGTGGCTTGCTCGTATGATCTTGACCTTTCCGTGTTTCAGGAAACGTGAACGGAGTGAACGTGATAGGTCTTGCATTACAGGGCCCCTCCATCCCAGGACTGCAGCTGGTGCAGAACACGGCTGGTCGCCCCACGTCGGCCCTGGACATGGGCTACACCTACCAGCACCCGCTGCAGGCGAGGGGCCCGACGAGAGAATATGCAACAAACAAAGGTAGAGCCATCTTTTCTAAGAGCATATTATTGTCGATTTTTTTTGTACTGTTAAGTCAGCTCTTTACAGTATTATGCACAAAACATGTTTAACTAACGGCTGTTAAATGTAATTGGATGATCCTTGCTGATTGACAGTTGTGGTTTGCCTGCATGGAAATCTTTTTTCCCCAGTACATGATGTTGAGACCAGTCTGCCACTCCTTGTGGGGGCACGGGCACTCATGGGCCCCCACGCGGGCCCCCAGGCTGCTGCGGTAGCAGCAGCAGTGACATCTCTACCGCCGCTGCAGCCCCGAGCAGCCACTACGGGGGGCACTGACCTCCTGTTCCCTCAACAGGTACAGTGTGTTTAGAAATTTCAAAATGTCTTATTTGCGGTTCCACTCCAAGCACGAAGCTTATATTCTTTGTTAGCAAATTTAAACTAAGATTTGATTTATTACAAATGTAAATCTAAATCTTTCGTCTTATCCGTTTATGCTCAAATCCTGTGGTAGAAATGAGCGTAAAAAGTTCCACGCTCTCTGGTCAATTCACAATTTTGCTTTTCTCATCTCTCATCTCCTTCATGCATAAAACAAGTTCCGTCAAACTTGGCCACTTTTATGTACTCGTGATAATAATATCTGTTAAAGTGCACAGATCATGAAATTCTTCATTTCGCGGGTTTTCCCAGCCCCTGGTACGCCGCAGAATTCTTCTCGACGCGTTATTCTCAAAATTTTTGTCCTTCCAGTGCATAGAGAGAGGATCCAAAACTTCACACCCATAAAGAGTCATATAATATTAGAATTTCAAATTGAACTAATATTTATTCTCTGTAAAGAGTGAAAAAAATCTTACATTTATCTTTCAGCTCAGAATTTCTTGAACAAGAGTAATATATGACATTTTTGGATTTTCACGGTTACGAAAATTCAGATCGTGGTCTTGTGGGTTATAACACCACGCAGTCTTATACGTGGTTACCGACGTTTTAAAGTAACTTCCGTAACCACGTCACGCCACAGCCTAGGAGTGTTCAATGCAAACAGTGAAAGGTACGTTGTTTTCTTCACAGCCGAGGGTGTTTCCAGCTATTCTGCCGGCGGCTTTCATGGAACATCAGGAACCAGTCCCGGAGCCTTCAGGCACACAAGTTCTCAAGTGTGAAATAAGTGACAAGATTGTGACTACTGTAGCAACCCAGGAGAGGTTTTGAGGACCGGGAAAGGTCGGAGAATCTTAATACTGACATATTCTGTAGGTTACAAATCTTCTAATGGCACTCCTGTCGCGTGAATAACGTATTCTAGAAATCCCTTTGGAAACCTCCGTTGAATCTGACTGTATTTTACATCTCTGTTTAGTCACGTTTGAATTCGCATTGGTTCTGGGGTGTCGTGACATTATTTGCGCTATATTTTATGTATATTTCCGCAAGGGCATAAATTTCATAAGAGGTATGTCTGGCGATCTAGATTTTGACTTATGGGTCACCCGGCACTGGGTCTAGATGTGCAGCCCATCAGTAAGTACCTCTGCCCTGCGTACATTGTGGAGATACCCGCCTCTCAGTCATCGTGATACGAGAGGGATCTCAACATCTCACGAAAGTCATCAAATATTATGTGGACACCAGGAATGTCTTTAAAGTAGAAGGGGAAATTTTCTGCAGTAACTGTTGGCAGTTTACCAAATTGTGGTAATACTTTTTAATTTGTGAAGAAATTTAAATTAAATCAAAATATAGTATTTGTTTCTGTACAATAAAGGGGTCCTAATTAAAGGTGTCTTTAAGGATATTACAGCCAATCAGGACATTCTGTAATGTAAGACCAATGAAACTTACTCTCATACATTCAGAAAATTTCTTGTGGATTGACTTTTTGGTAATAAATAATTACTGTATTTAATTTTTACGATCACTATGCCTCGTGAACAACAAAGCTATAAGGGAAGGCTATAATAATTTCACCAGCCACTAAGGAAGCGTGGATATCAAAGGGGTTTTCTTGTTTTGTTGCGTCGATCATGGATTTCCTGAATTCTCTTTCCGTGGATTTATGATATTCCTGCGTGGATCGTAAATTATTTAAAGTTTCAGTTCAACAACTGTTGAAATTAAATCAACTCCTGAAATGTGTGTCAATTCCAAAAAAAAAATATTTAAACTTGCACTCGTCTTTGGCGGCTAAATAGAAGATCTGTTTATTGATCTGCAGTTTTAAACATTCTCTCATAGATCCTCGTTACGTGAGTGATGTTCATTTGTCTAGATCTTGTGGTGGATACCGTCCACAGCCAAATAAAGTAAAAGTTGTTGAGTATTTAAATAATGACTTCACAAGAATTTTGTTTATTCGTCGAAATAAGACAAAGTGTAGCCAAAAAGACTTGTGTTTGATGTACACGTGACAACGCCTCACAGTGATATTTGGAGAAACAGAACTTTTGACAATATGCCTATGTTCTCCAGCATGAGTGTTTATTCGGCTCATGATCTTGTACAGCGTCTGATATTCGGAGTAGCTTTAGTGCTTCTGTATCGCAAGGAAATTGGCTCAAGATGATGGCAGTTTTAGAACGGGTGCGTGGCTGTTCAGCTCGGAGTTAAGATAGTGTGTTTATTTTACACCCAATACCTTTAACTTAAGACGCAAATAATATTTATTGTTGTTAATAATCACTGTTACAAAGAAAATTGCTCAATGACATGTGTACTTAAACATGGGAATGACGAACGTCGTTGGAACCAGTATTATTTCAAATTGTCAAATAACAAAAAATTGTACGTGAAAATGTTTTTCGAAATATTTACATTTCTAATTCAAATCACGTTAAAATTAATGAGAAAATTGCACATTTGATAAAATTACTATAATTTTAATATTTTTTTTACAGTTCAAATCTACATTGAAAATGCTCTAGACTTTCAGTACATATAAGAGATGGTAATTACAGTTTTAATGCTTTAGTTTTCATGATTTTGTTTGAAATTATTAATTTGTGTTTAAAATTACACACCCAAATGTTGTAGATTCCTATTACGAAGGTAACTGTGGAGATACGAGATGCTCGTCTCACACTTGAGTCCTGAAGTTTTTATGTCGCATTTATCGCAGAATGTGCCTTCCCTCAATACATAAATAAATACGAGCTAGTTTCATTTATAGTGGTTTAACTTTTAATAATATTATCAAGGAAAAAAATTATAATAAATTAAAGACATACTTTAATGGTTTTGATAATGTCGAATAACATTCAAAATGCATTAGACAGTATTATCATTTCATTATTATTTTTTTAATAAAGTTTCATATGCTGAACTTCATTATCTGTAGGCCTAATACATTCTTAGTCTTACAAGTTCTCACTGAAATTGTTCTGGATGAAGTTTAAAATTTATTTACGTATCTGTGACCCAATTTTTTTAAGATGAACGCTTACACTGGTAATTTTACAACGTTAAAATATACAGACTGAGTTCTTAATGTTAAAGGTATTAGGTCTATATTAAGCTGGTTTTAAAACATGTACACAGTAATCTACGTGTTCAACCATATTTTTAAATTACGTATCTTCATCTCACTTCCATGTAAAATCGATTAGTGAAACAAAATCTCAATGAAGTGCAAAGGAAGCTTTTAAACAAATATCAAACATTATATTCTAAAATATAAAGATGTGTAAATGTTGTGGAAGCCGCTTCTCAGGCAGTTCTGGGGGCCACAAAATCTTGGATAATGTCAAGCAATTTGGAAATGATTTTCGTGGCGAGATATTCTATGGATTAATTTTATTATCTTACTGTGAAGTGGAAAGAAGAAACAGTTTACATTAATGTAAAATCCATTACACAAAAAAAAAATCACAAAGTTCGGTATTTGTGAAACATGTAAAAGTTTCTGGGTAAGTCATAGTGATGGCATGAGATTGCGCAATGGTTGCAGGTTTATGTGCTTATTGTGTACAAAGATTTGAGATACATTTCTACAGAATTTTATAAAGTTCAGTATTTAAACTGTTTCGTGTATTCATTTGTTATGGTGACATAGATTTCTTAACAAAATTAGAATATATTTTATGTGATGTAACATTAATTTATTTATATTATTTACTCACTCCTTATGAATGAGAAGCTGATGATAGGTAAACATGAGGAATGCTATTAATTTTGAAAATTTTAAAATTTAAAAAAAAAATAGAAATGCTTATAAATGTCATGACAAGCAAAAATTTCGAATAAAAATTTGAAGTCGGGATTTTACAAAATGTTTTAGTTTCGTGCGTTATTTTTACATTTTTCTTAATTTCTTCATTTTTCAAACGTTTCGAAAAATATGAAAATTATTTTTAAAATTCTCCCCACACGATGACTGATAGAACCGGCCTCTGCATGACTCGGTCGCTGCCGCACCCTGTCTCTGAAGGACCCGGTCTCAGTCGCACTCGAACTCTACACGAATCTTTCTCTCTATTTACCGATCTCTGCCAGGCCGTCTCTGCATAGACATGTTTCGAAACAGTCCATGTGAGTCGCATACCGAGTCAAGCAGAGACCGTGCGTGGCAGAGAGCGAGACAAGCAGGGACGTTGTGAACCACTCTGCGAGTGAAGCATAGCGACTGTGTGGCACAGGACGGGTCAAGCAGGCAACTGGTGAACCTGAGTGTCAAGCAGAGGCGCGTGTGGTACAGATCGGTATCGGTAGACGGGTTAAGGCAGAGACAGTCTAGGAGAGAGCATATGTTGCTGAGACCGTGTCTGATAGGGAAGAGGTGTGATAGGTATAGGCTTGCGAAAATTTTCAAAGAAATTTAGGAATTTTTCAAAATTTTTGAAAAATCAAAAAATGCAGCAAAACGTCTGAACGGCGCACAAAACTCAAAATTTTAGAAAATTTTAGAAAAAAATATTTTCCGTAATTTTTCAAAATTTCTTACTTTTATACGCGTTTTGGACATTTTCCTGCATCTTTTGATTTTTCGAAAATTTTCAAAAATTTTCAAAATTTCGAAAATTTTAAAAAGTTTGTAAATGGTTTCAAATGTCATGAAAAGCGAAAATAACTAAAAAATCAAATTTTCGAAAAAAGTTTTGAAAAGAGAATGCTTCTCGCCACGTCACTGCAAGATCGAGTGTCTGCATGGCCGTCTCTTTTGCTCCCAGTCACTGTCGGACTCTTCGTCAATGCACGTACCGTTGTCTCTCTACGTTCTCTGCGAGGCAGACTGTGCAATGACCTGTTACGACTGGGACCGGATGAGGCACAGACCGTGTGAAGCCCTGTTCAAGTCAAGCAGAGACCGTGCGTGGCAGAGAGCGAGACAAGCAGGGACGTTGTGAACCACTCTGCGAGTGAAGCATAGCGACTGTGTGGCACAGAACGGGTCAAGCAGGCAACTGGTGAACCTGAATGTCAAGCAGAGACGCGGGTGGTACAGATCGGTATCGGCACACAGTCTAGTGAGATTGCATATGTTGCTGAGACCGTGTCTGATAGGGAAGAGGTGTGATACGTATAGGCTTGCGATAATTTTCAAAGAAATTTATGAATTTTTCAAAATTTTCGAAAAATAAAAAATGCAGCAAAACGTCTGAACGGCGCACAAAACTCAAAATTTTCGAACATTTTCGACAAAAATTTTGAATTCAGGATTTTTCAAATTTTTTTGGTTTTGTGCGCTTTTTGGACGATTTCCCACGTTTTTTGATTTTTCGAAAAAAATGGAATTTGAAAATTTTTAAAAAATTGTCGAAATTTTAAAAAAATTAAAAATGGCTGCAAATGGCATGAAACGCGACGAAAACTAAAAATTTTCGACAAGAATTTTGAATTCAGAATTTTTTTATAATTTTTGCCAAAAGTTTCTCCACAATATCCAGGCCAAGACCGGTCTTTGCACGTCCCTTTCTCTGTCGGACGCGGTGTCTAACGGACTCGCTATCTGCAAGATACGTTCTCTGTATCACCCGACATATGCCAGGCCGTCTGTGCAAAGACCTGGTTCAGCAGAGCCCGGGTGAGGCACAGCCCGAAACAAGCAGAGAAGTGTGAGACAGAGAGAGTGAGGCGAAGTCACAGAAAATGGGAAGCAGAGATCGGGTGAGGCAGAGGCCGAGTCAAGCACGTACAGGCTGATGCACACACCGCATCAGGCAGAGACCGGTGAGGCACAGGACGAGTGACGCAGAGACCTTGTTAACCAGAGACGGAGTCAAGCACAGACCTGGTGAATCACACACCGTGTACAGCAGATATCGGTTGACTCACAGACTGAGTACGGCTGAGACTGTGAAATAGACAGTCCGGCGGAGTCTAGTCCTGATAGGGATGGGCCAAGTCAAATTTAGAAGAAAAAAATTTCAAATTTTTCGAAAAATCAAAAAACGCTGCAAACCCTCTGAAATGCGCACAAAACCAAAAATTTTCGGAAATGTCGAAAGAAAATTAAAAGTTGAAAATTTTCAAAAATTCTTAGTTTTGTGCGCTTTTTGGACGATTTCCCACGTTTTTTGATTTTTCGAAAATTTTCGAAAAATTGAAAATTTTCAAAAATAGTCGAAATTTTAAAAAAAAAAATGGCTGCAAATGGCATGAAACGCACAGAAAACTGAAAATTTTCGACAAAAATTTTGAATACAGAATTTTTAAAAAATTCTTAGTTTTGTGCGCGTATTGGACGATTTCCCACGTTTTTTGATTTTTCGAAAATTTTTGTCGAAAATTTCGAAAATTCTTAGTTTTCTATGCGTTTCATGCCATTTGCAGCCATTTTTAATTTTTTTAAAATTTCGACAATTTTTGAAAATTTTCAAAGGGGTACCCCTTTGAGAAATTTCAATTTTTTCGAAAAATCAAAAAACGTGGCAAATCGTCCAAAACGCGCACAAAACTAAGAATTTTTGAAAAATTCTGTATTCAAAATTTTTGTCGAAAATGTCATCCCAAGCCTTGAGAAGTCACTCGTCCCAAGTCTTGAGAAGTCACTTGTCTGAAGTCTTGAGAAGTTCTTGTCCCAAGTCTTGAGAAGTCACTTGTCCCAAGTCTTGAGAAGTCCTTGTCCCAAGTCTTGAGAAGTTCTTGTCCCAAGTCTTGAGAAGTCACTTGTCAAAAGTCTTGAGAAGTCACTCGTCCCAAGTCTTGAGAAGTCACTCGTCCCAAGTCTTGAGAAGTTCTTGTCCCAAGTCTTGAGAAGTCACTCGTCCCAAGTCTTGAGAAGTCACTTGTCCCAAGTCTTGAGAAGTTCTTGTCCCAAGTCTTGAGAAGTCACTCGTCCCAAGTCTTGAGAAGTCACTTGTCCCAAGTCTTGAGAAGTTCCTGTCCCAAGTCTTGAGAAGTCACTCGTCCCAAGTCTTGGGAAGTCACTTGTCCCAAGTCTTGAGAAGTTCTTGTCCCAAGTCTTCTCTGCTTGTTTAGGGCTGTGCCTTACCCGTCTTTGCTGTATTCAAAATTTTTGTCGAAAATGTCGAAAATTCTTAGTTTTCTATGCGTTTCATGCCATTTGCAGTCATTTTTAATTTTTTTAAAATTTCGACAATTTTTGAGAAATTTCAATTTTTGAGAAATTTCAATTTTTTCGAAAATTTTCGAAAAATCAAATCAATTTTAATTTTTGAGAAATTTCAATTTTTTCGAAAATTTTCGAAAAATCAAAAAATGTGGGAAATCGTCCAAAACGCGCAAAAAACTAAGAATTTTTGAAAAATTCTGTATTCAAAATTTTTAACGAAAATGTCGTCCCAAGCCTTGAGAAGCCACTCGTCCCAACTCTTGAGAAGTCACTTGTCCCAAGTCTTGAGAAGTCCTTGTCCCAAGTCTTGAGAAGTCACTTGTCCCAAGTCTTGAGAAGTCACTCGTCCCAAGTCTTGAGAAGTCACTCGTCCCAAGTCTTGAGAAGTTCTTGTCCCAAGTCTTGAGAAGTCACTTGTCTGAAGTCTTGAGAAGTTCTTGTCCCAAGTCTTGAGAAGTCACACGTCCCAAGTCTTGAGAAGTCACTTGTCCCAAGTCTTGAGAAGTTCTTGTCCCAAGTCTTGAGAAGTCACTCTTCCCAAGTCTTGAGAAATCACTTGTCCCAAGTCTTGAGAAGTCACTCGTCCCAAGTCTTGAGAAGTTCTTGTCCCAAGACTTGAGAAGTCACTTGCCTGAAGTCTTGAGAAGTTCTTGTCCCAAGTCTTGAGAAGTCACTCGTCCCAAGCCTTGAGAAATCACTCGTCCCAAGTCTTGAGAAGTTGTTGTCCCAAGTCTTGAGAAGTTCTTGTCCCAAGTCTTGAGAAGTTCTTGTCCCAAGTCTTGAGAAGTCACTCGTCCCAAGTCTTGAGAAGTTCTTGTCCCAAGTCTTGAGAATTCACTTGTCTGAAGTCTTGAGAAGTTCTTGTCCCAAGTCTTGAGAAGTCACTTGTCCCAAGTCTTGAGAAGTCCTTGTCCCAAGTCTTGAGAAGTTCCTGTCCCAAGTCTTGAGAAGTCACTTGTCCCAAGTCTTGAGAAGTCACTCGTCCCAAGTCTAGAGAAGTCACTCGTCCCAAGTCTTGAGAAGTTCTTGTCCCAAGTCTTGAGAAGTCACTTGTCTGAAGTCTTGAGAAGTTCTTGTCCCAAGTCTTGAGAAGTCACTTGTCCCAAGTCTTGAGAAGTCCTTGTCCGAAGTCTTGAGAAGTTCTTGTCCCAAGTCTTGAGAAGTCACTTGTCCCAAGTCTTGAGAAGTCACTCGTCCCAAGTCTTGAGAAGTCACTCGTCCCAAGTCTTGAGAAGTTCTTGTCCCAAGTCTTGAGAAGTCACTCGTCCCAAGTCTTGAGAAGTCACTTGTCCCAAGTCTTGAGAAGTTCTTGTCCCAAGTCTTGAGAAGTCACTCGTCCCAAGTCTTGAGAAGTCACTTGTCCCAAGTCTTGAGAAGTTCTTGTCCCAAGTCTTGAGAAGTTCTTGTCCAAAGTCTTGAGAAGTTCTTGTCCCAAGTCTTCTCTGCTTGTTTAGGGCTGTGCCTTACCCGTCTTTGCTGAATTCAACATTTTTGTCGAAAATTTCGAAAATTCTTAGTTTTCTATGCGTTTCATGCCATTTGCAGCCACTTTTAATTTTTTTAAAATTTCGACAATTTTTGAAAATTTTCAAAGGGGTACCCTTTTGAGAAATTTCAATTTTTTCGAAAATTTTCGAAAAATCAAAAAACGTGGGAAATCGTCCAAAACACGCACAAAACGAAGAATTTTTGAAAAATTCTGTATTCAAAATTTTTGTCGAAAATGTTGAAAATTTTCAGTTTTCTATGCGTTTCATGCCATTTGCAACCATTTTTAATTTTTTTAAAATTTCGACAATTTTTGAAAATTTTCAAAGGGGTACCCCTTTGAGAAATTTCAATTTTTTCGAAAATTTTCAACAAATCAAAAAACGTGGGAAATCGTCCAAAACGCGCACAAAACGAAGAATTTTTGAAAAATTCTGTATTCAAAATTTTTGTCGAAAATGTCGTCCCAAGCCTTGAGAAGTCACTCGTCCCAAGTCTTGAGAAGTCACTCGTCCCAAGTCTTGAGAAGTCACTCGTCCCAAGTCTTGAGAAGTTCTTGTCCCAAGTCTTGAGAAGTCACTTGTCTGAAGTCTTGAGAAGTTCTTGTCCCAAGTCTTGAGAAGTTCTTGTCCCAAGTCTTGAGAAGTTCTTGTCCCAAGTCTTGAGAAGTCACTCGTCCCAAGTCTTGAGAAGTCACTTGTCCCAAGTCTTGAGAAGTTCTTGTCCCAAGTCTTGAGAAGTCACTCGTCCCAAGTCTTGAGAAGTCACTTGTCCCAAGTCTTGAGAAGTTCTTGTCCCAAGTCTTGAGAAGTCACTCGTCCCAAGTCTTGAGAAGTCACTTGTCCCAAGTCTTGAGAAGTTCTTGTCCCAAGTCTTGAGAAGTTCTTGTCCCAAGTCTTCTCTGCTTGTTTAGGGCTGTGCCTTACCCGTCTTTGCTGAATTCAAAATTTTTGTCGAAAATTTCGAAAATTCTTAGTTTTCTATGCGTTTCATGCCATTTGCAGCCATTTTTAATTTTTTTAAAATTCCGACAATTTTTGAAAATTTTCAAAGGGGTACCCCTTTGAGAAATTTCAATTTTTTCGAAAATTTTCGAAAAATCAAAAAACGTGGGAAATCGTCCAAAACGCGCACAAAACGAAGAATTTTTGAAAAATTCTGTATTCAAAATTTTTGTCGAAAATGTTGAAAATTTTCAGTTTTCTATGCGTTTCATGCCATTTGCAACCATTTTTAATTTTTTTAAAATTTCGACAATTTTTGAAAATTTTCAAAGGGGTACCCCTTTGAGAAATTTCAATTTTTTCGAAAAATCAAAAAACGTGGGAAATCGTCCAAAACGCGCACAAAACTAAGAATTTTTGAAAAATTCTGTATTCAAAATTTTTGTCGAAAATGTCGTCCCAAGCCTTGAGAAGTCACTCGTCCCAAGTCTTGAGAAGTCACTCGTCCCAAGTCTTGAGAAGTTCTTGTCCCAAGTCTTGAGAAGTCACTTGTCTGAAGTCTTGAGAAGTTCTTGTCCCAAGTCTTGAGAAGTTCTTGTCCCAAGTCTTGAGAAGTCACTCTTCCCAAGTCTTGAGAAGTCACTTGTCCCAAGTCTTGAGAAGTTCTTGTCCCAAGTCTTGAGAAGTCACTCGTCCCAAGTTTTGAGAAGTCACTCGTCCCAAGTCTTGAGAAGTTCTTGTCCCAAGTCTTGAGAAGTCACTCGTCCCAAGTCTTGAGAAGTCAATTGTCCCAAGTCTTGAGAAGTTCTTGTCCCAAGTCTTGAGAAGTTCTTGTCCCAAGTCTTGAGAAGTTCTTGTCCCAAGTCTTCTCTGCTTGTTTAGGGCTGTGCCTTACCCGTCTTTGCTGAATTCAAAATTTTTGTCTAAAATTTCGAAAATTCTTAGCTTTCTATGCGTTTCATGCCATTTGCAGCCATTTTTAATTTTTTTAAAATTCCGGCAATTTTTGAAAATTTTCAAAGGGGTACCCCTCTGAGAAATTTCAATTTTTTCGAAAATTTTCGAAAAATCAAAAATGTGGGAAATCGTCCAAAACGCGCACAAAACGAAGAATTTTTGAAAAATTCTGTATTCAAAATTTTTGTCGAAAATGTCGTCCCAAGCCTTGAGAAGTCACTCGTCCCAAGTCTTGAGAAGTCACTCGTCCCAAGTCTTGAGAAGTCACTCGTCCCAAGTCTTGAGAAGTTCTTGTCCCAAGTCTTGAGAAGTCACTTGTCTGAAGTCTTGAGAAGTTCTTGTCCCAAGTCTTGAGATGTTCTTGTCCCAAGTCTTGAGAAGTCACTCGTCCCAAGTCTTGAGAAGTCACTTGTCCCAAGTCTTGAGAAGTTCTTGTCCCAAGTCTTGAGAAGTCACTCGTCCCAAGTCTTGAGAAGTCACTCGTCCCAAGTCTTGAGAAGTTCTTGTCCCAAGTCTTGAGAATTCACTTGTCTGAAGTCTTGAGAAGTTCTTGTCCCAAGTCTTGAGAAGTCACTTGTCCCAAGTCTTGAGAAGTCCTTGTCCCAAGTCTTGAGAAGTTCCTGTCCCAAGTCTTGAGAAGTCACTTGTCCCAAGTCTTGAGAAGTCATTCGTCCCAAGTCTAGAGAAGTCACTCGTCCCAAGTCTTGAGAAGTTCTTGTCCCAAGTCTTGAGAAGTCACTTGTCTGAAGTCTTGAGAAGTTCTTGTCCCAAGTCTTGAGAAGTCACTTGTCCCAAGTCTTGAGAAGTCCTTGTCCGAAGTCTTGAGAAGTTCTTGTCCCAAGTCTTGAGAAGTCACTTGTCCCAAGTCTTGAGAAGTCACTCGTCCCAAGTCTTGAGAAGTCACTCGTCCCAAGTCTTGAGAAGTTCTTGTCCCAAGTCTTGAGAAGTCACTCGTCCCAAGTCTTGAGAAGTCACTTGTCCCAAGTCTTGAGAAGTTCTTGTCCCAAGTCTTGAGAAGTCACTCGTCCCAAGTCTTGAGAAGTCACTTGTCCCAAGTCTTGAGAAGTTCTTGTCCCAAGTCTTGAGAAGTTCTTGTCCAAAGTCTTGAGAAGTTCTTGTCCCAAGTCTTCTCTGCTTGTTTAGGGCTGTGCCTTACCCGTCTTTGCTGAATTCAACATTTTTGTCGAAAATTTCGAAAATTCTTAGTTTTCTATGCGTTTCATGCCATTTGCAGCCACTTTTAATTTTTTTAAAATTTCGACAATTTTTGAAAATTTTCAAAGGGGTACCCCTTTGAGAAATTTCAATTTTTTCGAAAATTTTCGAAAAATCAAAAAACGTGGGAAATCGTCCAAAACGCGCACAAAACGAAGAATTTTTGAAAAATTCTGTATTCAAAATTTTTGTCGAAAATGTCGTCCCAAGCCTTGAGAAGTCACTCGTCCCAAGTCTTGAGAAGTCACTCGTCCCAAGTCTTGAGAAGTCACTCGTCCCAAGTCTTGAGAAGTTCTTGTCCCAAGTCTTGAGAAGTCACTTGTCTGAAGTCTTGAGAAGTTCTTGTCCCAAGTCTTGAGAAGTTCTTGTCCCAAGTCTTGAGAAGTTCTTGTCCCAAGTCTTGAGAAGTCACTCGTCCCAAGTCTTGAGAAGTCACTTGTCCCAAGTCTTGAGAAGTTCTTGTCCCAAGTCTTGAGAAGTCACTCGTCCCAAGTCTTGAGAAGTCACTTGTCCCAAGTCTTGAGAAGTTCTTGTCCCAAGTCTTGAGAAGTCACTCGTCCCAAGTCTTGAGAAGTCACTTGTCCCAAGTCTTGAGAAGTTCTTGTCCCAAGTCTTGAGAAGTTCTTGTCCCAAGTCTTCTCTGCTTGTTTAGGGCTGTGCCTTACCCGTCTTTGCTGAATTCAAAATTTTTGTCGAAAATTTCGAAAATTCTTAGTTTTCTATGCGTTTCATGCCATTTGCAGCCATTTTTATTTTTTTTAAAATTCCGACAATTTTTGAAAATTTTCAAAGGGGTACCCCTTTGAGAAATTTCAATTTTTTCGAAAATTTTCGAAAAATCAAAAAACGTGGAAAATCGTCCAAAACGCGCACAAAACGAAGAATTTTTGAAAAATTCTGTATTCAAAATTTTTGTCGAAAATGTTGAAAATTTTCAGTTTTCTATGCGTTTCATGCCATTTGCAACCATTTTTAATTTTTTTAAAATTTCGACAATTTTTGAAAATTTTCAAATTTCAATTTTTTCGAAAAATCAAAAAACGTGGGAAATCGTCCAAAACGCGCACAAAACTAAGAATTTTTGAAAAATTCTGTATTCAAAATTTTTGTCGAAAATGTCGTCCCAAGCCTTGAGAAGTCACTCGTCCCAAGTCTTGAGAAGTCACTCGTCCCAAGTCTTGAGATGTTCTTGTCCCAAGTCTTGAGAAGTCACTTGTCTGAAGTCTTGAGAAGTTCTTGTCCCAAGTCTTGAGAAGTTCTTGTCCCAAGTCTTGAGAAGTCACTCGTCCCAAGTCTTGAGAAGTCACTTGTCCCAAGTCTTGAGAAGTTCTTGTCCCAAGTCTTGAGAAGTCACTCGTCCCAAGTCTTGAGAAGTCACTCGTCCCAAGTCTTGAGAAGTTCTTGTCCCAAGTCTTGAGAAGTCACTCGTCCCAAGTCTTGAGAAGTCAATTGTCCCAAGTCTTGAGAAGTTCTTGTCCCAAGTCTTGAGAAGTTCTTGTCCCAAGTCTTGAGAAGTTCTTGTCCCAAGTCTTCTCTGCTTGTTTAGGGCTGTGCCTTACCCGTCTTTGCTGAATTCAAAATTTTTGTCTAAAATTTCGAAAATTCTTAGTTTTCTATGCGTTTCATGCCATTTGCAGCCATTTTTAATTTTTTTAAAATTCCGGCAATTTTTGAAAATTTTCAAAGGGGTACCCCTTTGAGAAATTTCAATTTTTTCGAAAATTTTCGAAAAATCAAAAATGTGGGAAATCGTCCAAAACGCGCACAAAACGAAGAATTTTTGAAAAATTCTGTATTCAAAATTTTTGTCGAAAATGTCGTCCCAAGCCTTGAGAAGTCACTCGTCCCAAGTCTTGAGAAGTCACTCGTCCCAAGTCTTGAGAAGTCACTCGTCCCAAGTCTTGAGAAGTTCTTGTCCCAAGTCTTGAGAAGTCACTTGTCTGAAGTCTTGAGAAGTTCTTGTCCCAAGTCTTGAGATGTTCTTGTCCCAAGTCTTGAGAAGTCACTCGTCCCAAGTCTTGAGAAGTCACTTGTCCCAAGTCTTGAGAAGTTCTTGTCCCAAGTCTTGAGAAGTCACTCGTCCCAAGTCTTGAGAAGTCACTCGTCCCAAGTCTTGAGAAGTTCTTGTCCCAAGTCTTGAGAAGTCACTCGTCCCAAGTCTTGAGAAGTCACTTGTCCCAAGTCTTGAGAAGTTCTTGTCCCAAGTCTTGAGAAGTTCTTGTCCCAAGTCTTGAGAAGTTCTTGTCCCAAGTCTTCTCTGCTTGTTTAGGGCTGTGCCTTACCCGTCTTTGCTGAATTCAACATTTTTGTCGAAAATTTCGAAAATTCTTAGTTTTCTATGCGTTTCATGCCATTTGCAGCCATTTTTAATTTTTTTAAAATTCCGACAATTTTTGAAAATTTTCAAAGGGGTACCCCTTTGAGAAATTTCAATTTTTTCGAAAATTTTCGAAAAATCAAAAAACGTGGGAAATCGTCCAAAACGCGCACAAAACGAAGAATTTTTGAAAAATTCTGTATTCAAAATTTTTGTCGAAAATGTTGAAAATTTTCAGTTTTCTATGCGTTTCATGCCATTTGCAACCATTTTTAATTTTTTTAAAATTTCGACAATTTTTGAAAATTTTCAAAGGGGTACCCCTTTGAGAAATTTCAATTTTTTCGAAAATTTTCAACAAATCAAAAAACGTGGGAAATCGTCCAAAACGCGCACAAAACGAAGAATTTTTGAAAAATTCTGTATTCAAAATTTTTGTCGAAAATGTCGTCCCAAGCCTTGAGAAGTCACTCGTCCCAAGTCTTGAGAAGTCACTCGTCCCAAGTCTTGAGAAGTCACTCGTCCCAAGTCTTGAGAAGTTCTTGTCCCAAGTCTTGAGAAGTCACTTGTCTGAAGTCTTGAGAAGTTCTTGTCCCAAGTCTTGAGAAGTTCTTGTCCCAAGTCTTGAGAAGTTCTTGTCCCAAGTCTTGAGAAGTCACTCGTCCCAAGTCTTGAGAAGTCACTTGTCCCAAGTCTTGAGAAGTTCTTGTCCCAAGTCTTGAGAAGTCACTCGTCCCAAGTCTTGAGAAGTCACTTGTCCCAAGTCTTGAGAAGTTCTTGTCCCAAGTCTTGAGAAGTCACTCGTCCCAAGTCTTGAGAAGTCACTTGTCCCAAGTCTTGAGAAGTTCTTGTCCCAAGTCTTGAGAAGTTCTTGTCCCAAGTCTTCTCTGCTTGTTTAGGGCTGTGCCTTACCCGTCTTTGCTGAATTCAAAATTTTTGTCGAAAATTTCGAAAATTCTTAGTTTTCTATGCGTTTCATGCCATTTGCAGCCATTTTTAATTTTTTTAAAATTCCGACAATTTTTGAAAATTTTCAAAGGGGTACCCCTTTGAGAAATTTCAATTTTTTCGAAAATTTTCGAAAAATCAAAAAACGTGGGAAATCGTCCAAAACGCGCACAAAACGAAGAATTTTTGAAAAATTCTGTATTCAAAATTTTTGTCGAAAATGTTGAAAATTTTCAGTTTTCTATGCGTTTCATGCCATTTGCAACCATTTTTAATTTTTTTAAAATTTCGACAATTTTTGAAAATTTTCAAAGGGGTACCCCTTTGAGAAATTTCAATTTTTTCGAAAAATCAAAAAACGTGGGAAATCGTCCAAAACGCGCACAAAACTAAGAATTTTTGAAAAATTCTGTATTCAAAATTTTTGTCGAAAATGTCGTCCCAAGCCTTGAGAAGTCACTCGTCCCAAGTCTTGAGAAGTCACTCGTCCCAAGTCTTGAGAAGTTCTTGTCCCAAGTCTTGAGAAGTCACTTGTCTGAAGTCTTGAGAAGTTCTTGTCCCAAGTCTTGAGAAGTTCTTGTCCCAAGTCTTGAGAAGTCACTCGTCCCAAGTCTTGAGAAGTCACTTGTCCCAAGTCTTGAGAAGTTCTTGTCCCAAGTCTTGAGAAGTCACTCGTCCCAAGTCTTGAGAAGTCACTCGTCCCAAGTCTTGAGAAGTTCTTGTCCCAAGTCTTGAGAAGTCACTCGTCCCAAGTCTTGAGAAGTCAATTGTCCCAAGTCTTGAGAAGTTCTTGTCCCAAGTCTTGAGAAGTTCTTGTCCCAAGTCTTGAGAAGTTCTTGTCCCAAGTCTTCTCTGCTTGTTTAGGGCTGTGCCTTACCCGTCTTTGCTGAATTCAAAATTTTTGTCTAAAATTTCGAAAATTCTTAGTTTTCTATGCGTTTCATGCCATTTGCAGCCATTTTTAATTTTTTTAAAATTCCGGCAATTTTTGAAAATTTTCAAAGGGGTACCCCTTTGAGAAATTTCAATTTTTTCGAAAATTTTCGAAAAATCAAAAATGTGGGAAATCGTCCAAAACGCGCACAAAACGAAGAATTTTTGAAAAATTCTGTATTCAAAATTTTTGTCGAAAATGTCGTCCCAAGCCTTGAGAAGTCACTCGTCCCAAGTCTTGAGAAGTCACTCGTCCCAAGTCTTGAGAAGTCACTCGTCCCAAGTCTTGAGAAGTTCTTGTCCCAAGTCTTGAGAAGTCACTTGTCTGAAGTCTTGAGAAGTTCTTGTCCCAAGTCTTGAGATGTTCTTGTCCCAAGTCTTGAGAAGTCACTCGTCCCAAGTCTTGAGAAGTCACTTGTCCCAAGTCTTGAGAAGTTCTTGTCCCAAGTCTTGAGAAGTCACTCGTCCCAAGTCTTGAGAAGTCACTCGTCCCAAGTCTTGAGAAGTTCTTGTCCCAAGTCTTGAGAAGTCACTCGTCCCAAGTCTTGAGAAGTCACTTGTCCCAAGTCTTGAGAAGTTCTTGTCCCAAGTCTTGAGAAGTTCTTGTCCCAAGTCTTGAGAAGTTCTTGTCCCAAGTCTTCTCTGCTTGTTTAGGGCTGTGCCTTACCCGTCTTTGCTGAATTCAACATTTTTGTCGAAAATTTCGAAAATTCTTAGTTTTCTATGCGTTTCATGCCATTTGCAGCCATTTTTAATTTTTTTAAAATTCCGACAATTTTTGAAAATTTTCAAAGGGGTACCCCTTTGAGAAATTTCAATTTTTTCGAAAATTTTCGAAAAATCAAAAAACGTGGGAAATCGTCCAAAACGCGCACAAAACGAAGAATTTTTGAAAAATTCTGTATTCAAAATTTTTGTCGAAAATGTTGAAAATTTTCAGTTTTCTATGCGTTTCATGCCATTTGCAACCATTTTTAATTTTTTTAAAATTTCGACAATTTTTGAAAATTTTCAAAGGGGTACCCCTTTGAGAAATTTCAATTTTTTCGAAAAATCAAAAAACGTGGGAAATCGTCCAAAACGCGCACAAAACTAAGAATTTTTGAAAAATTCTGTATTCAAAATTTTTGTCGAAAATGTCGTCCCAAGCCTTGAGAAGTCACTCGTCCCAAGTCTTGAGAAGTCACTCGTCCCAAGTCTTGAGAAGTTCTTGTCCCAAGTCTTGAGAAGTCACTTGTCTGAAGTCTTGAGAAGTTCTTGTCCCAAGTCTTGAGAAGTTCTTGTCCCAAGTCTTGAGAAGTCACTCGTCCCAAGTCTTGAGAAGTCACTTGTCCCAAGTCTTGAGAAGTTCTTGTCCCAAGTCTTGAGAAGTCACTCGTCCCAAGTCTTGAGAAGTCACTCGTCCCAAGTCTTGAGAAGTTCTTGTCCCAAGTCTTGAGAAGTCACTCGTCCCAAGTCTTGAGAAGTCAATTGTCCCAAGTCTTGAGAAGTTCTTGTCCCAAGTCTTGAGAAGTTCTTGTCCCAAGTCTTCTCTGCTTGTTTAGGGCTGTGCCTTACCCGTCTTTGCTGAATTCAAAATTTTTGTCTAAAATTTCGAAAATTCTTAGTTTTCTATGCGTTTCATGCCATTTGCAGCCATTTTTAATTTTTTTAAAATTCCGGCAATTTTTGAAAATTTTCAAAGGGGTACCCCTTTGAGAAATTTCAATTTTTTCGAAAATTTTCGAAAAATCAAAAAACGTGGGAAATCGTCCAAAACGCGCACAAAACGAAGAATTTTTGAAAAATTCTGTATTCAAAATTTTTGTCGAAAATGTCGTCCCAAGCCTTGAGAAGTCACTCGTCCCAAGTCTTGAGAAGTCACTCGTCCCAAGTCTTGAGAAGTCACTCGTCCCAAGTCTTGAGAAGTTCTTGTCCCAAGTCTTGAGAAGTCACTTGTCTGAAGTCTTGAGAAGTTCTTGTCCCAAGTCTTGAGATGTTCTTGTCCCAAGTCTTGAGAAGTCACTCGTCCCAAGTCTTGAGAAGTCACTTGTCCCAAGTCTTGAGAAGTTCTTGTCCCAAGTCTTGAGAAGTCACTCGTCCCAAGTCTTGAGAAGTCACTCGTCCCAAGTCTTGAGAAGTTCTTGTCCCAAGTCTTGAGAAGTCACTCGTCCCAAGTCTTGAGAAGTCACTCGTCCCAAGTCTTGAGAAGTCACTTGTCCCAAGTCTTGAGAAGTTCTTGTCCCAAGTCTTGAGAAGTTCTTGTCCCAAGTCTTCTCTGCTTGTTTAGGGCTGTGCCTTACCCGTCTTTGCTGAATTCAACATTTTTGTCGAAAATTTCGAAAATTCTTAGTTTTCTATGCGTTTCATGCCATTTGCAGCCATTTTTAATTTTTTTAAAATTCCGACAATTTTTGAAAATTTTCAAAGGGGTACCCCTTTGAGAAATTTCAATTTTTTCGAAAATTTTCGAAAAATCAAAAAACGTGGGAAATCGTCCAAAACGCGCACAAAACGAAGAATTTTTGAAAAATTCTGTATTCTAAATTTTTGTCGAAAATGTCCCAAGCCTTGAGAAGTCACTCGTCCCAAGTCTTGAGAAGTCACTCGTCCCAAGTCTTGAGAAGTCACTCGTCCCAAGTCTTGAGAAGTTCTTGTCCCAAGTCTTGAGAAGTCACTTGTCTGAAGTCTTGAGAAGTTCTTGTCCCAAGTCTTGAGAAGTTCTTGTCCCAAGTCTTGAGAAGTTCTTGTCCCAAGTCTTGAGAAGTCTCTCGTCCCAAGTCTTGAGAAGTCACTTGTCCCAAGTCTTGAGAAGTTCTTGTCCCAAGTCTTGAGAAGTCACTCGTCCCAAGTCTTGAGAAGTCACTCGTCCCAAGTCTTGAGAGGTCACTCGTCCCAAGTCTTGAGAAGTTCTTGTCCCAAGTCTTGAGAAGTCACTTGTCTGAAGTCTTGAGTTCTTGTCCCAAGTCTTGAGAAGTTCTTGTCCCAAGTCTTGAGAAGTTCTTGTCCCAAGTCTTGAGAAGTCACTCGTCCCAAGTCTTGAGAAGTCACGCGTCCCAAGTCTTGAGAAGTCACTCGTCCCAAGTCTTGAGAAGTTCTTGTCCCAAGTCTTGAGAAGTCACTTGTCTGAAGTCTTGAGAAGTTCTTGTCCCAAGTCTTGAGATGTTCTTGTCCCAAGTCTTGAGAAGTCACTCGTCCCAAGTCTTGAGAAGTCACTTGTCCCAAATCTTGAGAAGTTCTTGTCCCAAGTCTTGAGAAGTCACTCGTCCCAAGTCTTGAGAAGTCACTCGTCCCAAGTCTTGAGAAGTTCTTGTCCCAAGTCTTGAGAAGTCACTCGTCCCAAGTCTTGAGAAGTCACTCGTCCCAAGTCTTGAGAAGTCACTTGTCCCAAGTCTTGAGAAGTTCTTGTCCCAAGTCTTGAGAAGTTCTTGTCCCAAGTCTTCTCTGCTTGTTTAGGGCTGTGCCTTACCCGTCTTTGCTGAATTCAACATTTTTGTCGAAAATTTCGAAAATTCTTAGTTTTCTATGCGTTTCATGCCATTTGCAGCCATTTTTAATTTTTTTAAAATTCCGACAATTTTTGAAAATTTTCAAAGGGGTACCCCTTTGAGAAATTTCAATTTTTTCGAAAATTTTCGAAAAATCAAAAAACGTGGGAAATCGTCCAAAACGCGCACAAAACGAAGAATTTTTGAAAAATTCTGTATTCTAAATTTTTGTCGAAAATGTCCCAAGCCTTGAGAAGTCACTCGTCCCAAGTCTTGAGAAGTCACTCGTCCCAAGTCTTGAGAAGTCACTCGTCCCAAGTCTTGAGAAGTTCTTGTCCCAAGTCTTGAGAAGTCACTTGTCTGAAGTCTTGAGAAGTTCTTGTCCCAAGTCTTGAGAAGTTCTTGTCCCAAGTCTTGAGAAGTTCTTGTCCCAAGTCTTGAGAAGTCTCTCGTCCCAAGTCTTGAGAAGTCACTTGTCCCAAGTCTTGAGAAGTTCTTGTCCCAAGTCTTGAGAAGTCACTCGTCCCAAGTCTTGAGAAGTCACTCGTCCCAAGTCTTGAGAGGTCACTCGTCCCAAGTCTTGAGAAGTTCTTGTCCCAAGTCTTGAGAAGTCACTTGTCTGAAGTCTTGAGTTCTTGTCCCAAGTCTTGAGAAGTTCTTGTCCCAAGTCTTGAGAAGTTCTTGTCCCAAGTCTTGAGAAGTCACTCGTCCCAAGTCTTGAGAAGTCACTTGTCCCAAGTCTTGAGAAGTTCTTGTCCCAAGTCTTGAGAAGTCACTCGTCCCAAGTCTTGAGAAGTCACTTGTCCCAAGTCTTGAGAAGTTCTTGTCCCAAGTCTTGAGAAGTCACTCGTCCCAAGTCTTGAGAAGTCACTTGTCCCAAGTCTTGAGAAGTTCTTGTCCCAAGTCTTGAGAAGTTCTTGTCCCAAGTCTTGAGAAGTTCTTGTCCCAAGTCTTCTCTGCTTGTTTAGGGCTGTGCCTTAAACGTCTTTGCTGAATTCAAAATTTTTGTCGAAAATTTCGAAAATTCTTAGTTTTCTATGCGTTTCATGCCATTTGCAGCCATTTTTAATTTTTTTAAAATTCCGACAATTTTTGAAAATTTTCAATTTGAGAAATTTCAATTTTTTCGAAAATTTTCGAAAAATCAAAAAACGTGGGAAATCGTCCAAAACGCGCACAAAACGAAGAATTTTTGAAAAATTCTGTATTCAAAATTTTTGTCGAAAATGTTGAAAATTTTCAGTTTTCTATGCGTTTCATGCCATTTGCAGCCATTTTTAATTTTTTTAAAATTCCGACAATTTTTGAAAATTTTCAAAGGGGTACCCCTTTGAGAAATTTCAATTTTTTCGAAAATTTTCGAAAAATCAAAAAACGTGGGAAATCGTCCAAAACGCGCACAAAACGAAGAATTTTTGAAAAATTCTGTATTCAAAATTTTTGTCGAAAATGTTGAAAATTTTCAGTTTTCTATGCGTTTCATGCCATTTGCAACCATTTTTAATTTTTTTAAAATTTCGACAATTTTTGAAAATTTTCAAAGGGGTACCCCTTTGAGAAATTTCAATTTTTTCGAAAATTTTCAACAAATCAAAAAACGTGGGAAATCGTCCAAAACGCGCACAAAACGAAGAATTTTTGAAAAATTCTGTATTCAAAATTTTTGTCGAAAATGTCGTCCCAAGCCTTGAGAAGTCACTCGTCCCAAGTCTTGAGAAGTCACTCGTCCCAAGTCTTGAGAAGTCACTCGTCCCAAGTCTTGAGAAGTTCTTGTCCCAAGTCTTGAGAAGTCACTTGTCTGAAGTCTTGAGAAGTTCTTGTCCCAAGTCTTGAGAAGTTCTTGTCCCAAGTCTTGAGAAGTTCTTGTCCCAAGTCTTGAGAAGTCACTCGTCCCAAGTCTTGAGAAGTCACTTGTCCCAAGTCTTGAGAAGTTCTTGTCCCAAGTCTTGAGAAGTCACTCGTCCCAAGTCTTGAGAAGTCACTTGTCCCAAGTCTTGAGAAGTTCTTGTCCCAAGTCTTGAGAAGTCACTCGTCCCAAGTCTTGAGAAGTCACTTGTCCCAAGTCTTGAGAAGTTCTTGTCCCAAGTCTTGAGAAGTTCTTGTCCCAAGTCTTCTCTGCTTGTTTAGGGCTGTGCCTTACCCGTCTTTGCTGAATTCAAAATTTTTGTCGAAAATTTCGAAAATTCTTAGTTTTCTATGCGTTTCATGCCATTTGCAGCCATTTTTAATTTTTTTAAAATTCCGACAATTTTTGAAAATCTTCAAAGGGGTACCCCTTTGAGAAATTTCAATTTTTTCGAAAATTTTCGAAAAATCAAAAAACGTGGGAAATCGTCCAAAACGCGCACAAAACGAAGAATTTTTGAAAAATTCTGTATTCAAAATTTTTGTCGAAAATGTTGAAAATTTTCAGTTTTCTATTCGTTTCATGCCATTTGCAACCATTTTTAATTTTTTTAAAATTTCGACAATTTTTGAAAATTTTCAAAGGGGTACCCCTTTGAGAAATTTCAATTTTTTCGAAAATTTTCGAAAAATCAAAAAACGTGGGAAATCGTCCAAAACGCGCACAAAACGAAGAATTTTTGAAAAATTCTGTATTCAAAATTTTTGTCGAAAATGTCGTCCCAAGCCTTGAGAAGTCACTCGTCCCAAGTCTTGAGAAGTCACTCGTCCCAAGTCTTGAGAAGTCACTCGTCCCAAGTCTTGAGAAGTTCTTGTCCCAAGTCTTGAGAAGTCACTTGTCTGAAGTCTTGAGAAGTTCTTGTCCCAAGTCTTGAGAAGTTCTTGTCCCAAGTCTTGAGAAGTTCTTGTCCCAAGTCTTGAGAAGTCACTCGTCCCAAGTCTTGAGAAGTCACTTGTCCCAAGTCTTGAGAAGTTCTTGTCCCAAGTCTTGAGAAGTCACTCGTCCCAAGTCTTGAGAAGTCACTTGTCCCAAGTCTTGAGAAGTTCTTGTCCCAAGTCTTGAGAAGTCACTCGTCCCAAGTCTTGAGAAGTCACTTGTCCCAAGTCTTGAGAAGTTCTTGTCCCAAGTCTTGAGAAGTTCTTGTCCCAAGTCTTCTCTGCTTGTTTAGGGCTGTGCCTTACCCGTCTTTGCTGAATTCAAAATTTTTGTCGAAAATTTCGAAAATTCTTAGTTTTCTATGCGTTTCATGCCATTTGCAGCCATTTTTAATTTTTTTAAAATTCCGACAATTTTTGAAAATTTTCAAAGGGGTACCCCTTTGAGAAATTTCAATTTTTTCGAAAATTTTCGAAAAATCAAAAAAAGTGGGAAATCGTCCAAAACGCGCACAAAACGAAGAATTTTTGAAAAATTCTGTATTCTAAATTTTTGTCGAAAATGTCCCAAGCCTTGAGAAGTCACTCGTCCCAAGTCTTGAGAAGTCACTCGTCCCAAGTCTTGAGAAGTCACTCGTCCCAAGTCTTGAGAAGTTCTTGTCCCAAGTCTTGAGAAGTCACTTGTCTGAAGTCTTGAGAAGTTCTTGTCCCAAGTCTTGAGAAGTTCTTGTCCCAAGTCTTGAGAAGTTCTTGTCCCAAGTCTTGAGAAGTCTCTCGTCCCAAGTCTTGAGAAGTCACTTGTCCGAAGTCTTGAGAAGTTCTTGTCCCAAGTCTTGAGAAGTCACTCGTCCCAAGTCTTGAGAAGTCACTCGTCCCAAGTCTTGAGAGGTCACTCGTCCCAAGTCTTGAGAAGTTCTTGTCCCAAGTCTTGAGAAGTTCTTGTCCCAAGTCTTGAGAAGTTCTTGTCCCAAGTCTTCTCTGCTTGTTTAGGGCTGTGCCTTACCCGTCTTTGCTGAATTCAACATTTTTGTCGAAAATTTCGAAAATTCTTAGTTTTCTATGCGTTTCATGCCATTTGCAGCCATTTTTAATTTTTTTAAAATTCCGACAATTTTTGAAAATTTTCAAAGGGGTACCCCTTTGAGAAATTTCAATTTTTTCGAAAATTTTCGAAAAATCAAAAAACGTGGGAAATCGTCCAAAACGCGCACAAAACGAAGAATTTTTGAAAAATTCTGTATTCAAAATTTCTGTCGAAAATGTTGAAAATTTTCAGTTTTCTATGCGTTTCATGCCATTTGCAACCATTTTTAATTTTTTTAAAATTTCGACAATTTTTGAAAATTTTCAAAGGGGTACCCCTTTGAGAAATTTCAATTTTTTCGAAAAATCAAAAAACGTGGGAAATCGTCCAAAACGCGCACAAAACTAAGAATTTTTGAAAAATTCTGTATTCAAAATTTTTGTCGAAAATGTCGTCCCAAGCCTTGAGAAGTCACTCGTCCCAAGTCTTGAGAAGTCACTCGTCCCAAGTCTTGAGAAGTTCTTGTCCCAAGTCTTGAGAAGTCACTTGTCTGAAGTCTTGAGAAGTTCTTGTCCCAAGTCTTGAGAAGTTCTTGTCCCAAGTCTTGAGAAGTCACTCGTCCCAAGTCTTGAGAAGTCACTTGTCCCAAGTCTTGAGAAGTTCTTGTCCCAAGTCTTGAGAAGTCACTCGTCCCAAGTCTTGAGAAGTCACTCGTCCCAAGTCTTGAGAAGTTCTTGTCCCAAGTCTTGAGAAGTCACTCGTCCCAAGTCTTGAGAAGTCAATTGTCCCAAGTCTTGAGAAGTTCTTGTCCCAAGTCTTGAGAAGTTCTTGTCCCAAGTCTTCTCTGCTTGTTTAGGGCTGTGCCTTACCCGTCTTTGCTGAATTCAAAATTTTTGTCTAAAATTTCGAAAATTCTTAGTTTTCTATGCGTTTCATGCCATTTGCAGCCATTTTTAATTTTTTTAAAATTCCGGCAATTTTTGAAAATTTTCAAAGGGGTACCCCTTTGAGAAATTTCAATTTTTTCGAAAATTTTCGAAAAATCAAAAAACGTGGGAAATCGTCCAAAACGCGCACAAAACGAAGAATTTTTGAAAAATTCTGTATTCAAAATTTTTGTCGAAAATGTCGTCCCAAGCCTTGAGAAGTCACTCGTCCCAAGTCTTGAGAAGTCACTCGTCCCAAGTCTTGAGAAGTCACTCGTCCCAAGTCTTGAGAAGTTCTTGTCCCAAGTCTTGAGAAGTCACTTGTCTGAAGTCTTGAGAAGTTCTTGTCCCAAGTCTTGAGATGTTCTTGTCCCAAGTCTTGAGAAGTCACTCGTTCCAAGTCTTGAGAAGTCACTTGTCCCAAGTCTTGAGAAGTTCTTGTCCCAAGTCTTGAGAAGTCACTCGTCCCAAGTCTTGAGAAGTCACTCGTCCCAAGTCTTGAGAAGTTCTTGTCCCAAGTCTTGAGAAGTCACTCGTCCCAAGTCTTGAGAAGTCACTCGTCCCAAGTCTTGAGAAGTCACTTGTCCCAAGTCTTGAGAAGTTCTTGTCCCAAGTCTTGAGAAGTTCTTGTCCCAAGTCTTCTCTGCTTGTTTAGGGCTGTGCCTTACCCGTCTTTGCTGAATTCAACATTTTTGTCGAAAATTTCGAAAATTCTTAGTTTTCTATGCGTTTCATGCCATTTGCAGCCATTTTTAATTTTTTTAAAATTCCGACAATTTTTGAAAATTTTCAAAGGGGTACCCCTTTGAGAAATTTCAATTTTTTCGAAAATTTTCGAAAAATCAAAAAACGTGGGAAATCGTCCAAAACGCGCACAAAACGAAGAATTTTTGAAAAATTCTGTATTCTAAATTTTTGTCGAAAATGTCCCAAGCCTTGAGAAGTCACTCGTCCCAAGTCTTGAGAAGTCACTCGTCCCAAGTCTTGAGAAGTCACTCGTCCCAAGTCTTGAGAAGTTCTTGTCCCAAGTCTTGAGAAGTCACTTGTCTGAAGTCTTGAGAAGTTCTTGTCCCAAGTCTTGAGAAGTTCTTGTCCCAAGTCTTGAGAAGTTCTTGTCCCAAGTCTTGAGAAGTCTCTCGTCCCAAGTCTTGAGAAGTCACTTGTCCCAAGTCTTGAGAAGTTCTTGTCCCAAGTCTTGAGAAGTCACTCGTCCCAAGTCTTGAGAAGTCACTCGTCCCAAGTCTGGAGAGGTCACTCGTCCCAAGTCTTGAGAAGTTCTTGTCCCAAGTCTTGAGAAGTCACTTGTCTGAAGTCTTGAGTTCTTGTCCCAAGTCTTGAGAAGTTCTTGTCCCAAGTCTTGAGAAGTTCTTGTCCCAAGTCTTGAGAAGTCACTCGTCCCAAGTCTTGAGAAGTCACTTGTCCCAAGTCTTGAGAAGTTCTTGTCCCAAGTCTTGAGAAGTCACTCGTCCCAAGTCTTGAGAAGTCACTCGTCCCAAGTCTTGAGAAGTCACTTGTCCCAAGTCTTGAGAAGTTCTTGTCCCAAGTCTTGAGAAGTCACTCGTCCCAAGTCTTGAGAAGTCACTCGTCCCAAGTCTTGAGAAGTTCTTGTCCCAAGTCTTGAGAAGTCACTCGTCCCAAGTCTTGAGAAGTCAATTGTCCCAAGTCTTGAGAAGTTCTTGTCCCAAGTCTTGAGAAGTTCTTGTCCCAAGTCTTGAGAAGTTCTTGTCCCAAGTCTTCTCTGCTTGTTTAGGGCTGTGCCTTACCCGTCTTTGCTGAATTCAAAATTTTTGTCTAAAATTTCGAAAATTCTTAGTTTTCTATGCGTTTCATGCCATTTGCAGCCATTTTTAATTTTTTTAAAATTCCGGCAATTTTTGAAAATTTTCAAAGGGGTACCCCTTTGAGAAATTTCAATTTTTTCGAAAATTTTCGAAAAATCAAAAAACGTGGGAAATCGTCCAAAACGCGCACAAAACGAAGAATTTTTGAAAAATTCTGTATTCAAAATTTTTGTCGAAAATGTCGTCCCAAGCCTTGAGAAGTCACTCGTCCCAAGTCTTGAGAAGTCACTCGTCCCAAGTCTTGAGAAGTCACTCGTCCCAAGTCTTGAGAAGTTCTTGTCCCAAGTCTTGAGAAGTCACTTGTCTGAAGTCTTGAGAAGTTCTTGTCCCAAGTCTTGAGATGTTCTTGTCCCAAGTCTTGAGAAGTCACTCGTCCCAAGTCTTGAGAAGTCACTTGTCCCAAATCTTGAGAAGTTCTTGTCCCAAGTCTTGAGAAGTCACTCGTCCCAAGTCTTGAGAAGTCACTCGTCCCAAGTCTTGAGAAGTTCTTGTCCCAAGTCTTGAGAAGTCACTCGTCCCAAGTCTTGAGAAGTCACTCGTCCCAAGTCTTGAGAAGTCACTTGTCCCAAGTCTTGAGAAGTTCTTGTCCCAAGTCTTGAGAAGTTCTTGTCCCAAGTCTTCTCTGCTTGTTTAGGGCTGTGCCTTACCCGTCTTTGCTGAATTCAACATTTTTGTCGAAAATTTCGAAAATTCTTAGTTTTCTATGCGTTTCATGCCATTTGCAGCCATTTTTAATTTTTTTAAAATTCCGACAATTTTTGAAAATTTTCAAAGGGGTACCCCTTTGAGAAATTTCAATTTTTTCGAAAATTTTCGAAAAATCAAAAAACGTGGGAAATCGTCCAAAACGCGCACAAAACGAAGAATTTTTGAAAAATTCTGTATTCTAAATTTTTGTCGAAAATGTCCCAAGCCTTGAGAAGTCACTCGTCCCAAGTCTTGAGAAGTCACTCGTCCCAAGTCTTGAGAAGTCACTCGTCCCAAGTCTTGAGAAGTTCTTGTCCCAAGTCTTGAGAAGTCACTTGTCTGAAGTCTTGAGAAGTTCTTGTCCCAAGTCTTGAGAAGTTCTTGTCCCAAGTCTTGAGAAGTTCTTGTCCCAAGTCTTGAGAAGTCTCTCGTCCCAAGTCTTGAGAAGTCACTTGTCCCAAGTCTTGAGAAGTTCTTGTCCCAAGTCTTGAGAAGTCACTCGTCCCAAGTCTTGAGAAGTCACTCGTCCCAAGTCTTGAGAGGTCACTCGTCCCAAGTCTTGAGAAGTTCTTGTCCCAAGTCTTGAGAAGTCACTTGTCTGAAGTCTTGAGTTCTTGTCCCAAGTCTTGAGAAGTTCTTGTCCCAAGTCTTGAGAAGTTCTTGTCCCAAGTCTTGAGAAGTCACTTGTCCCAAGTCTTGAGAAGTTCTTGTCCCAAGTCTTGAGAAGTCACTCGTCCCAAGTCTTGAGAAGTCACTTGTCCCAAGTCTTGAGAAGTTCTTGTCCCAAGTCTTGAGAAGTCACTCGTCCCAAGTCTTGAGAAGTCACTCGTCCCAAGTCTTGAGAAGTCACTCGTCCCAAGTCTTGAGAAGTTCTTGTCCCAAGTCTTGAGAAGTCACTCGTCCCAAGTCTTGAGAAGTCACTCGTCCCAAGTCTTGAGAAGTCACTTGTCCCAAGTCTTGAGAAGTTCTTGTCCCAAGTCTTGAGAAGTTCTTGTCCCAAGTCTTCTCTGCTTGTTTAGGGCTGTGCCTTACCCGTCTTTGCTGAATTCAACATTTTTGTCGAAAATTTCGAAAATTCTTAGTTTTCTATGCGTTTCATGCCATTTGCAGCCATTTTTAATTTTTTTAAAATTCCGACAATTTTTGAAAATTTTCAAAGGGGTACCCCTTTGAGAAATTTCAATTTTTTCGAAAATTTTCGAAAAATCAAAAAACGTGGGAAATCGTCCAAAACGCGCACAAAACGAAGAATTTTTGAAAAATTCTGTATTCTAAATTTTTGTCGAAAATGTCCCAAGCCTTGAGAAGTCACTCGTCCCAAGTCTTGAGAAGTCACTCGTCCCAAGTCTTGAGAAGTCACTCGTCCCAAGTCTTGAGAAGTTCTTGTCCCAAGTCTTGAGAAGTCACTTGTCTGAAGTCTTGAGAAGTTCTTGTCCCAAGTCTTGAGAAGTTCTTGTCCCAAGTCTTGAGAAGTTCTTGTCCCAAGTCTTGAGAAGTCTCTCGTCCCAAGTCTTGAGAAGTCACTTGTCCCAAGTCTTGAGAAGTTCTTGTCCCAAGTCTTGAGAAGTCACTCGTCCCAAGTCTTGAGAAGTCACTCGTCCCAAGTCTTGAGAGGTCACTCGTCCCAAGTCTTGAGAAGTTCTTGTCCCAAGTCTTGAGAAGTCACTTGTCTGAAGTCTTGAGTTCTTGTCCCAAGTCTTGAGAAGTTCTTGTCCCAAGTCTTGAGAAGTTCTTGTCCCAAGTCTTGAGAAGTCACTCGTCCCAAGTCTTGAGAAGTCACGCGTCCCAAGTCTTGAGAAGTCACTCGTCCCAAGTCTTGAGAAGTTCTTGTCCCAAGTCTTGAGAAGTCACTTGTCTGAAGTCTTGAGAAGTTCTTGTCCCAAGTCTTGAGATGTTCTTGTCCCAAGTCTTGAGAAGTCACTCGTCCCAAGTCTTGAGAAGTCACTTGTCCCAAATCTTGAGAAGTTCTTGTCCCAAGTCTTGAGAAGTCACTCGTCCCAAGTCTTGAGAAGTCACTCGTCCCAAGTCTTGAGAAGTTCTTGTCCCAAGTCTTGAGAAGTCACTCGTCCCAAGTCTTGAGAAGTCACTCGTCCCAAGTCTTGAGAAGTCACTTGTCCCAAGTCTTGAGAAGTTCTTGTCCCAAGTCTTGAGAAGTTCTTGTCCCAAGTCTTCTCTGCTTGTTTAGGGCTGTGCCTTACCCGTCTTTGCTGAATTCAAAATTTTTGTCGAAAATTTCGAAAATTCTTAGTTTTCTATGCGTTTCATGCCATTTGCAGCCATTTTTAATTTTTTTAAAATTCCGACAATTTTTGAAAATTTTCAAAGGGGTACCCCTTTGAGAAATTTCAATTTTTTCGAAAATTTTCGAAAAATCAAAAAACGTGGGAAATCGTCCAAAACGCGCACAAAACGAAGAATTTTTGAAAAATTCTGTATTCAAAATTTTTGTCGAAAATGTTGAAAATTTTCAGTTTTCTATGCGTTTCATGCCATTTGCAGCCATTTTTAATTTTTTTAAAATTCCGACAATTTTTGAAAATTTTCAAAGGGGTACCCCTTTGAGAAATTTCAATTTTTTCGAAAATTTTCGAAAAATCAAAAAACGTGGGAAATCGTCCAAAACGCGCACAAAACGAAGAATTTTTGAAAAATTCTGTATTCAAAATTTTTGTCGAAAATGTTGAAAATTTTCAGTTTTCTATGCGTTTCATGCCATTTGCAACCATTTTTAATTTTTTTAAAATTTCGACAATTTTTGAAAATTTTCAAAGGGGTACCCCTTTGAGAAATTTCAATTTTTTCGAAAATTTTCAACAAATCAAAAAACGTGGGAAATCGTCCAAAACGCGCACAAAACGAAGAATTTTTGAAAAATTCTGTATTCAAAATTTTTGTCGAAAATGTCGTCCCAAGCCTTGAGAAGTCACTCGTCCCAAGTCTTGAGAAGTCACTCGTCCCAAGTCTTGAGAAGTCACTCGTCCCAAGTCTTGAGAAGTTCTTGTCCCAAGTCTTGAGAAGTCACTTGTCTGAAGTCTTGAGAAGTTCTTGTCCCAAGTCTTGAGAAGTTCTTGTCCCAAGTCTTGAGAAGTTCTTGTCCCAAGTCTTGAGAAGTCACTCGTCCCAAGTCTTGAGAAGTCACTTGTCCCAAGTCTTGAGAAGTTCTTGTCCCAAGTCTTGAGAAGTCACTCGTCCCAAGTCTTGAGAAGTCACTTGTCCCAAGTCTTGAGAAGTTCTTGTCCCAAGTCTTGAGAAGTCACTCGTCCCAAGTCTTGAGAAGTCACTTGTCCCAAGTCTTGAGAAGTTCTTGTCCCAAGTCTTGAGAAGTTCTTGTCCCAAGTCTTCTCTGCTTGTTTAGGGCTGTGCCTTACCCGTCTTTGCTGAATTCAAAATTTTTGTCGAAAATTTCGAAAATTCTTAGTTTTCTATGCGTTTCATGCCATTTGCAGCCATTTTTAATTTTTTTAAAATTCCGACAATTTTTGAAAATCTTCAAAGGGGTACCCCTTTGAGAAATTTCAATTTTTTCGAAAATTTTCGAAAAATCAAAAAACGTGGGAAATCGTCCAAAACGCGCACAAAACGAAGAATTTTTGAAAAATTCTGTATTCAAAATTTTTGTCGAAAATGTTGAAAATTTTCAGTTTTCTATTCGTTTCATGCCATTTGCAACCATTTTTAATTTTTTTAAAATTTCGACAATTTTTGAAAATTTTCAAAGGGGTACCCCTTTCAGAAATTTCAATTTTTTCGAAAATTTTCGAAAAATCAAAAAACGTGGGAAATCGTCCAAAACGCGCACAAAACGAAGAATTTTTGAAAAATTCTGTATTCAAAATTTTTGTCGAAAATGTCGTCCCAAGCCTTGAGAAGTCACTCGTCCCAAGTCTTGAGAAGTCACTCGTCCCAAGTCTTGAGAAGTCACTCGTCCCAAGTCTTGAGAAGTTCTTGTCCCAAGTCTTGAGAAGTCACTTGTCTGAAGTCTTGAGAAGTTCTTGTCCCAAGTCTTGAGAAGTTCTTGTCCCAAGTCTTGAGAAGTTCTTGTCCCAAGTCTTGAGAAGTCACTCGTCCCAAGTCTTGAGAAGTCACTTGTCCCAAGTCTTGAGAAGTTCTTGTCCCAAGTCTTGAGAAGTCACTCGTCCCAAGTCTTGAGAAGTCACTTGTCCCAAATCTTGAGAAGTTCTTGTCCCAAGTCTTGAGAAGTCACTCGTCCCAAGTCTTGAGAAGTCACTCGTCCCAAGTCTTGAGAAGTTCTTGTCCCAAGTCTTGAGAAGTCACTTGTCTGAAGTCTTGAGAAGTTCTTGTCCCAAGTCTTGAGATGTTCTTGTCCCAAGTCTTGAGAAGTCACTCGTCCCAAGTCTTGAGAAGTCACTTGTCCCAAATCTTGAGAAGTTCTTGTCCCAAGTCTTGAGAAGTCACTCGTCCCAAGTCTTGAGAAGTCACTCGTCCCAAGTCTTGAGAAGTTCTTGTCCCAAGTCTTGAGAAGTCACTTGTCTGAAGTCTTGAGAAGTTCTTGTCCCAAGTCTTGAGATGTTCTTGTCCCAAGTCTTGAGAAGTCACTCGTCCCAAGTCTTGAGAAGTCACTTGTCCCAAATCTTGAGAAGTTCTTGTCCCAAGTCTTGAGAAGTCACTCGTCCCAAGTCTTGAGAAGTCACTCGTCCCAAGTCTTGAGAAGTTCTTGTCCCAAGTCTTGAGAAGTCACTCGTCCCAAGTCTTGAGAAGTCACTCGTCCCAAGTCTTGAGAAGTCACTTGTCCCAAGTCTTGAGAAGTTCTTGTCCCAAGTCTTGAGAAGTTCTTGTCCCAAGTCTTCTCTGCTTGTTTAGGGCTGTGCCTTACCCGTCTTTGCTGAATTCAACATTTTTGTCGAAAATTTCGAAAATTCTTAGTTTTCTATGCGTTTCATGCCATTTGCAGCCATTTTTAATTTTTTTAAAATTCCGACAATTTTTGAAAATTTTCAAAGGGGTACCCCTTTGAGAAATTTCAATTTTTTCGAAAATTTTCGAAAAATCAAAAAACGTGGGAAATCGTCCAAAACGCGCACAAAACGAAGAATTTTTGAAAAATTCTGTATTCTAAATTTTTGTCGAAAATGTCCCAAGCCTTGAGAAGTCACTCGTCCCAAGTCTTGAGAAGTCACTCGTCCCAAGTCTTGAGAAGTCACTCGTCCCAAGTCTTGAGAAGTTCTTGTCCCAAGTCTTGAGAAGTCACTTGTCTGAAGTCTTGAGAAGTTCTTGTCCCAAGTCTTGAGAAGTTCTTGTCCCAAGTCTTGAGAAGTTCTTGTCCCAAGTCTTGAGAAGTCTCTCGTCCCAAGTCTTGAGAAGTCACTTGTCCCAAGTCTTGAGAAGTTCTTGTCCCAAGTCTTGAGAAGTCACTCGTCCCAAGTCTTGAGAAGTCACTCGTCCCAAGTCTTGAGAGGTCACTCGTCCCAAGTCTTGAGAAGTTCTTGTCCCAAGTCTTGAGAAGTCACTTGTCTGAAGTCTTGAGTTCTTGTCCCAAGTCTTGAGAAGTTCTTGTCCCAAGTCTTGAGAAGTTCTTGTCCCAAGTCTTGAGAAGTCACTTGTCCCAAGTCTTGAGAAGTTCTTGTCCCAAGTCTTGAGAAGTCACTCGTCCCAAGTCTTGAGAAGTCACTTGTCCCAAGTCTTGAGAAGTTCTTGTCCCAAGTCTTGAGAAGTCACTCGTCCCAAGTCTTGAGAAGTCACTCGTCCCAAGTCTTGAGAAGTCACTCGTCCCAAGTCTTGAGAAGTTCTTGTCCCAAGTCTTGAGAAGTCACTCGTCCCAAGTCTTGAGAAGTCACTCGTCCCAAGTCTTGAGAAGTCACTTGTCCCAAGTCTTGAGAAGTTCTTGTCCCAAGTCTTGAGAAGTTCTTGTCCCAAGTCTTCTCTGCTTGTTTAGGGCTGTGCCTTACCCGTCTTTGCTGAATTCAACATTTTTGTCGAAAATTTCGAAAATTCTTAGTTTTCTATGCGTTTCATGCCATTTGCAGCCATTTTTAATTTTTTTAAAATTCCGACAATTTTTGAAAATTTTCAAAGGGGTACCCCTTTGAGAAATTTCAATTTTTTCGAAAATTTTCGAAAAATCAAAAAACGTGGGAAATCGTCCAAAACGCGCACAAAACGAAGAATTTTTGAAAAATTCTGTATTCTAAATTTTTGTCGAAAATGTCCCAAGCCTTGAGAAGTCACTCGTCCCAAGTCTTGAGAAGTCACTCGTCCCAAGTCTTGAGAAGTCACTCGTCCCAAGTCTTGAGAAGTTCTTGTCCCAAGTCTTGAGAAGTCACTTGTCTGAAGTCTTGAGAAGTTCTTGTCCCAAGTCTTGAGAAGTTCTTGTCCCAAGTCTTGAGAAGTTCTTGTCCCAAGTCTTGAGAAGTCTCTCGTCCCAAGTCTTGAGAAGTCACTTGTCCCAAGTCTTGAGAAGTTCTTGTCCCAAGTCTTGAGAAGTCACTCGTCCCAAGTCTTGAGAAGTCACTCGTCCCAAGTCTTGAGAGGTCACTCGTCCCAAGTCTTGAGAAGTTCTTGTCCCAAGTCTTGAGAAGTCACTTGTCTGAAGTCTTGAGTTCTTGTCCCAAGTCTTGAGAAGTTCTTGTCCCAAGTCTTGAGAAGTTCTTGTCCCAAGTCTTGAGAAGTCACTCGTCCCAAGTCTTGAGAAGTCACGCGTCCCAAGTCTTGAGAAGTCACTCGTCCCAAGTCTTGAGAAGTTCTTGTCCCAAGTCTTGAGAAGTCACTTGTCTGAAGTCTTGAGAAGTTCTTGTCCCAAGTCTTGAGATGTTCTTGTCCCAAGTCTTGAGAAGTCACTCGTCCCAAGTCTTGAGAAGTCACTTGTCCCAAATCTTGAGAAGTTCTTGTCCCAAGTCTTGAGAAGTCACTCGTCCCAAGTCTTGAGAAGTCACTCGTCCCAAGTCTTGAGAAGTTCTTGTCCCAAGTCTTGAGAAGTCACTCGTCCCAAGTCTTGAGAAGTCACTCGTCCCAAGTCTTGAGAAGTCACTTGTCCCAAGTCTTGAGAAGTTCTTGTCCCAAGTCTTGAGAAGTTCTTGTCCCAAGTCTTCTCTGCTTGTTTAGGGCTGTGCCTTACCCGTCTTTGCTGAATTCAAAATTTTTGTCGAAAATTTCGAAAATTCTTAGTTTTCTATGCGTTTCATGCCATTTGCAGCCATTTTTAATTTTTTTAAAATTCCGACAATTTTTGAAAATTTTCAAAGGGGTACCCCTTTGAGAAATTTCAATTTTTTCGAAAATTTTCGAAAAATCAAAAAACGTGGGAAATCGTCCAAAACGCGCACAAAACGAAGAATTTTTGAAAAATTCTGTATTCAAAATTTTTGTCGAAAATGTTGAAAATTTTCAGTTTTCTATGCGTTTCATGCCATTTGCAGCCATTTTTAATTTTTTTAAAATTCCGACAATTTTTGAAAATTTTCAAAGGGGTACCCCTTTGAGAAATTTCAATTTTTTCGAAAATTTTCGAAAAATCAAAAAACGTGGGAAATCGTCCAAAACGCGCACAAAACGAAGAATTTTTGAAAAATTCTGTATTCAAAATTTTTGTCGAAAATGTTGAAAATTTTCAGTTTCTATGCGTTTCATGCCATTTGCAGCCATTTTTAATTTTTTTAAAATTCCGACAATTTTTGAAAATTTTCAAAGGGGTACCCCTTTGAGAAATTTCAATTTTTTCGAAAATTTTCGAAAAATCAAAAAAAGTGGGAAATCGTCCAAAACGCGCACAAAACGAAGAATTTTTGAAAAATTCTGTATTCTAAATTTTTGTCGAAAATGTCCCAAGCCTTGAGAAGTCACTCGTCCCAAGTCTTGAGAAGTCACTCGTCCCAAGTCTTGAGAAGTCACTCGTCCCAAGTCTTGAGAAGTTCTTGTCCCAAGTCTTGAGAAGTCACTTGTCTGAAGTCTTGAGAAGTTCTTGTCCCAAGTCTTGAGAAGTTCTTGTCCCAAGTCTTGAGAAGTTCTTGTCCCAAGTCTTGAGAAGTCTCTCGTCCCAAGTCTTGAGAAGTCACTTGTCCGAAGTCTTGAGAAGTTCTTGTCCCAAGTCTTGAGAAGTCACTCGTCCCAAGTCTTGAGAAGTCACTCGTCCCAAGTCTTGAGAGGTCACTCGTCCCAAGTCTTGAGAAGTTCTTGTCCCAAGTCTTGAGAAGTTCTTGTCCCAAGTCTTGAGAAGTTCTTGTCCCAAGTCTTCTCTGCTTGTTTAGGGCTGTGCCTTACCCGTCTTTGCTGAATTCAACATTTTTGTCGAAAATTTCGAAAATTCTTAGTTTTCTATGCGTTTCATGCCATTTGCAGCCATTTTTAATTTTTTTAAAATTCCGACAATTTTTGAAAATTTTCAAAGGGGTACCCCTTTGAGAAATTTCAATTTTTTCGAAAATTTTCGAAAAATCAAAAAACGTGGGAAATCGTCCAAAACGCGCACAAAACGAAGAATTTTTGAAAAATTCTGTATTCAAAATTTCTGTCGAAAATGTTGAAAATTTTCAGTTTTCTATGCGTTTCATGCCATTTGCAACCATTTTTAATTTTTTTAAAATTTCGACAATTTTTGAAAATTTTCAAAGGGGTACCCCTTTGAGAAATTTCAATTTTTTCGAAAAATCAAAAAACGTGGGAAATCGTCCAAAACGCGCACAAAACTAAGAATTTTTGAAAAATTCTGTATTCAAAATTTTTGTCGAAAATGTCGTCCCAAGCCTTGAGAAGTCACTCGTCCCAAGTCTTGAGAAGTCACTCGTCCCAAGTCTTGAGAAGTTCTTGTCCCAAGTCTTGAGAAGTCACTTGTCTGAAGTCTTGAGAAGTTCTTGTCCCAAGTCTTGAGAAGTTCTTGTCCCAAGTCTTGAGAAGTCACTCGTCCCAAGTCTTGAGAAGTCACTTGTCCCAAGTCTTGAGAAGTTCTTGTCCCAAGTCTTGAGAAGTCACTCGTCCCAAGTCTTGAGAAGTCACTCGTCCCAAGTCTTGAGAAGTTCTTGTCCCAAGTCTTGAGAAGTCACTCGTCCCAAGTCTTGAGAAGTCAATTGTCCCAAGTCTTGAGAAGTTCTTGTCCCAAGTCTTGAGAAGTTCTTGTCCCAAGTCTTCTCTGCTTGTTTAGGGCTGTGCCTTACCCGTCTTTGCTGAATTCAAAATTTTTGTCTAAAATTTCGAAAATTCTTAGTTTTCTATGCGTTTCATGCCATTTGCAGCCATTTTTAATTTTTTTAAAATTCCGGCAATTTTTGAAAATTTTCAAAGGGGTACCCCTTTGAGAAATTTCAATTTTTTCGAAAATTTTCGAAAAATCAAAAAACGTGGGAAATCGTCCAAAACGCGCACAAAACGAAGAATTTTTGAAAAATTCTGTATTCAAAATTTTTGTCGAAAATGTCGTCCCAAGCCTTGAGAAGTCACTCGTCCCAAGTCTTGAGAAGTCACTCGTCCCAAGTCTTGAGAAGTCACTCGTCCCAAGTCTTGAGAAGTTCTTGTCCCAAGTCTTGAGAAGTCACTTGTCTGAAGTCTTGAGAAGTTCTTGTCCCAAGTCTTGAGATGTTCTTGTCCCAAGTCTTGAGAAGTCACTCGTTCCAAGTCTTGAGAAGTCACTTGTCCCAAGTCTTGAGAAGTTCTTGTCCCAAGTCTTGAGAAGTCACTCGTCCCAAGTCTTGAGAAGTCACTCGTCCCAAGTCTTGAGAAGTTCTTGTCCCAAGTCTTGAGAAGTCACTCGTCCCAAGTCTTGAGAAGTCACTCGTCCCAAGTCTTGAGAAGTCACTTGTCCCAAGTCTTGAGAAGTTCTTGTCCCAAGTCTTGAGAAGTTCTTGTCCCAAGTCTTCTCTGCTTGTTTAGGGCTGTGCCTTACCCGTCTTTGCTGAATTCAACATTTTTGTCGAAAATTTCGAAAATTCTTAGTTTTCTATGCGTTTCATGCCATTTGCAGCCATTTTTAATTTTTTTAAAATTCCGACAATTTTTGAAAATTTTCAAAGGGGTACCCCTTTGAGAAATTTCAATTTTTTCGAAAATTTTCGAAAAATCAAAAAACGTGGGAAATCGTCCAAAACGCGCACAAAACGAAGAATTTTTGAAAAATTCTGTATTCTAAATTTTTGTCGAAAATGTCCCAAGCCTTGAGAAGTCACTCGTCCCAAGTCTTGAGAAGTCACTCGTCCCAAGTCTTGAGAAGTCACTCGTCCCAAGTCTTGAGAAGTTCTTGTCCCAAGTCTTGAGAAGTCACTTGTCTGAAGTCTTGAGAAGTTCTTGTCCCAAGTCTTGAGAAGTTCTTGTCCCAAGTCTTGAGAAGTTCTTGTCCCAAGTCTTGAGAAGTCTCTCGTCCCAAGTCTTGAGAAGTCACTTGTCCCAAGTCTTGAGAAGTTCTTGTCCCAAGTCTTGAGAAGTCACTCGTCCCAAGTCTTGAGAAGTCACTCGTCCCAAGTCTGGAGAGGTCACTCGTCCCAAGTCTTGAGAAGTTCTTGTCCCAAGTCTTGAGAAGTCACTTGTCTGAAGTCTTGAGTTCTTGTCCCAAGTCTTGAGAAGTTCTTGTCCCAAGTCTTGAGAAGTTCTTGTCCCAAGTCTTGAGAAGTCACTCGTCCCAAGTCTTGAGAAGTCACTTGTCCCAAGTCTTGAGAAGTTCTTGTCCCAAGTCTTGAGAAGTCACTCGTCCCAAGTCTTGAGAAGTCACTCGTCCCAAGTCTTGAGAAGTCACTTGTCCCAAGTCTTGAGAAGTTCTTGTCCCAAGTCTTGAGAAGTCACTCGTCCCAAGTCTTGAGAAGTTCTTGTCCCAAGTCTTGAGAAGTCACTCGTCCCAAGTCTTGAGAAGTCAATTGTCCCAAGTCTTGAGAAGTTCTTGTCCCAAGTCTTGAGAAGTTCTTGTCCCAAGTCTTGAGAAGTTCTTGTCCCAAGTCTTCTCTGCTTGTTTAGGGCTGTGCCTTACCCGTCTTTGCTGAATTCAAAATTTTTGTCTAAAATTTCGAAAATTCTTAGTTTTCTATGCGTTTCATGCCATTTGCAGCCATTTTTAATTTTTTTAAAATTCCGGCAATTTTTGAAAATTTTCAAAGGGGTACCCCTTTGAGAAATTTCAATTTTTTCGAAAATTTTCGAAAAATCAAAAAACGTGGGAAATCGTCCAAAACGCGCACAAAACGAAGAATTTTTGAAAAATTCTGTATTCAAAATTTTTGTCGAAAATGTCGTCCCAAGCCTTGAGAAGTCACTCGTCCCAAGTCTTGAGAAGTCACTCGTCCCAAGTCTTGAGAAGTCACTCGTCCCAAGTCTTGAGAAGTTCTTGTCCCAAGTCTTGAGAAGTCACTTGTCTGAAGTCTTGAGAAGTTCTTGTCCCAAGTCTTGAGATGTTCTTGTCCCAAGTCTTGAGAAGTCACTCGTCCCAAGTCTTGAGAAGTCACTTGTCCCAAATCTTGAGAAGTTCTTGTCCCAAGTCTTGAGAAGTCACTCGTCCCAAGTCTTGAGAAGTCACTCGTCCCAAGTCTTGAGAAGTTCTTGTCCCAAGTCTTGAGAAGTCACTCGTCCCAAGTCTTGAGAAGTCACTCGTCCCAAGTCTTGAGAAGTCACTTGTCCCAAGTCTTGAGAAGTTCTTGTCCCAAGTCTTGAGAAGTTCTTGTCCCAAGTCTTCTCTGCTTGTTTAGGGCTGTGCCTTACCCGTCTTTGCTGAATTCAACATTTTTGTCGAAAATTTCGAAAATTCTTAGTTTTCTATGCGTTTCATGCCATTTGCAGCCATTTTTAATTTTTTTAAAATTCCGACAATTTTTGAAAATTTTCAAAGGGGTACCCCTTTGAGAAATTTCAATTTTTTCGAAAATTTTCGAAAAATCAAAAAACGTGGGAAATCGTCCAAAACGCGCACAAAACGAAGAATTTTTGAAAAATTCTGTATTCTAAATTTTTGTCGAAAATGTCCCAAGCCTTGAGAAGTCACTCGTCCCAAGTCTTGAGAAGTCACTCGTCCCAAGTCTTGAGAAGTCACTCGTCCCAAGTCTTGAGAAGTTCTTGTCCCAAGTCTTGAGAAGTCACTTGTCTGAAGTCTTGAGAAGTTCTTGTCCCAAGTCTTGAGAAGTTCTTGTCCCAAGTCTTGAGAAGTTCTTGTCCCAAGTCTTGAGAAGTCTCTCGTCCCAAGTCTTGAGAAGTCACTTGTCCCAAGTCTTGAGAAGTTCTTGTCCCAAGTCTTGAGAAGTCACTCGTCCCAAGTCTTGAGAAGTCACTCGTCCCAAGTCTTGAGAGGTCACTCGTCCCAAGTCTTGAGAAGTTCTTGTCCCAAGTCTTGAGAAGTCACTTGTCTGAAGTCTTGAGTTCTTGTCCCAAGTCTTGAGAAGTTCTTGTCCCAAGTCTTGAGAAGTTCTTGTCCCAAGTCTTGAGAAGTCACTTGTCCCAAGTCTTGAGAAGTTCTTGTCCCAAGTCTTGAGAAGTCACTCGTCCCAAGTCTTGAGAAGTCACTTGTCCCAAGTCTTGAGAAGTTCTTGTCCCAAGTCTTGAGAAGTCACTCGTCCCAAGTCTTGAGAAGTCACTCGTCCCAAGTCTTGAGAAGTCACTCGTCCCAAGTCTTGAGAAGTTCTTGTCCCAAGTCTTGAGAAGTCACTCGTCCCAAGTCTTGAGAAGTCACTCGTCCCAAGTCTTGAGAAGTCACTTGTCCCAAGTCTTGAGAAGTTCTTGTCCCAAGTCTTGAGAAGTTCTTGTCCCAAGTCTTCTCTGCTTGTTTAGGGCTGTGCCTTACCCGTCTTTGCTGAATTCAACATTTTTGTCGAAAATTTCGAAAATTCTTAGTTTTCTATGCGTTTCATGCCATTTGCAGCCATTTTTAATTTTTTTAAAATTCCGACAATTTTTGAAAATTTTCAAAGGGGTACCCCTTTGAGAAATTTCAATTTTTTCGAAAATTTTCGAAAAATCAAAAAACGTGGGAAATCGTCCAAAACGCGCACAAAACGAAGAATTTTTGAAAAATTCTGTATTCTAAATTTTTGTCGAAAATGTCCCAAGCCTTGAGAAGTCACTCGTCCCAAGTCTTGAGAAGTCACTCGTCCCAAGTCTTGAGAAGTCACTCGTCCCAAGTCTTGAGAAGTTCTTGTCCCAAGTCTTGAGAAGTCACTTGTCTGAAGTCTTGAGAAGTTCTTGTCCCAAGTCTTGAGAAGTTCTTGTCCCAAGTCTTGAGAAGTTCTTGTCCCAAGTCTTGAGAAGTCTCTCGTCCCAAGTCTTGAGAAGTCACTTGTCCCAAGTCTTGAGAAGTTCTTGTCCCAAGTCTTGAGAAGTCACTCGTCCCAAGTCTTGAGAAGTCACTCGTCCCAAGTCTTGAGAGGTCACTCGTCCCAAGTCTTGAGAAGTTCTTGTCCCAAGTCTTGAGAAGTCACTTGTCTGAAGTCTTGAGTTCTTGTCCCAAGTCTTGAGAAGTTCTTGTCCCAAGTCTTGAGAAGTTCTTGTCCCAAGTCTTGAGAAGTCACTCGTCCCAAGTCTTGAGAAGTCACGCGTCCCAAGTCTTGAGAAGTCACTCGTCCCAAGTCTTGAGAAGTTCTTGTCCCAAGTCTTGAGAAGTCACTTGTCTGAAGTCTTGAGAAGTTCTTGTCCCAAGTCTTGAGATGTTCTTGTCCCAAGTCTTGAGAAGTCACTCGTCCCAAGTCTTGAGAAGTCACTTGTCCCAAATCTTGAGAAGTTCTTGTCCCAAGTCTTGAGAAGTCACTCGTCCCAAGTCTTGAGAAGTCACTCGTCCCAAGTCTTGAGAAGTTCTTGTCCCAAGTCTTGAGAAGTCACTCGTCCCAAGTCTTGAGAAGTCACTCGTCCCAAGTCTTGAGAAGTCACTTGTCCCAAGTCTTGAGAAGTTCTTGTCCCAAGTCTTGAGAAGTTCTTGTCCCAAGTCTTCTCTGCTTGTTTAGGGCTGTGCCTTACCCGTCTTTGCTGAATTCAAAATTTTTGTCGAAAATTTCGAAAATTCTTAGTTTTCTATGCGTTTCATGCCATTTGCAGCCATTTTTAATTTTTTTAAAATTCCGACAATTTTTGAAAATTTTCAAAGGGGTACCCCTTTGAGAAATTTCAATTTTTTCGAAAATTTTCGAAAAATCAAAAAACGTGGGAAATCGTCCAAAACGCGCACAAAACGAAGAATTTTTGAAAAATTCTGTATTCAAAATTTTTGTCGAAAATGTTGAAAATTTTCAGTTTTCTATGCGTTTCATGCCATTTGCAGCCATTTTTAATTTTTTTAAAATTCCGACAATTTTTGAAAATTTTCAAAGGGGTACCCCTTTGAGAAATTTCAATTTTTTCGAAAATTTTCGAAAAATCAAAAAACGTGGGAAATCGTCCAAAACGCGCACAAAACGAAGAATTTTTGAAAAATTCTGTATTCAAAATTTTTGTCGAAAATGTTGAAAATTTTCAGTTTTCTATGCGTTTCATGCCATTTGCAACCATTTTTAATTTTTTTAAAATTTCGACAATTTTTGAAAATTTTCAAAGGGGTACCCCTTTGAGAAATTTCAATTTTTTCGAAAATTTTCAACAAATCAAAAAACGTGGGAAATCGTCCAAAACGCGCACAAAACGAAGAATTTTTGAAAAATTCTGTATTCAAAATTTTTGTCGAAAATGTCGTCCCAAGCCTTGAGAAGTCACTCGTCCCAAGTCTTGAGAAGTCACTCGTCCCAAGTCTTGAGAAGTCACTCGTCCCAAGTCTTGAGAAGTTCTTGTCCCAAGTCTTGAGAAGTCACTTGTCTGAAGTCTTGAGAAGTTCTTGTCCCAAGTCTTGAGAAGTTCTTGTCCCAAGTCTTGAGAAGTTCTTGTCCCAAGTCTTGAGAAGTCACTCGTCCCAAGTCTTGAGAAGTCACTTGTCCCAAGTCTTGAGAAGTTCTTGTCCCAAGTCTTGAGAAGTCACTCGTCCCAAGTCTTGAGAAGTCACTTGTCCCAAGTCTTGAGAAGTTCTTGTCCCAAGTCTTGAGAAGTCACTCGTCCCAAGTCTTGAGAAGTCACTTGTCCCAAGTCTTGAGAAGTTCTTGTCCCAAGTCTTGAGAAGTTCTTGTCCCAAGTCTTCTCTGCTTGTTTAGGGCTGTGCCTTACCCGTCTTTGCTGAATTCAAAATTTTTGTCGAAAATTTCGAAAATTCTTAGTTTTCTATGCGTTTCATGCCATTTGCAGCCATTTTTAATTTTTTTAAAATTCCGACAATTTTTGAAAATCTTCAAAGGGGTACCCCTTTGAGAAATTTCAATTTTTTCGAAAATTTTCGAAAAATCAAAAAACGTGGGAAATCGTCCAAAACGCGCACAAAACGAAGAATTTTTGAAAAATTCTGTATTCAAAATTTTTGTCGAAAATGTTGAAAATTTTCAGTTTTCTATTCGTTTCATGCCATTTGCAACCATTTTTAATTTTTTTAAAATTTCGACAATTTTTGAAAATTTTCAAAGGGGTACCCCTTTCAGAAATTTCAATTTTTTCGAAAATTTTCGAAAAATCAAAAAACGTGGGAAATCGTCCAAAACGCGCACAAAACGAAGAATTTTTGAAAAATTCTGTATTCAAAATTTTTGTCGAAAATGTCGTCCCAAGCCTTGAGAAGTCACTCGTCCCAAGTCTTGAGAAGTCACTCGTCCCAAGTCTTGAGAAGTCACTCGTCCCAAGTCTTGAGAAGTTCTTGTCCCAAGTCTTGAGAAGTCACTTGTCTGAAGTCTTGAGAAGTTCTTGTCCCAAGTCTTGAGAAGTTCTTGTCCCAAGTCTTGAGAAGTTCTTGTCCCAAGTCTTGAGAAGTCACTCGTCCCAAGTCTTGAGAAGTCACTTGTCCCAAGTCTTGAGAAGTTCTTGTCCCAAGTCTTGAGAAGTCACTCGTCCCAAGTCTTGAGAAGTCACTTGTCCCAAGTCTTGAGAAGTTCTTGTCCCAAGTCTTGAGAAGTCACTCGTCCCAAGTCTTGAGAAGTCACTTGTCCCAAGTCTTGAGAAGTTCTTGTCCCAAGTCTTGAGAAGTTCTTGTCCCAAGTCTTCTCTGCTTGTTTAGGGCTGTGCCTTACCCGTCTTTGCTGAATTAAAAATTTTTGTCGAAAATTTCGAAAATTCTTAGTTTTCTATGCGTTTCATGCCATTTGCAGCCATTTTTAATTTTTTTAAAATTCCGACAATTTTTGAAAATTTTCAAAGGGGTACCCCTTTGAGAAATTTCAATTTTTTCGAAAATTTTCGAAAAATCAAAAAAAGTGGGAAATCGTCCAAAACGCGCACAAAACGAAGAATTTTTGAAAAATTCTGTATTCTAAATTTTTGTCGAAAATGTCCCAAGCCTTGAGAAGTCACTCGTCCCAAGTCTTGAGAAGTCACTCGTCCCAAGTCTTGAGAAGTCACTCGTCCCAAGTCTTGAGAAGTTCTTGTCCCAAGTCTTGAGAAGTCACTTGTCTGAAGTCTTGAGAAGTTCTTGTCCCAAGTCTTGAGAAGTTCTTGTCCCAAGTCTTGAGAAGTTCTTGTCCCAAGTCTTGAGAAGTCTCTCGTCCCAAGTCTTGAGAAGTCACTTGTCCGAAGTCTTGAGAAGTTCTTGTCCCAAGTCTTGAGAAGTCACTCGTCCCAAGTCTTGAGAAGTCACTCGTCCCAAGTCTTGAGAGGTCACTCGTCCCAAGTCTTGAGAAGTTCTTGTCCCAAGTCTTGAGAAGTCACTTGTCTGAAGTCTTGAGTTCTTGTCCCAAGTCTTGAGAAGTTCTTGTCCCAAGTCTTGAGAAGTTCTTGTCCGAAGTCTTGAGAAGTCACTCGTCCCAAGTCTTGAGAAGTCACTTGTCCCAAGTCTTGAGAAGTTCTTGTCCCAAGTCTTGAGAAGTCACTCGTCCCAAGTCTTGAGAAGTCACTTGTCCCAAGTCTTGAGAAGTTCTTGTCCCAAGTCTTGAGAAGTCACTCGTCCCAAGTCTTGAGAAGTCACTTGTCCCAAGTCTTGAGAAGTTCTTGTCCCAAGTCTTGAGAAGTTCTTGTCCCAAGTCTTGAGAAGTTCTTGTCCCAAGTCTTCTCTGCTTGTTTAGGGCTGTGCCTTAGACGTCTTTGCTGAATTCAAAATTTTTGTCGAAAATTTCGAAAATTCTTAGTTTTCTATGCGTTTCATGCCATTTGCAGCCATTTTTAATTTTTTTAAAATTCCGACAATTTTTGAAAATTTTCAAAGGGGTACCCCTTTGAGAAATTTCAATTTTATCGAAAATTTTCGAAAAATCAAAAAACGTGGGAAATCGTCCAAAACGCGCACAAAACGAAGAATTTTTGAAAAATTCTGTATTCAAAATTTTTGTCGAAAATGTTGAAAATTTTCAGTTTTCTATGCGTTTCATGCCATTTGCAGCCATTTTTAATTTTTTTAAAATTCCGACAATTTTTGAAAATTTTCAAAAATTTGATTTAATTTGAGAAATTTCAATTTTTTCGAAAATTTTCGAAAAATCAAAAAACGTGGGAAATCGTCCAAAACGCGCACAAAACGAAGAATTTTTGAAAAATTCTGTATTCAAAATTTTTGTCG